>NC_140663.1:25479146-26079146 GCF_054131305.1 Coturnix japonica
ATCCTCATTCATTCAATGCAGTTTGTAACTGTATAAGTTAATAAGCATTCTGTATGCTTTTCAGAATTAAATAGTTCCATACAGCTCTTTGTTTTCCTTTAGATTTAAAATCGATTGCTAACCTGCTATGCAGGTAGAGACAAATAGAGATACAGATGTTGATGTAAATACATGAAGACTAATGGTCAAATTCACACAGTTAGAAAGAATTCACAAATATCAGTTATTTTTAACTCTGTGTATCTATTTTATATCTATGTATATTTAAGTATTCAATAGGTGAACTTAAATGAAGTCACGTACAGAGTCTGCCTTTTACAAAGAGGCAATAGTAAAAGTCTGACAAGATTAATCCTGTTTTCAGCATGGTGTTCTTTGATGTCTGTCCTACATCTGCCTTTGGGTTTGCTTTTTTTTTTTTTATTTTTTTTTCTTTATAAAGAGCTGTTTCACAACTTTTAATCATTTTATAATGTACCACAGATATTTCACCAAACTAATTTCAATATTAAAGTTAAAAATCAGATTTCTTATAACACCATTGCTCCCTACACTAAGAAATGCTTATTTCATTACTGTGAAGAATTAACTGTTTCTTTTCACCTCAAGAGCCCAAAATGCTGTTGCTATAATATACAAAAATTTCTAAAAGTCTGAATTGAAGCCCTGCCACATTAATTTCACTGTGCTGTTTATTAATCTTTGAATCATCCATCACTCAAAACAGACACACAAAATACCTTCTTTCACGATGCTTTCATCACATAATACATAAAGTTCTCTGTATGTAAATCAGCAAAGTAGCTAAATGATACACAAATCACAATCAAATGCTATTGTAACTTTTACACAAAAGCAAAGTTCACATACGAAGCAATGTAGCAAGGAGCTAGTCTGCCATGAAGCTATTAGAAAGGACAGAGATTTTCTTACCTTCAGTAATGCCACTGGGGAACCACACAGACCACAGCTGGGCAATGAAGAACGGTGACCAACAGAGAACATATGCAACAACTGTCACCACTGTCATTTTTACAGTCTTGATCATAGCCTTTGAAATACAGTTCACACTGCTGGCTCGGGATGGCAGGACTTGCTTCTGATTCGTTACTTCATACTCATTCTGCTTTTTCACATAGATATTTCTTTTGATTATTTTGCAAATCTTAACCTGGCAAGTGATAAGGATGGTCGAGGGAATGAAGAATATGACTACAAAAATCCAAGTCACATATGCTTTTGGGCCCCACGGTTGAATAAATTCAGCCCAACATTCAAAGATATCTGGAGATATTTCAGTCTTAGAAAAGATAAATACCTGTGGTAGGCTAAGAATCAAGGATATAGACCAGCTGGTGCAAATGGGAATGTTCCACAGAGCTCTCTTCTTTTGGAAAGTGACCATAGGGTAGCAAACTGCTTGATATCTGTCCACTGTCATGACCACTATCATATAAGTAGAGGCAAACATACCTAGCAATTGCAGATACTTGATAATTCTGCACAAGAAATCTGGCCCTATGAAAACATCTGTAATATCCCATATGAGTTGAGGCAGCACTTGAAAAAAAGCTACCACTAAGTCAGCTATGCTGAGGTGCAGCATGAATACATACATCCTAGAGAGCTTCTTTCTTCTTCTCCACAGCACCAGAATGAGAATAAAATTGCCCACAGACGCTGTCAGAAATATCACCCCCAGTACAGCAATCTCTACTTGAGCTAATTGCTCATCTCTTTCCGGTCTTCCAACAGGATCTGACTTATTTGTCAAACCCAGGAATCTGTGAGGAGGACTTTCAGTCTGATGTGTGCTATCCTGCATAGGAAATGAAAAATTCTTCATAGTGCACAGAAGCTACTCCCAGTAGCTGCTACTTGCGACTCAGGATGAAAGCTGTGAAGTGCCAGCCAGCAATAAACCAGCACAGGCTCGGGTTTCAGGATATCTTCAAACAAATCTCCTCCTGCTTGTGCGAACTAAAGCAGTGGACCTGTGTCTCAATGAAATTCTGCCTCTTGCTGGAGTGCAAAAAGGCTTTATATAGGCTCCGAGTGGAGCTTATGTAACTCCAGAGTCATCAAGTAGGCTGCCGGCACCCGAGCCAATAGCAGCGCGAGCCACACAAGTGGGCGAAAGACATAAATAAAGGGAGAACTTCACAGGCTCTACATAATTAAATTACTCACTTCAGTCAAAAGCTTAACTTGTAAATAGCTGTGGCCAAAATCATGCTTAAATGATATTACTCTCGGGAGTGTGTTCAAATATTTTTTATTCAACGCAGAAGTGTGTGCTTCAGCTTAATCAGAAGGAATGTTTGTACGTAGACGGAAAGTTAGGCCCCTGAGCTCAGATGCATCGTAACTGCAGTCCCCTGGGTTCCTGGGGCAAGATCACATCCTAAATGCAGCGGAGACAAATAAATACATTTTTCCAAAGTGGTTTGTTTTGTTTTGTTTTGTTTCGTTTTGTTTTTTGAGTCACCTGATTCTGAAAGGGGAAAAATAGTTTTGACTGCCCTAAAAATAATGCTTTTATTTCAAGAAGAACTCAAGCTTTGGATGGTTTATTTCCTTAGTAAAATAAAAAATAACACGTGTAAAATAAATTATTTTAGTGGGATCATGAGCCTACTGAGAATTTAACAGGAAAAGAAGTGAAAATTCAACTGAGTAAAAGGTCTTCACAATAATATACTTTTGTAGGGTGTCTATTCAACGAGTGACAAAGGCTGAAAGGTCATTTTTCACTGTCTAATTCTTTTTATTTTTGTGCAGTGAGTTGCATCACAACCATAAGTGTGTCGTTGTTCTTTCAGTGTAACTTTTGCGTATTGGTAGTGGCAGATAAGAATAACAATATTGATTTAATTCCATTTGTTCTCCCTCAGTCTGTTCTCTCAATCACAAAAAGATGGATTTAATAAAAAGAATTAATTTAACATGAAAGATAACACATATTTCTATGCAAACTTGTCTGAAGATAGAGCGCTCATATCCTTTTGGATAAGGTCAGAAGAGTGGTAATTTTAAGTTCTTCTGAAGAGTTAACTGATTAGGTTATAATTCTGTCCGTACTACATGAATACCATGTTATACATATGCAGTATAGTACCTCTATACTGGTTTAGCATCATGGTCAAGATTATGTTAAAAAAGCAGCTGTGTAGTCATGTGAACAGATTTACACCTCCTTGGCACTGAATGTTTTCATCAGCATACAGGGGTAGGGCAAGATGCATAAACAGGATGCTGAGAGACTCCAAAGGTTTGTAGACACAGTGATATTTCTTTTCTCTCCATTTTTTTTCCCCTTCCATCCCACCATGGGACTGACATTAATACCTCAAGCAAGACTAACCTTATGAAAGCAGACAAAAGACAAGCACAACAATCTCAGTAAATTTTGCCACTGACAGCAGCTATTAGTATCCTTAGTCCAGATTTGTCTGAACACTACTGCAGCTGCCTGAGTCTCTAACAGCTTCTTTCTATGATCACGCTGCAAAGCCTATGAATCATAACCACTTAATCTAATATACCTGATAATTTTTTCCTAACTGGAAGGCTGTCTGTAACAAACACAGATTCCAAAGGTTTCTTCTTTTTATTTTCCACCCAGACTGCAATACATCCCAAGCAGTGGGATGCAGCACAACATGACTATAAGGGAACAAATGATTTTGCCTTCACCCTTTGCTTAGTAACTTTCAGGAGAATAACTGAGCTGACCACAGCCTGAGAATATCGGGCAATTCTTCTGGTTGCAAACACTCTGCTGCAGAGCAGGCTGGCTGATCTTCAACTCTATCTTCAGGTGAAGACAAAATTTCAGGTGTGTGCTCCAAAATCATTTACCCTGAAAACCTTACTGTACGAGTTAACAAAAAAACAGGCATGTTCTTTGTTACTCTAGGAGGCTGAGATAACACCTAAGTTTATGCAGTGGTTAGAACTAAGTGGATTGAAACATGAACATGCTGAATAGAAAGCAAAGCCTAGGCGTAGGTAAAGATAAATTTACACTTCATGATTTGAAAGACAATCAAAGAATTATGTCAAAAAATACTAAATATGAAACACAAGTCATTTCTGGGATAGTACTGAAAGACTAACAAGAATATAATACCATAATCATATCTGTACAACTTTCACAGTGCATCATGTATGAGTAGACATATTTTGAGAAAACATGCTTTTTCACCTACACCTAGGACAGCAAGAACCCTGGAGACACACTGATCTTTGGAGGTTTATGTGTGGCCTCAGCACCCAGAGCCTGGGCAGCACAAATGCTGTAATAGGTATCAGCCCCAGCATGTGGACATGGGCGGAAGGGCAAGCACACTGCAACACATAACCTTTGTCATGTTTATAAAAAAGGAGGGGCCCTTCTTGTACAAATTGTCCTAGTGATGTAAGACACCACTCCATCTTGCCTATAATTAGTTCAATATATGTTAATAGTTTCACAACTTTATAATCGCGCTCTTTCCATTCTATTCATCCACGCTAGCTGACATTTAGGATAATGTTATACTGAAATTGATTCCACTCTGGGAATATAACTGTCTGTGAAAAGAAAAACAGAATAACAGATGAAAATGTTTAAGCCGTCTTAGCTGTTCTTTTACTCTGTTATTTCTTTCACCCCTTGCCGAGCTTTGTATCATTCCAAATCCTATCTGTCCAAGTTAAATTCTTTCCCTAAATTATTTACTTTCAGTAGAGTGGGAAGGTACATTGTAATTAATAACTGCTGAATTTCTCAGTGTGGGCCTTCATCTAATGCTTGTGAGGTAGCTGGTAGGGAGGGATTCAGCTCACAAACTAAGACAAATTTAGGTGTCTGTTTAGAATTTCATAATGACATAGTCGTCCAGCCTGGAGGGCCTCTTTTCCAACCTCCTGCTAAAAGCAGGGTCAACACTGGATTTAGACCAGTTTACTTAGCAGCTGTCTGGTCACACCTCCTTGAAAACCTCCAAAAACAGATTCCACAGCACTCTTGGGTAATTTGTTCCAAATACTTAATAGTTGTCATAGTAGAAAAGCTTTCCTTCTGTGCCACCAGAACCTCCCCTGCTTCTGACCCGTGTCTCTCATGTTTCTTCCACCATCTCAGTGAAGAAGCTGGCTCCAGCTTCACCCTGAGCCTCCCTATGGGTACTGGAAGGACTCTACTAGGTCTTCTGAAAGCCTTCCCTCCTCCAGGCTGAACACATTTGCACCAGGAGCCCTGCAGAAGACATTATATTCAAGGAGCTAGGGATCTTCACTAGGCCATCTCTGCTCTGCTGGGCCTTCCACTTAAATCCTGTGCTTTCTTCTGGTAAATGTTATTATGCAGATGTCATTCTAGCCTGTGAGAAGATATATGATTGCTACACAAAAGAGGCACCATGAGGTGGAAGGAAGGAGGAACCTCTTAATAGACAGGATGCATGGAGCGTGCTAGGGGAAGATCTCTCCAGTGCTGCACAAAAGCAGTGTTCCCAGCTCCTGATTAGACCTGACATGCTTACTGTTTAAATATTTTTTTTACCCTCTAGCCCTCAGAACACCTCCATGGTCCTATGCCAAGCTCCCTTAAGCTCATCAATATATTCCTGTATGGGGACTCCAAAACTGGTGACAGAACTCCAGACACAGCATAAAAAGTGCTGAGTAAAGGGGAATAACTATGTCTCCTGACCTATGGATTACACGTGAGTTTTGTATCTCAATTCTCATAACATGCAAAATAAATAAATAAATAAATAAAGAGAGATCAAGCCTTCACTTCAGTGCTTAAACACAGGTGCTGAGTCCTGTATTAGTTGTTGTAGTGATATTGCTCAAAATTTATTTGGAATCATAGAATCATTTGAGTTGGAAGGGGCCATTAAAGGTCATCTAGTCCTACTCTTCTGCAACAAATAGAGGCGTGTACAACTAGATCAGGTTGTTCAGACACCTGTCCAACCTTACCTTGAATGTCTCTAGAGATGGGACATCCATCACCTCACTACCCTTATGACCCAGGTGCAGGACTGGGTCTTGCACTTGAATTTATTGAACCTTATCAGGTTTTCCTGGGCTCACTGCTTGAACCTGTCTGGGTCTCTCTGGATGGCATCTCGTCTTGTGAGCATACTGACTGCACCTCACAGTTTGGTGTCATCCACAAACTTACTGAGAGTGCACTTGATCTCCCTGTTGATGTCATTGATGAAGATATTAAAGAACACCAGTCCCAGCAGAGATCTCTGACAGACACCATCCATCACTGATGTCTATCCAGCCACTGACAATAACAAAGAAAAACCTTCAAAAAATGATCAGTTGTTTCATCTCATGATAGGCATGAGATAGGACTTTTTATTAAATATAACTCATGAAGACAAAACATTTCCATTCTTTTATTTAGGAATGCATAAATAAATTCTAAAACCTTACTATTTAAGAAAAGATCAAGTGGAAAACACTACTATCTGCTTTTGACTTAAGAAACCTCAGTCTGTCACTTTACCTGTGAGACTCTGTTGATCTGAAGAGCTAGTAGTTAATTATTACTGAATTCATCACGTCACGAAAACCAATTAATTAAGAAAAGCAAATTTTTGCATAGTTGGCTACATTCCTAGTATATTTTGAAGAAATATAAAATTATTTCCTTAGTGGTGATGTCATCCTATTTCAATTAAAATCTTAATCTGTAGGTCAAAAAAAATAAGTGTGAAGACTGAATTACCAAGAACATGTATAAACACTGACTTCTTACTTGAAATGTTTATTTGTAAAGCATTTTGCTAGTAACATGTTCTAGAGGAGACAAAAAACAAACATACTGTATTGAAATTATTGTCATGGTAGAGAATGCATTCTATCAGATACATTAAGTAACAAATACATAGTGATAGCAAAAATGTAACTCATTTTTGGCATAGTATAATTGTCAGCAGATGCATTATTTCACTTAGTGAAAGTTACACGAGTGCTCTGTCAGGATTTAGGCTGTCATACGGATGAATTTGCAGTAAGGTAGTTTAATATTTTTCAGTATTAAAATACAGCTTATTTCCAGATTCAGCATATAAACAACTTTGTTGAAAGCCATTTTTACCGGACTAAAATTATGACCATCATTTTGCTGCTGCATTGGTACGAATTTCTACAGTTCTGGTCTTTAAAAAAAAAAATTAAAAAAAAAAAAATCCCCCTACTAATTCTTTATTTATATTAATGTACATGTGTTTGTTTGTTTGTTTGGTTTTTTGGACAAGGTATAAAGATTTGCCCCAAAACTATATAATTTTGGATCTCTGGAAATAAAGCTGCATCAAATGCAACAATTAAACACAAAGTGCCAATAAAAGACACAGAAAAAGCATATTGGAAATAATATTGCAGGCAGCACATGTACAGTCATCCAATAAAGACAGATACTAATGCTGTTGTCACAACACAAGACCCAATATGATGAATGGTGTCAATAACTCCATTCTTCAGAAGGAAGAGAACTTTTAAGTGAGAAGCAGAACTCTTGGGAAACACAAAAGACTATTACAAAGTAAGTCTGGACAATTCAAATTCTCATCAGTATTTAATCCAGACCTACTTTAAACTACCTTAAATTTTAACTTTATAATAAACATGGGATAAATTTCTGTCCTGATAAACACGTATATAAATGGAAACTGGAAATCAAATCCTTCAAAGTAGATCAGGCTCTTAGTTGTACACATACCTATGTTTTGTATGTACACCTGTGTGCATACCTGTGCAGACATATGTGTGTTCAAAAGCTGCTCTCCCTAAACACAGCTCAGATGCTTTTCACCTTCTGTGGAATTATGTTCTGAGTAGTATGCCAACTGTGTATTTGAAGGAAGGGGGAGTTACTTCAGTAAGATTAATAGCTACATAACAAATCCAGCTTTATATACTCAAAATGTTGGACTGCAACATATCAAATTACTATAATTACTCTTAGGCAATATTTTTGGACCAAGACTCCCATAAACTAAGAACAGCAGGAATTAGCCCCAGGCATTAAAGCTGGAGAAAAACAATAGGTATTGGCCCCCTCTGGCTCGTAACTAGATTATTACAGGTACTCATCACAGAACAGTAAAACCATCTACGTAAATTAGTACGTGATTCTTTTTAATCCCTATGGATGTTATGTCCAAGAGAATCACTTTTTAACCTTTTCCAGTAAACTTTAAACTTTATTATTCACCAGCTCTGATCTCATTCTTTGTGCATGTTTCTGATTTCAGAGCTGTTACTGACAGCAGGGAGTGAGAGTCCCACTTGGCCTGAGGACTAAGTTTGCTAGATTCTCATACTTGAATTATGGTGGTAGAATTATTTTCCACAGACTATAGATCATTCTCCAAATAATACCTTATTCCCATTGCCACAGTAAAAAATTGCGCAACTTTAATAAACCGTGCTTAACTGCACAATACTGAGCTTTTGCTTTTTGCTTATCAGGCTACTTTATATTGAGACATAAATCTTTATAATCTAGGTATGTAAGCTTCTTCCAAAACTTGTCTTTTTAATTTGCAGCATGCCAGTTCATCTGCCACTAGTGCAGTGGAATATGGCTGATAGAGAAGGATACCCACAGGAGCCTCAGTGAGGCTCTGGGCAGAACTAACAGAAGTGTAACTTAGGAGAAGGAGTTCTGGCTTAGAAATTGAATGGCTTTGAAGAATAATGACAAAATACCCCTTCAACAGATGAGAAGCTATAAACAGAGTTTTTGAGCATGGGTACAAATGCTAAGAGGGAACCTGGCATAATACTTCAGAACTGGTGGAAGAGTCAGACTTACCTCAATGCTTAAAATAAAGACAAAGTAAACAGTGATGAGTCAGTTCTTCGTACAACACTGAGTAAGTAATAGCAAACAAGAAGGACGGGGAATTAATTCCAGAGTACCTAAAAGAACTGTGTGTTTTGACTTCTTCCATTCTTGCCAAGAATTTGGTCTGACACGTACGCAATTACACCCTCAGCCAGATGCTGCAATAATGACATTCACATCTACCAGTTTTTGCATGCTAAAAGATAACACAGAAACTATTATAGTAATCACAGAGGGCTGAAAAAGAATTGTAATATGACCTCTAGCATGAGTCTGAATTACAAACTCTAAGTAATCTACTGCATTATTCATAATTACTATGTAATTATTTGATTAATACATTCTTATTTTTAGCAGCCAGGTTTATAGAATGCACAAAGGCCCTGATCAAGGCAGAAACCACTGACTATGGGCTGTGGAGAAGCAGGAAGTCAAGGTTGACTATAAGGAATATTAAGTAGCAATAGAATCCAAACCCCTGATTTAGGGATACAGGTTCCTTTATGGGAAGCAGGAAACTGCTTGGAAGTAGTGAAGCACATAAATGAATAGAAAGGAACATAGTGGAAATTTCAGATCCCGATTCTAATTAAGTCTTAACTCCCAGCTAAGGCCTGGTATCCTCATCCACTGAAAATGCAGAGCCTGCAATTCTACAGGTATCATAGAATCATTCCTTCAGGGAACACGCTGGGACTCACCCAGTTCTTTTAAATGGGGTGAGAAAATGGAAGTTCATGGGTAGGGAGAGGAGAAACAGCAGGAAAAGGAGGAAAGAGGAAAAGGAATAAGGTCATTGATGATATGTAGTGTAAAACTATCTTGAATAGAAAATTTGAACGGGTGATGTAAGAAAATAGTTTAGTGCAGTTTTCAGCCTCAGGAAGTTTAAATACATATTTCTGATCCCATGAGAAAACTTATTGCTCCTTGATGTATTTGCAATGCAAAGCACAAAATGCTTTCTTCTTCTGTTGTTGAAACTTGGTGACTATGCAGGAAAGAAGAGTCATAGAACCAAGAAAAACCATGGAAACTATAGGTTTTTTAAAGTTCCCTTCCAACTCAAAACGTTTCATGATTGTCTGAAAAAGGGACATAGCTCTACATCCTTGTGGCTAAAGCACTCCCATGGAAAGAAGGGCAGGCCACACTCTGGTGTTTGGTCCTGTATGTACTTTTTATATCAAACACTACTGCAAACTAAGAATCTGAAGAAATAAGATCAGAAGCTGTGGTCATCTTTTTGACTTTCTAACCATGAGATCGAAAAGTTGTATGTAATTTCAAACTTACCTTCTGTATTAGCACTTTTACTTCTGCAATTTGAAAAACCTCATGAGGAAAGATTTAACAAGAACAGTTTATGTATTTTCTGGTTATAGTTAATGAGGTTGCCAGCACTGCACAATGTATCACAGAATCTGTATAGCTGCGGTAGCAGCTCAACGAGGGAAACACCAGGTTTGATTGTGTATGACCTGTTACAGTTCTAGTGTTGTATATGCACATCAACATTTAATAGCAACCAATTATGTGCTGGCTACCAGTTCTATAAATGCACCACACATCTATGCATAATAAGCAATGCAAAGCACAGCAATTCAAATCTGTTTTGTTTGCTAACAGAAACTCATGCATGCACAGAGAGTAAATGTTGCATCCATGGTGCAGACAGTATCCCAGAGCCTGCAACAGGCACGCTAGCACTGCAGGTCGATGGATTCACATTTGGATGGATGACTCAGAGCAGATGTACCCTCAGGGACTCTGACCCTCATGATAAATGAAGTGTCAAACACTTATTTTGGAACATGCAACTGGGATAGGAACAGTGTAATAGTCCAAAATATTACTGGCTGACAGATGATCATATATTTCATGCTTAGTACTACGAGTTCTATGAAATTGAACTGCCTCCTTAACAAATGTTAATTCTCTGTTACTCTCTATTACGAAGTTCAGTTACAACAAGGAGCAAAGTTGCCTAATTAATGATGTAAAATAAAGATGCTAAGCAGTTGCAAAATAAGTTTTATATTGCCTGTCGTTGTAATTTACTGAACTGCACAACCATGAGACTGCTGGGCAAGGATGGCTATCTCTGAATTATTTTCTTCAGTTTGATTTGTTTGAGCCCTTTTTAGGGCTTGAAGAATTTCAGCCATTCTTTGACAAGAGAAAAATATAGAAGGGAAGTAACTGAGATAAACAAAGCAATCAGGAATAAATGTCAAAAAATTTCATTTGATTATTTGCAGTATTTGTGCCCAAAAAGCACACATCCAAATGAGAGGCTGAAGGAGGTATCCAAGCTGTCAGAAGTATGTGACCAATAGTCTTCATTCTTATTAGTTTGAACAGTGTGTGCTTATTCAAGTTGCACATTAATTTCTCAATACCGTAACTCCAAGAACTAGGAAATATTTTCCCATTTATGTCTGCCATCTAGTGTTAAAAGGCAGAATACCTGTGTTTTGCATTTAGACAGCTTAAAAACCTTGGGTACACCATGCAGCTTCTGTCCATTGCACTACATTGATGAAAATGGAAAACAGCATTTTCCCTAGGACTTAACGGAAGATGCTATATTAAAGCAATTACCCCAGATACCATTATTAGCAGAATGCTGGTCTCTCAGTTCATGTTAATTTGCCCTAGAGATTTGAACAAACTTATGTTTGCTCCCAAGTTTGCGTGTCTTGATTACTATGTGTTTCCAGGACACTATCCATAATCAAATGGGAGTTATAAAAACAAAACCACATGTCTACAAATGCTCAAAAGATATACATACGTATAATATCTTCATATTATGTGTACAGTGAAAGTATATGAAAATATATCTTTTCAGGCATAACAGCTCACCCCTGGAAGTTGATTAGATTTCATTAATCTAAGTTGAACTCAGTGGACTCTGCAACTGAAATAGTTTCACTATCTAAAGGGTTACTGAGCCTGCAGATGTATAGAGATTGCAAGTATGGCTTTGTGGGATTCCATAATACAAAAAGACACAAAAGCTTTATCTTCTAAAAATTTCTGTTTATCACAGATCACAACAAATCACCACTAGCAAGTATACTATGATTAGTAAGGTGATTATCTACCAATAAAAAACAAGCTATTATAGATATTTAAGGAAGCAAACATATATGCAGTAGAAAATAAGAGTACGACACTAAAAACTGAACAGTAGCAACAATTAAGGGCAGTAGAAAGGCAATTAGATGTAAAAAAATCACCAATGTATCAGCAAATAGAGATTAGCATTATAGGTTCAAAAAACTTATCAGTAGTATTATGGAAGTGAATATACTTCCATAGGATTAACTTCACAAAGCTGTAACAGCAAATATGGCAGGTTGTACTTAGCAAGACTATATTTATGACCAATTTCATAGGAAGGCTGCTCTGAAAGTAGTGCTCTTTCAGCACTCAGAAACAGCAGTGGCAATGCTGGAATATCACAAAGTTTGGAGTAAGTAGGTCTTACAAGTGCTTACACAGGAACAGAAAGAATGCCATATGCAAGTTTTTCATGACCTTCTGGATACTCAGTACAAGGTGGAAGGTGGCAGTTTCCTGGATGGCTCTATTACTCACGACAAGACATGGTGCCACCACTATGACCTAGTATCATAGTGGCAATGTGTGAATTCCCCATCAAAGAAAAACTTCAAGACAGAGTCATCAGCTGGCAAAGTGATATGAAGTCTTTTGCAATAGGAAGGGAGTGATCCTTCTGGATTTTCTGGAACCTGGACAAATCAGCAGCTCTGACCGCTACATCACAGTGCTGACTAAGCTGAAGATTTAAATTTGCCGAGTCAGGCCAGAGAAGAAGACAGCCTTTCTCTTGCAACACAATAACACCAGAACCCACACCAATTTGAAGACCATGGAGCACTTTGCCCATGTTGGCTGGACTGTCCTACCGCATCTACCATAGAGTCTGAATTTAGCGCCTCTTGACTTCCATCCATTTGGGCCAGTGACAGGTGGACTGCATGGGCAAGACTTTCCTAACAACGATGGCTGCCATAGGAACTGGGAATCATTGGGTCAACTCCTCTGTTACAGATCTTTATGAGTGCAGCATATGGGCTTTTGTTCATTGCTGGCGAAAATGCAGAATGAATGGTGATGACTATGATGAAAAATAGTGGTTTTTAACTGAGAATTTGCTGTATTAAACAGAGTCATTGTGCTTTTTGTATCCATTGTAAGTTTCATGGAAATTGAAAGGAGGCATTACTTGAGTGACCTATGAACGTATATATATATATGCATAGAATCACCAGTTCCAAATGATCAAACCAGTCCAAGAAAAGGTGTCGTTGTCTTACCAACCTCAAAGGTTCTAATTAAAAAAACTGATCGCAGAAGAGACAGATTACTCTAGGAAGCAGTCACAGAAAGGAGACAAAAGTGATGAACAGTCTCGCTTCAAAGCTGGTCCACATCACAGAGTGTGGACTATCATGGAGTTTAGGAGTCAGTTCAAGAGTTAGGAGTCAACTTGACTCCAGTGAAGTTTCAATCTATTTAAAATAAAAGAGAGAAGTGAGCCATGAATAGAGGCATAGAGAGAGGCAGAGGGAGAATAAAAAGTCTTTGATTTTTTAAATTGTTAGAAGGATAATAACCATAAAAATGAAACTACATTCAGTATTATCTGAAACTGGAAACTGCCACTTTTCAAGGGACCAGCCTGACAGAAATTGCGTTGCTAGGCATCCAGTCTAACAGACATCATCAGTCAAAACATTGATAATCACAGAAAAAAATCTTGGTTGAAGCTTTACAAAGAAAGTATTGAAACAAATGAAATTTTAAAATGTACATTCAATTAAAATTAAAATATATCTCAAGATGTGAAAGAGGGGAAAAAAATGAAAAAAGGATCATTTTCATACTGTATGAGAACTACTTTATTTGGAGTTTGTCACCCTCTGAATGTCTTGAGCAGATTTATCTCCCTAATCTAAAAATCAGGCACTTAGTCAGATGGGGTGAATCAGCTCTCCTTTGAATATGAAGAGAATCCAGAAAATTAGTTTAGTGGAGGTGCCTATCTCTTAGATAAATGGGTAACATTTCTCATTAATGTCTCTATTAAGAGAATGGGAATGCACTTTAGTAAGGGAGATTTAAATGTGTACATCATGGTCAGGCATGGAACCAAAATATACTTAGAAAATGAATAGAGTTGAGATATTATTAACTAACTCTATCAATTCCAAGGAGTAACAGACCAAGAAATAAAAATAGGATGGTGGATAATCAGTAAGTCCACCCACGGAAAGACATGTCAGACTTCTGTGTACAAAAATCAGTGGGAAGGACCACCAACTTACTGTAGATTTAGTTGATAGAGAAACATTAACTCCCAATTATGACCATATTCAACTGTGAATGCAATCTGTGGTAGTACCAATTATAAGAGAATGTAAAGAAGACACTTTATCCACTGGAATTTGAAAGATGGTTTGGAAGAATGCAACTAAATTTGAAAAAGAATTCCAGTCCTGGTGGTATTTACTTAATTTTACTAATGATCCCATCAACGATGAAGCCACCAGTTTTGTCTTAACAGTGTGGTTATTTTGGTATATATCATATATCCAATCATTGCACTAGGATTAAGTCACAGTGAGACTAAACTATATTCATTAGAACACAAAAGTGTGGGCCAGAAGAGTCAGAAACAAATAGCAAACTTGTGATTGTGTGCATTGCATGAGAAGGGTGAGGTATGAATCATAACATAAAAGCCTGAGACTTTTGTCTTGACATTGAGTAGAATGTTATTTCCCAATGAACACCCTGAAAATGTATATTTTTGAAAATTATGTGCTTGTACAAGAACCCTTTGTGATTTTATAAATATTTGTGCTTTTAGCTTTACTGAAACTATGGCGTGCAACCTTAATTATTCAACTCCTGTAATGTTTTATCAGTTATTACAATCTGATTACATACTAAGTCTGGATTTGTTGCCTGCTTCTACTGGAATGAATCATACTGGTAAAGAGACTGCTGCAAAGAAATGCTCTGTGTCAGCTACTGAAACAATGGACTAAAAGCCTAAGCACCATTTATCATGATGCAGTGGAGATGCACCATGTTTGGAAAGAGTGTGAAAAAATGGAAAGCATGATTGGTGGGAAACTACTATTGAGTGGTCACTCACAGCAACACGGATTTTTAATGTAGCAAAGTGGGGGTTAGAATCTTCTCCCAGGTAACAGCAATTGGACTAGAGGGAATAGCTTTAAGCTGCACTGGGGTAGGTTCAGGTTGTATAGTACGGAAAATTTCTATCCAGAAACAGTGTTAAGGCATTGGTACAGGCTGCTTAGGGAAGTGGTGGAGTCACCATTCTTGGAGGTGCACAAAAAAAAAGGATAGCTGTGGTGGTGAGTGATATGTTTTAGTGGACATGGTGGTGGTGGCTTGATGGCTGGATTAGATGATTTTAGTCGTCTTTTTCAACCTTAATAATTCTTTCATTCTATGATTCTACGGAAGACAATGCTAAACTAGTGAAACATTTGAGAAGATGTGGATGCACAATTTGCGCCTGGGAATATATGAATGTATCCCTTCTTGTTCAGCATTTTTTAGGCTTTTTTTGCTGAGTTGTGTGGTTGTTCTGAAAAGCTGATGAATCATAGGTCCCTGAACATGCTTAGATCAACAGGTTTGGACATGCTCAGGGAGACCTGTGTGCAAGAATGTTTTTGTTTGCAATCAGACCTGAAACATGAAATCCCTTAGAAGAACTTTTTGTGTAGAAGAGGTTGTATGTACACACCTCAATGGTAAAATGAATGACTTAGCTGGCACAGAAGGGCTCATGGGAGAATGTGTGATTGATCAGGAAAGAGCTATTTACAGATAAAAGGGATCTGTAGTAACTTTCATGTTATTATTTGGCAAAGAAAATCAGGATGCGCACGAGCAGTATAAGGCTTAAAGGAGCAGAACCTTCTTCTTACTAAAGTTGTTGGTCTTTTGCCTAATCCTCTGTTGCTATAAGAATGCAATTTATCCTACTTAAAGCCAGCTCAGACTGTTGCTTCAGATGGGCAACTGGTTCCTAGGAGATCCACCTCCATCCACCACCAGGCAAACAAACAAGGAGTTCTAGGGTGTGCACCAGGGCAGACACAACTGGGGAGGCTGCTTTGGCTTACACTGCTAGCAGTGAACTTACTCCTGTATCATAACCTAAAATCTATCAGAACTGTGATTCTTTTATAACATAACATTAAGTTATGATCTAGAAACTCATAAAATAATGGACTACCTGCATAGCTATGTCTGGCACTTAGGGCTGAGGCCATGACTGTGTCATCTGCATCAGAAATAGCATGTGCAGAAGAAAGCTATGAAGTTGGAAAAGGGACTCGAAAATTGGAGTGACTGATGGAAGTGGTATAGTTTAGTCTGTAGATGAGGAGGCTGAAGGGAGTCCTTATAGCTCCCTTACAACTATGAGGTTGCATATGAAATGAGGTTGCGTATGAAATGAGGTTGCAGCGAAGAGGTTGTTTGTTTCATTTATAAGATAAGTGACAGAACATGAAGTAATGGTCTCAAGTTGCACCAGATGAGGCTTAAACTGGACATTAGGAAGAAGTTAGAGGTTGGCCAAGCATTGGAAAAGGCTGCCAAGGCAAGTGGAGAGGGCCAAGTAGGGTGTTAGGAACTAAGGCTCTTCACCACAGGGCGGTGGGCATGGAACAGGCTGCCCAGGGCAGTGGTCATGGCACCAAACTGCATGAGTTCAAGGAGCGTTCGGACAGTGCTCTCAGGTTTGAATGCTGGGTGGTCCTGTGTGGAGCTCAGTGGTCCTTGTGTGTCCCTTCCAACTTGGGATATTCTGTGACTCATCAAATATTCAAGAGTTGGGAGATGTCCTGTAGGTAGCTGAATCTGTTTGATTCTGATACTAATTACAACATGCAACAGACTTAAATATTCCCAGGGCAAAGAAAACATCAGGTAAGGAAATTAATTTTGCTTTTTGATTAGTGAGAGAGATCATTAGTAAGTGGTGGAACCCCACCCACAAACCAAACACTGCCTCTCTTTTGGGATAGGGTGAGGAGCTCCTCACCCCACGGTGACTTCACCTGTCGCGCCTCCAACACCGGTGACGCAGTGGTAGGAATGCCGCGTTGCAACACCGGAGGCCGTGGGTTCGAATCCCCCTGTGGTGCAAGTGGTAGAAGTGCCGCTCTGCTACACAGGGGCTCGAATCCCGGGGGGTTGGACTCGATGATCTCTCAGGTCCCTTCCAACCCGCACGAGACTGTGATACTGTGACTATGATAATACTTAAGAGAACTACACTTAAGGCAGGTGGGAAGGCTGGACTCTGCTCCTCACGGCTCCTCACTCCTAACACCCCCACAAGCCGCCTGAGGACAGGGCGAAGAACCAGCTGGACCGCTTCATCCCTGTGGGCAGGCTCAGCTGTTCCTTGCCGTACACCGTAGTCGTGTCACAGCGCACGTCGCCCTCCAAGCGCAGCTCGCGCGCATGCGCACCCATCACACCACCCGCCCCGGACACCTCACGATGATGACGTCACGCCGCCCAGGCTCACCCCCTCCCCCCTCGCTTTGGGGATGTCAGTCTCAGCTGTTTCCGGCGCGCTGGGAGCGGCGCATGCGCACTGTGAGAGCTCCCCCGTTATGGGCTGTTGTTGTCACTGCCGCCCCGCTCGGCCTGGGGGTGCCCGGTGAGTCGCGGCCTCCGCGGCCGCCTTGTAAGAGAGGGCGGCGGCCTGGGGAGCGGGGGACGGCGGGAGCCGCTGTGTGACGGGTACCCACCGGCTGACGGGTACACACCGCCCCCGGGACGAGGAGGAGGAGGAGGGGGCGGCGGCAGCGCGTGTCGGGCACGAGGGGGTGGGCGTGGGTTGAGGCGGGCCTGGCCTGTCCGCCCTCTGACGCGGCGCTCGCGAAATCGTTTCCTTGAAGTGAAGGTCCAAACAAAGCACGCCCTCTGCCCCTTCCCCCAACGTCTGCCCGCCTATATCAGCCCCGGGCCGGTGGCTGGTAGCGCTGGACGAGTTGGAGTGGGCACGGTATGAGGAATCTGTAAGTAGCAGCCCTTTGCATGCAGCTGGGCCTGCTTTGGCCTTGCCGCTTGGCAGCAGTTGGGCCGGGGGTTGCCGTTTGCCATGGAGGTAAACGATGGATTTGGGCCCGTGTGTCTACGTGAATCCTGTGTAGAGCTATGAGCCGCCCTGGGAAAGTTCGTGGTTTGCTTGTGGATTAAGAATTATGTGGTGTACTGGCTTTAGGATGGGATCGCTTCATTGAATTTAGTTATTGAACTTAGTTCGGAATTACACAGATTTGAGCAAAGCATTGGTGAGCACTTTCTGCCCTGAGAGGAATTCCTCCAAGAGGCAACTGTACTGTATCATTTTCATTTGGAATTTTGTCTCATTGTACAAAATCGCTTGCAAAAAAATGTGTAGATTTCTGCCTATGGGAAGAACTAGCAGGTGCTTTTCTGTGTGTCACTAAATGGTTTCGATAAGGGTTATATGTTGCTTAAGGTGAACATTAACTTTTAATGAAAGTTAAGTCTTTTACTTGTTGGGACTTTACTACCAAGTGCCCTGAGCAGTAGGTATCACCACTGTAAGGTTGTTTATCTGCCTTTACCGGAGCTGTAAATAAGCTGCATCAGCTTTAAATAACGCTGAGCTTTTAGTGTAACTTGTTACTGATTTCATGTTTCTGTTATTTTATTTATTTTCCAGGTAACAGCACGATTTGAGGCTTGTTTATTGAAATCTATTTTCCAGGATGAAGTAGACAAACAACAACATAGGAAAGGTGTAATTTATAAGTAATGACAGTTCATTTGTCTCTAGATGCGTATTTGTTCTTTGTCATTAACCCCAAAAGTCTTTGGTGGAAGCAAAGAAACAAGTACTTGTGTTTGTATCGACCTAAAGTCTGCTGGAGGTTAAGTCATGCCATTCACCTTAGAGTATTTCATACCGGTGAGCCTCAGTATAAACTGGCCAGAAGCAGAACGTTGTGGTATAGCAGACACATCTTCAGTCGTGACTTTTTGTACTACAGAGTTTCGAAACTTTTAACTTCGTCTTCCAAGGGACTTACAAAAGTGAACAGTCGCATGTCACGAATTAAGAATACTATAGAATCCGTTTCAAAGGCAGTGTCTGGCACTCACAGCGAACTGGTTTCACGAATAGCTCGTTTGAAGTCACATTCAGGTACTCTAGGAAAGGATACTAAAAGTAATGCGGATGAAAATAACCTCAATGTGAATCTGGAAAGTTGTAAACAAGTCTCTGATGCCAGAACTCAGGAGGATTGCGACAGAGGCCTCGCTGCCAAGAAATTCAGTAACACAAATGAAAACTGGGAGTGTGTGTTAAACAGTACAAGTGACACTAAGCAAGATATTCCAGAAGATTCACCGTCTGCTAAAAACCACCTTTTTCATATAAGTTACCTTTCCACAAGTTTTGGCGAGACTTATAACTTTGTTGCTGATCATATCAACTGGTATTTCAGTAATAGTTCTGTTATGGATCCAGAGAAGAAGAGGGATGCTTTGTTACAGAGCTCTAAAAGTGAAGCAAAGCTTGATTCATCGGAGAATACTGTAATTAGTAAAGAAAAGACAGTGAATTCAGCAGCTACTTCAGCTCCTGAAACAGAGACTCAAGGTGCTGAGAAGTCAAATGCTACTCTTCCTGTTGCCACTAAAAAAAGTATTGCAGACTTTTTTTCATATCCCAGTAACAGTGTACAGGCTTTTGTAGACAATTACATTGGTGGGTTCGTTCCCAAGTTAAGATCGGATACAAAAGTTACTGCAGAGGTAAAGAGTAAACAGCCCGAGCAAGAAGGGCCTGAGAAGGATGAGGAGGATGAAGACAAAGAGAATAAGATTGTGGAAGAGAAGGAAAAACATCTGTCCATTCAGAGAGAAAAAGTAAGTCTTTCAGTGTTATTTTTACAGACCTGTTGTTTCTATGTGTATTTTATAGCTGTGTATATATTCATGTGTGCATATAGTGTGTATGTAGGTCATATCTATATACATTATGGGTAGATGTAGATATTTATTCTTGTTGTAATTACAGTAGTATTATGCTTTTTCATGATCAACCTGCTGTAATTCTGGGGTTGTCCTGAAAAAGCACCACATAAGAAATACTGATACCGGTTTGCTTTGGTGCGTTGTTACTGTGAGCATTCTTTACTTATTTTCTAGTAGGCCAAGTCTGTTTATGTCTAAGAAAACCTTGTTTGTGTTCTGTAGCAGACCTTTAGTACAGCAAGTGCTGTCCAGGACTTCTGTGAAATCTTAAAATAACCTTTTGCTTGCAGTTAGGCTTGACAATTTGCACGTGTGTCTTAGTGTAGCCCTGTGTTTTATGTGTAACTTTTTCTGTTTTAGATCATAGCAAGAGTGAGTATCGATAACAGGACTCGAGCTTTAGTTCAAGCCCTACGAAGATCCTCAAATCAAAGAGTCTGTATCAGCAGGGTCGAAGAACTGACTTACCACCTTCTGGAATTTCCAGAGAGCAGAGGAGTTGCAATTAAGGTGCAAAAAGTTATGCTTAAACAAGCAATAAATATCTCTCAGAGAAAGTTTTATAAAGTAACATTTTCTTCAGTGTTTTTATGGGCTAGGCATATTTTTAATTTGTGAAGAATATAGTTTTTTATAGCTATTTGTTTAGCTGGTTCAAGCAGATCTGACAGCTATCAGTATTTTAACTTTAGACTCGTAGGATTGTTATGTTTAATTTAGAAGCATACAGCATTGTCACGTGGATAGATAATATAGCTTACTCTAGTGGTAAGTGATGGTTGTACACTGTGTTCTGTTTTGCAATGGGCCAGAAAGGAATGTACAGTACAGTTGATCTTTGTGTGTACAATAGTTGTGATGCTTCTTTATGTGTTCCTTGCTAAGACAGAGGACAGGACTGGAACATAGCCATCAAATAATAAGTTTATGTCATCTAGTTCTACTTGTTTTCTTTCCTGCCTGTAGTGAAAGGACAGGAGGTAGCTGGTAGACTATTCCAGCACTACTAACCAAATCACAGTGCTTCAGTCCCATGTCTTTTCTCAGCAGATGTGACAATTAGCTGACATGAGCTGTAAAACTGGTGCAGTGAAGTTCCAGCCAGATGAATTACCCTATAGCTGAGCACAGGTCAAGAACACACATGAATAGTTATGAATTATTTTATTATGAGAGAGTATGCTTGCTACTTCCTCAGTGAATATAATCTTATGCATCTTTGTAGTAATAATTCCAAATGTAAAGATTAGTCAGTAGGAGGAAGAATTCTAACTTTTGTTTGATATTATTGTACTATTTCAAATGCAATTCCTACTTTGCAACAGAGTGATATTTATCCAGCAAAATCTGTGCTTTTACCTATACTTTAATACGCTTAGGACTTAAATTTCTATTTGGCAAATGTAACAATGTCAATAAAATTAAATAGGTAAAATGCAGCAACAACTAAAATACCAGTAAATATATTAGAAGGATTTAAATTTCAGCTTGCTTGTGGAATTTTGATAGCCGGCTATTTTAACCATAATTTTAGCAACAATAATAATACAACATAATATTGGAGACATTTCTTCCTTATGTTAGATATAGAGATGGGTTTAAAGAAATTTCCCTTCAACTAATAAACGGCTATTACTCTAAAATGCAAAACTAGTAAATTTGAGTGTGAATTCTTTCTGTGTAAGCATGTTGAGGAATGTAAAGTTATTTCCTTCTGACTGCAGGAAAAGATAATCCCATGCCTATTGCGATTGAGACAAGCAAATGATGAAAGTCTCCAGGCTGCTGTTAGAGAGACTTTGGCAATAATCGGATATACAGATCCAGTGAAAGGCTGGGGAGTTCGAGTCCTTGCTATTGATGGAGGAGGAACAAGGTGAAACTTTTTATTTTATTTTCTCATAGTGTATCTGGAAATTGAATTGCAGTTTCTCTTTAATATTTTTGTGCCTAAACCAGTTCTGTTGCATTTGACTGTTCAAGTGTTAGGTACTTACTTTTGCATGTGTTTGTGCTTAAACTTCTATTAATATATATATACTGCAAGTCCTTAATTGCCTGTGCTCTAGTTCTGTGTTAATTAGTACACCTACCAGAATTTGTAGGAAGCATCAAAATCATGTACATTAAATTTAAAATCTTGTTAACTGAAAACTATGTTTTGAGACATGTTTGAAGAAATATTTTTAGCAAATATTTGCTGAATGATTAATCTTTATTGTTAGAGTGGAGTATAAAGTCCACAACAAAAATAGTTACACTAACTTTGTTTCCTCATATTATGTGGTAAGGAGTAAGAATGTGGTGCAAACCTGATGTTTGCACTAGATAGTAGTATTTTAAAAATACAGGGTACTGTGTTAGTATAACATATAATTATTATCAATATATCTAAATTGTCTTTTTTTTTCTTAAGTACTTATAAGTTTAAAATTATTTACTGGGAAGTACTCTGTAGGTATTGTACTGTAAAGGTATTGTTTTGTTCCTATAAAACAGTAATATAACTTAGTCATACACACAGTACAATGAAATTAATATAAATTTATTAATAAAATGAATAGGAAGAAAAGAGTTTTATGTGTCCCCTTGTGAATTGAGGAGGTTTCTTTTTATGTATTGCATGTTT
Source organism: Coturnix japonica (assembly GCF_054131305.1). Lineage (NCBI taxonomy): Eukaryota > Metazoa > Chordata > Aves > Galliformes > Phasianidae > Coturnix > Coturnix japonica. Next base: position 25,501,748 of record NC_140663.1, read on the forward strand.
TACAGGGTAAGACTTTCAAGAACTTGCTACTGATTTGGACTTTCCTAATGTTTCTGTTGAAGCACCTTATTGTTAGAAATCAGAATCTGTAGCTATAGCATGAAAATGAAACAAGTCCAGAGAGTAAGCCTGATCACTGACTACTGTCTGTCTTGTGGATTAATTGGTAGTGTTCAGCTGATGTTTTTACAGGGCTGAATAGCTCTCTTCACCTCAAGCCAGGATAGGGTTAGAAGTAGCATGCATTAGGGGCTGTTCTCAGCAGAATGTGTTGCCAAGATAGTGTTTGCTTCAGTGCTTCTTTTGCCTTATGCAGTTCTTTAGCATTGGTCTGGAAAGGACTGATACCTTGTTTTAATTCCCTGAAATGTTCTTAATATTGTATATACTGGTTATAATTAAGCAGAGGTAGGCTTAATTAATTAAATTTGCGTAAGATAAAACTACCACTGTGTATGAACATGTTGGGTTTTTTGTGTATTTCAGGGGTTTAGTTGCACTTCAGACACTACGGAAACTAGAAGAACTTACTGGAAAGCCAGTTCATCATCTTTTTGACTACATTTGTGGTGTAAGCACAGGTAATTGTTACTCCACAAGTTGGAATTTTGTTATGCATATAGTAAGAATGTCTGAAGTTAGATGTAGACTTGGCAAAATTTGCCACATTCATGATTTAGGGTATAAGCTGGGGAAAGTACACATTTAACTTCTTTAGTTCTTCTACATAAAAAAACTTTGGGTCATTTATGATATACTACTTAATTCAGCCTTAAGAGTAGGCTAAGAGGTAGGCCTTATTGCTCTTATCTAATAAGGAAATAGAGAGAAAACAAAGCAAGATGCTTCATGAAGGTACACAGTGATAGGAAAAAAGTTAACAGAAAAACTGGAATATGGGAATGTATGATTAGGATAAGAAATCACCTTTATTCTTACAAAGATGATTTGACAGTAGGAAGAGTAGCATGGTAAGACTGAAATATCAGTCCTTGGAGATGCTCAAAAGTCAGATGAACAAATCCTGAACAGCATGTTCTAGTTGAATCAGTTTCACCAGGAGGTTGGACTAAATGACCTCTAGAGTTTCCTCCTGTCCTCAGTCATTACCCTGTGACTCAGTAAGTTGCCTCTCCCTAGGAGGCAAGAAACTGTAAAGGTAAGCTTCTTTTAGAAAGACTATCATTGCTTCAGGACGTTATGGTAAACTAATTACAGTGCATTTCTGTTTTCTAACATGAGAGATGTATTCAATAGTTCAGTTTCTGTTATCATCAGTCCAACAGTTTTATCTCTAGCAGATAGGCCTAGTATTCTTACTTGCTTCAATCCCACTACTCTGTAACTGCTAATAAATGCTTAACGTGTTCTTTTAAGCTTTACTTCAATTAGCAAGTTTTTGTCTGTGCTAAGTCCCAAGTGCAACACGTGACAGTGTTGGCTGGGAGAGACTGTGAATGTTTGTCAGCATGTGCTAGTTGTGTACTTGACCATTGTGATTTACATTGATGGTACTTTGTATTTATACCAATAGGATTTGCAGATGCTTGCAGCTGGTTGAACTGTGATTTGCCGAAGTGATGTATTAAAACATGAGAGGGATGCCCCTTATGTTACGGATCTTCTTTTCTGCTGCACAATTCATCTCTCTTATTATCCTTTAGCTGTGTGGCCTTGAGGATTAGGCTTTGCTGTAAATTTAATATCACAGTCTTTGTAGATAGCAACTTGTACTTCTCTGTAGTGATCATGGGGTGTAAATGTGGAAGCCACACAGGCAAATCTGTATAATGATGCTGTAATGAGCCCTGTAAATTTAACTTGCTTGCCCATTGCTGAGCATAATATCTGGGTCTGGAAGTACCAGAAAATCTTCAAGCCCATGAAGTGCAAGGATGGCCGCTGAATGTTATGTGTTTTTTTGTTTTTTTTTTTTAATGGAGAACAGAGTTAATGTATACTGAGTTTATGCTGTATAAAAGTCCAAAGATGAAAGCAAGTAGTACCATTTTTCCATGAACTGAGCTATTGGGAATTCCATCTGTTTATCACAGAGCTCTGGAGTGTGGTATGCTTTCATAAGCGTACACAACACTTAACCTTTTGAGGACTTCCTACCTGCATGTTTGCTAGAGTTTTCACTTCTTGTGGAGTCCCCAGATACATCAGTCAGAGATGCTTTTCAATAGCGGTGCGCTTACAGTTCAGTCACAGGGAGCAGTTTGTAACATCAAGAATATGTGATCAGGCCAACTGCATATATGTGTGTTTTCCACGTGTGGATCTCCTCCAAGAATGCTAATAGGACTTCTTCCTAAATCTTTGTATAATTAGTAATCTTTGTAATAATTAGTGCCATTTTGAAGTATTGTGTGGTGGATTGGATCACTGACATGCTCCGATGCACTGGAAAACAGTATGATTGGAGAGCCACTCATAGAATCATAGAATGGCCTGGGTTGAAAAGGATCTCAAAGATAATCTAGTTTTAAGCCCTCTGTTGTGTGCAAGATTGCCAACTACTGAACCTGGTGGCCGAGTCACATCCAGCCTGGCCTTGAATGCCCCCAGCGATGGGGCAACCACAACCTCCTTGGGCAACTTGTTCCAGTGCGTCACCACCCTCTGTGTGGAAAAACTTCCTCCTAATATCTAACCTGAATTTCCCATCCTAGTTTAAAACCACTCCCCCTTGTCCTATCACAATCCACCCTTGTAAGCAGTGTTTCCCCCTCCTGTTTATACTCTCCCACTCAGTTAACTAAAGAATCATCTGAACTGTAGTGATCTCTTTGATTAGTGATTCTGTGTGTATATGAAATCTTCATAAGGATCTTCTCCAAAAATCCTCCAAGCTGAGAACAATACAGGGTTTATTCTCCTGTGCATTCTCCCACCCTTCATGGATTTGTAGGTTAGGAGCCTCCTGAAACTCAAGCTGGCATTTCTAGTAATGGTCTGGGTGTGTTTTTTCTCCCCCGTGTTTTCTTTCCAGTATTGAAATGCTTTTTGAACCTCTTCCTGATGGAAGAAATACTTTTTCAGGACAACTTGTAAATACGTCAAGTTGTGATATTACAGAGTTGGAATTGACCTTAGAAGCCTATCTCATTTCCCAAGAGATGAATAAGCTTTGTCTGTTTCACTGCTGACAATTGTCAGATTTTGTATCATAACAGATGTCTTTAGAAACCTTGTTCTGGCGTTCTGTTGTCATTAGACAACAACATTTCCAAAAGGTGATGTCAATCATCCTTTTGCAGTTCAAATGCATTTCCCCATGTCCTGACTCCCCAGGGACATGGATGACATTGTTTCTTTTCTCTTTGAAGCAGTCTGCTGTGCATTTAAAGGCTTTCACTGTTTATTTGGTCTTTCCTTGGAGATTTATTACCTTGACACATGGTGGCTTGGTTGTTGGTTTTTTTTTTGGTGGAAATATATATGTGTATATATGCATATATATATTTTTAATTTTATTTTTTATTTTTTACTGTTAGGACCAGATATAGAGCTACAGCTGGCGTTTGTTGGTGCCAAGTAAGGAAGGAATACGTTCATCCATCAGCTTGCATTCTTGCTTATCTTATGTCTTATTAGCCTGCTGTGTATCCGTGTTCTTCAAGTTACGGTCCTTAGCCTCTCAAGTTTTATTTAACTGGGCTTTTTTTTGTTCTCTGAGATGTTGGCAGCCAAGGCTGAGATGGTAGCTGGAATGTAGAAGTCTGTCGTAATAGGCCAGAATGTGGCGGAAGCTTTAGACATGTTTTCTCTGGGTCATCAGGTAGAGCTTAGACTATACCTGTGATTTTTTCACTTTACTCTCCTGGGAGTGTCTTGTTACCACCCAACAGATTTCAGTAAAGCCCTTTAATGGGTAACTCAACTGATAATATCTATTGCCATTTGTGTGCTAACAGACTATGGTTTTTTTTTTAAGCTGTTTTTCTGGTGGTAATGGGGAAAATGTTTTTTGCACTTGGTATTCTGCAACTGTGCTGTTTGGAAACTGTTTTTTCTTAAAAGGGTCATTCTTTTTTTTAGGCACACACTAGATGGCAGTGTTTATGAATAGAATAGTTCAGTTGGAAGAGACCTTAGAAGGTTATCAAGTCTAACTGTCTGACCACTACAGGGTTAACCAAATGTTAGAGTATAACAGTGTAACACAGATGCCTCCTCTACACAGGCAAGCTTAGGGTATTGTTGCCTGTCTAGGAAGCTGTTCCAGTGTTAGACCACTTGCACAGTAAATACGTTTTTCCTAACATCCAGTCTGAACCTCCTCTTGCACAGCTTTATGTCATTCCTCTATGTGCTGTTGATGGTTCCCAGGAGAAGAAACTGACATCTTCCTCTGCATCTCCCTTCCTCAGGGTGCTGCAGGGAGAAATGAGGTCACCTATCGGCCTCTTCTTCTCCAGGCTAGATATACCAGGTGTTCTCTGCCTCTCCTCACAGGATATGCCTTGCCATGCTTTTACCTGTTCTATTACCCTACTCTGCAAGCTTTTGAGGACCTTAATTTTTTATTTTTTTTTTTTTATACTGTGAAGTGCAGAACTGCACACGCTTTAGTGAAGCTGTATCACTGCTAAATGTAGTGGGAGAATTCTCAGCTGGCTGGCTCTGCAGTATTTAATGCACCCCCAAAAAGCAGTTTGCCCTCTTGGCTGCTGGAGTGCACTGGTTGCTCATGCTGAGCCTGCTGTCACCACCGCCAAGGTCCCTTTCTGCTGAGCTGCTCGCAAGTCACTGGTCTCCCAGGCTGAGTCTGGTGTTATTCCTTTCTAAGCGCAGCAATGGCCATTTTACTTTATTGAACTTGATACTGTTAATGATCACCCAGTACTCTGTTCTATCTAGATCCTTCTGCAAGGCATCCATCAGTGATTAATTATAAATGGTTGCAACCAAATAGATTTCAAAACAGTCAGAGCTCCCCTGTTATAGAATTTGCTAGAAGTTTTCTTCAAAGAGTTGAGGAGTTTGTAAGATAGCAAGTAATGCTCCAAATATTCTTAAATACAACAGCACAGACTATTCCTACACATTTCTCTTTCCAAATAAAGCAGTGGGTTTAACCTGCTTTCTGCCAAATATGTTTTGGCAGCGATAAAGTTTGCAGAACAAAAGAATAGCATTTGTCAGTGTATAAAATTGTCTTTGAAAATAGACTCTTCCTATCTTCTAGTTGTCCTTTAAAAACATTATATATTATTTTTGAAAATGAATTTGGTGTTAGAAATGACAGTTGATCACCCTTTTCAAAACTGACTTTTTCTTAACCTATGAATGTTATGGTAATTAGTAATCCATCATTATAATCTTATTACGTGCTATTCTTAACATTTCAAAATATTTCTTTTCAGGAGCTATATTAGCTTTTATGCTGGGGTTATTCCATATCCCTCTGGATGACTGCGAAGAACTATATCACAAGTTGGGATCAGATGTTTTTAAGCAGAATGTTATTGTTGGAACAGTGAAGATGGGCTGGAGCCACGCCTTTTATGACAGTGATATCTGGGAAAAAATGCTCAAGTAAGTTGGTTTTTTATTTTAAGAAAAAAGTAAAATATAATTCACTGTTACATGTTTTGATGGCCTTCATTTGTGTTAGCGTCTCTTTAGTAAGTGAACTGTTAAAGAAAAATGATTAGTATGTAGTCTCATTCTTTTGAAATAGTTGTTTTAATATTTAGCAGAACATTGAAATCCCTTAGTGTACTGTTTTTTGGGAGCAGAGTAAGCTTTTAGTGTGCTGATTTCTGCTTATACTTTTGAATGTTTGCCAAATACTTGATCTGACTCATTTCAGATCTGCATCAAATTTTACTAGCCACCTGCTGTGCTTTTTTTTCTTTTTTGTAAGCAGATATAGTAAGAACTGAAATAAGTTGTAATAGGGATATTAGATGTTAGCTGCTCTACTGAGGGGTTATAACCATTTCCCATTCCTATAAAATATGAAGTCTGTCAAAATTGCAATGGAAAAAATATTCACTATGTTGAAGTTAGCAATGTAAAGGTATATAAATGCATTAACAGGTATTAGGGAAAAAATCACTGGAAGAAATAATTGTGTATTATGTGTTCTGTTATTTTTCATTCATCTGTATTCATATTGATAGTTCAGTTCTTGAAAATTTATAGTGTAAGCTCGCACTGCTACAGAGAGAACAGAAATGACTTAATATGAGAGCAGATGTAAAATGGTGAAAAGCTTATTTGGATAAGTAGTGAGTTTCTTACGTTGGCCCGTGCTTCTCAAGTTGTAAACATCTCACTGCTTTACTGAAGTGAAGCCTCCAAACATTTCTTTGTGCTTTTGCATATTTTTAGGAATAAATTTTGTTGATGAAATCAGTATTTTTCTTCTAAGAAAATTGGAGCTGTTTTTCTGCCCAGAAAATTATAAAATTACAAAAGTTAGCTCGTGACAGTATTTTGTATGCTTTTAATTAAAATAAAAATCCTTTGCACCTACATATAACACAAGGGAAGTAAAACACTCTACTCATGTATAGTACATAAAAGCAAGGCATTTATATTATTCATAAATCAGATTTTAAAATTAAATGTACTGATCATAAAATCGTATTGTAGAATTGAAGAATCGCTTGGGTTGGAAGGGACCTCGAGGTTCATCAAGTTCCAGTCCCCCTGCCACAGACAGGCTTGCTTAGCAGCTAGATCAAGTACTAAATCAGATTCTCTGGGGCCTATACAGCCTGGCTTTAAATGCCTCGAGGGACAGGACATCTGCAACCTGTTCCAGCACCTAACCAGTGTCTCAGTTAAAAACTTCCCCTTGACATCTAAAATAAGGGAGACTTAGACTAGTTTAAAACCATTCCCCCTCTCTCTATCTTTGTTTTCTTGTGAAAAATGTTGATTTCCATCTCATTTATAAAATTCTTTTGAGTATTGAAAGGGCACAGTGAAGTCTCCCTGCAGCCTTTTCTTTTCTCGGCTTGAACAAGTCCAGTTCCTTTAGCCTGTCTTCATAAGAGAGAATCATCGTTTTGGCGCTCCTCTGGACCCTCTCTGAAAACTCCACATCTTTGTGTTAAGGGCCCCTGACTTGAACATATTACTCCAGGTGGGGCTCTGTGAGAGCAGAATAGAAAGGGACAGTCACCTCCCTGCCCCTGCTGTCCACCCCATTTCTCATGGAACACAGGATACAGTTGGTCTTCCATGTTGCTAGTACATACTGCTACCTCATGTTAGGGGTTTTGGTTGATGAAGAACTTAATCTTTCTCAATAGAGCTACTCTCAAGGAGTTCTTGTCCCAGTTCATATGCATACCTGGGATTACCTTGACCCATGTGCAAAACCTTGTACTATGTGTTATTGAACCTCATTAGGTTTAGAAGTACCCACCTTTTGAGTTTATTAAGGTCCCTCTGGATGGCATCCCTTCCTTCTGCTGTATCAACCACACTGCTCAGTTCAGTGTCGTGAACAAATTTACTGAGGGTGCACTTAACTTCAGCATTTAATGGAATTATTTCCAGGAATTAATCTTGCTGAAAATAATCAACTACATTAGTGATTAGAATACAAGATATGGAGAAATTTTCACATATAAAATGAATACTAAATGCATGCTAAATTACTGTTATGGAAGATATTCTTCTCAATCATGCAGGATGGTGCATTTATGTTCTTAGCATTTGATCTCGTAATGGAAAACATTTACTTTTGTTCCTATAGAGCTTCTTCATGATATTGCTTTTATATATATATATATATATATTCTTAAATGTAGCAAAGTACTTTGTTTTTCTCTTGTAAAGTAGTTCAGTAATCCTGATGAATTTTGGTTATGTGATGAACTGAGTAACTGAATCAAGAACTCAGTCACTCTTCAAGCTCATTCCCAATGGCCTAGAAACTTTCGTTCATTTTGTCCATATAAATTAACCGCAGTAACCTGATTATTAAAGTGAAATTCAATGATTGTTTCTTCTAAATGAAAAATTCTTGTAAGGAGTTGTTTCACGTATCTTTTGTTCATGATAAAACTCACAGAGCATTTTCATTTTTCCACATTTATTTGTAGAGAAAAAATGGGATCAAATCTAATGATAGAAACTGCACGGAATTCCAAATGTCCAAAGGTAAGTACAGTGTTCTAATGTGAATGCTAATCATATGCTCTTTGAGTACCTGTTAAGAGTTTAAGTATTATCGGGGAAGAATGTAAGAAAAAAATAAGGACTGATAAGTTCTGCAAGATCTGTGCAAGGTAACCTATGCTTCTAAAGAATAAAAATCCTTTAGAAGCTTAGATTTTTATTGCATTTTTTTTTTTCATGTTTTTAGTTAATAATGTAGGTTAGAAGATGTTTTAGGTTTGTAAGCAGAAAATTGGTAAATGGCTCTATGTCCAGATGGAGTCTGGTAAGGAGTGGTCTGGCCCGTCTTGGGATCAGTACTCTTTTAACATCTTTATCAGTGACCTAGATGATGAAGTTGAGTGCAGCCTCTGCAAGTTTGGAGAGGATGCCAAGTTGAGTACTGCGGTTGATAAGATAAAAGGAAGGAATGCTACCCAAAGGGACCTTGACAAACTTGAAAGGTGGGCCCATGTAAAAATTATGAGGTTTAGCAAAGTTAAGTGCAGAGTGTTGCATGTGGGTCAGTGCAGTCTCAGATATGAGTGCAGACTGGGAGAAGGACTCCTTAAGAGTAGCCCTACCCAGAAGGACCTGGGGGTCCTGGAGAATGAAAAACAGCATGAATCAGCATTGTACACTTGTAGCCTGGAAGGTCAGCGATATCCTGGGCTGCATCAAAAAAGGGCTGGTCAGCAGTGTGAGGGAGCTGATTGTCTGTCTCTACTGTGCCTTTGTGAGGCCTCATTTTAAGTATTGTGTCCAAGTCTGGAGCAAAGAAAGATGCAGGGCTTTTGGAGAGGGTTCAAAGGATGGCCACGAGGATGATTAGAGGGCTGTTGTTCAGTTTGGAAAAGAGAAGGCTCTGAGGAAACCTTGTTATGGTCTCCCAGTATTTAAAGGGAGACTTTAAACATGAGGACAATTGACTTTTTACACGGTACATAGTGATAGGGCAAATGGGAATGGTTTCAAACTAACGGAGGAGAGATTTAGATTAGATGTCAGGGGAAGTCTTTGGGGCTGTTGAGGTGCTGGGGCATGTTGCCCAAAGATGTGGATGCCCTGTCCCTGAGGGTGTTCTAGGCCAGACTGGGTGGGTGCACTGAACAACTCTAGTGCTTAATCTAGCCGTCGGCAACCCTGCCTGTGGCTTGGGGGTTGGAACCAGATGATCTTTGCAGTCCCTTCCAATCCAAGCCATTCTATGAAATGCTTATGTCAACTTCCTTAAGTTTTGTAGAGGTAACTTTCAATAGAAGATTGTAGTGTCTGGAGATCCCACATATTAAATGTGATACATCTTACCGTGAAGTAAGAGAAAGGAGCCTCTCTCTGTGTTACCTGGATCGCTAAGTTTTCTTCAGTCTTGTCTGTTGGCCTTAAGATCTCTATTCTTCCTGTATCTGAAGGGCACCAATTAATTGGAGGGATGTTATATACAGAAACAGCATGAAAGATGAGAAAGCATGGGTATTTTATTTTTGGTGAAGGATAGGGTGTGAAGAAAGAAGAGAAATATAATAGCATATATTTCAGAACAATCTGTAATTAACAGGTGTTTTGGTGCCACAGTACTGTATTCAATGCTTTACTGTTAAATGGAGGACATTCACATTTTTCTAAACATAGAAACACGTGCTTGACTGACTGCGTTCCTAGCCCATGTCTAAAACAAGGACATGAAAAGGACACAGTGGTATGTTACTTTCTGAGAGAGAAGCTAGCCTACACTGACTTGAAAGTTATCTTTGAACTGGGATATTTGGCTTCATTCCATGTTCTTCAGTAATAAAATGCGAATATAAATAGAATTGAAACTAGTTGTTGATAGCAGTCAGTGTAGTGGTTGCAATCTTTGGGAAGCCAGTAAAATCAAAATAAAATACATAGTTGCATAAACTGTGCTGCTGTAAAATTCCTGAAGAGATAGATTCTTCCAAAATGTGCTCAGTATTTTACCAGTTGCACTTGCTTCAAGAAGTTAAATATGAGTAGTAAAAAGAAAAAAAAAAAAAAAAAAAGGTAAAAACTCAGGTATTGATTTAATAGGTTTATTTATTAAAATTTCTTAAGTATTTTTTTTTTTTCCTCAATGCTTCTAGCAGTGCTTAGAATCAGGCCTTTTTTTGGACAAAACAGGAGTTTTTTTTTCTCCAACAAATCACAGAATCAGAGACTTGTAAGGGTTGGAAGTGACCTCTAGAGATCGTGTCCAACCCCCCTCTGCCAAAGCAGGCTCCCTACACCATGTCACACAGGTAGGCCTCCAGGTGGGTCTTGAATATCTCCAGACAAGGAGACTCTACCACCTCCCTGGGCAGCCTGTTCCAGTGCTCCGTCACCCTCACCGTGAAGAAGTTCTTCTGCACATTCGTGCGGAAAATGATAGAGTACGATCATTCCTGCATTTTCCTTCTGTGTTTGTTTGGTTTTTGTTTTCTGTATAGATGTAATGCTTATCTTGATTTCTTTTCCTTTCCAAAGGTAAGCTTACTGTAAATTAAACAACTGTCTTAGCTGAAGAGTGGAAATGAATACAGTGATATCCCAGTGTCAGCTGCTAGTAAGGCTGGTGCTGAGTAATGTTTCACAGAAAAAAACCCTACTCTGTAATGAACAGTACACAAAATAGAATTGAACACCCACTTGTCTGCTGTATTGTTCTGAATGGTGTCAGGCAGACTGGCTGCGTCATTGCTAAAAGGTCTTGCATATTCTAAAGCTTATCCATAATTATAGGTACACCCACCTCATGCTATTATATCTGGAAAATATGCTAAATTTTGCAATTGTACATTTTTTAATGGAAATGCAGCTTTGACTTTTCACATACATTTGTCTGACTTAAAGATGTTTGTGTCCTTAAAAAAAAAAAAACAAACAACCTTGAAATAAAATCTTTCAAAGGTTTTCTTTTTGAAAGAGATCCTTTCTGCAGTTCTTTAGTTGAAGTTGCAGCTTTAAGTAATTATTTTCTAGGAGAAATTTTTTGATGTGTCAAGTACATGTATTTTGTGCCACTGTTACATTGTTGGATACTAACTTGTGAGAACTGTTAGTGGTTTTCATGCACTTATTGCATTTATTAAGATTGTTCTCTTGGAGTGCATTGAAGACGTTGGAGTTTGAAATACTATCTACGTTTATATATATATAGCAAACATGAAGAGTATTGAGATGGAATATTTTCTGTAGCTCTAAATTCTGTTCATAAGGGTGAAACTTCTTTAGTTGCATAGCTTTCTGTTAAAATATTGGTAAGCAGATATTGGTAGCAACAAAATAGGAACAATGAGAGGTTTAAAAAAGCATTCTCCTTAGGGAGGTTGTTGGTTTTTTCTTTCTTTTAACATTTACATAGGTATTATTGTAAAAGTTAGTGAACATGCACTGAGCAGAGTTTCTGTGAAGCATTTAATGTATAAATTGTTTTTAGTTTGTTTTCTTAAGTTTGAGAATTTGTCCTTATCTGTTATAACTTGATTTTATTCCTTTCAATTCACCAGGTAGCCGCAGTCAGCACCATTGTAAACAGAGGAACACCACTGAAAGCTTTTGTTTTTAGAAACTACAACCACTTCCCTGGGGTGAAGTCTCATTATATTGGAGGCTGTCAGTATAAACTGTGGCAGGCCATTAGAGCATCATCGGCTGCACCAGGGTACTTCCAGGAATATGTTTTGGGCGATGATCTTCACCAGGTAAGCTGAAGTCTTAGCCTTGAGTAAATATTTTTCCAGGTAGAATGCTGGAAAATCAGAATTAATCAAATAATTTTATAGCAGAAAGAAAGTCTAGGGTAGGTAGGAGCAAGGAAGAAAACTTATTTTGTGTATATAGACTTTACAGAACCAGAGATTGGCACTGGCTTAAAAAATGTAGGCTTCCTAAAATATGACCTTAAGTTCTTCTACTGTTCCTTTCTTCTCTGCCTGGGAGGGAACTTTATATGAGTTGTAAATGGCCTTTGACTTCCTGCTTACATCTGGTATTTCATTGAGCATTATTTCACTAGGTGGATGATACGGCTTTCCATCTAACAGTACTGCAAAGCATGAAAATTTCAAGTTGTATGTTTCTGTGCCCCTTTTTATTACTGAATAATTTTTGTTTATGGGTCTGCTTTTACTTCCTTTTACTGATGGAATCAGTGTAGAACTTAAGAAGCTGAGTTTAAAAGCAAAAAGAATAAAAGCTGCTATGGCAGTAAGATTAAATTCAGAAGACAGCTTCAAAAGAAATTCACTTAAGTGTGAAGTGATATATCCTACTAACAGTGAATGCTGTTTTATTGTATTATAGCTCTTTTTGGTGATCATGAGTGGTAAAGAGGAAAGGAAATTAACTTTATGTAGTACATTTTTCTTCTGACCTTCGTTATTGTCCTCCAGTACCTGTTGATTGTTTGTTCTGTAACTATGAGTTCGAGAGAATGCTTCTTATAGTATTTAATTAAAAGTAGTAGTGCTTATTTTGGAAAAGATATATTATAATCTCTTGCAAAAAAGGCTGTGAAGGATGACTGAATCCAAGGCCTTCAAGCAGAGACAGTATAGGATTGCAGTCTTTCTAAAGAAAGCATCTATTATATTTCCATCATATTAGTTCACATGTTGGCATTAATCTTAACTCTTGGAAAGCAATGATGGCATATTTGTGTGATGTGTACCATAATCAAGCATAAATACACCCAGACCGCATCCAGAATTTCTTCTGGTATTTATTAAAGTACTGTAGAATCTCATTAGTATTGTCATATGCATAAGTACTACTGAATTTTAAAGACTAACAAATAATACACTAAGAGTCCGTAAATGGAAGCACTGATAGAAAGGCAAAACCGGTAGAATATAATTGAGAAATTAGCATAGGAGGAAAGTGCAGAAATGTGTCTGTAATAATCCTGTGAAGAAACTGAAAGCAAGTCTGTGCACATTTTCTGCCTAGACTGATCTCCTGCTTTACTAGTAATAATAGGAGAGGGTAAAAATACTTAATGAAACTGTAGGCCATGGCTTGTAGATTCATAAAGCAGTATGTATGCAACATACTAGGATTTTGAGGGTATCTAACATTTCATATAGATTTATTTTTCCAGTGCTCAGTTTCTCTTTCTGTAATGTACACAGTTGCAGTTGCTGAGGTTTCTGGAAAGCTTAATAAGAAAGTTTATCATAGACCTTATCCATTTCTTCTAGTGTAAGATCACTCTTCAGTGTGTAATGTAATTAACTTACTTGTATTGGATGAATTTATCTAATTTTAAACGTTAATTAATGGAGACTTGTTATTGGCAATTTTGTCTGTGTATTGCAAAAACATCAAATAATCATTAAATGCAATGACTGAAAATGGTGATTTCAGAAGGTAAGCTATATCTTGAAATAACATTTATAAAGAGCTGGCGTAATTACATTCAGATATATAAAAATTACGTAAGTTGGGGGTTAATGTTCTCATGAAGGGCAGGATAGCCTTATTGCATCAACCAGATTGAGGGTGCTTTTATTTTCTTCATGTTCTGTTTTTCTTCTCTCCTTAGGGCCTTTTTGTTTTTCATTTTGTTTCCTTTACTATGCTGCATCTGGTTATCCCCAAAGCATATAATCAGATGCCACCTGAAATAAGCAAATAGGCTGTTTTATTTTTTGGGGAAAGCTAAAAGGGGAGTGGCACATCAGATTCTTTTTTTCAAATCTTGAAACACAGTCGTCTTCCACCTGTCCAAGTAGAACTGGAAAGAGGGCTAGTTTAGTCTTTGGAGCTGCTCCAAGCTGCTCCTTAACTACTTGGTTGGTCAGGGTTAAGCTATGCGAGGCACTTTTCTTTCTCTTCTCACCATCCTACCCCCTCTTTCCTTGAGTTGAGAGCACATCAAAGCCTGTCTCTGTTTCCAAATGAAGAATAGCTGTATGGAATGATTTTAAACTTCTACAAAATACTTAATTGCCAGACTTCAGTGAAATGTATTAAAGTGGATTGTCAAACAACCTATACTCACTTTAAGTCCTATTTACCAGACCAGAACACATTAAAAAATTGATTAATATTATTAGAGACCAGGTCCAATATTCTCAGATATTTAAATGACATCTAGTTCATTTTTCATACTTGGAGTTCTTTGGACAAAGCCCTTCCATGTGATCAGACCAGCGTTGCCTCACAAGCTCACAGTTCTTTTCTTATTAAAGCACTCTCTTTGGTGTATTTGGATTACTAAAGAGCAAGAGATTAGGATGTCGCTTGCTTAGTTCTACAAAATTCCTAAGGCTGTAGATTTTGTATTCACTTTGCAAGGAGTTCATCATGGTAAACCACGGGGAATTAAATGTATTTTCAGTATTAAAACAGTTCATTGTAGTAGAACTAGATACTAGATTTTCTAGTTATTCTTCCATATCATTTAAAAATCTATATTCTTTCCAAGCATGATATGTTAATAGTCTTGAACTCTTTAAATTTCTTTTAGGTTGTTGTCTTTTGTCTTTCAAACTTTTCTGATTTTCTTTCCTAGATTACATTTATTATTTTTTAGCACATGGGATGTGCTTGGTTTTTTTTTAATAGACAGCAGGCTAACAAGGTTCTATATGGCAAATGCTTCATAACTTTTTGCATGTGGATTTGAGAATCAGATTAATTTGCATCAGTGCACATTTGAGCTACCTTGAATTACTTTGTTTTGATCCTGAGGGAAGAACCTCCTTGTCTTCATCAAACTTATATGCATGTTTTGAATGGAATGGTACCTCAGTGGAAAATGTAAGGTGACCGAGGGGTTTTATTTCTAGTAAGTATCCAAGATTGAAAACAATATGTATATGTAAATGTTTCTAAATGGAACATGAAATTCAGTAATATTTCTGGTTGAAATGGATTTGTTACTAATATTTCAGCTTTAGGATTTTTTTTTGAATAGGTTAATATAGCTCTTGTGAGTATTAGGAAATCCAGCATCATTATTGTAGGAGTTAACTATAACTGGCTGAGAACGTTAACATGACGAATCTTATATGGTGCTATCATAGTTTATATGGAAAACTCTTTTCTGTTTATCACTTTAATCTCGCACACTAACAGACTGGACTGCTTTTGAGCTACAGAAACAAATGAAGCACATAATTGTTAGGCAGTAGTACCATGATTTTATTTTTTAATTCATCATACAGTATGCATTCACTGTGTGCTGAAAGCTTTGATACTGTCCAATGTAGAAAATACAATGGTCTTCTCTGGATTTTTTTTTTAATGGGTTGGAGACTTGTATTAATTTATCAACATTATCTTTTCTAGTTTAACCTCTATATAATGTACTTCTGCACTGCTTGTATTTCTACATGGTTCAAAAAAATAGAGAAGGCCAGAAATGTGAAAATATTTGTAAAAAGCCTTGAAAAACTCAGAATGGTAAATAAAATGAGATCAGCTTCATTGTTTGGGACTCTAAAGGATATTATATAGATACCAGGCTTTGTATTGGCTTATCACTCAACTGTAGGTTGAAAACTGAATGAAAGGCACTCTGTCATTTGGTTTGACTTTAAATTTGTGGAAATACTTTTACAGTGGAAGCACAGTGGATTTTTTTTATAGTCAGTCTGCATATTCACTTTTCATTTCGTCTGGCCTTTGTTAAAATTGATGTTGGATTAGTGCTATGTGTGAGGATGATATTAATTCTTAAAGATTTTATGTATAATACTGGCTGTATATGCTGCAGTCATGCTTGAGCTAACTGTGTTTGTCCACTTTAACACTCACATTTCCATCCATACGTATATATTTATATATGTATGTGTATTTGTGTGCACACACTCGCACCCTTTCTCTGGGAATTCCAGTCTCACTTCCTGTATTAGCCTCTGCAAATGTTTGAGAGGATTGTAGTGTGTTAATTTATTAATAAGTTAATTATTTCTATAACTCCTCTGATATAACTGCTAAAAGATATTTCCAGGTGCCTGAATGCTTTGTTTTTATTTGTGCAGTTGATAACTTGATGCCAGATGTATTCAATTTCCATTTTTTTAAAAAATAAGTAGTTAAAAAACCAAATAGCAATATTTACATTCAGGTCAGTGGTGCCATGCTATCTTGTTCCACCCTGTCAAGAAGGAAAAACAGCGCAGCTGTTGGTAGATGAGGGGAGGAGGATTAATACTCTTTGTGGTTCAAAAGAGGAAGACATTAGCATTCAAAGGGATTTAATCCCTGTAACATGCTTCTCCAGGAACCCTGCGAGTCGAGAGAGACGGAGTCATGATGTCACAGTGTACAAGCTGTATTGCCACGTATCAGCTTTTTGATACTAAAATCTATTTAAGAAGCACTGAGTGTCTTAATCTCTCTCCAGCCAGTGCTTTTCTTTTTTTCCCACTTCTTCCCACAGAGGAGTGTCTTTTTTTATTTTGTTTTTATTTTTTACATTGCTCACATTGCTCTTTTCTTCTGCAGTGTAAAAAGCATTTCCTTTTTAGCTGTTCAACAGTGTCACTTCAGTAGACGGTGCAGTATGCTGAGCAAATTGCCAATTAATTAATAGAGCAATTTGGGATTTAACAATCATTATGCACACTTCACTCACTTGATTTTACGGTAAAAACTAAACTTGTACCACAGGATTAATTAGGGCATGGGGAGAATGGGAAGTAATTTATCAAAACCATATATTTTACTTAAAATAAAATATCCTGTTTAACACGTTTTCTTACAGTACATTCCCATGATTTCACTGCTTTGATGCAATTCATGTAATAGAACACCAGTGTTGACTTACAGCAGTGTTTAAATAATGGTATTTTCCAGACCACCTTTGAGCAAGATCAAATGCTGAAGTATTTAAGAAAACGGCAGCTAATCTGTTAGTTGAGCTTTAATAACCCAGGAGAAAAATGCATATGGTGAGAATGTGATCTAGAAATAAATAAATATATAGTAATATAATATGTAACTAAAATTTCAAGCTTCACCTCAGTGAAAGGGGGGGGAGAGGGGAGTGGAAGTGTTTTCTTCATATTCTTCAGACTTCTGTGCTTTTAGTTGGTGGTAAATTTGCAAGCGCCATTTCATGTTTGTAGCTTGTTATGAGAGAGGCCTTCAAAAGTGATTCGCTTAATAGATCCTACCCTAATTGGTTTTACACGGTAGCTTTTAAAATTAGATTCAAGGGTACTTCCCAGGCTCTAAGAAGACATAGAATATAGGTCACATTGGAGTTCTTTTCATTCTTAGGATATGCCACGGTGATCAGCATGTACCAGAGCTTATACAGACTGTGCTTTAATAGGTGTATCTTGTTCTCACAATGATAGAAACAGATATTTCTTTGTTTCTTTACTTGTTGCCATACACATTTTGTTCACTATGTGGATATATGGAGTTCGTTTTCTCCTGTGGATTCTATGGATTTGGTTAGCAGCTCATAGGGTGAGTGGCCAAAGGGCAGTTTACCAGCCTTCATGCTGTTTACTGCAGCAGTGTTACTGTGCAAAGCAGGCTGCTTATAGGCTTCCCAGCAGAGACTGACTAAATGACTTGGTTTTGGAAGATTTGTTTCGTGAAAGGAAATAGTGGGTTTGTTTTGTTTAGGCATTTAATTTGGAAGCATTATGAATGTGAATCTACCATGATTCAGAGTGATACTCTGTTACTGTAAATGTAATAGTTGTGTGCTTTTGTGAAAAAGGAGGAAATAACAAAGTCACTCCCATAGGAGCTGTATTAGGTCACGCTATTTTTTTTTAAACTTTCACACTCCGTGCATCCTTATTAACACCATTTACCAGCTAATATTTGCTATAACTAAATCTTATAAAATCAGAGGAGACTGGCACAATAAAAATAAACTAAAAGCTGAGGCCGTGCAGTAGTGTGTTCAGTCATTATTATAGGCTGCTACTGTCAAGTGCTGACATCACTGGCTGTAGTTTCTGAGGAGATCACAAGGGACTATTTTCTGTCAGTTATGCCTGTAATTTTTATTTTAGGCTGTACATCTGTCCAATAGCGACTTGGAAGGGACTGTATTTCCTTATGAAATAGCCTTGGGATGGTCATTGTGGAGGAAAGCCTAAGAGAGTGCTGTTAGTGTCGATCTAGTTACATTGTGTATGAGATGGTGGCCTGATGCATGTTGTGAGTAATCACTTTGTGCTTTGTCGTATACCATCAATTCTGATTTCCCTTTTGCATTGTAGTTCAGCTTAGGAAACTGCCCTGTTTGTCATGGATGCAGGTCTTAGTACCACAGCAGTGATACTTTCCACCATGCATAGAAAATGTGCATGAAGTTGATTGGATACTACCAAGTACATTCATGATAGTTGAACAGGGTACAATGCCTAAGCCCTGTTTCCTGTGCTGAGCTTTTCTTTTAGTGCATGGATTAATCTATAGTGCTAATTTTGCAAATCCCAAGCAGGTTGGAGTTCTCTTTGATTCTTCATGTTGCAGTTCTTCTTCTACGGAGTATGTGTTCAATTATGTCTTTAGCAGTGTATTCTTCTTATATTTTACATCATATTTTCTATTTTTGTCTAATTTTTGAGAATTATTTCAGCTGGCATTTCCTTAGGGGGAAAAAACCCAGGAGAGCACAGATCAAAACAGTTTCCCTTGGGTCAAATCCAGTCCTCTGTTATTGTTGCCAGCTACATTATAGACTGTAGTTCATAAACATGTAAATCTGTCTTTGCTGCTGTTACCCTTTCGGAAGGTTATTTTGAGAAGGATATTTAATCTTTTGATGGCCAGGAGATTTCGGATTTTGTTTATTCTGTTTATGATTGCTTTCTAGTTTAATTAACTCTTATTTTACTGGCATTTACACCCTCCTCTCCTCATAATTGGAAATACAAATACTAGGTTGTTGATATCAAAATGCTGACTCCTCCATGTCAGTTACTTCCACTGATTAACTCACTTTCTCTTAATTTTTGTCCATGTTACAATCAAATTCTGTACTTATGAACCTGTTTTGTTCAGTTTCAATGTAATAAAATATAACATCTGCATCACAAAGAATGAAACTAGTAAATAATAAAAATAGTTGGCATAGTTTTGTTAAAGTAAATGAATGGACTAATTTCATTTGACTTCACAGTATGAAAGGTGAAACTCCTCTTTATTTCTGCCTGTGCTTTACAAACACACCAGGGAGAACAGAAGTTGGGATGTGTGTTTGGGGCCAGTGTGGATTTAACTACAACCCAGCTTTTTTTTAATCTACACTGCACACTATGATCCCTTCTTGCTTGTTGTTGGGGTTCCATGTTTTAAATTCTGTCATTCATTACTTAATTAATGTAATTAAATGTAGTACACAGCTTATGCCTTTAATGGAATATCCCACCGTACATTTCATTGCCCAATAATTCTTTCTAGCAAATCTTCACCAATACAGTGTAAGTACATTTTCTGTGTCTGACATAAAAATTAATTCAGTAATGTCTTCAGAGCAGCTGGTTGTTTTCTGTGAATTAATGACCTGCTGGGATGAGTTAATAATTTAAGATAATCACCTAGCACTGTACCTCTGCCAACCATTCATTCTAAAGATACGTCAAGAGCAAACGTGGCTAATATAGAGGAAAATAATGTGAAATATGTTATTAAATATTTAGTAATACCAATTGGTAGCTCTCGGAAGCATTTAGCATGAGATTTGTATGTATATAAGCAGTGTAGTGTGGCATCACTAATT
This sequence comes from Coturnix japonica, assembly GCF_054131305.1. NCBI lineage: Eukaryota > Metazoa > Chordata > Aves > Galliformes > Phasianidae > Coturnix > Coturnix japonica. The sequence goes on from NC_140663.1 coordinate 25,521,579, forward strand.
TTTTTACAGAAATAAGTAGTTCATGGGAGGACAGTTATACTGAAAACTAAACTTAGCTTTCAGTCTTTACATAAAATATAAGAGGTATCCAATAATTTGATCTTAATATGAGGTGTTTTTTAGCTGATGTAGTAGAAGTACCAATTTAGCTTTTAAGATGTTCTAGTTTTTTACTAATCTAATCTTTACTAAAAATAATGGAAATATTAATATCAATGCCATTTAATAATGCAGATACATAAGCATCGAATTATATTTTCTTCACAAGCACTTTCTAAAGAGTTTTTCTGTTTGCCCATTCAAATGGCATCAGTTTTCTGCTCTAAACTGGAGCAGTTGTTTGTCACAGCTCCAGTGTTTGTTTTTCTAGTGTCAAAAAAAAGATAGCCATTATAAAACAATGAGCAGAACACATTTGGGGAATATCAAAAGAGCATCCGAATTTCATTCAGAATCACATTCTTGAAGTTTGGTGTACAGGAGGAATGCATTTGTATTCTCACTTCTGTCTTCTACACTGGGAGCACTCCCTGCTGCTCATATGAACGTACTGAGCTGATTTTGCAGAATGATTTGGCAAAGCTTACTTTTTATTGAAGGAGATGAGGCTAAATGTTTTTGGAGTAAGTGTTTGAATTTTCAGAGCACTGATCTCTTACCATTGTGCGGAGAGTCTCCAAGTGCTCATTTGAAACAGTAAATCTTATTCTTAATCTGCATCTATTAATTATTTTTATGTTGATTTTAAGCACCAAATTTGAAAAATACTCTTCAGAGTCTCTTCAGAATCTTAGCCTGTCTTGTCTCAGCCTGTGATAGCTTTGTACTAGTTCTTTTCCACGCCTTCCATATTTACAATGAAAGTAAACAACAGAGCAAGTCTGTAGAAGTGAGCTAAAATGCAAAGCATGTCAGCATAGGCAGTGAGGTGAAGTGGTTACTATGGAGCCTGCAAACTCAGCTTCCAAATGTCAGACTTGGCTTTCTTAAGTTATATCCTTCGCACAGTGCTAGATTATTTTCTTCACAAAGCTTAACATCACATAAGTGAAACTTGGGATGTTACATGCAGCCATTAGAAGGCACAACTTGAGATTGACAACATTAGGAAATGGAATGAGATTTTATAGGTAAACAGTGTCTTCTGAACTTCATTTAAAAACAACAAGCTGTCCAAAATAAACTGTTATTTAGACTGCTCGGTTGTTTTTGGTTTTTTTTGTTTGTTTGTTTTTTAACATCTTCATTTTAAGAACTGTTTTTAAACTACTGTTTTGAATGGCTGAGGTGATTTTTATATGTTCACCATAGTTATGTACATGAGACAAGAATTTTCATAAGGTTCTGTACTTCCAGGCTGCTGAGTCGTCTGGAGCACTTCTTTTATTTGAGTTCTCTGTATTTTCATTTGGATTATGAAGTAAATGAGGAACATTAGACAATACTGAAGCATGCATACCTTAATGCCTAGAACTGCATGAGCAAAAAATCTTCACCAAAGAGATTTCAATGGAGCGTTATGCCTACAAAAAGTGCACTTATCCTGCTTTAAATAAATCGATGTGGTAGTCAAACCACAAGGGAAGCCTTCTCTGCTTTGTAACTGTCAAAATACTTGAGGGAAATATTAACTACAGCTCTAGCATAGCTAACTAACGCCGGGCCCTAAAAGTGTGGTTGTGCTTGCATTGACAAGTTATAGAAAAATCTGTGCTCACTGTACTGTCTGCAAATTAAGGTGACTTAAGTGTGATTTTGCAAAGTTCAGAGGTTGAACGAGCGCATAAGATTTGCTAGTGCACTGACTATAGCAGCACAGGGAAGAGGTAACTTTGTATGCTTGGGAAGTGAAGAAGTTTGCAGTTGTATTGCAAACCAACTGAATGAGAGGAGGTGGTTAAATGTAGTCAAGGACAATCTAAGAATGGGAGAACAAAGCAAATGAGTCACTGGTCTGCTCTGGCTGGTTGCCTGGCACATAGTCAGACAATTGCATATTTTTATGGATGTTAATCAGCAATTTTGTCATTTAAAGAGTTGCTGTAAGTCAGCCCTTCAGCTCATTTCTAAGGTATGTGCTGTGTGTGAAAAATGCACATTGGCTTTTATATTTTTTTTAAGACTCCAGACTGTACTGGAGTAGTTCTATATTTTGTAAGAAAGGCTTTTAAAAGTTTGTTTTACAGCTAAAATAACACGTACCTACAACGATTCATACGCTGTTTCTTTAAAGAGTAGAACATTTGGAAAATGAAAGAGAATGAGGCCTCGGGAGGTTGTCTAGTCCAGTCTCCTGTTCAAAGCAGAGTAAACTTCAAAGTTGGGTCATGTTCCCAGGGCCTCGCCAAGCTGGATTTTGGAAATATCCAAGAACAGAGATTCTACAGCTTTCTTTGTCTGCACTTTGTTCTGTGCTTTTTTAAAGAGTCTATCTAGATATTTTCCCCCCTCCCTTAGACAGAAGGCTGTGATTTGACTCCTCTTTGACTTACTCTTTTATCAGGCTAAATAAATCCAATTCTGTGCATCATCTTTTATGTCGTGTTCTTTAGTCCCCAAACCAGCTTAGTGGTTCTTTACTGTCCACGTCCCATTTCTTCAGTGTCTTGTAACTGAGTGTCCAAAACTGGACACAGCATTCCTAGTGTGACCTCATGAGTATTGAGTTAAAGGGAATTATCACTTCACTTAACTTACTGGTTGTTATGCTCTTAGCCCAGTATGCTATTAGTATTCATTCATGCAAATATATGTTGATAACGTATTCGTATATCTAATGTACTATTCATATTGTCTCTCTTTATTGTCTCTCTCACAGACAGTGCTATACCATAGCAATATAGATAGAAGGGCAACACGTTCTACTAGGAGCATAAAACGTTTGGGGTCAGGCTTCTGAAGCTTGTATTGTAATTTAAACCATCACTTTATATCAACAAGATTCTTGTGATGCTATACATGGCATAAAGAAGCTGTTTTATTTACATTATTTGTTTTTGTACATAGGCATTAAGAGAGTAGAATTGTGCTATCCAGTGTGAGTCCGTTAAATCTATGCTCTTCAATTATACATAGGTTGCTCCAAAAGTAATACCTCCTGTTTATTTCCATGGAAGCTACAGCAGATACAATGAACACAATAGCACTATTTGATAGAACAAATTCTCAGCTACACAATGCTTTTTCAACACAGTCACCATCATTAGCTGTGCATTTTTGCCACCAATGAACAAAAGCCTGTGTGCCATGCTTGTAATAAACCTGCACAGGGGAAGATGCCCCATTGTTACTGCCTTCACTGTTGGAATGTATCACACACTGCCTCGCTGTGTTCCCATCCACTGTTTGTTCTCCATCAACATTCAGCAACTGTCAATGAATGTCAATGAATGCAATTTTTTCTACATGTAGGAATTCATTGACGCACCTTTGCTTTATCTGCACTTCACTGTCAGACCCCATTCTGTCAGACTGCCCCTCTGCTGCCATCTGTCACACAGCAACAACATGGAATAGGATATTGGTGGGAAGGTTCAACCTCTACTGCTGCACCACCAACACCTGCCTCTGGCATTATGGACCAGCATAATAAAGTAGGAGGCACTGCTTTCAGAGCAGCTCTCATAAAATATGAGGTGTTACTAGGGAGCAGACCTGTATGTCTCAGGAAGAACTTCTTGTGCAATTTTATGAAGACAGAGCAAGAAGGCAATTATTTGGAATCAGGGAAGTCAATCTCTGATAATTTCTGGTCTTAGAACTGGATTTTTACTTTTTTAACAGTTCTTAAAATTTATATAGAAAATTTACAGTGAGATCATTGAAACTAATGTGCAATATTTAGAATGTGACAGTTTCATTCTTTGACTTAATGTGTTCTAATGCTTCTGGAGCTGCAAATCATTATTTAAATTATTGCAATACATCCTTCGCTGAGTCTTCTAATGTCCAGTTGAATTAAGAATGTTATTTACTGATTCAGTAGTTGATCTCTGAAAGCAGAATAGCAATAAGATGAACGTCTTTGTCAGAGTAAGCTGATTTGAAACACCCTGTTCACTGGAGGGCAGAAGGACTAGATGGCCTTTAAAGGTCTCTCCCAACTCTAAGGATTCTATGATTTTGTGTTATCTTTCTTTGGTGTTTTTTCTGTTACTTTGATTAAAGATACAGTGGTATTCTGTTATTAACTACGCCCTGTATTTTGATAACACTAAGCTTTCCCATGGTGGAAAAAAAATCATGCTTGATTAAAGTATATTGGCAAGATCAGTGGAAATTATTTGGTAAGCATTTTTTAATCTAGGTTATAAAGAAATAAGTAAGTACCATAAAGATAAGTATTAAGATTTCCGATTAAGATTCATGGGGAATTAAATCAAGGACAAAGACATCCTTGTATTTTGTTTTCTATGTAGAATGAAATTTATCCGTAAGCAAGGATAATAGGCACTGAAAAGACTATTCATTTTAGCAGTGTTTTGAGCAAAGTAGACAGTATTCCAGAAGCAGTTCAAAGATCTTTTTGTAGGTTGAAATAGAAGCTTGATAAACAAAAAAACCCAACTCTATCTCAGCAATCCTGTTCCTACTTTTCTAGCACAGCTGTAGTTAATAACAGTTTCTGTACAGTGTGCATCAATTCCGTAATGTTTTTCATTCTAAGCTCTGTATGAATGTCAGTGGTTTCTTTGTTATTCTTGTAATGGGATTGACAGGTACAGGATTTAGGTAGTTCACAGAGCCTTTGCTTTTTGCTTATGCAAATACTCAGCCATATACTATTTCGACTATATTTTATATGGTTTTTTGAATGGCTGTAAAATTCTTGGCCTTTGCTATGATTAATTACTGTTCTTAACTACAGAAATCTTGAAAACAAAAGGTCTCACTTACGTTCATACATTCTACTTCTTGCACTCCACAAGTATCCTTTAGTATGCTCTTCTGGCTGTCTTAGAAGCCTAGAAGACAGAAGTACTTATTAAGTAGCAGAGATGTACCAGTTAAGTGAGCAAGTTCAGTGCAGGGTCACAAAGATGGTGAAGGGATTGGAGCATCTCATATGAGGGGAAACAGAGTGGGGTCTGTTCAGCCTAGAGAAGAGAAGACTCATGGGGGAGGGGTATCTTACCAACGTGAAATAAAGGTTTGGAGAGAATGTAGAAGAGGAATATCCTTAGAAAAGACGAGGGGTAATAACACAAATTAAAACACATTAAATTCCACCTGAACTGAAGATTATTATGAGGGTGGTCAAGCACTGAGAGAGATTGCCCAGAAAGGTTTTTGGAGTCTCCGTGTGTTGAGATACTCAGAATCCAACTGGTTATCGCCCTTGGCAGCACGCTCCAGCTGATCCTCTGCAAGGAGGGGGTTTGGACTACGTGATCTCAAAATGTCCTTCCTAATCTAAACTAAGCACTCACACCAGCAGAACTGACCAGAGATTCAAGAGGTGATCTGACAGTGTCCATAAGCCCAGGAAGCTTAGCTATGCAGCTGCTGCAAAGCCCAAACAGAATGCTTGCAGAAGAGATGGAAATTATCGCCTGTTTTATTGAGATATTTTAATATAAAAATGCTATACCCGTTCAGTTTGTAATTGCAAATTTGTTTTGTTTACATCATATATAGTATTAACCCTTATATTTATTTTTAATTTACAGGATGGAGGCTTGCTTCTAAATAACCCTTCTGCACTGGCAGTTCATGAGTGCAAGTGTCTTTGGCCAGATGTTCCACTGCAGTGCCTGGTATCGCTGGGTACTGGCCGGTACGAAAATGCAGGGAAGACGAATGTCACATACACCAGTTTGAAAGCCAAACTCACAAACGTTATCAGCAGTGCAACTGACACAGAAGGTTAGTGTCTTAATTTGTCTTTGCTCTCTGGCTCTTTTCAGCTTTTTGATGATTCTTATAATTTCAATTCAGATAGCAATTTGCAACATTTTGTTTTTCCCTTTTTCTCTGTCTAACCCACTGAAACTTCTGCCTAGGTCTTATAATGTGTAGCAAGAACTGTGTTTGTTTGACTATATGTCAAAATCGAATGCAGACTAAAGGAGAGTTTTTGCTTTCAGAAAGCTGTTTTCACCCAGCAAGTGTTTGGAACAGATTGTCCAGAGAGGTGGTGAATGCACTGTCCTTGGGGGGACATTCGAGGTCAGGCTGGACTGGACTCTGAACAACCTGATCTAGCTGATCTCCCTGTTCATTGCAGGGGGGTTGGACTAAATGACCCTTAAGGGTCTCTTCCAACTCGAACAATTATATGATTCTGCAATTTGAATTATAGCAAGAAAGCATGCATTTAAAGCATATATCTTCTGAACTCGTTACATATAGCTAGTGTTTTAATACTAGTATTACAGATTTTCTGGAGATGGTAATACCAGTGCATTTCTCAGTGTTATCTCCATGAGTCTGCATCATCATCATTGTGCCATTGCTGAGCTCTTTTAGCTTATGAGGTCTCAGCTGTTAGTAGGTGGCTGATGACATGGGTATACTGCAGGTACCTGAAAAATGAGAATTCCATTAGTAATCCATCAGGATTTGTACAAAGGGATATTGATATTGAGAGGGGGAGTGTTAGAATACACAGAAGGAAGTAAGAGAGTGAAAGCTGGAAGTAGTCACGGAAATGGAAGTTTAAAGGAGATAGGGGGATCTTAAAGGAGGGAGAAATTAAGTTGTGGAAGAAGAAAAGAGGAAGCAAAGAGAGGGACAAATACATCTATTACATAGCCAGTTTATTTATGTACTGCTTAACTTTCAGAATGCAAACATTTTAAATTAAATGAAAATTCCAAAACCAAAATGTGTATTCATATTTAATAGTTGCAGTTTAAAGAAAGCTTCAAAGCTACCTATTTCTTTTACTGCAGACTTTGAGATTAGAGTGGAATATATAGGTCTCTGTTTCACAATCTTCTCCCGTTAATATTGAGTGTAACAAATCATGAGGATCCTGAGTGGGGATAAGTAAGTCACATTACTGCTGTTCAGAATGTCTTCTTTTTCATCAAGGAATGAACATATGTGTACCTGGATATTTCACAAAGTCTCCTCGATTATCATGAGTGCAGTTGCCTTAGAATAAAAGTTGAAGGTTTTCAGCAGAAATAGGGCTGTGGGGTTGTTTGCAAAATAGTTTTATTAATTCGTGTAAGACAATAGTGGAAAAAAAATGTACTTAGCAAAGCAGCACATATTTACACTTTCTGTGTCCAGAGCACCTGTTCAGACTGTAGGGCTATTTGTCTCTCGTGTAAATGTAACGTTTTCCTGCATTTGTTTTCAATGCAGAAGTTCACACCATGCTGGATGCACTGTTACCACCAGACACTTATTTCAGATTTAACCCTCTGATGAATGAAGACATTGCTCTGGACGAAAGTCGGAAGGAGAAGCTCAGCCAGCTGCAGACAGATGGGATTCGCTATTTGGAACGAAATGAAGAAAAACTGAGAAAAGCAGCAAAAATATTAACAGAAGAAAAATCAACTTTACAGAAATTTCACGATTGGATAAAATTAAAGGCTGATATGTATGAAGGTTTTCCTTTTCTTTCCAAATTGTGAATCTGTAATGCATGGAAGTCTGTAAATGTGAACCTTATTTCAGAAAACTCATTCAGTGCTGTAGAGGAACGGTGTTCATTGTGGGTGAGCAACATCTTTGGAAGCTGTCCGTAGAACTCTGTTGCGATGCAGGATGGCTGTTTTGTGCCCACTTCCTTGATATCAAGTTTTATGTTGTTAATTATTTTCAGAACTTTAGGGATCTTACTGTTGTTCTTATTCAATTTGTTGAAGTTGGTAAAACTGAAAATTATGAGAACAGTGCATTTTTCAGTGCGTGTACCATATTTATGGCTGGAGTGAGACTCTTGTCAGCCGCCAGGCTCATTGCAAATGAACCAATTAATGACAAATAAAATCCTCATTCACTTTAGGGTAGGCAACGTACTTGTTAGGCTCTTACGTAGCCACTGTGTTTAACAGAAGTGAAGCCAAAAACAAAAACAAACCCTTTGCCTGTGTTAATTGCACTTTTACATTTGAAAGATAACATTTAAATTCTTCTTCTTTCCAGTGGTTTTTGTACATAACTGTTCGGTGAGATGTTTGGATGAATATAAATGGCATATTAAATTATGAAGATTAACCAATATTCTTAGGACTTACTGCCTTTGTTGTTTTTTTTTACTGACTTCGTTCTTTGGTTTGTTCGTTCTTTGGAAATAATCCCAAGCCTTCCAACTACATTTGAGCTGCTGTTCTCATCAGAAGGTAAAGGAAATAAAGCTTAAAAACAGTTCACTAGTTATGCAAGTGAGAAGCTTATTATAGAAGCTTCAGTTTTTGATGCCAAACCTCCACCGTCAAGAAAAATGTAGCAGTTGGTACCTGAAATAATAGATTATGCATTGCCTTTTATCTTTCAGCTTTCATTCGTGCACTCTCGTGAAATCATGTTAGAGTTGTGAGGTTTTCTTCACAGCTTTACTATGATCTTACTACTCATTCCATTGCAACCTCTTGCTTATGTTATGCAAGGGGTTGTGGTAAGCGATGCCAATACTGTACATAAGTGAAACATTTTCAGCAGCACTATTAGGAACACTAATGAAATGGGACTTAGCTGCTGTCTCGTGTTGGGCTTCAATACAAGTCAAGCACGTTTCTCTGGGTGACTTTTTGCACCTTAGTAGACTGCTGCATGGAACTGCTTATTCTGTAACACGTCCAAAAAGCAACGTTTGTCCATTTGTTTTTCAGGGGTTATAGAGTGCCACTGCATGTTCTAAATATATTGCTTACCTTGACAGTCACCTTCTGCACTTGTCTTCTCCAGTCAAATATCAGTAGGTTACTTTTCAGAAGAGGACGTGGATGAGGATGATGTTGATCCTCAGGAGCTGCCACGTTGCATTTTGTGACTGTGGGGGAAAATATTTGATTTGGGCTGGTTTCTATTTTTCAATATGAGAAAAAGTATACCTGAGTGTTTTGTATTTTTTTCTCTACTCAAATACCCACTGTTTTCTGGTGTTCCCTCACTTCTTGGACTTGTTTGGTCAGTGAAGCTGATAGGTGCCATTAGCACACAACAAACTGAAGCCTTCAGTTTCTTATTTAACTCTTCCCCATGCAAATAAATTCGAGGTGCACAAGGATTAAAGAAGCCTTTATTATTCAGCATGCAAGGGAGGGAAAAGGAGAAACTGAGAGAAAGAAATCTCAGTTTAATTTTTACAAGAATGAAACCCATGAGCCGCTGGTGTTGGACACTTGGGTAAGTGCAAGAGCTGATCGACTCCATTGGTGTGAAATCACTTCGCAGGTGGGATGTCTTTTCTGTTTTCTGCAGCGCTAAGATTTTATGTAGAACCTTGGCCTTTAAACCTTTCATAAGAATGCATTAAACATGTTTGTTCTAGGCTGATGAGAGCAGTTTGTCTGACTTCTGAGATCCCATATTTCAGAAATTAGAATGTATTTGCGAAGGCATCAGCCTTGCCTGCATGTTAGAAGTGTTCCGTGAAAGATTTCTTGTGTGATTACACTTGGAAGCTACTGTTCCTGTTCCTCCGTTTGTTCTTGATGTAACTATATTTGCTTAGGTTTCCTTTCTTTCTTCCTTTCTTCCTTTCCTTTTTTAAGTACACATAAAATAATAGAGTTGAGCTACAGAGTAATTAATTCAGACTGTTTTAGGCCACTTTGTGTATAGACTCACAAGATGTGTGTATTGAATCCTTTCAAACTACAATCTTTGATCCTCGGCATTGCAGTGCTGCGCTGTCTATCAGGCGCTAATTAGGAGTTTGCGCTCCCTTCTAAACCATTTTAAAACACGCGGCCATGAGAGATGTATCGCTCTGGCTGTAATTAGTTTTTAGTTACTTACAGATATGAGCAGTTTCCAAGGATTCCCACTTATCCTGTTCCTACATCACAGAATACAACTGTTTACAGGAAGTTTATTGAGGCTTTAGATGTGGAATCCCAACTGATATTCTAACAGAAGAAAATGGAATAGGGAAAGCTGTAGAGGAATCAGAACTGGTTACATATGGAGAAGGAATTTAAAATTAAAGGGGCTAATTGGTAGGCAGCAGATGGTCTAGACATGGATCATATACCAGCATATTTTAACTAAGCACGTGGATGGAATGAAGAACACGAAAACCAGGTGAATCCAGGAAGGGTCCTCGATACGGTGAACAAGGAGAATTCAGTGCATCATGAATCTAAGGAGGAAATTGGTTAGAGAGAAAGCAGTGCCTTTGAAGAACACCGGTGTAAGATCAACAGAAGAAGGAAGATTACTGTAATGCAGAAAATCGAGTTAAAGGAATCCTGCTATGAAGGAGTACCCTGAGGAATGATGTGCATTTATCCAGTTAACTAACAGAAACCGAGTCAGCAAATTCACAGCTCCAAAACCAGGTGCATGTATCAGTGCACCTCAGGGGATGCCACGGACTGACAGATAGGAATAAAAGCGGAATAGGAGATATCAGTGTGAATTTTGGAAATTAAACCGCAAGAATAAACTGGATAACTGTTCCAGGTTACCTGGTGTGAGAGTAGAAAACAGAATTCTTCTGCCCAGATGTCTGATCACATTTGAATATGCCAAGCTTGCATACTGAAAATGAGCAGGTTCATGCTTTAGTTTAGAACGTGATAATGCCAAACCTTCGTAAAATTGACATAGTACCCTTGGTCTGATTGTGAGGAGCAGGAAGAAGGAGTCTAGACAACGAAATGAAAGGGTGAAGATGTAACATAATGTCTCTTAATGCAATGTCAGAAAGAGAAAATGCCCCTTGGACGTGTCTTAGTTTCTAATTGCCTTTGCAGCAGGAGATAGTAGTTGAAAGATGATTCATTACCATAGGAAAGAAAATCAAACTTTTACATGATGTAATGTGAGGCATTGATTTTAGGATATTTCCTGGCAGTGGCAATTCAGTACTAATATGAAAATACCGATTCTTTGCAGAGGGCACAGGCATCGAGAGTTGAATGTAATTACAGCTGGGACGCTGCTGTTAGTGACATTCAGACTAAAACAGATGCAAAGAAGGGCTGCCAAGGGGAATGTTAAGAGAACATGGTTTGGTTCACATTCCAGCTTAGAAAACAAGGTCTGGAAGGAGGGTACATGCTTTGTTCCTTCAAGGAGGAAAAGGTAATAAAATAAGGGGCAACACTTCCATAAAACCAAGGGCATTTAAACTGACCAATATGAAACAGGCAGAAAATGAAAAGGTTCCAAAATCCAAAGCAGCAATGTTACAAAATACAGCAGAGCTATGCAGAGAGTTAACAGGGAGAAAGAAACTCTCTTGCTGTAAGTTTTAAAACAATTCCTGAATAGGTTTCTACAGTGTGACACTATAAGGGCTGCAGGCTTCAAGGCCAGGAGAATCTTGCTAACCTGCGCAGTAAGAGCTCATTAACCCTTTATATGCAACAGGCATCTGGGCCCCTTATTAGCACCTTATTAACCCCCTTATATACAACAGGTTTATGAACACATGCGTTGAGAGGGAAAGGTATGCTGTACAGCTGTTCTGTAATCTTTAGAAGAAAGAAGGAATCGCCATCCTTTGGTTCCATTGAGCACCCATCCTCTGGATCCTATAGATACGCTTAAAGGATGATGGCAATAAAGATGATGGGAGACATCAGCGCTTCCTTTAGTGCCTTCCAGCAGTTGTTCTTGGCTACAACCATAGAATCGTAGAGTCCTTAGAGTTACAAGGACCTCTGAAGACCATCTAGACCAACTTCCCTGTGCTCAACAGGGACACCACAGGTAGATCAGGTTGCCCAGGGCCTGATCCAGCCTTGCCTTGAAAATCTCCAGTGATGGGACATCAGCCACATCACTGGGCAACCTGTTCCACTGCCTTACCACCCTCACTGTATAATAATTTTTCCTTATATACAACTTAAATCACCCTTCTTTAAGCTTGAAACCACCTCCCCTTTTCCTGTCGTAACAGACCCCGATGAAGAGTCTGTCCCCTTCCTTCCTGTATCTCCCCCTTTTCAGAGGCTGCTAGCAGGTTACCTCACAGCCTTCACTTCTCCAGGCTGAACAGCCCCAGCTCTCTCAGGCTGTACTCTTAGGAGTGGTGTTCCATCCCTTGGATCATTTTTGTGGCCCTTCTCTGGATGTGCTCCCACATGTCCATATCTCCCCTGTACTGAGGACTCCACATGTGGACACAGTATCCAGGTGATGCTTCACCAGTGCAGAGCAGATGAGCAGGATCACATCCCTTGCCCTGCTGGCCATGTTTCTTTCAATGCAGCCCAGGATATGGTTGGCTTTCTGGGCTGTGAAGGTACATTGCTGACTCACATCCAGCTTTCCATCCATATACAAAGGAAAAGAAGCATGCCAAGTTCCTCCTCCTCAAGTGCTGCAGAAGCAGGATAAGCAGGACCGTTCCTTACCCCAATCCCACCAGTGGCCACATCCTTGTAGTGTAATCTCAGGGGGCTGCTGTCCCACTGCTGCTCTTTTTCATGACTTGGCCTCCTCATTACCATGCCTGCAGTTGGGTATCTCCTGGTACTATTCAATTTCTATGCCTTGCCTGGTTGTTATGAAGACAGTTCTATAATGTTATTTAATAAAGTTGTCAGGCATCGCATGTGAGATATCATTAGTGATTTTCAACACAATGGTATAAAAATGAAACAAGTACTGAAGCAATCCAGTACTGGAAATGCGTGTTTAATCTCCAGTAGTAATGCAATTTTGCTGTTCCTTTATGATTTCATTTAATTTACTGCTTTCTTGTCAGACTGTCACACCAGAAATGCAGAGAGCTGAAAAGCCAGGTACTGAGTACTGCTGTATCCCTATAAGGAAAGGCAAACATAACATGTACTGCTTAAATGTAAAGTCACAGAATGAAACCATGGGCACAACTAAACCTGACCTTAAAGGACTGCTTTGCAAAGTTTGTGAAGATATAAAATGTCACAGCTTCACAGCTTGGTCACTGTGTCCGTTCTGGCTGCTTCATTTCTTGTGTGTTAAAGCCCTCACCAAACAAAGAGAACAAAGCTTTGAAAAGATCTGGTTATAAATACAGCAAGAAAGACAATAAATAACACTTCCTTCAACTGAGTTATCATGAATTTGCACTAGATATGTCACAAATCCTTGGGAAGAGCTACAGATCAGCGAGGAAAGCTTAGATGAGATTAGCAGGAAAAACATGGTGTGAACAGCTGTTTGTTGTGTGGGCTTATATGTACACACACACACATACACACACACATAGATATCTATACATGTATGTTAGAATAACACAAAAAGCAAGTGTGCTGCTGTTCTCATGCACTTTATATCTGGCATGTATACTTCAGCCTGTCTGAGGAAAGCTCTTCCTCATCTATTATGCAGTACTCAGTTTGCTGCAGCTCCTCAGGTAAATGTCAGCTCTTTTCAAACCAATGCGGCAGCCTCATCACAATTCAACTTCAAACAAATGTTATTAAAAAACAGAAGTGTTTCCAGAAGTGTAAATACCCAGTATGCTGGATTAAAACAGAGGGGCTGCTACTGTCTTTTGTCAGCAACTGGTGTAAGTGGTAGACCCAGAAAGCAGCACTGCTTCATGAAGTCACTCCATACTCAGACAGCAGTCGGTTATTCAGCACCCACTCTCTTCCTTCACATTGGAGTGTACTTCATATTAGTAGTCAGTGATGCTGTACTGAAAAAGATGCCTCTCTTTCCTCCCAGAGATAATAAGGAAGAAGACAGAGTTCATTACAATCCAGGACACAGTGCCTCTGTTTTCCTCACTCATAATAGCGGCTTAGAACGAAGCAGCTTGTGCATCAAGACCTCACAAAACAATGCCCCATAGTCAAAATACCCCATGGTCACAATAGCCTGCAGCCAGTAAAAGTACCAGAAAGGACAGTTTCTCAGGTTCACAAACTACTCTGAAACCTCTGATTTCCAATGAAGCTTAGACTGCCAAGCACTAAAGACAAAGGGAAAGATTGGAGGTACTGAGCATCTCTGAAGAACATCCTCACGGTGAGTTCTCCATTGCAAAAACACTTCAGAAGTGCTGAGACCGCAGAACAAATGAACCTCCAGCTGACGGCCCATACCTTGTTCTGGTAACCTTATTCTAGCAGGTGCCCTCCTGATGAACGCTCACCTCTGGCATCAGATGGCCAGCTGACAGATAGAGCTGTTCATGTAATGGGCATCTCAAGAGCAGAAGACTCCCATCCCCACCCTCTCTAACAGACAAATTTGCTCTACAGCAAGACAGGAAAACTCCCAAACTGGATTCAGCGTTGGGCTGAGGGACTGGGCTGGGTTAAAGCAGGTTTCCACATGTACTAAGGAGAGGAGACTGTTTCCTGAGCAAACACAAAAAAGGGAGACACATGGGTGCTGCTCTGCTAACCCTGCAAGTCCCTTGTAGGACTTACCGTTCCCATCACAGGATGACATGGGGATAGGTGGGCTGCTATTCCAATCATGGTCAAGTTCTCTTTTGCATGAGAGGACACTCTCCTCATGGAGGTGGAAAAACATCACGAGTCCCAAACTGGTCCCGAAATAGGAGCATGAAAGTCCTGTGACTTGAGGAACACAGTCCCAGAACATCAGCAGGGTCACTCTCCAGAACCCCCAAGCATTCTCTAGACATACGCTTGCCTCCTTTTAGGTGCTGCCAGGGGTATGCTAAGGGAAGATGATTTGTGCTCCGCTTTGCAGTGAAGGAATCTAAAACTGCAGAGCAGGCTCAGAGCTCAGATGCAGCAACAAACAGAACTTCTAATTAGGAGAGTTAGAGCTTTCTGAAGAAAAAGAACAGCTCAGAAGTGTGTACTTTCTATATCATGACAGTTCCTGGATGGCTTTTCTTCCCAGTCACCTACAAAGAAAGAAAATAAAGACTTTCTTCGGGAGGTAAGTCACCCTGTCAGACTGTATTTGTAAAACCAAACATATTGCATATCATAAATCTTTCCTCCGGAGCACTAAACATCAGATTAGAAATTAACTGAATACTGTTTGCTTTGTAATCGGATGCAGATATGCTCGAGTAGCATTTTAGAGATAGAATACCACAGCCTTCATCTGGCTTGAAATACCTGCCAGTCAATGCCTTAGTGTTACCCCATTGTCTGCAGTAACATATTGTGAAGGTCACAGCATCAGATCACAGGTCCCCTGTGAGTATTTGACATCTTTGGGATTTTATTCAGGTATGCATGTCAGATCTGGGCATCTAATCTCTATGTATATATCTCTATCATTGCTAAAACATGACGTCACGATAAAAGTCATCTTGCCTTGTTGAAGATCTGGAACATTTATTGTGAGTTGAGGCGTAGGTTTACTTCCCTAGGGGCATAACTTAGAATAGCATTTCTGCACAGGTTCCAATGGGTATTGCCTCCAGATCTTCCATTTTCCTTTTCCCTTCTGCTCATCTATTTCTCCATTTCTTTCCAGACAGAAGCGTATTTTCCTAAGATAGCTCTCCTTGTGTTCCTTCTTGACTTTGTGCCACAGAACAAAACACGATAAAAGTGTTACAGCAACAACAAAAGCAAAAAGCATTCGCCTCATATCTCCTGCTCAAAAATGTCACTGATACAGCATTGCTAAAACTTTGAGCTGAGCTCAGAAGTTTCTCAGAACAACAGAAGTGAGAAAATCGCCATTACGCTGCTAAAACAAGAGAAAATCATTGATAGTGCCAAGGGATTGGTTTGGTGTTTGGATTGGATTGAACTTTGGAAAATAAGGGAAAATTAGGAAAAAAAACCCGTGAAGTTTAATGTCACGTATAATAGACATAGTATGTTTTTGGAGAGAATTTGAGATGACAGAAGAATCTATTTGCCTTGAAAGCATGCACTGAAACAGTGAACCACAACTTGTGTATAGATTGCAGGTATTTGTATATCAGGCATGGAAATTATTCTTGAAGTGCTACATAAAATTGTTACTTAACATATCAAAGCATGTGAGGAAACTAAAATCTGTTTATTTCATCCACTGCAGTGGAAACACTGAACAGCTGTGTGCACATATACAGAAAAAAACCCAGTATGAACTCCATACAATTAAAATTTCGTATGAGGAGTACAGTCATTCTTCTGGCTCCATTTATGGCACTTTGTTTGATTAAGAAGTCAAGGAGTCAGTCCCATGGATCCAGAGGTTTTCTTTGCCTGTCCTAAAGCTGGCTGACCCACCTCCAGTTCTGGGTGTCAGAGCTACCTCTGCCAGACCAGTGAAAGCCTGCGCCATATCACTTGCCAGCAGGTGGGGTTTACAGCACCAAGGAGAAATAAAAGTGCATCCTTTACTTTTTTAGGCTTGCTTCCACTATGCCTTTATTATTAAGGGAGTAAAAAATCCGGCTGGTATTAGGGAGTTGGTGTCAAACAAGAAAAACTTTGGCTAATAAACCAAATATTGCACAGTTTGTGCTCTGTCACTTCAACCATGTGATTTAAAAGCATTTAGCAGCTAATTATATTAATAAGTTTGGCATGTTTTCAAGGTGTTCTGGGGAACTTCTATACTGAAAATGATGGACTCCTGGAGCAGCTGACATCACAGCCAGCAGGAGGTGAACGGCTGTCCTTTAAAATTGGGAAGGAGCTAAATTCTTTCATTTATTTTAGTGAGATGCACCACACAGCTGGGAGACACCCAAACTTAACAATAATTGCTGTTTATGACACTCGCTTTTCTAATAAAGCGTAAATAAAGAGTGAGACAGAGAAGACAGTTCTCATAAACTGTGCCATGTTCCTCCAGTTTGTGAAAAGAAAATGACACGATCTTCCTGGAAAAGAATGGAGTATGTTTCTTTCTGAGTACTTTGAAGTATCTTATTTGTCTGAGATGGATTTCTTGAACTCTTCTAAATTCCCAGCCCATACCTAGAAGTCCATGCAAGAAATCTGCACTGGAACTTTCCAAGAAATCAGCTCCTCTCTGGATGATCATTACAGTCCTTTTCAACCCAGGCCATTCTATGATTCTATGACTCTATGCTCTCCAAAGAGCTCATGATTTGCAATTCCAGTGATCACTGTGTCTTACAAACACTATTTGGTGCTGGGACTATGACAAAGCCTTTGGATTATTAACTAACTTTATTCCCAGTTAAAGCTGAGAATTACAGCCTAGATTATTACCGAGGCGATGGGCTGTTGCTTTTCCTCCTATCCCAGATGTTCTTCCTGACATTTTCAGGGTCAGATTTTTTCTTCCTTTTCTAGTATTATGGTAACAAACACAAACATAAAGTGAGAAACATTTCACACAAAGTAATTGTAGTTTTCTGGGCCTTTCAAAATAAAGTTATCCTGATACGATGACCAATGTAAGAGAGTCTTACAAATATGTTTGGTTATTCAGAAACAATGCTGATTGTTCACTGGCATCTGTTTTCAGAAAGCTATAAGGACCATGAACAGCAAATCATTGATGTCTCTCCTCTGGGAGTTTAGTAGAGCCAGCAAATTTATCCAGAGAATTTCTCACTTTCAAAGCTTCAAGGAATCCAAGCATGAGCCTTTAGGGCAACAGTGTGTTTACAATTTAAAAGCAATCTCATCCTCAGAAGATCCAAAAGACTTAGAGAACAAGGTGTCTCTTAAGCAAGCAGACTAGAAAAGCCGGGTGGGCTTTTTACTAGTTCAAGACTAAAGAATAACTTCAAAAAGCCTTAACTGATGTAATTCTATAGCAAACTTTCTGTCTTTTTCTTTCCAGTCACTCAGGCAAAACCTTCCTTCATTCCAAGCCTGCACGTGATCAAAATTCATATTCACGTGTCGGGAAAGGAAGCAAATATTATTCTTTCAACAACTTTACTCTTTCTCATTGTCATCTGTAAAGTTTGTGTATGTGTCTGTTTATCATTAAGGGTGCTTTTGTACATTGTACATATGCACAGGAAAGTGCGTGAACATTTGGTGGATTGGAATTAAGAGTCCATTAGAGCAATAATAGCAATAGCTCTAAATTGTTTTTAGTCATTTTCCAGAATCTTGGAACGATTTCTGGGTGATTTCTATACTTGTCAGACATTTAGCAAAAAGACGGGACAGGTTAAATCATAAGGTTGGGCTTAACCTCAACCTCCTAATTTTCAACATGGACCCACTTAGCATTCAGCACCTTAGAAGTCCCTTGGAAGAAGATGTCTGGTGTCTGCAGACTTTTGATCGTGAACCACGAATCTGGCTACTAAGAGATTTTTAAGGACTTGGCCAATCCTTTTAAATGGAAAAATAGGAACACAAATCATGTATGCAAGCCATGTTTGCTATCTGCAGAAAGTTCAGTCTGTTGTGTGAAGGACTTCCTTCCTTTGTTTATATGCCAGAAAAAACACAGGTCGTCGTGAAATCAATACCCAATTCCCATCAGCTTGAGTCATTTCATCGTGTTGAATAGAGCTGTCAAAAATGACTGTAGTTTCCATAGTATGCTACAGATCGCATTAAATATTTATTTCACTTAATCCTTTATCTCTCAAGTTCCTGAAAAGTTACAAAGATCTTTTATGACCCTTGAGATCACCTTCTGAGAATGGCCAAAAGTACCGTTCTCTGTATACTTTGGCATCTTTTTGTGTTTAAAAAGTTCATCTCCCTCTTCTACCTCTCAAAATTGTTCTCTGAAGCATTTTTAGAGCACTTCAATCTAATTGACTAGGCTTCCCACAAAACCAGGATGGTAACGTCTTGCTGTAATCACAATTGTCCAGAGTGTTTGAGAAACATTTTAAACACCTTCTTTTCAGCCTTTCCTACCCAGCAGCTAAAAAAGCCAAGTATTCCAAATGAAAAGACTGCTGTCATCTCTCCTTCCAAAGACATTTCACATTGCATGGAGTACACAGGAGAGAATGCTCTGATCATTAGTCAAATTATCAAGCTGCTGGGCAGAAAGGAGGCAAAGGGAGAAAAATGCCATGAAGTATTTGGTGTAGGTATACGGTTAAAACCCATTTCTTCATAAATAGGCAAATATATAATTACAGAGTTTCTGTGTGTTTTTGTGAGATGTATTTTATATGCCGTAAGCTTACTTTCTCTCAGGATTTGACTAGCCTATACAAGGTGGAAGAGCACCAGTAGAGTGGACTGAAACCACCTCATCATCAGATTCTCCCAGATGCTGTTCTAAGGTTTCTGCCCTGAGAAATTAAAATTCATTAAGATTCATTCTGCTTCATTCCTTTACATTCTCCTGACCAAGTCAATAGAAGACAGGGCAGGTGATGGCACTTGTAGCTCCTTGAAGAACAGGACCCACTCCTTGTATTCAACCATCTAAGTCCTGAAGGAAGTTTGAGCCCTGTGACGGCAGTACAACATGTTCAATGCTTAGTCATGAATTGCCCTTTGAGAAAATAGTTCTGAGGCCTAAAATTGAGCATTATTTTTCAGTTCTTGACAGCATTTCTGTATGATTCTCTTGCCGACCTAGTTCTCAACATATTTTATATTGAAATACATCCTTTGCATGGTTCTCTTTGAAGGCTGATTTTCATAGAATCATAGTCACAGAATGGCCTGGGTTGAAAAGAATCTCAATGATCATCCAGTTTCAAACTCCCTGCTACGAGCAGGGTCACCAACCACCAGACCAGGCTGCCCAGAGCCACATCCAGCCTGGCCTTAAATGCTTCCAGGAATGGGGCATCCACAACCTCCTTGGGCAACCTGTTCAGTGAGTCACCACCCGCTGTGTGAAAAACTTCCTCCTGAATTCTAACCTAAACCTCCCATTTTGTTTTTGTAATTGCATACCAAGCAGTGCAACTTTTAATATTAGACATTATCACTGGAGCTTTTGATACTGACTTTAAGGTATTTCTCACCGGTTTACTTTGCGTAAAATGCTTTCTGCTACACTGTACTCCACTCACCACTGTAAAACCCCAGACCAAGTGAAACAGTGGCGTAACTCACATAAAAATCACAAGTGATATTGAGCTGAATAAAAGCAGAGTGTTAAAATACAGGCATTTGCAGCTGAGCAAGGCACCCGCTGGTCCTGTTACAGTCAATGGAGAGAAACAGGCATTTCTAGGATGCAACTCAGCTCATCCTACTGTAGACATCTAAAATAGGTTAGATGAATCATACGCTAGAAGTGTCTATTTCTGGTTCCCTTTATACTCAGTGGAGTGACTAGCTCAGGTGCAGACATTGACATAGTAGACATCTAAACTTAGGTGAGATGAACAAACCAAAATGTTTGTCCATGCCTCTTAAAAAATTCTGGTCTACAAACAAAATGTTAAATAATTCTTTTCAGCTAAGGTGAGTCTCTTTGACTATCAAACTTCTGAATGTTTAGTTGGTAAATTCTTCCTGAAAACAGTATGGAAATGCCCACATAATTACTGATAGCTATCACAGACAAGTTTTGGATAGCTTTTCCTGTGTCACAATACTGCAACCACATGTATCTATTTTGTGTATCCATTAACTGGATGTATCATGCATCTAGAATCATAGAATTGTAGAATCATAGAATCACAAGGTTGGAAAGGACCTACAAGATCACCTAGTCCAACCATCCTCCCTTTACCATACCTACAGAAAACCCCCAACCCATATCTCGTAGCTCCTCACCCAGACGCCTCTTGAACACTGCCAGGGACAGCAACTCCACCACCTCCCTGGGCAGCCATTCCAGTTCCTGACCACTCTCTCAGAGAAAAAGTTCCTTCTTATGTCCAATCTAAACCTCTTCTGGTACAACTTGTGGCCATTTCCTCGGGTTCTGTTTGTTGCTTGGGAGAAGAGGCCAAGGCTCTCCCCAAGTTCCCTTCAGGAAGTTGTACAGTGCAATGAGGTCTCCCTGGAGCCTTCTCTTCTCCAGGCTAAACAATCCCAGCTCCCCGAGCTGCTCCTCATAAGGCCTGTGCTCCAGACCCCTCACCAGTTTTGTTGCCCTCCTCTGGACACATTCCAGAGCCTCAATGTCTTTCTTGTAGTGAGGAGCCCAAAACTGAACACAATACTCAAGATGCAGCTTCACCAGAGCTGAGTACAGGGGGATGATGATTACCTTTCTGCTCTTGCTAGCCACACTATTTCTTATACAGACCAGGATGCCATTGGCCTTCTTGGCCACCTGGGCACACTGTCGGCTCATGCTCAGCCAAGCATCGACCAACACCTCAGGTCCCTTTCCTCTTCACAGGATGCACCTGATCATTGTTTCCCCAAACAAAGACTTAAATACTCAACAGATTTTTTTCAAATATGGAAGTTGGTGACAGAAAAGTAAATGAATTAAGGTTGCTGTTAATGATTCATGAATACTAAAACACTTACTTTGGAAACACCCATTCATGGATCTAATTGCAACAGGCAAAGTGAGGAGAAATGCTAAAAAAACACACTGTAATCATGGAATTATGATTCCAGAGATGATACAAAGCAGCAGTGAATTACTTTAAAACGTAACAGTCCTTCAGCCACACAACTTCTATTCACATGCTTCTACCAACAAACTCACCTATCTATTTTCGCTTGATGCCACCATCCTACTGCCAGTGTTGTTGGCACTGCTCCACAGTAGATGCCATCACCAGCAGGAGTAGCTCCTAGCTCTGCTATCTGCTGCATAAATACTAAATTTGTTTATGTAACACTAAATAATAATAATGATATGTGTGCCACCATTTGGAAAGTTATGCTTTATGCTGATGAATGTATGCATTTGTTTATCTTGTTAATAATAAAAGATTGAATTTAATTTCTATGGGGTATCATGTAACCATAGCAATTGCAACATTTCAGCTTAAACATACACTGAGGTAGTAACTGTCTGTCACACCCTTCATGCAGTGCTTGAAAACTCTTCACTTATTTGGTTTCTGCAGCCTAACACGCAGCACTGAGTTTGCCATAGCCCAATTGATTTGTGTTTACAAAATCCATCATATGTGGTTTCTAACATCCAAATATGAACCAAATCTCCATTTCTACACTTAAAAATAAACCAAAGAAAAAACTTTCAAGTCTTTCCCTTTTAAGTGTGCTAAGTTTCTCATTCCACCTCCTGAAGCTTTGGCTCACCGTGTTCTCCAGAAATCTGGCAAGGATGCAAAAAGACAGCTGAGAAATCACGCTTCTCTCAGCATTTTATGCCCACGTTTTCTTGAAGCCAGAACTGGCTACATATTCTCCCTATGAAACAGCATCTTGGAAGCATAGTTAGCCAATATCCCAATGTTTTAGGCTCTCTGTTTACACATTGCATGATTTTTACTTAAGCCACAGTGTTTCCGCATTAAATAAATCGGCAAAGGGAATTCTATGCTAAGAATAAATACAAACAAATGGAAATAAAGAACATACAGGGCTATAGCGTAAATTCAAGCACTTCCCTCTCTTCATAAAAAGGATTTTTTTCACATCCTTTTAATCTTCTTTACATATTCAGCTCTCAAACAATAATGCCCTAGCATCAGATTGATGGGAGCCTGCATATCTCCAGAGTCTGAAGCAGTAGTGTCTGACTTATTATTTATCCCTTGGATATTTATACGCATGTGCTATATCATTTATAGCATCTGTTATTCATCCGGAGTGCTGTTTTTCAGTAGGTCAGCTGTTCAGATTTAACTTGACAGCGTCATAATTGGTTCTCTGCAAAGATGCAGGATGAGAGCTTTTTGTTTACCTTGGGCATTGTGCTCTATTAAGTTATCACCGTGGAGTTCACCTTGAGAGCTGTTTCCTGAAACACATAAAGAAGAGTTAACCACTATAAAAGTTACTACCTCACAGTCCACAAAAGGGTGTTCCTAAGATGGCTGATAGCACCCTCAGCAGTGGCAGATGATCGAGTTTATCATGTGTCAAACACAGTCTTGGATTAATTTTGAGCAATATTGAGCATAGCCTACAGGAGCCTCAAAATGATATTATAATGCTTTCTGACTGCTATTAAATGAGCTGCAGGATGTGAAAGGGAAGTGCAGGTGTGCACTGTGAGCATGCTGGGATGCATTGACGGGGATGTGCTTTCAACAGAGCTGTCTATGTGAATAAGTACTGAATCAGGCTGGAATATAGGGGTAAACTGGAATAAAGGGAGGTGATGGAGTCGCTGTCCCTGCAACTGTTCACAAAAGGTGGAGATGAGGCACTGAGGGTTAGTGGGCACAGTGCTGGTGCGTTGATGGTTGGACTAGACGGTCTTAGCGATCTTTTCCAACCTCAACGACCCAGTAAACAACCCTCACTTGAGACTCTCCTCCAACAGCTCTGACCCACATTCACTCCCTCAGCACCGGCTCCTCAGCGCCCACCATCCCGTAGCCGTGCGCTGGGAGCTCAACGCTGCCCGGACGCGGTCGTGCCTTGGCCCTGTCCGTGCGGCAGAGCCACGGAGCAATGCGGGCCTCCGTCCTCCCCCAGCCGGCCTCGTTTACTGTATCGTCGTACCCGGGGCTGCGGGAGCTGCTGGCTGCGGTCCTGCAAACACCCGTGTTTAACTGCACGCATGGGAGCAGCGCTGCCGAGCTCAATGGGGCTATTCTCGAGCGTAAAATAATACCCTTGTCTCCCGTTTGGGAACTTGCTGAGCCCGTCTATTTAGAGGGGCACTGCCGGGCTAAAATAATGCCTCTATTTAAAACGGCGGGGAGGGGGGTGCCCCGCGGCGATCCGGGTTCCCCGCCCGGACGAGGACAGCAGGGCGGGCGGCCGCCGCCCACGCAGACACCGGGGAGATCGATCCGGTCCACTCCGGGGATCCTCCCGAGGGCCGGCAGCCAGGACGGCCCGCTCTCCCCGCTACAAACAGGAGCGGGGCGCTGCCCAAGATGGAGGCGGCCGCCCCTCCGCCTCAGGTGCGAGGGACCCGGCTCCGCGCCGTCCCCACTCCCTCCTCCGCCCGCCGCGCGCTCTAGCGCAGGCGCGCTCCTTCCCTCCCCCCGCGGGAGCGCGCGCCCCGGTAGGGCCGGGCGGGGGCGGCGGGGAGGTGATAGGCGCGGGAGCGCGCCCGCCGCCGCTCTTCTCGCTGGGTTGCCGGGCGTGCGGCAGGAGGAGGCGCGCGGCCGCGGGTCTCCATCGACTGACTGACTGTCGGGTGGAGGGGCCGCAGTTTCTGTGAGTACCGCGTCGTCCCCCTCATCCAGCCCCGGCGGCGGGGAGCTGAGCGGCAGCTGAGCGGGAGCTGAGCGGGAGCTGCCCGCCGGGCGCGGTGCGGATCCCGGCGGCAGGTGCCGGGCTCGAAGCACCTGACGGGGAGGCGGAGGCAGCTCGGGCTGCAGGTGCGGGAGGCGGGCGCCGGAGGTGGCAGCTGCCGGCGAAGAGGGGCGCGGCGGGCCCGGCTGTGGAGCGGCACGGCCCACACCGGCTCGGCTCGGCGTGTGGCGGCGATTCCGCCCGGCGCGGCCCCTGCCGGGTGCCTGGAGGTCGCCATTTCGCGCTCGGCAGCGGCCGGGAGCTGCCTGTGCCGGGAGCTGGAGCTGTCTGTGCCGGGAGCTGTCTATGCTGAACCGCCGGCGGCAGCCCCAGGTGAGCCCCGCAGCGCTGCCCGGCCGGAGCCGCCCCCGCCCGGCTCTTTGCGCCGCCTCCCGCTGCTGCTGTCGGGTTGGGGGGTGAGGAGAGCACAAGGGGGGTCGGGGTGTGTAGTGTCCTGGAACCGGCATAGAAAATGGCAACGGGAGCGCGAGCAGCGATGCACCTGCTCCTCGGTTCTAAAGTCATCATTAAGTGAACGTTCTGCTCAACTTTCCGGCACGGTGCTGTTAGTTCTGAAGTCTGAAATGCGTTTACGCTCCGTCTCGGGAGCCGGGGTTTAGGCGCTATCTGATTAATGAGGACAAGCTGTTTAAATATTTAAGCTCGCGGTATTCCAGCCCAGTCAATAGGGCTGTTCCACACGGACAAATGCAGTGTGACAGCAGCGTTGTTCATTAGTTGGCTGTGTAGGGTGATAAAATCATGGAGGATGTGATGTGCTGCTCTGTGGTGAAATGTGCAGATCGTGACCTGGTCTTCTGTTTGTAAATATCCTCTTCTTCGTTCTTCCTTTAAACAAGGAAGGCTCTTCTAGGCTCTTCTGCTGAGCCTAGAAGCCAACTGCCAACAGTGTTCCTGTGCTGTTGTATGCTTAGAAAAGGTGGGTGAAACATGAAAAGAACTTTATCAAATCTAACAGGTGCAATGTTAATTGTTTCAGCTTCTTCCATTATTTAGCATGATCAGCGTGGTAGCTTATGGATTGTGATTGTATGGGGCCGTGCATGCGGTAGGTCAGTGTGCAACACCAGAAGGCATCTGGGCTTCATGTTGAGTTGGAAAGCAGTGTAGATGCCAAGAGATGCATCTGCAGGTGTTCTTTTGGCAAAGGGTATCAGCTGTCAGAGAAAGCGTGGTGTGATACCCTGAAGCACCCGCAAGTCAGAAAGCTGACATTCTGATTTTTGCCTAATCTGATAATTTGCGTGCGCACACACTTCATGCATTTCACAGGCGTTGGAAGAGACCTCAGGAGAAAAACCAGTCCAACCCCCTGCTAAAGCAGGTTCCCTTGAGCAGGCTGTGGTAGGTTTCTTTAGTTGATGTTTGTTCTTACTTTTGAGTATGACTTGCAAAGCAAGAGATTGGAGTTGCTAAAGAACCGAAGACTGTGGAAATTATTTATCTGAATTCAGAAACACTTTGATATTCTCTTGGGTGTTTAAAAACAGCTGTTGGGCTGTATCGATAGGGTTGGCAAAGTGTGTTTTGAGAATACTGAATTTAAAAGCAAACCAACCAAACCCTGACAGGAAATGGCTTAGTGGTGAGAGAACCCGGGATCCGCTGAATGAATTTGTATTCTGGATTGTGCAAAGGAGATTTAGCTAAAGGAAAGCTGTACAGCTGTGTGTCAGCATCAGATGATGTGGCTGTGTGTACCAGCTGGTGCTAATGATGAGGCTAAAACCCTCTTCATAACTCAGAGTAAAGCCACAATTAATCATCCTCACATTAGTACTTTGTTCTGTAATTGGTCTCACTGGTTACAGTAAAAATACTTGAAAGTAATCATGCTTAAGGTGAGGGAGATCACCAGAATCTGGTCTTTAGTTATTGTTCCTTATCTTCTCGCAGAAAGGGTAATGTTTATCACGTTTCCTGCAGAGCTGGTTTGCAGAGAAATGATTTTAGCATGGAAATCCGACTTCCTTAAATGGTCTTTATTGTCAGGCATGAAATGAGATAACAGATCCAGTGGTACTTACTCATATCTCCTAATAGCGCCCTGTGCTTTGGTCTTTCTCTCTGGCACTCAGAAGGGCAATGGCAGAAGCGTTAATAACCAAATTGTAGGTTCCTGGAATTAATGAGGCATCTCTCTAACTGACAGTCCTTATTGGGTTGAAGATTCTGATTTTGAGCCAGGAAAAGGTAATGCAAATCTCCCCATTCTTTTTGCTGTGGTGAAGTAGTGCATCTCCGTAGTATCTGGATGTAAAATGTACTGAGTGTATTAAGGACTGGGGATTTATTGGTAAAGCTTAGATGCCTCAGTCAGCCTGAAACCCAAATCTGCTGTTTGCAGCTGTGGAGCTGCTGTTCTCTTTTGTTTTATTTGGTTGTCCCAAATCATCTTGGGCTGTAATTATTTACCTTCCGATATATCTGAAGAGTGCAGTAAACATATCCAGTGAAAACCAAGTAGTGCAGTTTAATCTTGTCATTCTTTATGAAAAGAGTTTGTAAAATGGGAAGCTGTACAGAGACAGTACATCCCAGTAATGTAAGCTGAGGGAATAATGTAGGAGGCTGTCTGCTGGGCAATGTGCAGTGAGTCTGATTTCGCCTTCCTGAGTGGGCTGATAGTATTCAAAAAATTCTGTTATACTTTATCTGCAGTGATAATTTGCATTTTAAATTAGTGAGTATGTTTATTGCCTGTTAGCTTTAGTATTAAAGGTACTGTAATTTAATGCATTTATGAATATTATGGGGGTTTGTTTGTTTGTTTCTTAATACTAAGAAAATTTGGAAAGAGTTAAATGTCAGTAATAATCGTAGCATGATTTGCCTGATTTGCCTTGAGTTTTGCCCTATTGCTTGTGTAGCAGGAAAATATAGTTGCAAGCTGGCTGTACTGCTTTCTTCGGAGCTACTGAGGGCTGGCTGGGCTTTCAGTTATTTACCTCCATAGAAAACTGGAAGGAAAAAAGTGAACAAAGGAGGTCTGTTTTGCCTGTCCCACTTGCTGGGCTGTTGTCTTTGCCCTTTTCAGTGAAGAAGGGGGTAGAGCTGGGTCAGAGTTGAAGAACACTGAAAAGGAATTCAAGTCTCATATTGAAATGTGAACGATAGCTTAGTTTGAGAGCCGAACGTGCTTGTTTGAGTTGGAGTTTTTCTATCTGTGGGAGCTGTAACTGACAGCTGGTGACGGACTGTCATACTGACGCTGCAAGGTGCAGCTAGATGTGCGCCCGAGCCCTGATTAAGACTCTCAGTAAACAAGTACGTATCTGATGAGACGATTAATACCGGAGATAGTGATGCTAGACAGTTTGCAACACTAGACACTTGATTGTGCGAGTTAAGGGCAAGCCCCTGCAGCTGGCACACATTCAGGCTTGCTTGTCTAGCCTAATTGCATTGCAAATACCTCTCTGGATTGCTCTGTAGCTTCTCCCTTCTCCTAAGTGTTGAATAAGTACAGAAACGTTCATCTGGATCTTCTATTAACTGTTACAAGAGGCTTTCAGTTTTGTTTTGTTTTGGTGTATGAATCAGGATAAATGTATCTTACTATTCACTTCATGAATGCACTGTTTCCCTACACTGTTTTGGTTTTGAAATGGCTCGATTCATAATGTGATTACAGCTTTCCCCTTGTTAACTTTTTAGTATGGAAGCATATCAGCTTGAATTATAAAATGTTTCTGTATGAGCTCACAGTACCCCCATTCTACTTTAAGCCACCAAACTTTGTAGAAAAAGCAGCATTTCATGCAGAGCATCTCAGACGCACAAAAATAGCCAAGTGAGGAGAAAAGGCCAGTTCAACTTATAAGGACGTGATAACTTTAAAAAACAGACACATTAAAAAGGATCTGGCTGTCTAGTTGGTCAATTAGAGCGGACAAAATTAGCACTGATGTGGTGTCTGTAAATCCTTGTGTAAGGCTGCTGAATTTGGATGAGGTCTAGTGGGAATGCAGGTGTTCTCATACTCGGTCTGCAGCATTAGGTGTACGTGACCTTTTAATTTCCTCTGGTTTGAAGCATGTAATTGTTACTGTTTAACATCTTGTTTGAGGAAAACAAAAGTTTTGCATAACCAGGAAGTTTGGGATCTGTCTTTGACTAAATAAAAAGCTTCACTGATCAGTTATCCAAAGTGTTAACGTACCATGTTCCCTTACAGACTTATCAAGATTTGGGCCTGGCAGTGCTTATACATTAATACAGGTATTTTTTTGTGTGCGTGTCTTTCTGAACTATAACTTTCACTTCCACCTTCCTTTTATCAGTGTTCAGTGTTGCATTTGTCCAACTTGAGTCTGAGAGCTTATGTGGAGGAGTTGCCTTTTGAGCGTAACAAACCTGTGGAGGTCTGTATGCATGTATGTGAAGGCACTGTCCATGGTCAATTAGTGCAAAAAACAACTGTTGTGCAAGAAGTGGGGTTAGGGAACACTTCTGCAGCTGGAGAACAATGCCATGGATTTAATTGACCTGTACATGGGCACTGGCCCAGGGAAGTCTTCCAGCTGAATGTTGTACTGTAGCATTGGCAAAGTAATAGAAATGGTTGAAATGCTAACCGAGAGTCTGATTGAAGTGATGAATTAGGAACAGAATCCACAAGGAGGGCCACTGTTCGAGTAAAAGGGTAAAGAACAAAACGCGTTACAGAGTTTTTCGTCAGAAAGAAGTGGTAGAACTGAGGGATTTGGGAAAGAAAATATCACTGGAAGCCATTGAGGAAAGGCAATGGTAGAATAATCAGGGAACATACATACAACTTGTGCACTTATAAAAAGGGATTTTCAAGAGTATTTTAAAATGCCAGATGGTTCACTTTCGTTTTATCAGTAGCCTCCCTATAACCTTCAGTTATAGGATAGGCAATCCTCTTCCCTACTCTTAGAGTCTGCGTCTAGTGGGAATAAAAAGTGGAGCTTCCTGTCCTGCTACTGTTCACATCTCTGGGTTAATCAAAATAACCAGTGCCTTTCTTATTCAAATCTCTGTGGAATATGAGCAAGACAAACGTGTTGTGAGCTATTCTTTGGGTGGGATAACAAGGTCTAGATGGTTGGTTGCTGCTTTGGATAAGCTGGAGACTGTAGGTTCCTGCCCTCAGCCCACTCCATTTATGGACCAATGTTGGGGTCTGTAGACAAACTAAATACAACAGGATGTTTAATCCTATTGTGTTCTTCTTTACTGAAAAATGAAAGGTATTTTTTCTTCTTACTTAGCATAGCTGAATTGGTAACTTGGTGATTGTTACATACTATCAAAATCTGGTTCTTGCCTTGGGTGATATAGTAATAGGCTGTGCTAGCTATTTTACTGTTTTTTAATCTATTATGACTCTGTGTGTATACATATAGTTTTTATATAAACTATATATATATATTGTTTTTACTGAAGCTCAGAAAAGACAACTGCATTCCTTTTCCTTTCTTTCAAATTTTGTAGGATTTGAGTGAGTCTAGAACAAGTGAAAGAAAATGGTAGAAATAGAGGCCTACTGTTTTTCTTGTGTCTTGGAGCAGTAAGCTTGGTGTTATAGGTCCAGCTGTTCTGAAGAGCTGTGTTTTCTATGCATGGTGAGCCTTTTTAATTTCCCTGTACCATAATGTACAGCGCAGTCTTGGGGTTGTCATGTTCTGAGTGATTTGTGGCTTTCTTGAGGGTGCAGTGGGAATCATTGTAGTGTTGCTGTGGTCAAGTCTGTAAGTCATGAGGGCCAGGGCCTTGTCACCTTCTGGTTCTGATTCCTACTTCTGTTAATCACAGTATTTATGATTGATCTACGCTAAAGTTCAGAGACTCCAAAAGGCAAGGAATACCTTGGCAGTGAAGGTGGATGGGAAAGATGTGTCCTTGGTTGGGTCTGTCACACAGAATTCATGGTTATTTGAACTCTTTCTAGCACAAAGGCCATGCTACTTTTGCCTGGGCATCGGTTTGGTTATGTTTGTAGGGCTGATGAAGACAATTACTGTTCATATGATGACCCAGCCCAAGTAATGCTATGTGGGTGTCTTTGTGTTTGTGAAGAAACTCCCTCTTCTTATCAAAACTGGTTGTACTTTGTTTGACATGCTTTTCTCTGCTCTTATGTAGGTTTTGGTTACGTGCATAATAAAACCAATGAAACTAATTTCGGGGCTTTGTGTTCACATGCCAAATGTGTTTTGAATCATTTTGAAGATTGTCTGTGTGGCTAATGCCTTTAAAAACATCAAATAACAAGGGAAAGGGATTACCACCTACGGCTTCTCTGAAGATGAAGGTTTAGAGCTGGGAAACAATTTTCTCTAACTCCTTCCTGGTTGTATGATACCATGAAAATAAGGAATTTGAGTGATTGTTCTTCGGTTATGTGAAATAACATATCTGCTAGAAGAGCAGTGTAAATAACTGAGCAAAAAGCAATAAATTATCCTTGCCAATTGGATGTTATTGTCTGTATTGATCTTGCATGATAGACAACATCATAGAAATTTCTGTAGTAGTGTAAATCTGAAACAGTAAGTGCACATCCTCCTTTAAATATCCAGCAAGAAGCTCAAGTTGGCTGGAAGCTAACAGTGTTAGCACTTGCATGCGGCAATTCTATAAAATGCATTTGTAACTTATAGGGGGGGAAAAATCTGGGAAACAGTGAAGGTGATCTTGACCAGCAGAGGGCGGACATATTGTTTATAGAGCACAAAACAAATCCTTAGAAAGGAGATACTCTCTGTGTCTGAAAATACAATGAAAGTGAATGGATAACATACTATAAATACATAGAATGTCCTAAGTATTATGTAAACACTATTATGTTCTGTTAGTATAAGATGAAAGTAAACATGTCTGCTAATAACTGGTCGATGGCTGTGCATTCATACAAAGGAACGCAGAAAAGCAATTCACTGGATCACTGAACCCAATAACTTCAATTAAAGTGCATTTTCATGTCCATCAT
The DNA here is from genome assembly GCF_054131305.1 of Coturnix japonica. Classification (NCBI taxonomy): domain Eukaryota; kingdom Metazoa; phylum Chordata; class Aves; order Galliformes; family Phasianidae; genus Coturnix; species Coturnix japonica. The sequence continues at coordinate 25,552,827 of NC_140663.1, forward strand.
CATTTGACAGTAGCAAGCATACCCCTTGCTCAATAGTTTTTCTCTTGCAGGTAAAGAATAACTTAATTCAGTCTTCATGTCATTGCAGATTCCCCAACATTTGCATGTTCTTCTACTGTTTTTTATTAATAACACTTAGGTTCTTTAGAGCATATAATTTTGCTTCTTAGGGTATCATGGAAAATACTTAACATTATGGGCCTAAGGTTAAGTACTTCAATGGAAGTAGCCTTTTTCAGGAGTTTTGTAGTACTGTAGTTTGTAGTGAAAGATGATGTTTGGTCATTTTATATAGCTTTCCTGCTACAAATGCAGGATCCTGATTAAAGCACGTTTGCCTTTACTGTGTCTTGTACCTTCTCAAGTTACAGTGATAGTCTCCTTTCTCGGAATTACTTTCTTCTAAAATCTAGGCTGCCTTTTTAAGAAAAGCAACAGTATTCTTTATCCTGTGGTTTCAAACTCGCAGGATTTGTTATTCTTTAGACGCAAATCTTAAGAGCTTTCCTTGTTCTCTGCGGACTTGATTCAGCTTGTTTCGGGAATGAAGCATCATCAATATAGCCTTAAAAGCTGCCCTAGATTTCTAATTTCCCCACTGTTGCTTCCAGCAGATGCATTTCTCTTAACAGCAGGATTTCTGGAGAAGTTATTTCTATGACTGTTTACAGATATCGTTCTCAAAACTTTAGCTGGAGGAATTTTTCTCCCAGTTAGTTCTAAGATTTTATGTACTACTTCACAATCTTTTCCACTTGGCACTGAAATATGGAAGTTTTTTTTTCATATTATTCAGGAAGATGTCCTGGCAGAATGGGCAGCATCAGATACTCAAGTGTGTCAGTGGAATTAATGATTTATTAAGATTTGCATCTAATAGTTCAGTTGGGTAATGTGTCCAAGCACTTGGCTTTTCAATGCATTGTTCAAGTTATGACTTTAGCTTCATAGAGGTTGAATTCTGCTGCTTAAATACAGTGACAGAAACATTATTGCCAAGAACATGCTCCGTAGCTGGAAATGGTTGCCAGGATTAGTCCAAGTATTAGTAGATTAGTTGTAGTGTTTAATACATAATATAGATGCTTATATTTGTTTCTTTTCTCTTCTGTGAAGTTGAGATACTGTCATAAGAGTAAATGATTTATTTTCCCCCTTGGTTTGAAACACACACCATGAAGTATTAGCCATTGCTGCGAAAAACGGTTTCGTACGGTAAGCTGAAGTAAATAACACCTGCCCTTTTATTATACTAGATGGGGAAATTTTAAATTAAAAACTACTATGCAACTTCCCAACTTGACTGTTAATAAAAAGACATGAACTACAATGGAGAAGATAAGTCCTGAAAGCTGAAGGTGGTTTGGAAAATAGCTGATGAGAGGAGATGAAACAAAGGCAAATAGGTCTCTTAAACTACTCGCAAATAGCTGTTAATAGAATGGAGTTACGATTGCTTGTTTACTAAAACATAATATCAGGTTACTGTTTTAATGAATGGAGCTTGTAACTATGGAGTATTGTGTGGACTGGCAAATAATTAAGCTAAACAATTTAGTACTACAAGAAATAATAAGTTGAAAGATTGCTCTCATAACGATCACACACCTATTCCTTGTCTTGTTGCTCACTAGAGGAAAAATATTTCACTGCTGGTGTCATGGTCTACACTCCAGTGATTATTCTACATGCTCAGGATGAGTTGTTCTTTTTATATGAAAAAGCTTAGAGTAAATGAAGGCTGGAAGTAGGGGGCAGGTATACATGCAAACAAAAATAGTTTCAGTGATTGAGTATTATCAATTGTCTTACTTAACCCAGAAACTTATCCTCCCTCCTGTCTGGTAGACTCCCATAATCAAAAGTGAATGTATCAGCATCTAGGTAGGGGTATAACCTTCTGAAGGAAAGGACTGTTTGTTTATAGGAAAACTGGATTGAGATTAAATAAAAGAAAACAGTGGGTATTTCAGAGCAATTCCTAATGTTTCATTGTTATTTTCTGGAATTATTTTTTATTTCTCCCAAATGCAAGATCATGGAGTTCTTTAGTTGCATGCAGATAGGTCAGATAAGGCACAATTATTAAGCAAGTAACTTCTTATTCAGTCAAGGAAAGGTACCTGTTTTTTTGACCCTCACAGTATTAAAGCTAGGGATATAGTTGCTTAGTCTGTCAAAGCAAAAAGAGCTTTGAGCAGATGCAGTTGCATTCTGCCCTTTTATAGACTTTAGAATGTAAAAATCTGTGTATGAATTGTGCATTTTCTGACTATGGTTGGGAATGCAGGGGAGACAGGAGGTTGTACTTTTCTTTAGTTGATTCTGTGTTGTACGAGGACTCCATGTTGACCTTGTGTGTCACGAGGAAGCACTGGGACTCTCTGAGCTCTTATTCTTCAGCTTGTGGCCTGGGTTTGGGTCTTCTGTGGCAGGACCACTTGATCTGTCAGCAGTTTGTATAGCAGAAGTTGGAGAGTCACCTCAAGTAAGGCTGACTGAAGCAGGTAGTTATTGGGTGCACAGGTGCCATGTCTTCAGCTCACTAACTGTAGAGGCCCAGGAGGTTATGGAGCAGGCTTACAAGAGGTTATGAAAACTAGGAGGGTAGGGATGAATGTCAGCAGTAGGTTGGGCATTTGGGGCTGTAATTCATGTTTTGGTCTCCCAAGCCAGCTGTGTTCTAGTTCTTTGTAGTTATATAGGCAGCAGTATATAATATACAAAGGTGAATTATATCAGTATCATATAGTAGATTTTATTCAGTAAAGCCAAGATCTGTGCAGTAGAGTAAGTTGGGAAGGGACAGAAAGAATGGCTGCTTTGGATAGTGGAAGTTAAAGAAAGCTGTGCTGTAAGGTGCAGGGGCTCATTTCTCTAACATCTGGACTGCAGCAATCTATTCTGAGGTTATACTGGAAAAAGGCTACATAGAATAAATGCATCTCAAGCCTGAGGAATACCTTGAATCATGCATGTTTTGAGACTAAAGGAAGTGAGGAGGAAATGCGGTGTTACAAATAAAGTGTTACAGATCACTTTGAGGGGTGAAATTGCAAGCGTTGTCTTTCACCATTCAAACTGGAGAAGATGATCAGCTTGATATGAGATCTTGTTTAATTATGTGACAATACTTAAATAGATCACAAAACCAATATTGGTTGTTAAGAGAAAAATCATCTTTGCTATACAGTATAAAAGCTCTAAACAGGAGTCCGTCTTATAAACTTAATGTGCTTTTAAGATCTTTAAACTGGCAAAGCTGGAGTGCAACCTAACAGAAGAACCTGTTTCTCTAAAGATGAAGAATAATGCTGCTCCCTGAGGTTGTGTGTTTGACTTACCCTGGATGGTAAAGGATGGAGTAAGATATCTGTTTCTGAAAACACATCTATAAAAATTGTTGAATATTTACTTTCATTAGGACTTCTGTGATTATGGGGAGTAATTTATAATTTACTGTAGTGAGTTAACGCACTGCTTTGAACTGGTATTTTTTTATTATTAAAAAGTAGAATTCAGATTAGTGTAATTATGAATTTGCATTTCATAATGCATTATCTAATTATGGTCATTTAATTTTTCTCCAATTTAAATATTAATTGATTAAAAAGGAACTAATTTGATTGTGTCGGTCTTGCATTGAAGCATGACTTGGAAATTAAAACTTAGGTATGTTAAAATATATTGCTATTCAGTATTATCAATTTCTATATTTTAATAATAATCTTTTTGATGCTAAATATCACTGGAAAAATAACCCATAACTGTTTTGAGAGAACAGAAACTCAACTTTTGTAGTGAAATTAAGTTTGTGAACACTAACCCTCTACCAAAGACTTGTGCAGTATCTGGAAGGAAACATCTGGAATTCTTAATTAGCATCTAGAAGAGCATCACTGGGAATTCCTATGTCTTCTTTATCCCTATTTATGCCATCTTAAGGTAGTGAATTTTACTCATTTATTTTTACCTGCTATACAGGTACTGGTGAATATTTAACAGTAATTAATAGTGTGAAAATCTTACTTTGAATGCAGTTGTGTAATGGTAAGCATAGAATTATAAAACAGAACTTCAGAGTTCCTTTTAAGAAGGCTTACAGTCTTAAATATAATTAGACAACCAGACTTTGAAGTAAATAGTTTAAAAACTTTGCTGTATGATGACTCCAGAGCTTTCATATAAAATGATTCTGCTAATTTTTCTATGTTCATTGAGACTGTGACTGCCTAGTTATGTTACTAGGCACAATCAGATGGTAATTGATGATTGCTGTTCAAAGACACAGTTAATGAGTACAAGGGAGTATGGTTTTATAGCTCTAATGTTTTTAAAAAACATTAAAGCTAGCTCCATTAAATATGTTAACATGTTGTTCTACTGTTCTACACCAGAGTTTAGAAATACTCTGAAGGAATGTCTGCTTTTTGTATTATACTTTCAGAAGCATTTCATGTAACATATCTAACTAGTCAAAAGTTTTTATTTGCACTAAAGAAGCTAGATTTTAGTTTTTTAATCTTATTGGGGATTTGACATGGAAGACTTGTGTTTATACCTGACTAGTTTAATTCTGAATAGTGCTTCATTACTGGAAAGCAAACAACTATGTTGTAAAGAAAATATCCTTCACGGATGGCTTAGTGAGATGGCACCGTTGTATGTCTTGGAGAGCCAGAATGGCCAAATCCACACTGGCTTTATCCTACATATGAATGAATGATATTCTGCTGCCTATATTCAAATTGACAATTAGATTGGTAAATACAATATCTGATGACAAACAAAATAGGAGTTTTGACTTCATTGTATTTTCAAGAAAGATGGGGGAGGGAAGGTTTCTTGTACATCCAATCAACTGTCCTGAAAATTGTCAGTGGTTTTGATGTTACGTTGGTAATTTGTAACGTTAGAAGTAGCATCCTGTAGTAGCTTTTTATTTAAAGCTGTTCATTGTCTTTATTTCTGTTTATTCTCTGACATATGAGCAGGCCTGAGTCCCCCAGAACAAGAAAGACATGGAGCACTTGGAACGAGTCCAGGGGAGGGCAACTGAGATGATAAGAGGGCTGGAGAACCTCTCCTAGGAGGAAAGGTTGAGGGAGCTGGGCTTGTTTAGCTTGGAGAAGGCTCTGGGGAGACCTCATTGTGGCCTTCCAGTACTTCAAGGGAGCATATAAACAGGAGGGAGAATGACTGTTTATGAGAGTGGATACTGATAGGACAAGGAGGAATAGTTTTAAACTGAGGCAGGGGAGATTTAGGTTAGTTATTATGAGGAAGTTTTTCACACAGTGTGGTGACGCACTGGAACAGAGGCACCTAAGGTGCAACTTCTATGCAGGAGGTACTGCTATCCATTGCTATCAATTCAAGACAGTCAGCATAAAAGTCATATCTCAGGATCTCTGTTGGGATCACATAACCATGTGCTTAAAAGAATAAAAATAAAAATCCAGCCTGGGTGGTTTGAGATGCAAGAGTGATGAAACAGGTTAGATGGGTTAATCTGAAAACTTGTGAGTGGTAGATGTAACCTTTGCTCAAAAAATCCTGTCTGAGTAGTATTTTAAAGGACTTGCTGGAGTTGTGGTGCAGTGACCTTACTTCAAGTATTCTGGGGGGAGAAAAAAGAAATAAAAAAAAAAGAAGTCACCACACAATTCTCTTTTTTGTTCCTTTTTTTTCTCCTCCTTCCATCTGGTGTCATTACTTAAAGACTTTTTTTTTTTTTTTTTTTTTTTTTCATGTAATCTTACATGTCAGACCAGAAAAAACCTTTACGTAAGCTGGGAGTAGTGCCTCAAGGACTAATCTGAACACTGGATTGGGCTTTTGACCACTTTGTCCTTTAGTTCAGTGCAGGTTTGATTAAAAATAAATATTTTTAGGTATTATGCCAGAATATTTAATCTGGAAACCACTAGGGAAGCAATACAAATGCAGATGAAGTAGGCTTAATATGACTTCCAGTTTTGGGAAGTGACTGTAGCATTTTCCGTGAATAAAAGAATATAATCCTTTGTCTCCAAATAACTTTCTTAATACTGTTGCATTGTCAAACAGCTGTTTGTTGAAAATTGAGGTAAAAGTTGTTGGGCACTGTTCCATAGAGTAATGCTCATCTGGAGAATCTAATCTCTCAGTTCTTTACTGGATGGCAATAGGAGTCTTCAGCTGGATTAGATGAGATTCCTCAAAACGTTTGCTGTTATTTATGCATGATCTGCTTCTGTTGGTTATGTTAACCTTATGTTCAAAATGCTTCCCAGCTGTCTTGCACCAATAGCGGAAAATACCGTGTAACCAGGAACAGTTTAGGCTGCCTTGGGATGTCTCTGGGAGTGCTGGATTCTCAACCTGGGGTTCTAGTAATGCATTTAAGCACATGACTAACTCTTCTCAGTCAGTCTGTGTGCAACATGAACTGCCTGGGCAAACTACAGAGGTCACTACAGTTCCCAATAGGAGAAGTCCTGTAGACATTAGCCTGGCTGTATAGGCAGCTGGGGGTGACATCAGCCACCACTGTGCACAGGTTGATCTGTGGGCTGGTTTGGGAGACATGACTCACTGCGATACTGAAGTAGCATTGTGGATCTGCACACCAGTGCAGGCAAAGCTTCTGAAAAATATGTATTTTTTTAAACTAGTAAACGGTATGTCTAAAGACAAGTTTTTATACTGATGTTTATTACTCACTTTACAGCTGTTGCCACTTACAAAATGTAGTATTTCAACTACAGAATTAATACAGCCTGTGAAATTGGATGTCCTTTTTCTGCTGGCAGCAATGGTAAAAAAAATATTTTTACTTTATCAGGACAGTACAACAGTAAATTTAAGCAACAGAAAATGCAGCAAGCCTCTGTGCTTTAAGTTGATGAAGTCTCTGGGAGAGAGCTGCCATAAACCTATCCCTCTGCCTTAGGCATCTGCTTTTAGCTGCTGTCAGAGATAAGACCTGCGGCTAGATGGACCTTTGTGGTTATGCAAAGTGAATGCCAGGCTTGGTAGGACACATGGCACTTGTACTTGCAAATTATAGATTTAAAACTAACCAGCTAATGATTTGGAAAGCTACTGAACTCTGGGATATTTTTTTGAGAAAAGGTAGTGTAATAATAGAATATATCTGTAGACGTAGTACAGAGTGTATACGTGTATGTGTGCTCAGGGTGAATGCCTGTTGGGTAGTGAGCCAGCCTGCCGAACACAACTTTGTTACTAGCATTTTGCTTCTTAATGAGAATAGATGTGCTCTGAAGACCAATCCAATGGAGTGTTTGTCTTCAATTAGAAGCATTAAGGATTTTGTATCTCACTTGAGATTTGAACTGGTGCTCAGCAGAGAGGAAGGCGGCAGTTTAAGGTAGGTGGCTTCCAGAACAGGTATGTTATCGCTTTGGGGTATCTCTAATGATACAGAATATCTCTAATGTATATACAGAATATCTCTAATGTATCTCTAAAGATACAGGATTACTAGCGCAACGACACATCATCAGTAGGGTAAAACTAACCTGTCTCACAACGGTCTAAAATTCATAAATTAAAGAAAAAGCTAAAATCAGTTTTAGTGCTTGGGTGCCACTCCGGCTTTGGGTGTTGCATTTGTGAATAGAAGACATTGATTTGATGTCACAAGTATTTTTTAACAGGATTACAAAATACAAATAGCATTATGTAAGACAGATTACCTATGGCTTTAATATAGGGTTGTTTGTAGGCCAGAGGCTGTTTTGCTCAGTTATATACATTTGTTTATAACCAAGCACATTAGGATTAGGTTTAGCAGGATACCATTTTCTAAATCCATAGTATTTTCAGGTTAGATTATTTCATCTTTGGGTTTAAAATTATGAACTTAAAATCTGAACTGTGATTTATTTTCTTCAACTTCTTTCAGTATGGATAGCTTCTTTGACCAGGATCATTACGAACCACCTGATTTTCAATGTTAAGTTTGCTTTTTTTCATTGAAGCATAACTTTTTTTTCCTTCAGAGAACCACTTTATTCCAAAACCCACATTAAGACCTTCCTTATTTCCTGTACATCAGATAATATGTGGACAAAATGTCATTGCACGTCAGATCAGTGAAGTGTTGATTTTGTAATGAACTACAGGGAAAACGTTACCAGCAGTTGAATTTGAAATAATTTATAAATGGCTTCATACATGCAGTACTGCAAGTTCTTGACCTTTTAGTGAATGAAATTTCAGGAAGCTTACATAGCTGGTACAGAATAGCTTCATGTGACTCTACATTGTTGTCATTGCTTTATTCTCTGAATGCCTGAAATGTGCCACTCCCTATTGGATGGGCAGAAGAGAGAAAGTCTTTTACAAAGGTAGTGTTTCTGTTTGGAAAGCTGAAATCTTTATAGTATTCAGAAACAGCCACTGTTCACTATTATCAGATTCAGCTAAAACAAGCAAAATAGAGTCCCTCCTTAAACAAACAAACAAACAAACAAACAAAAAAACACACAAAAAAAAATCCCTTCTTTTTTTCCATTTCCCCATGGCTGATACTCAGTTTCATTCAAATATACTGGCACCTTCTGGTTTGAGCACTGAGGTTTCTTCCAAAGCTTTTCTTACTCAGGTATTTTTCTAGAAAGGAAAGATTTGGTAGTATTTTCTGAATGACGAGATGCATTAAGTGTACACGGAAGGAAAAGGAGAAACGGATTTAAGCAGTGATGAAAAGTTAGTATTGCATAAATGCAAACAAAAAATAGTTATTGCAAGCATTTTAGGAAGCTCTTTTGAAATTGCCTGATTTTGTAGTTTTTCTTGTGTTGTGACTTTTGCATCTCTTATTGCAATGTGGTACTTCTTGCATTGGCTTAATTTTCATTTCTACTGAGCTCTGTTCTAGCAGTACTGAAATAGGACGTCCACGTGTTACAGGTGATAAGAAGTTTGAATATTCTAGAGATAATCAGCGTACTTTCTTGGAAGGTAAAGTCTTGTATCATTTTCAATCTGCCTTTTCTAGGCAACATTTGGATGGATCCTGATCTGTTCCAGGGGGCGTATCATCCTTGTTTCTGAGAGACCTGAGAAACAGGGTGCTGACTTTGAGGACTTTTTACGGTGGTGATAATTTCTGGTAAAAAATTGGCTGGAGAGGCATCTTAAGAAAAGTTCCTTTTGCGTGATTACATTCAAGTTATACCTCAAAGAGATAAAAATACAATGGAGTTTGAAGGTCGATGTTCTTTAAATACCAAGGAAGCAGCTGAGAAAGCCTATGGCTTCCTGCTAAGCTCAGCTCTCTCTCTCTACCCCTCAGTTTTAAGTAGACAGGAATTAGTCCTGGAGACATTGTGCACTGAGTTATTAAATGACAATCTGATCAAGGACACAGCTGTGATTTGTATGACTTTCACATCTCTCTCTTCTAATGTATGAGACTAGTGGGAGTGACATTCTGTTGTTCTCCTTATGGTCTCTTGTGGTCTTCAAGTGCTGAAAAGGAGAAGAGGGATAGTGTTCGGAAGGGGAGAATGAAATCTCTATGAAGTCATTTGTCAGCTTGCTCCAGGCAGTAGTGATGCAGTCATTTCCTTTAGTTTAAAATTAAGTGTGGGTATTTTCACTGAAATGGGATTATTCACAGTAGTGGCTCAGTGTATTTCAGTAACTCTGTCCTCAGATGGTTTTTGTTTTTTAATTCTTTTTTCCTCTATGCTCGCACACAAACCCCAGACATTATCTGTGTCCTCTTCTGATGGTATTTGAGCAAACAAAATTTCTTAGTAGGTTATGTGACAAAAAGTTTTTAAAGTAAGTGCACAAAGTTGTATTTTGAAGCGTCAGCTTTGAAATATCTCAAAAATACACACAACATAGACTAACCAAGCTCCATGTCTGTTCTTGTTTGTTGTGCTATACCTATGGATTATGAGTTCTCAGTGAGACCAGGCTGTACACTTCTTAACCTGCATGGTTCAGAAGTAAGGTGCTTAAGCAAACTTTATAAAATATTAAAAAATAAATTGGAAGTGGGAGATAATAGTAACAACTGTATGATATGGACTTTGATGTTTCCTCTTTGGTTTATCATCAGTGCACTTGTTAAACTTGATCAATAAAGCTGCTTCCTGTGGTAAATAATCCACGGAATATGGTGAAATGGGAGAAATGCATGCAATGGCAAGCTCTTCTCTGTATTATTACCCTCTTCCTGCTGCATCCTCAGCTGTTCTGAATGGGAAGGGTAGAAAGAGACTACCTCTGTGAAGTGGTTTGTGCAGACCACTGCCAAATGTTTTCTGTGCTGAGCCTACTGAATTAGTAGAAGGTGAAATGATCAGTGCTGAATGCTTGTGGAAATCAAAACGGTCATTTCAATTCACATACAGATTGTAGGTAACTACCCTGTCCTTGAATAGTAGGAAATAATTTAAAATCTACATTTATTTTAATATATTCATATATAAATACATCACAGGTTTTATTTGTTGGCTTGTTTTCATTCTTTTAGAAGACTTCTATTGCAGAGTTCTTGGAATGGAGAAATTCTGCACTTAGTAAGATGAGAAGGAACGAAACTTTCATCTTCTGAAGCTGATTTTTCATTTTCTACAGAAGTTATGTCCTGCAGTAACTTGTGTCTAGATCATTAAATTTTTCTGTAATATTTTCTTGGTGTTCTTTATTTTCAGAGTGAAGTCTGTGAATATTGCCCTTGTGTGCATCCTTCCAGAAACAGCATTTTTACTGCAGTTGAAGTAAAACCTAAGTCCAACATCATTTTTTTAATCAGAAAATGTACTTTGTCATGCCTGATATTACTCTAGGCCTTACCAGAAGGATAGCAAAAACTGCAATTTACACTGAGTCTGAATTAATCCATTCTGTAATTTGATGCAAGAAACTGATATTCTCATGAGACTATAACCTCTTTCATAGTGAACCAATTATAACTCGGTGTTCTTTTTTTCTATCTATCATGTATGCATACTTTTTTCTTTTTTTCCTGTGACATTTGGAATTATGAAGTCTTTGATTACAAAATTTCCTAGTCCTTATAGCAAAGATTAGATGACATATAGAGATATATTTAATCTGCAAATATGGCTTGACATTTCTTGGTTTTGAATGCTTTCATCCACTGTCAAATTTGGTATTTATCAATGAAATAATTTGGTTTTAGGGTTGATTTCTATTCCTCTTCCTCCTTGCTTTATGTCTTTCACCCTCTCCCACTCAAAAATAACTTTTAAAAATGTTTTTAAAAGACTCATTGGTTTTGGTTACTGGCTAATCCCGGTGAGTGACTGAGAGTCTTCTGATTTTAGAATAAAAGATCTATTGGCATAACACAGGCTGGAACTTCTCATGGGTACTATATTCACCAATACTAAGTATGTCTGCCTTTCTCACCTACAAATGTAAATCACCATGATGAATCCCAGGGTCAGAGATGATGTAGCTGTTGGCTGTCACTGCTGGTTCTTGACCTTTTCAGTGTGTACCCAGAAACGTGTGCTAAGGGAATATTTGTGAAACATCACCAAGAAGGAACAGCAGAAAAAAAGTGGTGAGTGCTTCCTAAGGGATACTGCTGCTGAATGAAGCCGTCCTGTTCTCTATTGCTTATGGACTCACAAAGCTACATATGTTGGCTTCTGTCCCATTACTTTGTATGACTCCTCATAACCCTGTGTGCTGTCTCTTGGTCTCTCTGAGTGATCTGCAGAGTGCCTGTGCCACAGGCATGCCTAGTATGAAGCACAGATGCAAGGAGGAGGCTTGACTTCCTCAAGTCAGAAATTCTTTCCCTTTCTTCAGGCTGATACAGAGAGGGGGTAAACATAATAGATATATAACTGTGGAGTGACACCTGTTGCTTTCCACCATGTCCTTACCCCATCAGCTCATTTGAGTGCAAGAAGGTTGAATGCCTCTTTTCAGGAAGAACCAGTGGTCTGGCAGCTCCAGAAAAAATCAGCTCTTGGAGCTGAATTTCATCTTCTTGGATGGATCTCATCTTTTTTTGTAGAGGCTGATATGGGTTCCTGACCAAATGGTCATGGGTTTGCTTTGTGCTGTGGATATGGCAACAGTCTGGCCTTGTTTCCTGATGCTGTTTTAAACCAGTGTGACCCAAACTACTGCTCACTCAGCCCATTCTAAGAACTCAGACAGTTAGCTATAGATAATATCACCTAATTCCACCATGAAATGATTGGGACTGGGTAATGGAAAACCTCCTGACAAGAGCTGTTTTGCTTTGAATAATGCGAACGCTGCATCCTCCTGGTGAGCCCAGAGCTATTTCCCTGTGGCCATGGGTCTTTGTTGCTGCTCCTGATAGTCTGCACGTCCTTTCAACAGTGTAATTACCAGAGCCCTGCTGCAGTCAGGCTGAAATGCGAGGTGTACATCCAGCTGATGTTGTTTGCTCCTGTGTATGGAAAGTTTCTACAAAAGAAGGTTTAGCTGTTTTTATTTTTCAGACATGTTAATGGTCAGCAATAAGATACAAACCCTTTTGCAGATCGCTGCTTACTCCAGTCCCTCTATCAGAAATATGAAGAAAAAAATATATCTTAGTATAGTAGAAGTGCTAAATGTATTGCAAGACAAAGAATGTTTCACCAAAAAAAGAATAAAACTTTTTTTTTTTTTTTTGGTGGCAAGCACCATCTTTATCACCATTTCTTCCATAATAATTTTGAGAAAGCAGAGGTTGATTTATTTTAAGTAGCTCTTTGTGGCTTTTATGAATGTTACTGAGAAAGTAACTGTGTATTATACTCAGATTTTCAGACCTCTGTCTATACAAGAAGGTATCTATTAAGTTTATACTGTGTTACTTCTGATAAGAGAAATTCGGTATATAAGGAGAACTATAAGATAGCTTTCAGAAATATGGATTTCTAAACAAAGTATATTTGTTCAGTATTAATGTAGCTTACTGAATTGTTTTTAAAGTATGTGAATATGTATTTTAAAAGTAAGGTAGTTTATAAACTCGAGCATAAACTTATTAGTGCATTCAATTTTGATAAATAAACTGCAGGGTGAATGAAGCTAAACTCGTAAATACATGAAATAAAGCCAAATGTACCTAATAGAAATATAAACTGTGATTATTTTAGCCTTCTTTCTCCCACGCCTCAATTTTAGGCAATTCTGTTTGCTGATTATTGTGTGTGGAAGATGAGAAAGAAGGCAAGGTTGGATAAAGGCTGTTGCCTCATCTGGCTCACAGCTGGTGCCATCCCTTTAGGAGAGCTCTGATTGCAATAAGCACGTGCTTTAATTGCCTTGCAAGATGAAAAGGCTGGGGCATTCTATTAGCATTTCTCACATGACAAAATAAAAAGAACTGCTTTGCGTGTTTCTCGCTATCGCTTTAGCTTTCAAATTTTTATTTAAAAATAAGTATCTGCAGCTTCTAATCTCCATGAATTTTACACTGCAGTGGTTCAGAAAATTGTGTTATCACTCTGAAATATTTAGTAAAAGATCCTCTTCTGAGGCTTAATAATTCCTGACACATTATTTTAGCTTAAATATTTGGAAGTCTTTCTCACTTCATTTTAAAAGGACGATCTTAAAATGATAATTCTTCGAGGATATCTTTCAAGGTTTGGTTGGTTTGTTTGTTTTCCTGCTGGTAAGTGCCTCTGTCAGCACTTCAGTACTTACATGTATTTTACACATAGTTAAATGATTAACTGGAAATACCTGCTCTTTAAAGGTGGTGAAATCTGCTATGTCAGATATACAGGAGATTTCAGTTTAACTACATGCTAGATGAGGAAAACACTTTCTCTTCTTTTTCTATGCCTTCTCTCTGCTAATTTTGCACCGCTGTCCCCTGAGGACTCTGCAGTCTTCTAGACGAGTCATCTTGTAGTTTTGATCATTTTTTGTTAATCTCCTCTGAAGTGACTGAAATTTGAGGAGATGGTTTGAGGGATGGCAAATACAACACAGAAAATATAGATGTATCATGGATTCATGTGGTGTAAGCATGTTATGTTTCTCTTTTTTCCCCTGATTCTCGATCTGCTTTTTTTTTTTTTTTTTTTTTCCACTTAGTGATGAGAGCTGTGCTGGTCTTTCTTAGAAATAATATTTATAAACCTAGTATATCATTATTGAATTTTTAGAAATTAATTCTGAATCTTTGAATTTCTTCTGCTATTTTCTTGTCCACTGGCTTCATGCTGCATTACTTGTGGTCAGTTCTTGTCTTTAGGACGACGCTTTAGGAACACAAGCTGCCTCACAGTTTGGTCTTTCTCCAGATCATTTTTGAATAGATTAAGAAGCATAAGCCTGAGCACAAATCCCTGCGGGATTCTGGACAGGATTCTTTCCCTATATGACAATAGTACCTAGTTAGAATTTTAAAGCTACCCCTCATATTACAAGTAGAAACAGTAATGAAAACTCAAACTTGTACTTGTTTCTCTTCCTTATTTGTTGTGTAGTCTGTGCTTAGTAACTAGTGTTTGATAGCAATAAATGCTAGTGGATGTTTGCTGTGTTCTCATTGCTGCTGTTTTAACCTTTATTATTATTATTATTATTATTATTATTATTATTATTATTATTATTATTATTATTATTATTATATTTTTTGTTTTGGTGTCTTAAAACACAGAGCAGAGTAGCTACACCAGTAGTTGTGAGCTACTGAAACTTCGAACAGGGAATGGAAAAGAGAATGTACAGGAAGTTGCATAGATGAAATCTTCATGTTGCAGCATATAAATCTGTATGTATTTTGTTTTCCAAGAACCAGTACTATATAATAGAACTTTTTCAATATATATATATATTTTTTTTATTATTTCATTAAAAAAATATATATATTTATAGTGCAAGGTATTTGGAAGTCTGACAGCTGATTAGTTCCATGTTCTTTGGTGGTACAGCATCTCTAATGCTTAATTTGTAATTCAAAACAACCCTTTTATTACATGGAAGGACACATTCAGACTAACATTTACAATGATTTGTATCAATTATTGTATCTGCTGATTGCATAAATTCACATTTCAAAAGCATGCGACTTCACTATATCAGAGAACGCGCCTATTGTTAAATAACTTTTATATACAGATGCTTGTTGCACTTCAACTATAAACATACATACATACAACCACTGAAGATAAAAATAATTGTCATTCTTTTGTTGGATGTTACTTGCTTTTGCATTGTAAGAGCAGAAGAACTAAAATGTCTCAAACTTGTGCAATAGCAGGGCTCGGGTGTTTGTGAGGAGTGATGGTGTGTCACTGTGGGTGTATGAGCAGCTCCCAGAATCCAGAAACCTGGATGTGGAGATGGAGCAAGCAGTGGCATGGTTATTATGAGAGCTTCCTGAAAGAGAAAGGGAGGATGGTTTCTTTTGGTGTTTTCAGTAAGCATGCTTGACTTTTAAATTCATTTCCGACCTCTTATCAAAATGGCTGTAACCTCAGGGCAGCGTGACTACATTGTCCTTCTATGCACTCATGCTGAGAAAGCAGACTGATTCAGACTTCTGTTTAAATAGTTGCATGTGTAGAGGTTCTTCTGTTTGTGCAATGTGTCAGGGGTTGGACTGGCAGTAATTCTGCTATAGTGTAATCTTTTGGTTTTGTACTTTTTTTTTTCTCTTATGATTCAAGTTTCCAGTAAGTTGCAAATAGACATCTTTGTTCTCTATTTCCCCCTCCTTCCCTTACCCTCCCTTAGTATAAGGGTTTCACTGGACAGGACAGAAAAAGAGAATGGACAGTTGGAGGAACAGCAAATGAAACCTCAGAGTTCTCAAGGGATGTTAAGCAGCTGGTAGTGACCAGATGACAAAAGACTTCTTCAAAAGAGTTGCGGGGAAGAAGTAGAGAGTGAGAAGTGTTTTCAGCTGTGCTGAGAAAAGGAAATGCAGATTGGAAAGTCTTAAAAAAGGGGGGGAAAAGGGAAATGGATTGTCATAAGGAGAAAATTAGAAATAAGAACAAGAAAGTAACCTTTGTAGCGCAACTTCTCAGTGTATTTATATGCTTACATAGACATTTGTATAAGTGGTTGTGGGATTGGAAGGCAACGTTTAGGACAAAATATGTTGTGCGTGTTTCTGTATATATTTCTGTTCATTTGAATTGAATTTTGAATGTGCAAATTCTTTCCTAACAGGAAGTTCAGATCAAATGGCAGCTTCAGTTCCTTCATTTGTTATTACTGAGTGACATAGACCTGAACAGACAAAGAGAAAGCAGTAGCCTAATCAAAGTGGAATACATGGAGATATTTTCAGTTCTGCTGTATATGGAGTTAGGATTAGAAAGGCTAAAGGTAGCAAATATTTAAGCAATTGTCAGTATATTCCAGAATAGTTGATTTAGGCATCTGAACTACATGAAAATATGTGCCCTGGATATGCTAAAGGTCTCAGAGCCCTTGGATAACTAGAAAGGAAACAGTGGCCTTGATTGCTGGTTGGACATCTCAGTCACTCCACCACCACCACCATCAGCCCAGTTTATTTGTGTACTTGCGCGTGTGTTTGGTTCAGCTCTCCAATCACACAACAGGGGAAGACTTCAAAAAGCAACCAACAGGCAAAACCACTTTAGGCCTCTGACTGGAACAGTGTTCTCTAGTAGTGTTAGCCACTCATATTAATTACCCCTGCTAAGTCAAAGGCTTCTGTTTGCTTAAATCTCCTGGTTTAAAATCTCCCTGGCCATTGTCCTCATGGGGAGCTGTAGTCTGACAGAGGCTGGAGTCAATTTGTTCATTCATAGCTTAAATGAAAGCCTTGGTTCTAGCTTTATTAACGTTAATTAAAATAAAGATTGCCTTTGTAAATGAAGAAGAGAAAGCTTTATGCATATTTTTTTCCTGTAAATGACCAATGCTAATTGTTTTTCTACAGCTTCTTGTGAACTTATAGCTTCTATTTATATCAGGTCCGTTTATTCAGCCCTTTAGATTTTTAAAGCTGGCTCTAGCAATGTCCTTTCCTTGTAATAATTTCTGGAGGGACAGCTTTTAAATTTAGTAAACCATTCCATTGTAAAAGAGACAAGTGCGTAGAAAACATGCCTATTATTTCCATAGCTAATTTTTAATCCGATTATTATCAACAAGATGCTTCTGTGAAAATGTATTACAGCTAACCTGTAAGAAAAAATGAGTTACTGTGGGTGAGTTACTGTTCATTGTATGTTTTTATATGAACATAATTTGAAATTGTCTAGTATTTCCTGATTCCTTTGGCTTTTTTCACTCTTTGTTGCACTTTTACCCTCAGATTCACGTTTATGTACTCTGAAAGGAAAGGTAAAGATTCCACGTTGTCTCTAGGGTGATAGCTGGATTTGAGAGAAGTTTTTTCCTCCTTCTCTTTCTTATCAAAGAGATAAGCAATTAAAAACACAAAAGAAAATACTCCTGTACTCTTTTTCTAGGTTGGATTCATTAAATGTGTAACAGGCTGTTGTAGCACCGTCTCTGTGATCATAGACGTGATGATAGAAAATAGACTTGGCAGATCAAGGCAGTGTGATGAGCTGCTGGAGATGAATCTGTCCCACGTCTTTTCCCACTTTCCCTGAGGCAATTCTTCTCAGCACAGTAACCTATTTCCATCTTACTGGGCTATTTTGCAAATCTCATTAAAATATGATTAAAATGAAATGCAACAAAACTTATAAGACAAACTTGATTAGAAGATGAACTATTACATTCATATTACCCCTAGGTACTACTTGATAAGTATAATTTAAACTTTATTCGTATTTGAAAGCAATTATCTGTTCTAACTAGAACTTCTTTTCTCGAAAGCATTTATTTTAATCTCAGGTTTGGGAAGATTTAAATATCTTAATTTTCTTGGTAGTTATTTATCTTTTTTAGAGAATTTTTACCTTTTTTTTTTTTAAAATCTCATGCATAATTTCCATCTTAACTCAGCTGTGAGCTCAAATGCAGATAAAAATAATGTTTAATCTTTAGTTTAACTTCAAGGTCAATCTTAGATTCTTGTGATGATAAACTTTTGTGTTGATTGACTAAATGTGTTCACAAGAAAGGGATTAATGTACCATGCCAGTTATCTCATAAAATGCAAGAGCATAAGAGGGAGCTGGCTTTTGAATTCTGTCTAGGAGGAACTTACAAGTCTGTCCTTCTTGAACATGAAGAAATTCAACTGGAAGGAAATTACATTTTCATTTGGTTCTGTTCCAAAACTGACTAGTGGAATTTCTTCTTGACCACTTTCCTACACTCAGTGGATTGTCTCCTGTGTCACATCACATATTTAAGTTAGGATGTATTTTAGCGGTTTGCGATCTGTGAGCAGTTGTTGGGCTTGCTGTTGAAGAAGGAAATTTGTGAGAAGAAGCCTTCTCACAAGGCCTCTCTTGTTATTTAACCATACAGGAACAGATTCTCTTGGCTTGACATTTGGCTCAGATGGGACTTAGTCTGGTGAGGCACCACGGCTTTGTGAATTTGAGATGGGCAGTGAGTCACACAGATTCCAGTTGGAAAATGTTACCCATTATTCCTGCTTAGATCTGATAGTTATTATCATGAGACTTTCAAGAGAAAAAGTCCCTCTCCATTCCTTTCCTAGTGAGTTATCTGTCTTCATTGATTTCTTTTGACTAGTTTTTAGTTAGAATCAGCTTTTTAGACCGTACATTCTTAGGGTATTCTCTAATTGATATCTAATTGCTGTTTTGTATTTTCTTCCCTTCCCTTCCCTTCCCTTCCCTTCCCTTCCCTTCCCTTCCCTTCCCTTCCCTTCCCTTCCCTTCCCTTCCCTTCCCTTCCCTTCCCTTCCCTTCCCTTCCCTTCCCTTCCCTTCCCTTCCCTTCCCTTCCCTTCCCTTCCCTTCCCTTCCCTTCCCTTCCCTTCCCTTCCCTTCCCTTTTTTTCTTTTTTTTTTTTTTACTTTTCTGCTAAGGCAGGTACTCATACCCATGATTTCAGTCCTAATTCCATTTGTCCCAGAGAGCTTAAGTATAAGCAGGCAGGTACGGCAATTCTACAGTGGGATTTTCATCTTGATATGTTGGAGGTTTTCTGTTGGTTGTTTTTTTTTCCTTCTGTTTTATAGCCCACAATACCATCCTTCACTTCATCTGCCCAGTGATTTTATGAACCCATGCATAATTCTGCTGTTCACAACATTCTCTGTGCTGTCTAAATTGCATTTTTATCTTCACTATGCCATATACTAAAGCTTATAGTCAGTTTTTACCCAGTCACTTTTACCATCTGTTCTCTTTATACCTTCTAATCCCCACCTCTCCAGCCATGTTGTTGTTGACCTGAAAGTAGCAAACTTCTCTCCAGAAATCATTTAGTGGTCCTTTACAGTCCTTGCTGGTTGCTTCTCAGCCAGTTCTAGGAGTTATCGTGTTCTGAGTTGGGCAGAGGACAATTGTATGTGTTGTTCAGGAGACAGGTGTCCTACATGATATGCCATCAGGTAGAATGTATTTTCCCTTGTCTCATTATTACCGGTTCTCAACTTCTGGCTTTTTGATTGCTTGAGAATTGAGCTGACGTTTCTGAAGAACTGTTACATTGCCAAGATCTTATTTTTGGTAACAGTCTGCCTGGAACTTGTTAGCAAATCTGTTCATGGGCGGTGTCCCAGTGTGTGTTCTTCTGGTTTTGCTGCAGTGAATTTCATCTGCTGCCCTGTCACCCACATGGTCAGCATATACCCAGCAGTATGCACACTACTTGGTCTCACTGCCTGCTCTCATTGTCAGCACTTAAAGCAAGGAGGAAACTGCCTCTGTCTATATTCCTAAGCATCAGGATTTGTGTATGTGTGTGTGTCCACCTGCTTTCATGTAAAGACTCTTCCATATGTACTTAATTTATTACCATTGTTAGTATTTGTTTCACAGGGAGGTACTGTGAAATAATTTTACTTCTCCAAGTATTTTACTGGAAAAACTGTCTCTGTCATTCGCAGTGTACAGTTACTGACTGTTCATGTTAAAATCTTACCACCTCCCAAATGACCAGAGTTTACTACTACATGGTAATATTTCACACTTTGGCATTTTTTTGTTTATTTGTGTGGTCATTGCAAACTGCTCTTAAAAACCAACACCTGTCCTCTCTATTTTCCTGTATGTGTGTGCCCTGGTAGCTGCTTTAGGGCTTAATGTAGAGAAGCAGAGGTGTGCAGTTCCTCTCTGTTATCTGACAGGCTGGTTTGTATGTAAAGCAGCTAAGTATGAAAATTTACATTGCTGTGAGTTGATCTGGGGCATACCTGTACTACGCTACCTCTCAGGCTGGAAGCATCAACGCAGACTTGAGAAGAAGCCAGCTTGTCTCTGCAGTTCAGATCAGCACCTGTTTCTGTGCTGATGGAGGTTTCTCACACCTGAGTTGCTTCAGATGTAGCTGTGCCGTCTGTGCTTTGTGAGATAAGGCTGTTACCTGAGGCATCCTCGTGCTGAGCACAGCCTAAGTTTTGTTATAGAGAACAAAAGCTCATGAAGAACAGGGTCAGAGGAAAAAAGAAACAAGATTTTATGATGGTGTTCACACACATAAGATTATTGAAGTCTCTACCAGTTTTTGGATGCTGAATCATTTCCTACCATCCTTTTTAGATGGAGATAGATAGCTGAAAAATATACACAACTTTGGAAAATGCACTCATAGCTGAAGACTGAACATTAGAACACTTAAAACAGAGGAAAAGGTGTGTTTTGGGGTGGGCTTTTTTCCCCATAGTATTTTAAAACATTCATGTTTATTGAAGTATTGGAAGCAGTGGAAAGCGGAACTTGGGTGTCAGGCTCAGCAGTGATTCTCATGACTTCCTTTCTCTTCAAGCTTCTGTATAACCTCAGCATTTGGGGCCATGATTTGTGTGCTTGATAGGCATCTTAATTTCTTCAGTAAATAACCATGAACAACTAAAATTTTTCCCCCTCCTATTTATCGGGCTGATGACTACAAAGTTATTTAGCTCGCCCTATAACACTGAGTTGTCATTGACTTTGATTGAATTCTGAAGCATAGTATTGTCATTGTTTCATATTCCTTTTTTATTTTCAGTGCAAGGCAGGCAAATGTGTGTATCTGAACTACCTTTGTTGAAGTAATCAATGAGGTTCAAGATGATTTATGGAAAGCAGTGGGTGACCTCTGTTTGTTGGAATGTCCTTTGTCATCCTAATGTTTGCCAGGCAGTGCTGCTTTACAGCACTGTGCTGTGAAGAGCAAGGGTGCACACAGGGTGGTTCATGCAGTGCTGAAATTGAATGATGGCATGAGAAGCTTTTCTGAGTCTAATACCAGGATGTGGAGATTTTTTTCCCCTGCAAATACAAACACTGTTGTCAGGATATATCAACTCTTTGTTACTATAGATTTCAGACCAGTACTAAATCAGCTTGAGAAAGTTCTTGAGACTCTCTGTCACTTTCTTATGGTAAATGCATTTCCTCATTTAAGTTTCTGCAGGAAAGACACTATAAGGACTTTTGTGTATCATTAGATAGATTATCAGTGTTATACATACAGATTTTGGAACATCTTCAGTGTCTTTTTAATGGCACCTGAACGCAGAGGTTGGTGTCTTTAACTGGCAGGATTTCAATTGACGTGCATCACTGTTTGAGCCTATGTATGCACTTTTTTTTCTTGCTGTACTGTGCTTAAGTCTTTGAAAAGTAATGTATTGTGAAATACTGTAATTTAACTTTATTTCTTTAATGCAGGGAAGAAAAGCATCCGTAACACCTGAGTGCAGACTTCAGCATTTTTTAGCATGAAGGAGAACAGTGACAAAGCCTCAGTTATAAATAATGATTCCCAATTTATCATTATTTGAAAAAATGTGCTGTATTAAAAGCTGTTTTCCTTACATCATCTTCTATTGATTTAATAGCTATCGAATTTGACTTGATCTGTTTATGCCTTGTGCTAGCATGTATTGCTTTGGAAGGCCTCATTAGCTGTCTGTCTTCAATTAAATTACGTCTGCCTGCAACAGGATTGTAATTTAGTTCATTACACTTTTTAGCAATCAGTGATATCTGGTAAATTGTCAGATGTTGTTTGATTAACTTAAGTAAATTTCTTCATTCCCCCCAGATGACCTTTCAAGGAGCTTTAAACCTGTGTTGCTTATCTGACCCATAAATTATTGTCTGAGCACCAGAGAAAAGCAGAATTCAGTGAAGATGTATTATATTGTGTCTGCTTATTATATTGTGTAAATAATCAATTCATTATGAGAGTGCGTTATATGGATACATCTGTACCAGCAGCAATTTACAAATCATTCACTTTGTATGAATTACTCAGGCTCTTACCATGTAGTCGTAGTCCAAGTGTGTACTCTGCGGGGGGCTGGGGGAGGAAACTGTCAATGAGAAATATATGGAAGATGACCTCTCCCTGGAGACAGAGTGATCAGTGGGCAGCTGCAGAGAGGTCTCTGCAACAAAGGGAAATGGTCGGAAGGTAGAGAAAGGAAGGCTAAGACAAGTGGGTTGTCTATGGGATTGGATCTTAAGCTTTTAAAACTTACTACTATAAACATGAAAACTTGAATCAGTGGTCAGTGTGCCTTGTTCTCACACTCAAAACATTCTTTAATATTAGATTTTGTTGTCTTTTTGTAGAAGTCTTCTGTATGCTCTGTAGAAAAGCTGAAATATCAGTTTCAAAGCTCTAGAACTCGTTGTGTTCTCTTAAGGTCTTAAAGTTTTCAAACAAAAAAACCCAAACCTGTTGACTGGGTTGAAATGCCTCTTAATCTATTGTGTTGTTAGAAGTCAAATAGGTAAGCAGAAAGTAGTAGGAAATTCTCAAACTGTAGACTTTTCCACCTGAGTTAAAATGTTCATGTTGATTTTTTTTCCCCTCAAAATATAAGCAAAACCAGAAATAAAGGAAACAATTAAAGCACCGTGTTTGTATTTAAAATACAAATCTCAATTTATCCAAAGCTATCATGACATTAGAATATATTAAATACTCCCTGATCTTAAGCCATCAAATATTCAAGTGTCTTTCTTAAAGATTGAGGTGGAGTTTATCACGTAATTGAAAGAGTCGTATACTTCAGTGCCTAGTTATGATCTATTAAATTTAACATAAAACGAGTGCTTGCAACAATCCAGCTTTGCTGCAGTGTGTGTATGGCAGGGTTCTTTCTGAAAAATATCTCACTGTAGGTATATGGCAGAGGCTTGCTTTTGTTAAGGTCAGCCACTTGGGAGTTCTCTATTTAGTGAATCATGTAGGTTGTGTAATGATTAGATGCCAAGTCACGATCTAGCACTTGGAGCTAATTTTACTTCCAATGTGCTGCTTTTGAATGCAGAGCTCTTCATGCTGACACTGTTACATTCCCCTGTAGCTGAGGGAGGCTGCTCCTTGCTGCCAGGCTTCCTGCAAGGCTCTGAGCAGGACAGATGGGGTTGGGGCACCACAGTGGCTTTGAGGCTCAGGCCCTGAGAATCCCAGTCATTTTAGGGGCTGGTGGATATGTTTGTAGTAAAAGATCATCTGTTACCTGATGTTCTTTTTGCATTCCTGAATTGCTTTCTCCTAAGGATGCGGAGCCTGAGACAAAAGTTCAGTATTACTCATTCTGACCAGCCCAGACATTGCCAAGCTGTCTGAGCCAACTCTGTGCTGCTCCAGTTCTGTATACAGCTATTCCTCCTGTGGTTCTAACCAGTGGAAGGGGGTCCCTGGTTGCTAGTTAGAACTGCATAAATTGACTGATAAAGCACTGCTAGGGTCTGCCTCCTCTTGTACCCTGGCAACATCTCTACCACGTGGTATTTGGCTCTGGGTCTCCTATGATCCCTATGTAGTCATCCTGAGCTGTAAGTCAATTGATATTTTTGTGAAGAGGCAAGGAAGATTTAGTTCAAAGTATTTGATGTAACGTGAAGATTGTGGTATAGGATGTTCTTGGATAGGTGTACTGTGTGTCCATGGGAGAAAGAGTATTTGAGAGTACAAGGGCTATCTAAGACTGCTGAAAGAACCAGGACTAAGGCAGTCTCATTAATGCTGTCCAATGCAAACGGCTCTCAAGTGAAGAATAATTCTAAAAATCTAGTTGAGGTGACCTGTGAGAGCTATGTAGTAAACTAATAAACAGTCTGGGTGGTCTAGCAGCTTGAGGCTTTATTAAGTCCGTGGATGTACTGCCTGCATTACACATGTATTCAGTGTGTGATTCGGCAAAGGAATCAAGTACTGTAAAGGGATGGGGAGAAAAGGGTTAGCCTGAAACACTGGAAGCTTGTTTATGTATGTGGATTTGCAGGGGGGGAAATGAAGAGTGAAACAGATGAGAGAAAAGCCAGGTGGAGGTGGGTGACCAGAAGAAACCCCAAGGAATGGGAAAACAAAAGCTTGATTTGTGGAGAGTGTGACCCTTAGTTAAAGAATAGCAGGGCAAGAAGAACAACTGTTTGTACGTGTCCTATCCGCAGTCTGAAATATGCTTCTGAATGGTGTGCTTTACATAGCTTTGAAGGCTGACTGCAAGATTTTAGAGTTGTAACTAATTCTGTATATTCCACTGCAAAAGCATAAGTTGTCTCCTCTGTTGTTTTTTTGGCAAAATGACATTTGCTTTTTTAGGCTTCTCTTTAGATAAATAGATAATTAGATAATGCCATGCTTGCTGTAGCAGACCCTAAGATTCCAACTCTGTGTTAAAGCCGTGATTATTTAGAATCATGCCATATAAGGGAATTCTTATCTCCAAATTTGTTTCTGAAATCTTAGTATGGAGGTTTTGCTGAAGGACCTAAACTTGCAAAATATAGAATTCAGTAGAAAAATTAGAATAAATTTGCAAGCTTTAGTCTTACAGTGATTACAGTGCACATTATTATACGGTAAGGCATACTAAAGTTGATGTAATAAATCATGTTTACACAAGGGGCAGGGATGAAATTGCTGCTGGAAAAATTGATTTTAATTATTGATGTGGATATAGGATAACACTTTGTTCTGCCATATGCCATTTATGAAATATACATGGAATTGGGTGGTGGGGAAAGCGTCCCTACAAGAAGCTGGCAAGCATGCCCATAGCAATAAATATCAAAACCTCCCAATAAATGTTTTGCAGAAACTCTGTGGCATTGTAGGCCTGACTTCCCTGCTGTTTCTAGCACAAATAACCTGGTTTCTGTGTCCAGATACCTACCAATAGGCTTCTGGGTGTTTTGAGGTAGATTTTTTTGCACCATATTTGAATTTAAAACTTTCATATTTGTTGAAATATGGGAAAGCCCTGCTGCTGCCTGCTCTGCAGTCACACCCTGGGCCTGACGTGTAAGAAAGGATGTGTAATGCCTGGTGATGGCACAGTGTCATGGCAGGGCCCTGTCAGTGCTCAGATGCCCAAGGTGCTGCGTTTTTCAGCCTTGTAGCCAAAAATCAGATCTTGTAAAAGTCTTTTTTGTGTTCCTCTCTCCTCCTCCTAGGGCAAAAACAAGCCACAGGCATTGTGGGCACAAAAATGTGGGGTTTAGTTTCTTCACCATCTGGTGTTAGGCTTCTTGCTAGAGGAGCCAGGTGGCTTCTGTGGGTAATTCACCTCCGCAGGTAAGAACTATTTCAATGCCCTGTAGTTTTAACAGATGCTATCAATATACATACTTGGTGCTAAAATACATGCACAAACAAATGCAGATATTTTATTGCCATTTTACACAGACAGCACTGCGGACAGCTTTGTTACCAGCTAGTCAGCCTGGCTCTTTTCTCAACATTTCAATACCTGGGTTCCTGAATTAGCTGCATACATCCAGATGCATTAGTTGCTTGCTTCTGATGTGTAAGAAAGGAGAGGATGTACTTTGCAGAGACTTCAGTGGATGCAACAGAATTTGTTCTCAGATGGGAAACTAATTTAGACTGTCAGGTGTTCAGCAGAAGGTGCTTCATAGTACAGATACAGTGCAGCATTTGCTTTTTTTATTTAAAAAAATAAAATAGCATATGTTATACGTGATGATTCTGGCCACCAGTGATAGTTCCTAGTGAGTGCCTGATTTGAATGGTGGTCTGGGAGCTCAGGGTCAGGGCACTGAGTACTGGTTAGGAAACGCAGACCAGGGCCAGATAAGCCTAATAGGACTATGCAGAACATAGAAAGGAGTGAGCATCTGTTACCATGACATTGTCATTGCCCAAGATTTTTTTTGCCTTTTGAAGCTTGTGTAATTGTCATACTGGAGTGTATCATCTGTTCCTTCTTTATAGCCCTAAGTCATTTAAGCTCTCAATATGCTGTGTAAAATAAGAGCTGCTATTTGACTGTGCCATGTTGAATGGTGCATTGAAGCTGCCTGTAAAAAAGACTTTGTAAAATAATGTTTAAATCTATATTATTGAGAGTTTTTAATTTCTATTTTGCAAATGAAGTTAATTGGACCTCAAATAGTATCTCATTGTGAATATCTGAATTGTTAACTATCCTTTCAACCCAGGTGGGATGGCAGAATATATACTTCTTTTTTTCCACCAACTGACTGGCACTGTTAATCTGTTTAATGTCACCTGAATTACTCCAAGTTCAGTATCTTTGATCTGGTTACTCTGAGACTGTTGGTATCTTTGTAAAAACAGCTGAGCAGTCCAAATGGCTTTATAATGAAGCTATCCCCAGTGTGAGGCTGTTTAAATATATGACAGAAATTGTCTTAAATGATGAAAAATATAGCTTAAAAATCATCAGTTTTTCTATAGCTGTGTACTCAACTGTATTTTGAGTTATTTTCTTTGTCGTTGCTGTCTCTGTAAACTCCATGAAGGTATCTTTATAGTGTTGAGCTGTCAGGAAAGCAGAACTTTTAAAACATCCTCAGGAAACTGGAAGTTGAAAGTTTTGCACTGAGTTCTTTAAACTTGAATCTCTATCTCAAAAAAAAAAAAAAAAAAAAGTTCAAATGCTCTTTAATGTTTTATTTTGATAAAATAGACATCTTGTCAGTGTTTAAAGTCAAAATAACATTAAATATTTAATGACACTATAGCTTTAGCTTACTGTGTGTTTTTAAAGCTCGGTACTTCAAAGTGTGGTAGTAGATCTCTGTGTTAACCTTGATTGATAGATGTGTATAAGTCCTTTCAAGTAACCTCTAGCCACTGTTTCATTTATTTATTTATTTATCTTCCTTGGGACTGTTCCTGCATTGGATTTGGCTTTGTTAACAATATACACATCATCTCTTGCTTTTTTATAGAATTTTGAGAGTGAAAGTATTGATTTAAAATTGCTTGCTGCCTGTGGTGCGTGTGGCCCAAGTATTATTATTTTGCTGATAAGGAAGAACTGTGAATGCATACAACACTGTCTGTGCTGATGGATTACCCTAGACAGTCTATAACAACAGTGAAAAAAGAATTTGATTTCCACTTGCAAAACCATTACAACATAGGAATGAAATGGACTTTTCCTTTTAAAACTTAGTAAATATATACTTACTTACATATTTGTATAAATTCTGGATTTAGAAGGCTCACTAAAGGCTTATTCACTGAGTAAAAAATGACCTATCTGAATAAGCATATATCAATACAGAATGTTTTCAGTTCTTTGAGACTGATTCATAATTTGGTATAGGCAAAATTCCAGTAAGACTTTTGGATTTACCGTAACATAGAGCTTTGCCCAGCATGGCTCCTGAACTGAAATGTTCCTTTATTGTTATGGTCCTCTGCTTTACTTGCTGAAAGCCGCTGATTGGTGGTGCTGTCTAAAAATGGAGTAAAATAACTCAAATATGTTGCTAATAATAATAATAAGGGGGTGGGCATGGGGTGAAGGGGCAGCTCTTCATGTGGACATTAAATAGTCCTGTGAATTTCCTCCTTCTCCTTGCACTATGTAATTTTACCTACAACTTAATGTTTGTTTGAAATCTAGTCTGTGAATATATGTAATAGCATATTCTATCTAGACATATTCCTGATACAGTGCATTAAGGTAAGTAAATGAGAACCCTCTGTCATCAAGATAGGTAAAATACACTTGTTAACAATGCCATTACCTTCCTGGTTTCTGAAGTGGATAAACCTGTTGTCAAGAACAACTTTATGTTTTTTCCTCCATTTTGATGGGAAAGGATCTTCGTTGACTTTAGGAGGCAAGAAAAAGATCCGTGAGTAAAATGCCATTCTAAATCTTCATGTGCATTCGGTCCCATGGACTTGTGACAGTCCAGGTGGAGGAGGAGTTCTTTAACTGTCTCCACCTGAATCACTGGAGGTGTATTCTGCATTGCATCCCAGACTTCCAGATCAGGGCGTAAAGTGCCCTGAGGATAACTGATCTGCATATTAAAGGCAGATGTAAAGAAGGCATTTGTAATTGGAGAGAAGAGCTAGCATAACTCATTGGAACTAGGGGTTTTATTGACGGGAAGAGGTGTTCAGTGCAGGTTGGAAAGTAAATTAGGGGAGCGTATGATGAATGGATGTTAAAGCTTTAATGGACCATTCACAGATAGTACTATATCATGACAGTGATAAAAGCCCCTCAAAGGGGAGAAACAAAGCCCACTTGTAGTATTGTTTGATTACTATATATTTTACAAGCTTATCAAGCTCTGAACCTTAAGGCTGCATTTGTTACATGTGAGACCTTCCCTTTTGAAAAGGAACATGCTACATTTGTTACCTTGGCAAACTGCTGGAAATCTCTGATTCCCAGGTTTTAGCCTTTTGGAAGCCAGGGCTACGGCCTCTCCTGTGCAAGTAAAACCTATTCTATATATAGAGAACACACTAAATTTGTATGTGAGGTTGCTATTTTACAATTGTGTACGTGCTATACGATTTGGTAATCAAAAAGTGCTTAAAATGGGCAGTTTCTTTGATACTAGCAAAACAGGCTTCTGCAGAGATCATGCTCTTATGAAGACTCTTAGGCTTTCCTTAGTTTGTAAGAAATCATCTGACAAAATATGTGAGATCGGGAAAAACCATGAAGGGAGTAACATCACTGTTTTAAACTCATTTTTGTGTGTGTACATACTTTATCTGCTATTGTACAGAGACAAGGAAAGGGAAAGTTGGCATCTTTTGTCACAGTGCAGAAGCTGTGCCTCCGAGGAGAAAATGCTGAAGGTTTAGTCCTGCTTTATGTAAGGGACTATGTACACAATAATGCTGCCACGCACTTTTTCTCTGTCTGTGATTATAGAGAGAACTGTGCTGTGTCACTGCCTGGGAGAGCCCAGTCGTTTCCAGTGGTAGGCAAGCTCTGTGAGAACCTGTTGAGAGCAGTCCTTGGGAGACACATGTAGATAAACTTAGTTTCTAGGTGCCAGTCAAGATGCAGTCATGCTTTGAGCAGAGAGCTGCTAAATTTGTTCCAACTGTTTCAGGAAGGGGGGACAGCTCCAGAGCCTCGAGTCAAATTAGAGACACTACTGAGTTGTTTGCTTCCAGGTACAGTGGCAGATGAAATTGGACAGAGGAACAAAGATTTGGTTTGGTTCCATCCAGCTCCCTCTCTGGGCATTAATATGTATGTACATTGCAGGCAGAAGTTGAAATAATGTCCTTCATACCAAGAGAAGCCTTTGGAAAGATGAAACATCCTGAAAAGATTTTTGCAACAAAACAGGGCACACCATATTCCTTTTCTTTCCTTTCCCTTGATCAGAGACCCACTGCCACCACTGTTGAAACATACCACCTGCTATGCTCATATTCGCTGTTTGGGTCTCTGTAAACGTTCTGCAAGCGTGGATGAAAGTCGGTGGATACCATTTTTTTCCGTATGGCACCTTCATATGCACTTCCATGTCAGATGCCGTTTTGTCAGACTGTTCTGCTGCCATCTATTGCATGGAAACAAAATGGAATGGAATGTTGGTGGGAAGGTTCAGCCTCTACTGTCATACCACCATCATCTGCCTCTGACATTGTGAGCCATCGGAATAAAATAGGAGGCATTACTTTCGAAGCAGCCATTGTATATATTCTTTTCTTTCCTAGAACCAAGATTCTAACTATCCTCTTCTGGCTGTAATCATCCTCATCTTATTCTCTTCACATTCTCTTTCTCTCTGGCTTCATTCAATCTTTTGGTAGTTTAAGGTGATTTTAGTTTGGTATTTCAGTAATTTCTCCCATTGTTGCAGTGTGCCATCAGCTAATTGTTACTGATGCTGTGAGGGGTTTTGTGTGTGCTGATAAATTTCCCTGTCCTGGGGCTTATAAGCTGCATGTTTGTCTGTGTGTGTACTGTATTTCAGTGGCCCATGTGTTTAAATGGCCTTGGGCATCCAGTGGTCAGGGATACTCCCTGTTCACAAAGGAAGGCAAAAACAGTTCCCTCATGAAAAAAAGAGAGGATAGTGCTGGAGAAAATCCTAACGCTGTGTACCTCACTGTATAACAGCCTCATCAAATGTAATGTGAAAGGAGGAAAAGAAACCCATTCGCTTGTGTCTCTGACAGTGCCAAGCTGTATGTGCTATAGCTGCTAAAATAATAAAGTGAATGAACCTTGAGTTGTTTGAAGAGGGCTCTTCTCAGTCTGGAGTCACTGCTGGGAAATCTTACTCTCCTTGACAACAGTTCTGTGTGCTAAACAGCTTAAAATGCTGTGCGTGTGGGAAAGGTCTCTCTTCAACAGATTCAGTGAAGTCGTAGAGTCATAGAACGCTTTTAACCGCTTTGTCTTAGTTTAGTGTTTGTATTCCCTAGTATTTCCAATATTTTTTTTTATACTTATTTAATTTTGACACAGAGCAATCAGTTTTCCAGTTTGCTGTCTATCTGTGGTGAACACTGTGAAAACATTTTGCTGTTCTGTGCTTATGGGATCTTGACTTCATACTAACACCTAATGCTTACTGGTCACTCTTCAGAATCCATCTCCCATCCCAAATATTTGGAATGGGAGTGGGGTGTACAGATAGCAGTTAACGTTCGTTCTATGTTTTGATATGGCTGGATAGCTTTGTTATGTTAGCATGACTCTTCTGTCTTTAGGCTTAGATTATTTGATGTTAGATGATTCAAGTCTACCACTCCTTTTCTTCCTGCAATATTTTAGAGAGGCCTTGCTTGGCCTAAATGCCAACATTTAAGCATTGTGGGACCATGTGCCCCATATGCATGGTGCTCCTGAACCACACTATCTTTTAGTTTTAGACCCCATGCCTTTTAAATGGTAGGACAAGGTAAACTACCAAGCTACTTGAAGAGCTCAGCTGAGTATTAACACTAGCTAAATTTTGGTATGACTTAGAAAGAATTCACGTTTGTTTCCTGACTATTGTCAAATGTCTTGAAAGAGTTGAGGCCATCTGGAAGGGAAAACAAAAAATACATGAAAAGGAAGATGAATGAGAAGTCAGCATCATCAGACAATTGCTAAATATTTTTTTGTGTCTATTTTTTCTTTTCTTTTTGCAGTGGGTCTTAAAGCAAGGAGTTGTGCGCTACATACGCACATTACAGATATTTTTAGCTTAAGGAGTTCAATAGGTTAAAAAGTAGCTTTGTTAATATGTAAATTGTTCAGCAAGACATTCCTGATGGCTATATTAGTTTAAAGGTTTCCTGCGACTAAAATGGTAATAAGATGTAAAACAAGATGCCATGGGTAATATTATGATTACTGAAAAATTTATGTAACTCATTGAACATTTTTAGTGGCATACACGATTATTTCTGTCAAAGAAAAAACTTGCTGTTATGACTGAAAGCTTTCTCATCATAAAAACATATTATGGGGTAAGAAAACCAGTTCATAGAGTTCTTTTTAAGTCTCCACCTTAAAGAGTCTGATTTTATAACTGCCATGCTGACAAAGCCAAGTGACAGATTTTTGCTGTGGGTTTTGAGCTTACCATTAAATATAGCATCTCCATTTTTTGAATGTTTTGAGTTGCCCACTGAGTAGCTACTGTCTGAAAAGTACGAATCACAGTGGGAAGCTGAAAGGGAATGGGCCTCCAGAACATTTAGTGTTTAATGGGGCTACAGCTGTAGTGAAGCAGTGTGCAGAAATAATTCTGATTAGACTTGGTCAATCAGACAACAAAATCAGACCTGCCCTTCATGATTCAGCTCTAAAAATTAAGAAAATAACTTTGGCTAAAGCCCAGTTAAAAAGAGAATGTCTGTTCAATTAGTTATATTTTAGCTGGTTTTGATGATGTGTGCTGTCAAAAGCTGAGGGGAGCAAACAGTTCAACTACTCAGTAAGAGAAGCTGCCTTTTTTCATTTGGGGCTTCATTTTTGGAAGGAATGATAGAAGGTATGAAAACAGTGATCTTTTATCTCTGTTAAATATTACTAAATGCAAATAGCATTGCAACTTGTTTGTGGCATAGTAAGTAGTTTATTATTTACAGTTTCACACCAGCTGTTTTCATTAGAATATACAGTTGTAAATGGGCAATTAAAAAGCCATATCTTCAAATGGCAGAGGAGCCAATTACTCTTAAACAACTTCGAATGGTTTTGCCTAATGAGCGCTGTATTATCCGATGACAAACCTTCACATCAAAACCAAATTGCTTGTAACTGTAACCTCTGTTTTTCCAAGACTTTGCATTCTCAGCAGAGTTCTTTATATCTCCAGAAGCATGGGACGTGCCTGAAGTGGGAACTCAATTAAGATGCTCTGATTTTATTTCATTATGTTTAGGTGGTCAGGTGGTTGTAGTTGTTACGAACTTTACTGGCAACTTTCTTTGAAGTAGATTCTACTGTAGAGATTGTGCTTTTGTGAAGGAAAGCATTGTTCTAAACAAGTCTTGAAATCGGAGTAGGTTTCAAAGGAGCAGATGAAGTTATTGTTCGGAGCTAATGCTGGTACTAATAAATGCTGACAGATTCCAAGGCTGCTCCCTAGAAAAGCTGCAACTCTCTTGAAGTTAGAAACATTTTACATTTTAACTAGACTTAGAAACTTTTTTTTATTTTTTCTTTGTTTAGGAGTTGATAAAAGGCACTGTTCTATACCAGCACTGCTCCAAGGTGGTTCCTTGGAAAGCAGAGGTGGTGGTCCAGAGACTGGTGCAGTGTGTGAAGTTGGTGGCCTTCTTCTAACACATTTTCCTTTATTTCCTGGTACACGTATGCTTTCTTTCTCATGGAATTTCACATGTCAACGTATATTGGTTGATGTCAGTGGAGAGCAGAGGGATGCCCATTGGCAGCATGTGGTCTAAAGAATGGACAGGAGAAATGGAACAAGGCAGTTCCCTGGCAGTTATTTAGGAGGTAATTCTACAAAAGGTGAGATCCGGATAAAAGTTGTTGTTGTTTTGATATAAATATATATATGTATTTATTTTTATAGATGGAAGCTCATTACTCTTAAACAAACAGATAAAAATGTCCTGGTCAGTGAGAATCATTTTACTGAAAGGCTCATGCAGCTAAGCAGATTTAGCTCTGGTTTTAAATAAATACAGGGAAATGTTTAACCCCCTTTGTATGGCCACAAAGCCTGTGCTGATCACACAGAAGCATGGGAGGTCGAGGACAAAGCCATTGGCTGCTGGAAAGGGCTTTTTGTGCGTGCTTCTGCACAGCACTGTGACTGTGGGGCTTAGCAGCAGACTCTTGTCAAGATTACAATGTGGAGGGGAGCGTGTTACAAATCCCTATCTCCCACTAACAAAACAAAAGAAAGAAGATAAAAAATTTAAAGAGGAGGTCTGTATAGCTTTATGCACAAGGTAATGGCTGATTTCCCTTTTCTATTCTGATTCTTCTTGATCTGTTATGTGGTTGAAGTTTGTGTGCCTTGGTAGCAGTTAGCTAGATTTATTGAGTAATAGGAACAAGAGGAAATGGAATTTAAACTTCTGATGCAAGAACAGACCTATTCTGTGTAACTTATTGAAACAATTAACTTTGATTATCCATCGAAAAACTGAAACATGTACTGTATAATTTATTTCCATGGTGGAAGGATGTGACTTTTTACCATATTAAAGATGAGAACAAACATATATTCTGTTTTGACTGTTGTGATATGTTGAACTAGATTGTATAAAATGAACACCTTGCTGGAAAAAATATTAATATAATCTGGGCTCAACTACTTGCATTAGAATATGTATTTACGTGAATTTATCTATGAAGAATGAAAAATTGAGCAGTTATCTTTGGTGTATTTCCAGGATATGGGTTTTTTTCTTTTTTTTCTTTCCATTATTACTTTGTCAGAATCATCTGGGGCTGAGCACTGCCAGAAATAAGATAGATATGACAGAAAGATGAATCACTGCCCTCATCAACCACCAGGGTAGTTTCTCCTCTTCTGAGGGCTCCTCATCACTCCTTAACTCTGAAAGAAGAATTGACATGAGGGTGAATGCTATATCTCTGCAGTATTGAATAACATAAACCTGTGCTTAAATACATTCAATATATTTCAGATCATAAAGCAAATGTTTTCCAGGCCCCCAAAATGTGTTGCATTAAATATTTTCCTACAGTGTTGTCAAGTAAAAGGAGGGTGAATTATACATGTGTGTGTGTGTAGTATTAGTTTTAGGAGAAGGAGTGCATATTGTCCCATTTTACTGTTGTTTTTTAAGGTTATATTAAGAAGATAAGAATGTTCTACCTTTTGATGAATATATGAATTGCATTTTATCTAAAACCATTTGGCCAGTCTGATTATAAAATAAAAATGGGATTTTTATTTTTTGATTTCATAAGAATTTGAACTTTTTTGCATATTTTTATTGCAATGCATACTTTCTCATTCTAAATTGTACTTCTTTGAAATCTATCAAGGTTATTAGTTTAGATGTTTTTAAAGCAATAAAAGCATATAAATTTTAGTTCTTTCACAAATTTTTAAACGAGTAAGTGCATAGTAGTGATAATGATCTGATGTGGAGAAGTAAAGGGTAGATTCTGTATTTCTTCAGCTTCTTTTGCCCAATAAGTGATAAATAATTTTCTTCAACTTATTTCACCCACACTGTAGACCTCTTTATAAAAATAAATAAAACAAATGGTTTACAATGTTTTTACACCATGTTCTTAACCCTTTTTTTTTTTTTATTTTATTTTTAATTCATGCTGTCTTACTGCATTTACTGCTCAGCAATTGTACAAATGCTCCTTTTTCTTTGGAAGCCAGATACCTAGTTATCCATTTTCTGTCTGTGAAGTCCTATGCACAAGCTGTACTGAGTCTATTGTCATGCCTAACTTTTAAACATAATTCTTGAGACTGCAGTTGTTTTTACTGGTGATAACAGCCAACCAGGGAAAAATTCCTGACGTTCTGATAGGATAATTGGCAATTCTCTTATAAAAAAGACTGGTCATATATTACCTAAGGTAATCTGAGTTTCATCTTGGTGCCATAATGTGTCTGTAGCCCTAATATACAGCTAATTGGTGTTGTAGTTCAAAGCATCTCAAGGGAGTTGCGTGACAGTCCACCAAAGCCATGAGTTTATAGCATAGCATTGTAAGTGCTGTGTGGAGGCACTGGCGATGTTTGGGGTTGCATTGACTTGTAGCAGAAAGCCAAAACTTGTGCGACCACAGCCCTGTGGATGTGGCCTTTAGGATGCACTGTTCCCTTAGATGTGTATGATCTAGTGAGGCAAAGCAGCTGGGAGGCAATGTGAGTGGCAGGACAGATGTATCCATCATCTTTGTGTAGAAAGGATATGTGTGATGGTCATACTCAAGGGTTTTAGTCAATTAGGAGTTGCAAATGGCAGTTCTAAATGCAATTTCAATGCTGACTTTGTCTAACTGAGGTCCTGTTGGTATATGATGAGCTGGATTCCCTGGGTGGGTAGAAAGCAGGGAGCGATTTGAGTGCCTAAGTAAAGATAAAGGCAGTGAAGTGATTTTCACCTCAGTGAAATAAATGATAGATGGCAAACTTCAAAAGTTACAGTGACAAAGGTATTCTTTCCATTGCTTTGTTATGTAAGAGCAACAGGTCAATTAGAAAGAGTAGAATAGGGAGCAATGTATGAGAAGAGTGCTCTTTTCTACTGGAAAGAAGAGATACAAGAGAGTAGATACAAGATATAGAATAAGAGCTTTCCTTGCAGTAGAAGCTTGCTGCCAGTGTTGCATTGACCTTCCAGTAGAACTTCCAGTCTTAGAAACTTAAACATTTATATCCTGAAGAACACTGCAGAGAGTACTCAGTATGACTTAAGTTAGGTTGCTGAAATTCATGAAGATATGGTTAGATTTCCCACTGGCTTGGTCAGCTTTCATGCGATGAGTGTTTTTCACTGGATTCAGTGAAAAGCTAGATGCAGAAAACACTGGATACTTAAATGAGTGATCTGGTTTGAGCTGATGGGTTTAGCTTTGTTATTTTGTAGAGCTAAATGCAAAATATAATTTTAAAAGCTATGGAGTTTGGTTTGTTGTTGTTTCTGATGACTCCCATTTTTCATTCAGACCAACATATGTCAATTAGCTGCTAGTGAAATAATGTTTCACTTAGCTCAGTAAACCATACAGGATTTAACAGTGCACCTTTATGAGGACATATCTGTTGTATTTATGATATTTTAACAGCAAATGTGATTCTGGGCTTGTGTAAGTAATTCAGATTCTACATCATTTTTATTTTATTTTTTTTTAATTTTTTTTTCAGGCAAAACAGTAAGGCAAAAGACCGGCTATACAGCAGAGAGAAGGGAAAGTAAATAAACAGATCATCTTGCTTAGCAGTTTTTTTGGACAAAGGTAAGAACTTTCTCCTTCAAATATTAATCTCCCATTCTAAACTGAGTGGGAAAAAAAGCTACTAGCATTGAGTTTCTATAAGTGTCTTTAAAGAACTGTCTGGGTTGTCATATAATGTACTCTGCATTTTGCTGCATTTCCATATTTGTTTGGGTTAACAGGTTGTAAATAATATAAACTTTAAAATGTCAGCACTGCTTTTACCTGAACTGCTCAATTCAAATATATTAACTGGAAAAACAGCTAAAATTATTTCATAGCTTCACATAATTGAAGGTAGGCTTAATCATCTCTGATGTTCCCTGCTGGAGAGAACAGGTGTCGTGACAAATCATCTAGTAAACAAATCAGTCTGAGAAGCAGAATTTAAGAGAGACTTAAAGTATTTTTGTACCTTATTATCCTGCTAGTGTAGGTCATAAATTTGGTGATAGGGATATTCTGAATTCTTCAGTCTCATCATTTTTTATAAGATTAAAATGCCAGTCTTGGAAGTTTTTGAAGTAAGCTTTATTTTTTCCCCTCAGTCTCAGCTCCTTCCTGCTCTTGTATTTGAACTACGTAAGTCTTTCTGCATAAGAACAGGGGTAGCCTTCCTTGAAGTCACTAGTAGCTGCTGAATAGTCATCTGTGTTTTAATATCTGAATTTACTGAATAAAAAAAATAAATCTGATTTTGAGTTTTGAATACAGTATTGTATACAGAATGCTGGAACAGACCTTTTGTCTTCAGTAGTGCGTAGGCATGGATGGCTGCAGTGTTTTAGGCCTCATTTGTGTATTCAAGCTGACAGCATCTGAAAGCATCAGTACATGATTTAAAATGGAAAAGTGGGTAGACGCTGAAACTGTATGCTGGCATTGTTTCTAAAAGTAACATTTTGTATATCCTTTCCTTCCAACAAAGATTTTTTTTTCTGCTTCAGAGATCTCTTCTGAAATGGTTCATGTGTTAGTCACTCAAGAGTTAAACGTAGCTTTGCGTGAAGAGGACTGTTACTGTAAGGTTCTGAAACTAGACTACTCTGAATGAAAGATAACCATTGAAGATTCTGAAAGGCTTTTTGGATGGTAGTCAAGTTAAGGAAGTTCTAAGGTTCTTTTGGCTTTCCTGCTGGCTGCTTTCGCTCCCCAGGATCCTGGCACCCTATCCCTATGCCTTCATTGCCTCCATAGCTCTAGTTCCTGGGTCAGGGAATGCCACCATACAATGGCCCCCCCAGAGCTACTTGGATGAGTGACAACCAGCCAGCTCCGAAGTGACAAGTGTTTGAATGTCTAATTGGGTCAGTGCGCGGGTGCCTGCTGCTCATGGGTGAGATGTTCTAGCTTTCCTCTGTGGTGTTTTCTTGGTTCCTCTCATTTTTCCAACAGTTGTAAAGCAAAAAATCTCAACACTTTGTTACAATAGAATGGGCATTAGGATAATAAAAGCACAATTTTTCCCCATAGACTGTTATGGGTAAGGTAGCATTACTTCTTGAGTACTGTCTGGGGCAGTGGCTAAAGGAGCCATTGAAGTGGGATATATATGCTGATTCAAATAGATACTGTAGTGGACAACACAGTAAGTTGATTGGTGAAACAAATACAGTGTCTTAGCCTGTATTTACACAGCTTGTATACTGGTTGGAGTCTTGTGCATCAGGAAGCGTACAACTCCCCCTACGTGGAATTACAAGCAGTTGGTATTTCAGCTGCTCTTGCTGGTTCTGTAGCAACAGCAAACTTGTTAAGGGTGTACTTTGATTCATTATCCTGGTCATTAATGAAATTGTTGCATAGCACTGGCCCCAGTATCAACCCTGGGGCTACACCAACAGTGACTTGCTTCCAGCTGGACCTCATGCTGATCCCAACCATCAAGCCCAGCAGTGCACCGAGCTTTCAGCCTCCCTGTCCTCTTATCTAGTTTGTCCCTTATCAGTTTGCCTATGAGATTTGATGGGAGATAGTGTCAAAGTCTTATGAAAGTCAGGATAAACAACATCTGCTGCTCTCCTGTATCCACTGAGCACACTGTTTGCTGGTCTGTGTGCTCAGAATGCCTGAGTCATGGCAGGTCCTGCTGGCAGAGCCACTCTGTGGCGTTGGTGTCTCCCCAGTTCAACACTTATTTAAAACAATGTTGGCAATTTTGATTTGACCAGCTTCTGAGTTGCTAACATAGTGATTTTTTTCAGTGGTGTATATTTAAAAGTTTGAAAAGTGGACACTTGAATATTTTCATACAAACATGACAGTGTTTAATGTGGTGTGGGCAGCAGCATGATTATTGCCAATATCATTTATATAGGAACTGTTTACATCCCCGCTTGCTTGGTAGGGATGCTTAGTCCTTATTAACAAAAAGACCATTGGCAAATGCAAAAAATAAGGATCAAAATGGAGTATGTGTATGATTTCCAAGGTAATTGTAGTTCATATAAAGTGGTTTTGTCTGATTATTTATTTATTTATTTATTTTTTCTCACCTTATTATCTCAGGTTTCCTCATATATAAAAATTGGTTAAAATAAATTGACTCTTTCTTCAGGTGCTTTTTTTTTCTTTTTTCTTTTTTTTTTTTTTCTTTAGTTTTTTCTGTATGCTAAGACAGGACAGTGTGTGAAGAAAATACATAAACTTCGGTTGGTGATGCATAGATTTCTTTTTCTATGATTCTATGATAGGTTTCTTTTTATAAGAGCTTCTGTTGGCAATTAAGGAAGTATCTCTTTTATGCCACGTATGTTAATGCAAATTTGAGTTGATTTCTGTGGCAATCGTGAAAACAATCAAGGAACTCATAGATGAACATTTAAAAACATTTTTTACATAATTTTAACAAGGATGGGAAGTTGAAGGTATTGAAAGGACAAGAAATATTAACACAGTCTTTGTTCTATTTTTGCTCTGGAAAGCACTCTGAGCTTTCAGCTTCCTGCAAGAGAAATAGTGAAGGATCTTGAAAACATACTTGAGTGTGTTTCAGTGCTGCAATGTACTCAATAATATGCCACTAGGATTGTCTGTTAAGCAGCAAACAGCTATCATGACCTGGATGTTTTCCATCTCATTTTAGGTGCTTGGATACATCAGATACAGTAACAGCATGGTTTTTTACTTGTCCCAGCAATTCTCTCTGGCAAATATACATCATCTGATCTTCAAAGGTCTCCTCATCTTTTTGGAAGTTGGTGGTCCTGCATGTGGCAGGGGGGTTGCAACTTGGTAATCCTTTGGTTCCCTTCCAACCCAAGCAATTCTGTGGTTCCTCAGTGTTTTGTAATTCAGAGATCTGAAACCAGATAGAGTTTTCAGGACAAATACCTGATGATTACCAGCTGAAGCTGTATCATAATTGTCTTCAGTCTGCTGACTATGCTTTTGTTAATGCTCTCTCTGACATCCATATGCACTTGTTCCTGCCCTGTCCTTCCTTTGCTGTGGTTGACACTGAGTGAAACTGTCTTGTATTGCAGTTGGGTCTTTGTGCTGTTAATATTTTGTATAAAAAATGGTTCAGATTTTGAGAGTGCTATGTGTGAGCATGCATATATGTGCATATATTTCCCCCCATAGAAACAGCAGTCTTTGTTCAATGCACAGCTGATTTGTTGGGGGCATTAATAGGAAAATGTTAGTTCTGCTGTCTGTGTAACAGGCACCCATATCTCAGTTACTGCACTTCTGTTAACTTACTGGTAGATACTGCGTGACTGAATTGATTATGGACTGGAATAACGTCTTTGTACTATATGAAAGAGGAATTTGTCTATAAAGAAAGAGGTCTCACAGTATATTATATATATATGTATATAAATGGTGTTATTTTTTCCTAGGAAGGAGAGATGGGTGAAGCATTCGAGTTATGCTTGAAATATGAGAATAAAAGCAAGGCAAACTAGCTGATAAATTTATAATCTGTCTAGGCAGAAATCCTAGAATTCCACTCAGTTATGTTAAGCCTAACAAAAAAATGGTCACATCTAAAGGCAGGATTATTATAACCTGCTGGCGCAGCCTAAGGTGAAAAAGAAGTATCCAGACTTAATCTTTTTGTTACCATGCCTTGACCAACCAAGTTTATACTCTACAGAACCTCTTATTCATGAGGCTTGGAGTCTTGTAAAACATTCATCCACATTCTTTTCCTTTTTGTTTGTCAGCCAAAAAGCAATGCTGCTTTCATCCTTCTGTTTCAATTCCCTGTGATCTTAGGGATTGATATTGGGAATATACAATGGCCTTAGCACTGCCCTGACTTGATAGTTTATAAAAACACTAAGGTACTGCTAGGCAACGTTACATGCATTTGTACAAAGTCCAATTTTAGTAAATATTTTATGGAACATGTTAGCATGAGAAATAGACAAAGAAAAAGAAAAAAAGACTACAGTGTTATACCAAAACATTTTGAAAATAAATCCCTGAATAAATCTTTTTACCTGGGTCTGTCATGTGGAAAGCTTGGCGATGCTATAGAATGGTTTGCTACTGCATAAGCCCATGTTTATGTGTACAGGGGTATGAAGTAATAAAGAAGCTGAAACGATGTTATTAATTGAAATTTAAGGGAAAAAAGATGGTCATCCACAACATGGAAGATAAGCTTAAAAAATCAGTTGGTAAAAGGCCAACAGAATGGATTACAGGGGGATAAAAAGGGCAAAGGATAACAGCTCAATATGGAAAGGGATGAATTCTTTTTGAAGTCACTATTTTTAATCACTATCTGCAATAATAGAATAAAAGAAGATGCAATTTCTTGTTTTATTATAAATTTACAGAAGAGTTATTAAACATAATGGGCAGACAATATTAATGGATGATCTGAATAGATTTATGCATTAATAAAATGTAATTATAATGAGTAAAGGCAGAAAATGTTATGCACTTTAATATCTGCAGGGCTTTAGCCTTTGTTGAAGGATGATATATTTTTGCAGAGGAATACAGATCACCCCTTAATTATCTGAATATTTTCCTAGGCTTTTGTGATGGGAATGTATTGTGTCTAAATAACTATGAATATTAAAGTGTCTGGTACAGTGTGACACTGTTGGTATTAATTTTACACTAATTATTTCAAGGAAATCATAATCTAAAAGCTTTAAGACTCCAGAATTGTTTTTGCATCATTTGATGAGCTGCGTTTTTCTCTGAAATAAAACGTTTGTGTTATTGCTGTTAAAAATTGGTCGTAGATGAAGAGGCATCTGGAATGTATGAATTTATTTCTATGAAGTTAGGGCTGTAATGGGATAACAGTTCTGGGTCTGTGCTTAACATAAAGGCAAGTACAGGGCTGTAACTAACTTCCCCCATCCTTTGATTCTTCCCTCCAAATCTCCTTGAAGGCACAGAATGGATAGAAGAGCACTGACTGCTGAAAGTAATAGTAATTGATCCTCTGAGCTTTAATCAAGGCTTTGCTATTCTGCAAATCCTAGATAATGTCTTTTTGTACTGGAAAATATATTGGTCCCTTTCTAGGATCCATTGTGTTACATTGTGATCCACTGTGTTACATTTCCTGAGTTTCAGGTCATTCTTGTAAAGCACACAGAAATGTTGAGTAACCAAACAGAGGTTCATGCTCTGCGCTACTCACAACATGATATATGTGCATCTTCTAGAACTGATTACTTGCCTAATTACCCTTCTCAGAGGAGGAGACTTGTACATGATCTTGGGTCAGATGTATCTCTCTCTCTTATGAGATGTGTCTCATAAG
Organism: Coturnix japonica; assembly: GCF_054131305.1. Classification (NCBI taxonomy): domain Eukaryota; kingdom Metazoa; phylum Chordata; class Aves; order Galliformes; family Phasianidae; genus Coturnix; species Coturnix japonica. Next base: position 25,595,272 of record NC_140663.1, read on the forward strand.
AGTGGGTCTTCCATTTCTGAACCATGTTACATTAGATATGATTTGTGGAGAGGTATGTAGACCGTAGATTTTGTATGCATAAGAACTGATAATGTGTTCAATGTATGTATATATTTTTGGTTTCTGTGCAAGCAGAGATTGTCCTTAATGAACTTTATGCCTGCAAGGGAGGGATAGATGCCAAGGGTTTATAGTCTCTTTGCAGTGAACAACACATTTCACTGCATGTGTTCTGTGAGCGTGTGTCTGTGTGTATACTTGAGAGAGAGATATTGGAACCACAGATTTTCTGTGAATATCAAATAGTTTAATGCATCTGGGTGCCAGTGGAACACTGTGGAATTCCCTGACCTTCACGTTCATTCTGTCTCTCTTCTCTTTACTTCGCTGCATCCTTCTCTAATCATAGCATGGGTTTCTCACCTTTGTAGGCTTGCAAAACATCCTTTGGATCAGTGACTGCTGTATGCATGTGATAGTTCTTATTTGATACCAGCCTCTCCTAGTCCTGAGATGAGTCAGTTTCTGAGCCATCTTTGACTCCTGTTCAGACCTGGTTATATAAATATCTAAATAAATCTCATTGGTTCCACCTCATAAAATTGTTTGAGTTGTAAGAGACCCTTAAACATCATCTAGTCCAACTCCCCTATGAACAAGAACTTCTACAGTTAGATCAGGTTGCTCAGAGTGCCCAGACATATCTTGAATGTCTCCAGGGATGGGGTATCCAAAACAGAATCTGCAGAGGTTGGAAGGGAGCAAAAGAGATCATTGAGTCCAACTCCCCTGCTAAAGCAGGTTCCCTACAATAGGTTACACAGATAGGCTTCCAGACTGGTCTTATATTTCTTCATGGAAGGAGACTCCACAGCCTCTCTGGGTGACCTGTTCCAGTGCCTCACACCCTTATTGTAAAAAACTTCTTCCTTATATCTAATTTAACCCAATTTCCCCTCTTTTAGCTTGAAACCATATCCCCTTACAGACCCTGATAAAAAGTCTGTCCTCTTTTTTTTCTAATAGACCCCCTTTATATACTGAAAGGGTATTCTGAGGTCTCCTCAGAGCCTAATCTCTCCCAGGCTGAACAGCCCTTGCTATCGCAGTCTGTCCCTGTGGGAGAGCTGCTCCACCCCATGAGTGATTTTTGGGGCTGCCCTTTGGACACACTCTAGTAGGTCCACATCTCTCCTGACCTGAAGAGTCCTCATCTGGATACCCTACTCCAGGTCATATTTCAGTAATAAAAATAAAAAGAGGGAGAGAGAGAATTTTGAGACAATTTCATTGTTTCTCTTAAATTATTTACAATTCTTGTAGACCTCTTACTGTCTGCTACTTGTGTGCTACTCTGTTTTTTTCCCTGTGCTTTTCTAGCTGTTCTGTTTCCAGGACATGCTGAAGTAGCTACCAAGGTTAAAAAGTACAGAATGGGAGAAGCTTCTCACTGAAGAAAAGCAGTAAAATAATAAATTGTATGAAGATTCTGAAAGAAAATACCTGAAGCAATATCTTTTGTTTGTGTTCAAGTATGAGTTTGCTTGCAAAAATCTTACCTTTGATTAAAAATCAAATAAACAGTTAAGGTTAGCCCTTCATAACAATATTTTCAAACACCATGATAAGATCTCTATAAACATCTGGTGTTTATAAATCCTGATTCTTCTGAATTTCAGTTCTAAAAGTATTCAGTAAAATACTAATCATGGAATGTGTCAAGCATGATTAACAGTCTGTATTCCAGTGTAAGCTCTTGTGTAGTAGAAATGTTTCCAAACTTGAAAATTTAAATAGATTATTCATACCACATCAGACACTACTCCACTGTATTTCTATTGTTGTCTTCATTTGAATCTTGATGACTTGAAACATGTGGTAAGCAGTTAATTTAAAGAACCTGACAAAAATAAAAGAACTATGTAATAAAGGCTGAATAATGTAGATGTTTAAATTGTGCAAGAAGTATGTCTTAAAATATGAAATATTTTCAAATTTGAGTTGCTGTGCTTGATCCATTAATTATCCGAATAAAATGAATCTTGATTCTCAAAAGTGTTGCTCTGAAATAACTTCAGACTGGACTCAGTAAGAACTGCTAGCCATTTGTATGTATCTGTTTTTTCCTTGATGATCGAAGTCCGGTCCAAAATTAATTTTTTGGATGAAAGCCTGTAGAGCAGCTTTGTTGTAAAAGGTGAACATGTCTTACAGGCTTTTTGCTCCTTTCCCATAGAACCTCTCAGGGCTGGTCTATAGCTTAAAAGTTCTCTTGACAGTTTTCTGGGCAATTAAATTCACATGTAGTACTTCAAAGGAAAAAAATGGATGCTTGTCTGGAAGGAATGGATGTTTTCCAGCCAGGGAAAAGAGAAATATTACAAGGGTGATGTAAGCCCTGTAGGTATTTTTACATAACCTACCACCAACTGTTCTATTTTCCTTCTACTTTGAGATTGTTCAGACAAGTTTTTTCAGTCCTCTAAATGAAAAAGCAGCTTTTAGGCTTCACAGTTGAAGCTATCTAGAAGACTGTAGGAAGACTGAGTACTTCTGCTTGTTAATATCTTTCAAGCAGCTATTAAACTGGGATTGAGACATGTAGTGGATGGTGACATAGAGTAACATGGCTGCTGTTCTTCAAATTAGTTCACAAAGTTAAAGTACAGCATTAGATGCACAGTATTTTCTATTGAAAGATTAAAGGTAGTATTTTGGTATCATTGGGACTTCTTACTATTTCTTTTACTCTTTGGTAATTGGAAAACACTTACTGAAACAATGAGATGGTTGAGGAACATTTGGAAAACAATTAAGAGTTCTAGATTTACTACAGCAAATCTTTGGTTAGTGAGATGTTCATGAATTCTGCATGTTACTGTATAAAAAATCTTGGAAAGAAATGTTGGAAGATGTTAAAAGTGGAGGTGAGATTCTAAGACAACTATAGAAGAATTATTTTTCTAGGTTAATAATTGATCTGTGTTTCTTTCTTTACAGCTTCCCCAAAACAATAACTAAAGTGAAATATGGCTGTGATTTTGATAGTTCCATATACTATACTTCTATTAGTTCTTAAATTGCAAACTAAGAATTTTAAGCTGAAGTTTTATAAAATCGGTTTGCTCACTACAAAAGTTTGCTTTGTTTAATTAGTTGAAAATTAACACAAGATTGGAAAGCTGATGGGGTATTTTGTTTGACTCATTTTGTGGCACTGTTACAAAAAAAGGAAAAAACACCAGTGAATAACTTGTGTTTAAACTATAAGGAAACAGATCCGCACCTGTTCTTTCAAAAACAGCAAGTACTCCTTTAATGGTGTTTGATGCTTGGTCATTGGTTTTCCAAAAGTAAGTTATGAAAAAGACATTAAGAGCTTGATTCTTTATAGTGCTGTTACAATAACCATGCCAGTAACCTGTGTGAAGCTGCTGGAGCACAGGTATGTAAGAAATAAAAATGGGAAAGGTTTAGCCTATATGTTCTGGAGAACAGTTTTAGAATTACTGTTTCTGTAGAACATAAAAAGGTTTACCACAATCAAATGTATTGTGCTGGCTGAATCAGCTATCTCCATCTTTTCCTTTTCCCTGCATTACTGCAACGTTTAGATAATGCATCTTGAAACCGAAATTAGATCTATATATTAATTTAAAGCCTTATCTTTTGAAAGGCTGGAAGGAGTGATGGATTGGGAGAGGATTTTATGTAATTGTGTCATGATGTGAAAGTTTTCATGTAATATGTAAAAGGAGAATGACCATAAAAAAGCTTCTTTTATTGTTCCATATCAAACTGAATGAATATATACCTGTTGATAAAACAACTATATGTTTTACTTGAAAGTTCCAGGAAGCATGGTTAATTTAATTATTTCTCCCAAACACTCTGTAGCAAGATCTGCTGTTTGCTGAGTAGGGTTCAACAGTCTTAGCATCAGAAGTAGCTTTCACAAAGTATCAAAATTCCATCAGAGTATGGGTCTTCTTTTGGAGGAGAGCCAATCACAAAGAGAGAGCTAGATTTTTGAAGATACCATGGTGCTATTCTTTGCTGAATGTAATTAGCACATACAGATACTAACATTTCCTTAATTGCATAATGGTCCAGCTTCAGGAATAACATAAAATCATCGGTCTTGTGATTATGGCCTTTTGTTAGCGTAAACTTAAACAAACAAACAAAATCCTGGAATACAAGTTTCTACCTATTTCTTCATTGCATTACCACACATCTGAACACAGTATTGCCACTTCCTTCTTCCACTTTCAACTATACTATCATGCCATGGTCTCATAATGGCATAAGGGGTTTTCAGCTCTGATTTCTGGTTTTGTGCTAATGTAACAGTACTTAAAATTCCCAGGAGAAATAATTAGCAATTTTTCATTAGTTTCCGTTGGTTTTGATAGGTGTTTCTTCACTGCGGCTGTTGTGAATATTATGCACAAGCATCTGCCTATGTTGTGTTCAGTGTAATAGGGAACATAAATGTCCAGTGAAAGTGTGATATGCATATGGCCTTAGGGATTGGGAAGCACTTTTTTTTGTGTGTCTCATTTTGATCCTAGTTGCTCAAGCAGGGGCTGTGGGTTGTGTGTGTGGTTTTGCATATTGTCATACTTATCGCTGAGAGAGCTCAGCATTGGTTGGCTTTCAGATAGTAGTAAGCTTCCAGTGAAAACAAAAAAAAATTTTCTTCCTTTAAAGAATATAACTCATCAAATATTGCAGATGTTGAGTCAGCTTAGGAAAGGATTTTGCATAGAGAAGTGAGACAAAAGTTGCGAAGAGCCTTGATGTAGGACACAACTAGACTGCAAGGTCAATATCTGATGTGTGTGTTTATACCTTGACAGATGTCAGCTTTTATCTCTGTCATTCACGGCTGCCTTACTGTCTGTTCAGCCCAGCAGTCCAGTGATGTTCCCTGTGTGTGACAGCCAATTCCCAGGGCTCTGCCAGATGGGTGTGTGGCACCTTGGCTAGGAGGCAGTCTGCTGCGCCCTGCTCTTCCCACAGATGTTGTGAAAATGGACTGTTTAGAGAACATTAGTATGGCTTGACCTCCATTTTGTTTCCAGGAGGCAACTCACTTTCTAGTTGAGTGTGCAGCTCTGATGGTACTTGTTTCCAACCCTTATTTGATTCAGGAAATGTATTTGAATATAATCCTGTCAAGCTGGTCTCAACAGTTCCTGTTGACCTTAGTACAATGGGGATATTGTCCATTGCCATAGACCAGCTGTGATGAAATTACATTCTCTTCACATTGTGGTGGGTGAAAGAAAATTGTTAGAATAAGCTTTAAGTTGCATAATGTTCTTTATCAATTGATTGTTGTAAAGTTCTTTCAGTCTGTATGAGTCGATGTAGGAGGAAGACCCACAAACACCCACACAAAGATGTTTATGCATTTTTCAACAATATTTCCTTGTAAAAAGAGCGGTCATGAGGGAATATAAGAAACTTTCTGTGAAACACTGTACAATACTTTACATTACAAACACAGATGGCTCTTATTTATCTCTAAAAAGCAGTTCCAAAGCCATTGCTTTTTCAGGTACCATAATTCTTTTCCATTCATTCACAGTAGGAAATGACTGAAGGAGCACACCGTGCTGTGTTGTTGTGACTGTTGCTTTCTAATATGGTGACTTCTTAACTTAGCATGTAGCTGATGTCCTTTTCAAAGAGCTGAGCCCTCAGTACAACTTAATGTCAGTCAGTCTGTGTACTTTTCTCCTGGTCAGTGGATACTGACTTCCTTCCAAATTGCATATTTGTTCTTTAACCTGGTTAAGTCTTGACAGTTCCTGTATTGAGCTTAGTTGTAAGAGGATCAAAACTGTCCATAGCCTTACATGTACTATGTTAGTGATGAGATAATGAACTGGACACAAGCCTGTATTGGTGGACTAGAAGCCAGTATAAATTGCTGAAGAATTGGGGATAATTACTCCATTTTTTGTTTGTGGATTTGGGCACACGGGGAGCATGGTCTAGCATTCATAAGCCCAGGGATGGAAAACTAAAAGTTTTTCAACCAAACTTAATAATCAGAGGCAAGAAGAGTAATATCAGTTTTGAACCTAAAATCTCAGTAATCTTATGTGGGTAATGTAGTAGTTTGGGCTGTATTGACACTGTCATCAGAGGGAAAAAATGATTTCAGTATCACTTTGCTTTTAGTTGAGATGTAGCGAGGGATTTTAGACTGTTAATTAAACACCAAGGATTATGTACCTGCACTGTTATAAGAGATGAAATCTAAAGTTTGTAACATTAGGATTCTCCAAAGAGAATATGCTTTTTCTTTCATTTTGCAATCCATATAAGTCCATTGTGAAATAATAAAAAAAGCTACTATATTTGGAGAAGCACCTGTGGAGCATCAACATTTTCAGGTTTTTATTAAATTAACAATCTCTGTAGCATTTCTGGATTCCATAGGAGAAACGTTAGATACTGCACGCTGAAGAATACATAATCTCACCTCGCATTTATTCCACAGAGATTTTTGGTTTTGGATTCATGAAGTCTTGTGGATCTTCTAAAAATTAGCAGATGTGAGCACTGTGATAGCTCAGTAATGTCATCTGTCTGGTATCTGGGGCCCTGTTTTGCAGTAGCTTAAGTGTCTTTTGATATGTGCTGTGGTCTGGTAATATTGTAAAGCTCTCTGACTTCAATAAAGAGTAAATGACTGGGTATCAGCAGTTTCTAAAGCCTTTTAATACTTCAGAAAGAATAGATAATGACAGTGTACAGTAGTAGAACAAAAAAACAAAGACTGGATATAAAAATGTTGATGGCCACTTTGTTTCTAAAATAATTACGGTTGGTGAGCTTTTGGTTTTTAAAAGTTTGGAGTATAATTGATTTTGCTGAATTTCTATAAAGTTTTATTCATGAAACACATTTCTGCAAAAAGCCATCATATGTTTAGCCACAGAAAGTGAAAGCATTTTTAAAGGTGTCATCCACTCAGCTGTCAGTATATTCATTTATTATAGAAATGCCACCAAAACAACTGTGCATTAAAAAGGAAAAAATATTTTGAAAGACAATACATCCTTCTCATATCAGAATTTATACTAGACATTTGCTGACAATGTACAGGCAATTTAACCTACCCTAATCTAGTGGCAAAGTGAAGAAAGAAATTATGTACTTTGCCTGGCAAAATACAATAAAAATGAGATTTGTATATTATTTAGAAATGCCTATTATATAATTTCCATTAAAACAAGTCACAAGAGGCTGGAAAAATGAAAATATGATAGACAAGCTCTCTGGAAATAGTAGAAAGTTCCTGTTGTATCTGCCTACTGCAGCACTTAATCTCAGTCAAGTAGCAAAAAGAGAGTCTAACTACTCTCACTACCAAACAAGTGCATTCTTCTCTGTTCACAAAGTACACCTTTGTTCCTCAGAAAAGGTTGATGTCTTTTTTTCATTCACTTCTTTATTAAATAAGACAACATGTAAAGAATTTAATCATTAATTTCTGTGTAAAGCATCTTTTAAACTAGAACCATTTCAGTAGAGTACTTCCTGCAAAATTTCAGGTATTTGTCAACAGCCTTCCATAACTGTTAGTAACACCATTGTTGTTTCGTTTTTAAGAAGCTAACTACCTTTAAGGTACAAAAAGGGATATTTATTGCCATCTTGATACTGTCATCCTTATCTACTGCTCTTTGTAACAAAGATAAAGGGCTAAGCATCCTTCCACTCACAATGTTTTTCCATTCAAATGAAACACACAAAACAAAGAGTTCCTTCAAGTTTAATATAAGACTAATTTGCATGTGTGCTTGATCACATTGATCAGAACTGAATTAGATGAAGACGACAGCGATACTGAAAGTGAGGAAGAAGATTTAACATAGGCTGAAAGTGTCTCTAACTAAAACATGCCCCTTTCTGAAACCAAGAAAGTGATCTTCTAAGTTAGGATGCTGCCTGGAAAGTCTATACAACTTTGAGCAAAAGAAAAGCAGCTTCTGATTTATTTTTTAATGGTAGACTCTCATATATAAATGAAATGCATAAAAATATATTTTTTTATTGGAGTAACCTACAAACCAAGATGCCTCTTGGGCAACACTCATGCCAATATCAACATTTCCCATATTATTCTGTACTGACAGTGCTTTTAGTCTTTTCTTTTACTCTACTCTGAAGTCATTTTCCTTGGCTTTGCAGATCATTCTTCATCAGCGCTTCAGCTGGGAGCATAGTCAACTTCAAGTGATGAGAATACTTCAGTAAGGCATTGACTCAGCTCAAATTCATAAAGGCTTATGCTAAGGGTGTGGTTATAAAGTGATGTTTCAATTCATTTAATTTCAGGTTGTCATCCAAAAGAGGCTATCCTTTATGGGTGATTTCTGTCAGATCAGAATCTAATCTTTTCTTTCCTAAGTTTCTTTTCTCTTGGATTGATGAACTTGAGAAACAAAGGCAAAGAGAGAGGGTAGAAGGTTGTAATGAGGCATCGAAAAAAGATCTCCAGACCTCTCTGTATCTTCTTGGCAAATACTTGTCATTACTTCAGAGCAAGTCAAGTATTAAAATCCGCTGTAATTAAAGTACCAACATTTTCACTCAGTTAAAAAGCAACATTGGAGGGAGTTGTAAGAACCACTTTCACAAAAAAGGAAGTGTGGCCATTGAATGTATAGCCCTGATTTCTCCTCTCCTCCTCTCCAGTTTCTTTTGATTTTGTGGAGGTTAGCTAACTCTGTAATGCTTGGACGTTTCCCTGCAAAGCAGAGAACTGTGACTTTAAAGCAAGTAGTTGTTTCTAGTCTACATGAATCTTCATTTTTATACCTGTAGGTGTATAGGATATGTGGAATATAGAGGACTTAAATGTACCCTCCAATAAAGTACTTTGATGAACAGGAGACTGTGGATTCAATTGTTGGCAGAAAAGAACAAAATGCTTTCATATTCCGTCCCCTAATGCTCTCATAATGGTAGTGAGAACTCTATGGCTAACTTCATTTTTTGCTCAGCAGTCAAGTTAGTTCAGATTTAATCACATATTTTTCTCAACTAAGATTTCTTTAGGTGCTTTTTTTACAGGTTATAACCTGTACTACCAATTATAATTGGTTCATTTTAAAACAATATTTAAACTATTTTTCTATCCTTTTAGAATCTTTGAATCTTTCCTTCTTTTTAGGTTTCCCCATGACGTTAAACATTTTCTGCTAAACCAGTGCAGTGACTTAGGTAAACGTTCTTTGATTAAACATGTGAGAAAGCACACATTTGAAGTTCAAAGCGTCTCAGTAAAGCCAGCTGATGGCTTTATGTCTGGAAATTCTCGTTTTTTATATTAAACAATGGGTATATCACACTTTTCCCAGCATATACTCATGTGAATATATCTTGCAGTGTTAAAAACAGCCAAGATTTTATACCAATGAGGAAGAAAGGAATGTAGTTTAATTAAGCAGAAATTTTATTATCTTACATGGCAACTGCCCTGCAGCAAGCATTATGTGTTGGAACACATGTAATTTGTTGGACCCAGCCTAATGCTGAGAATCTAATACCAAGATTAAAAGAGAGTGGGAAACGGTCTTACTTTGTCTCTACCTTCACTACAGTTTTGTAGAGGATGATTCCAGACAGTCCCCTTTTATAGCAACAAGCTCCAGTTATAGAACCAATTACAAATGTAAAAATGGGATGTGTGAATTCAGGGACTCCCTGTGATGCATTCTAAAGCCTATAGAACTTTTGATTAAATAATCAAATAAATAATAAAAAAAAAAAGGGGGGGGGGGGGGGGGGGATGCAAACAGGTGAGTTATCCTTGTGTTCCGCTCCATAAAAAATCCCAAGATGTACAGATGGACATCTTAAAGAAGGTACAGAATCTTTTCTTTTCTGCTATTGATGGTTATGGGAAAAGTATTCCTATGCTCTATTGATGTGTCCTAATTATATCAGTGCTTGTTTTATGCTTTCCCCTTCTGGGAGAGGAATCTTGCAAGTGTTTTCTTATTGTGTCCAGTGAATGCTTCACAGGCAGCCAATGTGACATAACACCATTCATGAACGTGGTCCAATTCCATCTAAAATGTAGTGTGAAGTGTTTGTTTCAGAATCTCAAATGACAAAAATACCAAAATAATCCCATTAAAAAATTAAGCAAAAAGAACCCTGGAACACACCCCCTAAAAGCTGCTTCAATCCTTGAGGCTTTTAATGCCTATCTATTTTGATTTTCATGACGTTGTTTTTATGCACTTAGAGATGTAAGTTGATTTTGTACTCCAAATTTTTCTGTGATGATGAATGAAACTATTAGCTTCAGTCTAAATGTTGTCTGCACAAATTGAAACCAACTTAATTGTAGAATATAATTATAAACTGATTTATCTTTTAGGCTAGAAAACAGCAAAGTACTAAATCTTTGCAGTGAAACAGTTTGAGTCAATGTACTGTTAAAGAAGAGAATAAGTGGGAGTGGAGAGCTCCAATTTTGCCTCCAGCTGTTATCAACCAGTCTCAGCTATCAAAATGTCCCACTCAAAGAGGGTATTTTATTATTAATTTAGTATTTTATTAGAAAGGAAAACCATATCTCAAAGCCTCTTCCTGCATATTGGGTAGATAATTCTTAGTTAAGGTCTGATTGATTCCTTCTTTCATTGTCTTTTTTTCTCATATCCCTCCTCCATAGATGGATACTTTCTCAGCAGCATTGAAAGCAGTTCTTCCTCCTGTCTGGAGGCACCCAGGTAGCTCACAGCTTCCAAGAAGAAGGAAAAGATAGCAGCTGTCTTCCTTCAAGAAGGGAAGGTGTTTAGATCAGGGGGAGGGAGAGAAAGTATACCTTCCCAACAGGTTGTCTTAAGGTCCTGCCTTGATTTCTTGCTTCTCACCATAATTTGATCTCATAGTGGGTGCATACAATAGCAACCCTCGTAACCATCGTGAAACAACATGCTCAGTAGAGTTGTCTTCTTGCTCTATCTGTATCCGCTGTGAAGGGTTTCCCAGAGCACTATATAAGCCTTTAATTCTTTCCCATAGATTGTACAAAAATTACGGAAGTTGTCCCCACAAGTCAGATTCATTATTCTTCTGAGATAATCTGAAATGGGAATTAAAGGTGTGGAACCCTTGGGAATAATGCCTGAAGGGAAGCTAAAGGTGAGAAAAAAACAACGGCTGATTTGAGAGATTTAAGAACAGGAGATCAAAACTGAGATTTCTCCCATTAGTGCAGTAGTTTCTACATGTCCTTACAGACCCAATTAAAATAACATTTGATTAAAATGAATAGAACAAAGCTCTATTTTAAGTGGTGCTAAGTCTCTGGATAAATTGAAAAACCAGCAAAATTTAATTTTATATTGAAGATTAAAGAGTGCTTTCTGGTCTTAGTTATATCATGGTTTCTCTGGTGTATAAGCAGTAAGGCAATTCAGTGTAAAATTAAAAATCTGTGGACAACTGCATCTCTCTCTCAATTTAAATTAGCATAGCTGAGAAAATCATTTTAGCCTTTAATGTTGATTTTTGGCAATTTTGCATACTTCACATGTTGAAATCAAGAATAGTATTATGCTAAAGCAGTTATGTCATTCATAGGTTTTACACAAGAGGTGAATGAGCAGTTCTTTGTGTTTTACTTTGTAGGATCAAAATTTGAAGATGTGAAAAGGTCAGGGGTCTGACTAACAAACTGCCTTGATTTGTTGTTATTCAGTGACTAGATTGACTGAAAAATTAGTCGCAGGGAAGAGAGGTTATAAAAGCCATAAGGCACAGCCAAGTATTTGATGTCATAAAAGCTAATGCTGAATATTATACTTGTTTATTTTCATTTTTTAAAGGACTTGGTTTCCCCATTCGGTTTCTTGAAGTTTATCCTTCTGAAATATTCATATTTTTTACTTTATTTCTGTGAAAAATGCACATGAAAAATCACAACTATGCAAAAATTATAACTGGCAGAATTTCCTGAATTCATTTTTTACTAATTCTGAGAGAAATTACTGTGGAGTGTAACTATTTTACTGAAGAGAAATCTGTTTTACTGCCTTGTTTCTGTGCATTGATGTGTTGTCATAAATCAATAACAAGCTCTTTTATTTTTACTTGATTAAATGTATCCATTCTTGAGTGTGGAAAAAAAGTAATCCAGAACTTCATCTGCTGTTACCTGCATGCAGAAAGGATTGCAAGCCTTGTGGTGTAGCATAGTTACGTAGTACTACGAGCAGAAATTCAGAAAGCCTTTTTTTGAAGTGATTTGAGGATTTCATGTTTTCCTCTTGGAATCCTTTCACCTTAAAGAATCTTTCCTTTTTTAATTTAAATATTTAATATTAATTTTGTTGGATGATTATTAGCATAATATTCGTATGATGGAAAAACAGAATTTGACACTATACATTGAATGGAAGAAAAGCCATTGGTGTGACAGTGAAGAAGTGCACTGAACTTATTTTAAACAGAAAAAAAGAAAAATTGCTATCCTTACCATGTGTGTAGTTTGAGATCCTGATTTAAAGGATAAATTAGTTGTAACAAACCAAAGAAAATAGCAGTAAACATGGCAGTATGAAAGAAATGTCTTTTATCTCCTCTGCGGTAATATGAATATGCAATTCAAATGAATCTGTGAACATTGTACATTTTTACATCAAAGTATAATGTTGACTTACATAATAGATATGAAGTCCTGGGTAAGTTTTTTGTTCTTTTTTTTTTTTTTTTTTCATTAATGAATTGCATACATACATAAAAATGCAGGAAAAGCTATTTCTGAGTTAGGATACAAACTAGATTAACTTCTCAGTGAGTAAATGAGCTTTTTTTTACCCTGAAGGTTTGAATTAATGATTTGTATTAAAAAAAAACCTCACTCAGGATGTAGTTATTGGCTTCATCCTATTGCTGTTTTGTTAAACAACAGCTAAATGTATGTTGTTATAGTGGCTTTAAGTGCCTTTCCTGGTTCTTATAAACACAAAATCAAAAATATTCTTAACATATAAAATATTTTTAAATTGAAAAGACAGATTTATTGTGAGAATTAAGCTGCAGGGTTTTTTGATATTCTTTTATAAAAAATACATTAAATTAAAATAAGTGTTACCACTTTAAAACTGCAATTGCAATTGAACTGTCCAAATTACATAAACGTGAAACACATTTATAAAAGCCCTTCATTTATATATTAGAATCCTTTTTTTTTATTTCTTTTTTTTTCTTATTTTTATTATTTTTTTAGATTATTTTTTCTTATCTAATATTGCAGAAACAAGAAAATGGCTAAGGAATGCAGAGTTTAAAAATATGAACTGCAATAAAGATTATAGAACAAATCTTTAGAGGCCAAGTTCTGTTGAAGCCAGTGGAAGATCTGGTTGAGTAGCCCTGATAGAGTGAGAGATTAATCCAAAAACTTGCAAAGTTATTGCATTTTATCTCTCATTCTAACTTGTCCTGCTAGGATAAGGTAACTTTGGGTCTATCATTTGGGGTATTTAGATAAATAGATAATAATGGATGTAATAGACTTGGTAACAGATGACTCTGGCTGAAAGTAATACAAAGGGAAACACTGATTCATCCTTTGCTTCCTATTATTTCATCCAGGGCACTTTTCCTGCCTTGAGCTAAAAATGTTCACTTTCATGTCAGGCTGACTAATAGTCAGACCCATAGTGCTGACTAATTAAAAGCAATATGGTGAGGAGCATAGATACAATCAGGGCTGTGGAAGCATCACTTAGATGCAGATCTGTGGTACCGTCTCACAGTGCACTGAAAAGTTGCTGGCATTTGCCGTATGATGGATCCACAACTTATTTGAAGCCTCCAGGTGAATATTCTCTAATTACAGCAAGTTCAGTATTTTACCTTTTCCATGTTTCTTCCTGTGAAATATCTGTAATGCTGTTTCAGGCTTTTTTAAAGGTGTAATCTACACTGAAGTAATTTGCCACTATGAACTTTCCGTAAAAGAGAATATGGATATAACAAGTACCCCTCCACATAGGAAACCATGATGCTACTATTTATTTGCTATGTCACATCTCATTACCACGCTTATGTTGTCAGTTGCCTGTCCCAGACATTCCCTCCCCAGCTCCAAGCCCAGAGCATCACCTACCCCGTGTCTCTCTGGGTCAACCTGCCACCTAATGGAGGACCAACATTATTGTTAAGAATTTTAGAGGGAAGAGGACACATCTGGCTGGGGCGTGTGTGCCCTCTTCAGTGAGAATGGGGGAAATCCTGGCAGTGTGTAGCAAGGAAGGACTGACCCATGTTCTGGTGACTCTTTCTATTTCTGTGTATGTTATGGAGAGTAGACACCAGATGTCTTTCCTTTCTCAAGTGCCAGCTGAATACTTTAGCTTTTAACTGGGTGATACCAGCAGACAGCAAAGTTGCGCTGTTGTTCACAGCACATTTTTGCACAATGTTGTGTGCTCTTACCACAAACTTCTGTAGTGTCGCTGACAGCTAAAGGCATTCAAAACCCAGGAGGTCTGCAAGGCAGTGTTAAAAATAAAGACAGTATAAATGGAAGACTGAATGCTAACCTTCCCTACTGTTTTTAGTCTGTAGAGTCTAGGTGGCTATGTGCAGCCAGCATTTTTTGTGAAGGTGATAAAAATAGTTAGCAATTTGTATGTAATGAATTGAGAGTGAGGGGAACTGGAGATACTTATATAGAAAAGTAGTTGTATCCCAAACTCATCAGGTGGTCTCGCTCTTTTTGGCATTCTCAGGACGGTATTCGTCTCTGCAGAGGTGACCCTCAGTGTGGTAACCTGAGCGTTGTGACCTGGTTGTTAAACATGACTCAGTGCTTGCAGTATTTGCAAGTTTGGAGGAGTTGCTTTGCTTGTTCAGGCATCACATCTTGCTGCTGGGAAGAGTAGTAGGATGAATGAGCATGAATGAGAGCAGGGACAGACCTGAGATGTACAACTGTAATCACTGTTAATGTTACCAGCATTTTCCATGAAACAGGCAGACGCATTTCTAAAGCTTTAAAGGGTGTGAATCTGGTAAATTTTCATTTTGGTTTCTAGTGGTGTGCAGAGATTTAAAGCTCACAGCTAGCTTCCATAATGGAGTTAATTAAAATTAGCAAGCATGATAACTTTGCCTGCTAAACAGATATGACATCTAGGTGCCCAGTCCCCAGCCCCCATCTCCCAAAAACTTACCCAGGGAGCTCGCTGGAGCTTGTACAGTGTGTTCCCTCAGTGCTGTTTACCCTCCTTTGTTCATGTACTTGTTAGGGTTTTAGATCTGACAGAATGCCTTAGTCCTCAGTTTCTGGCAGTGTCCCTGCTCTGAGTGACCTCCTCCCTAGCATAACTATTCTGACATTTCACGCTAATATTAGTGGTTTCTGCTCTACTTCCCAGAGGGAGGAGTTTCCCTATCATTGAATCAGATTCTGCTCTTTTGCACAGTAAGCTTTTCACAAGAATATCTCTAGGATTGCAGGAATGCTTCTAGACAGTGCTTTTGGGGTTAGCTGTAGGGATGTAAAGAGGTAATTAACGAGTAACACAGAATGCATTATCTTCTGAGATACAAGCTCTTTGAATCACTTGCTCTGACTTCTGCTGGGTTAAAAGAAAAATAATTAAGGAAAAAGAGAGAAAAAATAAAAAAGAACATCATCATATCTCTTAAGCAAAGAAATTAGCATTTCAGGGAGCATTTCAGCTGAGCATCCCTTTTGCATGTTTATGAAGAACAAATGGCAGGCGCTGCATTCAGCCCTCGCTCAGGATGATGGTGCATTTTCCTCCTGCCCACTCTGCAGTTTTCCTTCTGGTTCCGTTAGCACAGCACAGTATTGCTACAGCAGTCTGATGATTCATAGATTTATTTCTCACAAGACAAACTCCTCTTTTTATTGCAAAGCTTTCAGAGAGAAAGAAATGGCTACTTGAAAGCCTTGTCTTGTTTAAGTTTAGTCTGACTTAGAACTCCTGGAGGTGGATGTAGTGAGCAACCAGATCATTTGCATGTTTCTAATGGTGTTAAAGCATAACCTGAAGAGCTGTTCTGATAATGCAGCAATGTTGGTACCTGCTTTGAATACCCAGGTAGCTGTAAAAATGTATTTTCTTACTGTTTTCTTACATTCATTCTGAGAGATTTTTTAACTCGCTGAGAAATTTGATAATCAAGCTGAACTCCTTACTTCCCTTTATCACCATATCTAGTGATGAACTTCAAGCCCAGCTGTTATTCTGAATCCATTTGAGTTGTGTTTTCACTCTATCCCATCTAATCCCACAGTCTTCAGCTGCTTAACAAAGTTGCACTCAGTTCAGTTGCTTTAACCCATGTTTTGAAGTAGAGCAAAATACACACATGTGGAGAAGAGGCAATGCATATCAGCACAGGCTATTTGCTCATGACAATAAAGGACTAATGAAACAAATGACAATAAAGCACAATTCAAATGTTCTATCTTCTGTTGTAAATAAGAGGAAAGAAAAGGTGAAAAAGACTGAATGCTGTGCAAGATTTAGGTCACCAGAAAGCACCCAAGCAAAGCGGAGACACTTGAGTTTAAATTTGAATTCCAAAATGCCATTTAGCTGCCGATTTGACTCAGAAGGCATCTAAACTTGCAAGGCTTACTAGCTTTACCTCCCTGTATGAGAGGTATCCACAGCTTTGCTCTGCCGTGTATGTAATCGCTCCAGTCAAAGCAGCTTATACTTTAATCTGAGCAGGATCTAGAAAACAAATGCTCCTCTTCTTAAATCCTCACAGGGCCCAAATCCAGTATAGGTCCTCAGGGAATATTCAAGACAACTGTAAAAGGACAGCTCAGCTCTGCTGTGGTCTTTTAAAAAACAGCTCTAAGTGGCTTCTCTGAAAATAAGATTTCAGTCTGTGGATTGTGGCTGATTCTACACGGTGACCTATAGGTGTTTGAACTTTACACTTAGGTGTTTGGTTTTTTTTGCTCTGTTTTTTTGGCCACTTCTAGAACATGGCATTTGCACTTCTGAAACAGACATTTGAAGTAAGACTGTGCTGAGAGGAATTTTGAAGGCCTACATT
This sequence comes from Coturnix japonica, assembly GCF_054131305.1. Classification (NCBI taxonomy): domain Eukaryota; kingdom Metazoa; phylum Chordata; class Aves; order Galliformes; family Phasianidae; genus Coturnix; species Coturnix japonica. The sequence continues at coordinate 25,612,369 of NC_140663.1, forward strand.
CTCGCTTTTTTAGCTGTATCCCAGTGCTCACAGTTTGCTAATGAGCTGCAGTTCCAGATATAAAGTGTTACAAGGGTCAGGGAAGAACAACATGAAAGACTGCCTTAAGAAAGTGGGAGAAGTATTTGGAGAAAGTAAAATTTTTACTTTTCCTGTTTAAGTATAATGAATATCACAAGAAGTTTGAAGGAAAAAAAAAACAAAAACATATTTCACATTAGGATAGAGAGCTTTTTTAGTTACTATTATCCATTAATGGATATTAAGCAGTACATGTTGGAGATACGTGTTTTTAACCAGCAAATCTCAGTGTGATGAGTCTGGCTTTGAGTTCTGGAAGAGACAGTGGGGGAGACTTCTGGTTCACAGGTTTTCATTTTTAATACGTTCCTTGAGACTGGAAGAAAGCTGGTGTTCTGCCCAGATTCAGAGTAGACGAGCAGATTGAGCAGGGTAAATATAGCCTGATATAAATCGTGGTGAGCATATGGAAAAAGCTGATTGAGGATTCAGCTGATACGGAATTAAAGGCCATGAGTGAAATTAATTCTACTGAACATAGTTCTATGGAAAGTGGGGCTTGTAAAACAAACCATTTAGGAAAACCTGATTTTAATCTTTTAATATTTGATAGAATTACAAGTTTGATAAGATGATTCTGTTGATGTAACAGACTGTGAAAAGCATTTTACTTATTGCCATGTGAAGGTGGTTAGTAAATAGAAAAATTTAACTATATAATGAAATGGACCAAACTTGAATGATCAGCAAACTAGTTAGAAGGTCTGAATTTGTAACTATCGCTAAAAAGGCATCAATGACTGTGAGGTTTTCCCATGGGGTTCTCATGAGGAGCAATGCAAAGACCAGTGATATTCTGTCTGCTGACTGTATCAGTTGTAATTTTACACATTGAGATTAACAGGTGGTCTGAGGGTTGGCAGAACAGCAATAACCCTGAAGACAAGCCAGTCATTAAGGCAGATTGAAATGACTGAGTGAGCCAGATTTTTGTTTCTAAAGGCTGTGAGATGCAAATAATCCATCTAAGAAGGAAGTTAACAGGCCATGTGTTTCTAACCTAAAGTGTCCAGACCTATGAGTCACAGCAAAAAGATCACTATCACCAAAATGTGCTTTGTAGTGCTGCCAAGTGTTCTACCTTAGGTTCATGGGCACTTTCACTCCCTCAGTTGTTGTTCTTTTGCAGCTCATTCGTGAGAAGTGACCATGTCATTTTTGAAACAAAAAAATAAAAAGTGGGGAAAAAATAGATGTCTCTCATTTGCTCCTACCTCCTTGTGAGAAGGTGTCCCATTGAGATCCAACATTACACCCAATGATGAAATACTTTATGTTTGCATACTAACCTTGGCTCCTTTTTCCTACACCATAGCTTCAGCCTTTAGTCCACAATATCAGAGTCTCAGCATGAGGAATAGAAGATATAGCAAGTGATATTTTGTTATGTACGTAAGAAATGTGTAAACATAGAGAATCTTATTTTGGGCAAATCAGTCAATAGTATGAGCTATCAAAATCCATGTGTTTTCCTATAAAAAGGGTAGGAAATCATGTCTGAGTTTTATGAGAGCTGTTAAATAAATTAGCTGGAGGAGAAGGCAATCTGCTATATAAATATTTCAGGTTTTGAAATTGAAGCATTTACATTGATCTGCATTTAGAGGCCTGGCCTATTTTGTAGTGGATAATATTATGTCAAAAAAATGTTTAGTTCCAGTCAGCAGCTGTTGCACTCATACTAAATTATGTCAGATTTAATTATGAATGCATTCAACAAGAGCATGCAATTGTGCTGACAATCCTAAAATCATTTTCAGTTAAATATGTCCTATCGCGAGTCATCTGGGCATGTTTTCTCTGCAGTGACAAGTCAGTGTTCAAGCTCAGCTTTGTAACTCCTGCTGCCTGTTGAATTCCCATATCACATCCAAACATAGCAGCAGCAAACTCAATAGATATCTTACAGGAACAATGCAATAGCAGCAGTAGATGTTGGAGGGCATTTTCTCAAGAGTATTATTTTCACAATCACTTTAATTGCACATACTCAGTACACTGCTTGTGTATTCATTTGTACTTGTTCAAAGGGAATGCAATTTAATTCTAAAATATCTCAAATTACTGCAGTGCTCCCTTTGCACAATGAAAGAACGAGACTGTAAAGGGGATAATTAGATTCTCAGAGTTTTCTAAAGAGAGTGAAATTTTGCTTGGGGAAGAACCAGTAAAAGTTTCAGTTTGCTTGCAAAATAGTTCAAAGAGTGTCTACTAAATCCTTAAGGTCAGATACCTTGTACAAACAGAGTGTCTTGTAAAGACGTACAGAGTTAAGAGTTGAACTTGCATTGATGAAATGAGGAGATTCAGTAAAGATCAGGAGAGCAGTCTGTGGAAACCTGGTCCCTATGGAGAAGTGCAGACAGCTGTAGTCAGTTGAATGAAGTCAGCGCAGGGACCATAGGAAGCCAACCAGATTGCTTAGGTGCTACCGCTGGAATGGAAGAAACATTTCTCCCCTTCCTTAGTCAAAACATTCAGAATTTTGAAGTGCTTATTTAAAATGCAAGAGTGTTCTGTTTATTTTTCTAGGGGAGTCTGTATCCATTTGTCATGGTTCCCTGCAGTGCACTATGATAACCTATTAGGTATTTTGGAGTTAGGCTGGCCACCTTGTCTATACCATTCCATTTTGTATAAATATGTATGCAAGCAACTCAGGTGTTCTCTCTTCTGATGAGTTTTGTAATTGTCATATCTACCACAATAAGTACATAGTTGTTTCAGTATGATATGCAGCAGTGTAGATAGCTTGGCATGTAAAGAAACAATTTGCTATCTCCTGTGCTGCTCTAGTCAGTAGAAGTTTAACCTGCTGGGATACTTTGATTGTAGAACAAACGTTCATAGTTGAGCCAGTGACAATAAGAATCAATCTGATGTGCTGGTGCAGGTTGAGAGGTTGTGCTCTACACTTCAGTGCTGGTTTCCATTTCCATCCTCTGATTAGAAGGCTACAAAGAGAGAGCCCATTTACAGCAGCAATTAAGGGATATTTTTTTCTATGAACTGAAGATTAAGGCAAATGTTTAACATAGACTACTTTAGGTGACTTCAGAAAGCACCAGTGATCTTTCTATATAGTATTTTTTAAGGCAACTGCTTCTCTGCAACTTTTTCTCCTTGTAGATTTGATAGCATTGTGTTTTCCATTTGTATGCATAGTTGGGAAATGCTCTCTACAAGGTAAATTCACGCTGGTCACTATGAAGTTGCTGGTCAGTTTGACTGGCCAGTACTTTCTCAGCCGATGTCTGATTTTTGAGAATCAATATTTGGATTTCCAAGGCTGTATTCTTACAGCTCTTTGTAGGTCAGAAGTGATGATGAGAGTCAACAGCACGTAGATTTTAGTACTTCAAAATTATTCTAAGTTGTAGCATGATCCTGGATGCAGTAAAAATAAGAAAGAAATCAGAATCTTTCTTCTACCTTGGTTTAATAAGATTGTTCATGCTTTTTTATAGTGAAAAACCTAGACCACTTCGAGGAACAGATTTCCCTTGAGTTTTGTTTCTGCCATGTCTTTACGTAGTGAAGGAGAAAAATTCATTATGTATTGCTAGTTAATTAGATTTTGGTGCTCAGACTAGATATGATATAAGATATAAAGTACCTACTTTAATGTTACCTGTTTTGACAGGGATAAAAGCCTAGGTTCCTATACACTATGTAAACAATCTCTTCAGCATGGCAATCCAGAGAGTCTTCTGTGTTCAGACTACAGTTGTCTAGTAGAAACAGTTCAAAAGCAAAGAAGCTGTCACATTAAAATCTTCAGGTGGATCCCACAACGTATACAGCAGTTTTGTGGCCAGATGCGTTCTCGTTGGGACAGACGCCTAAAACAACTTCCCAAGACTTATGCAGGGTATTTGAAAGGGACTAGGTTGGCATTCAGAGTTCTAATCTGCTGAAACTACATCAGATTACTATCTTCTGTAGTATGTGCTGATTTTTACCTAGGACTGATGATTTATCCTTCTTAGAAAACTCATTTGCATTTCCATTCAACAAATTTGTAGGTGTTCACTAAGTAATTTAGGAGTTGCTGCAAGTATTATGATCTAGGTGTCCTAAGAACTTCTGGATCTCGACTTCAGTATAGTATGTGGTGTAGTCATCCCTGGATGTAATAAGTATATTGCTGATATTTAATAAATATTAATAACATGAGATCATTCCACTACATGTTGTTATTGTCTCTTTATCTACCAGGTTTCTTGTCTGTATTTACGTAACTATTCCAAGCTACCTAATCTAATGAAGTTGGACTTCATTCATCAAGTGTGATTTACTCAATAGAGCCTAAAATCATGATGAAAATGAAGAGCCTATCTGCAAGCAAAGCTTCCTTGGTTTTCTTTCTGTGCCAAATGATTTCTGCATTGGATGTACCTCTTGATTGTAAGTATTAGCTTTTTAAATAAGTGCAGAGTGTTGGAAAATTAGACAAAAACATTCTGTACAGGACGAAAACAGCTCCAACATGGAACTAAGCATGGAGTGTGTTTGTTCACTTCAGTCAGGACACTGTGATGATGAATGTTTACTCGAATTTACTGAAGATTATAAAAAACTATCTATATAAAATGTCTTACATTATTCACTTGAGAAAGGTTACACAAATACAACAAAATTTGCTCCATCTTTATTAAATAGGCACACTAAATAATTTATAGTGATAAATAGCATAAGATATTTGATGTATATTATCATTATTTATTAAATTGATCAAAAATGAAGAAGGGCAGAGAAGCCTAGTTAAATGCTATTTATGTGTGAAATGATTATTACATTGGCAATTTCAGTTCACTTGAAATGGAGGGTGCAAAGGTGGAGCCAGGCTTTTCTTGGTGGTGCTCAGTGCCAGGATAGGAACAAACAGGAACACTGGAGGCTCCCTCTGGACACCAGGCAGCACTGCTGTGCTGTGCAGTGACAGAGCACTGGCACAGGCTGACCAGAAGCTGTGGGGTGTCCTTCTTGGAGACCTTCAGCAGCCACCTGGACTTGGGCCTGGGCACCCTGCTCTGGGTGTCCCTGTTGAGCAGGTTGGGCCAGACTGACCCAGAAGGCATTTCCAACCTCAACCATTCTGTGCTTCTGCGTGAATTTGTTAAAAACCCTGAAGCTGATTTGATATCCAGTAAAATCTTCAACTACTCACACTGTGGAAGCATCTTTCTTTTTGATCCAAAAGAGTAAGTCAGTCTCTTAGATGTTTCTAAGCAGCATCTGAAAAAAGTTAAGTACCCAACTTGACGATAAAAGTTTATGTGAGGAAACATCTAGAAGGGGGGAAATAGTAAGATCTGAAATTATTGTGTCTTATTCTGGACTGTGTCAGCAAGGAATTAGGCGTTGGTAACACTCTGCTGAAAAGAAAGCAATTGCAGTTGCTGTCTTAAAGCTGTAATGGTTAATTCTGTGAATTTATTCATGCTCCAGGTTGTTATTTTCTTCTTATTATAAGCATGATCACATTTTCAGAATTCAGTGAACCATGTTGCACCTCACATTGACTATTCATTTGGTAAACTAATTACCAGATAAGAGAACATCAGGGTTGGCATTAAATTGATGAATTAACACATCAGTAAATTCACCTACGATTCTAATCCTCATGGCTTTCTTTACCCCTGTGGTTCTGACACTTGCCTACCTTCCATATATACGTGTTTTTCTTTAATAATCATTGACATAAAGTGCAACTGGTTTGGTGCTATTTTCTGCCTCCAAACATATTTCCAAGCCTCTCAAATCAATGAACTTTATTTCTGTAACGTGATCAATATATCTAAAGGACAAGAGACTTGTAGTGCTGTGAATGCCTTTAGTGCATTAAACTGATGTTTATAGAGAGCTTTAAAAGTATGATGAACAAACAACTTTGTTTCCTAAATGCAATTTTTCTCCACAAATGTTTTTGCAGTCTAGACATATTGTTTTAACACCTTGTAGTTTAGAGACTAATGTAAATTGTGCACCCTTCTTATATTTTCTGTATTGAGCAGCATTTCAGGTTAAATTAACCAGAAATGCATCAACAGACAAAAATAAATAGCTGTTTTAGATGTATTACATTAACTCTCAATTAACATGTTCCATACCATTTAATATTTAATTCTGTGTCTAATACTGTATTTGTATCTGATAAAGTCAAACACTTGAAATTTTGCAAAAAAATTAGGTTAACCAAAAGTTTGTCTATAATTACATTATTATTATTTCATATATAATGGCTAGAATGGTATCTGGGAGAGCACTGAAAGGACTGTGTTCTTCTTTCTGTGGGTCTTCCTACACACCCACTGCAGAGACCCGGTGGTAAGATCACACTTGATTAGCTGATTAGGTTTAATTCATATTAGGTTTCTATGCTCTTCACTGTCTCAAAGTAGGTAATGAATGACTGGCAGTGTAGCTGTTCAAAAGCAGTTTATTTGCTCTAAAACATTATTGATGAGAAGATATACATGCAAAATATTTGAAATAAGCAATAAAGATATGACAACCAGGACAATATATTCCCATTAGTTATTTTTCAAACTAAAAGAGATTGCATGTCTGTTGAGTAAAATTAAATGCTTTCGTCTTTATAAGAGTAATTTTAGCCTGAAGCTTTCTCTTTGTTCTTCTCTATGGTCATATGGGTTGATTGATTTTGACTGTTGCATGAGGGCAATGCACTCCATTAATTCTAATTTGCTATCTCCTCAGTACCAATGTTTTGTGTCCTTGTAAGGCCAAAATCACAATATTGTGCTGCCCTTAAAAAGTCAGCACTTCAAAAAAGTTCCTCATGAACCTTGCAATGGCAATTGCTACTGGAAGTTGACGTCATCATCACCATTATAATACTAAAAGTTTTCTTTCTAATGGTCACTGATTTACTTGTCAGAGATACTTATCTTCCCTCTCAAAAATTCTGATTTTCTTTTTACTAACAAATGTTTCTCTTTAATCTCCATTTGTCCATTCATCTGCTGATTCTGATGGGGGAATAAAAGCAAAACTTCTAGAAGAATGTAAGTTCCTGTCCACAAAAACTAGACTGTGTGCTGATGAAAATTAATACTGGCCGTGTTGCAAATTGAGTATGCAGTCAAAAACGTGTGATTCTGACATTTTGCACCTAATTTGGTTTGCTGTAGCTAGATGCTTTGTGCATGCAGTGTTTGATAAATGCTACTTTACATAAATCCTTCTACTATTTTGAACAAATGGATTGTATGACTTTTTGTTTGTATGCTATCTGGACATTAAAATTACGAATATCAGCATGAGCAATGATTTAATACTGCTTTCAGGAGTAAATATAGTTGATAAAAGAATAAATTAATTAGAATATCTGTATATATATTTTACATGTCTGAGTTGGAAGTCATGTTTAATCAGAACGTAGTTTTGCTGGTAAGCCAAATTCTCTGTGGGATGTTCTTTTTCAGCTCTCGTGTCCCGGTCAATTCAGTGAGTTTTAAGCTCAGTGCATAGCATAGCAGGACAGTCGTAAGGTCTTTTATGTGCATCAGGTGGAATATACCATATGTGGTACGTTGCTCATGTCATGTCCCTTTTCAGAGTATTCTTGCATTTCCCACAGAAGTAACTGATTTTTACTGACTCTGAGAACTGCCTTTGAGGAGGAAAAGGGCTGTCTTCACTTCACTGCCTCTTTAAGTATACTCATACTTATATGAGTATATATATATACTTATACTCATCATCAAGTAACAACATTGCCGTCATTATTTAATCACACTTCTCTGCAGTGAGGATGAAGAGCAAAGCTTAACTGTGCATGTCCTGTTCTTCCCTGCTTAGCTGTTGCATCTCATGATGATGCACACCATGATCTGAATTTTCTTTCTGGCTATTTCCTCTGGGCAGCACTTTACAGACCACTACCTCTTTCTACAGAATCCTTTCTCCATGTGTAATTGTAGGGAAGACTTAAAATAAAAGTCCCAGATTTACAATGTTAACTAGCTAGAGTGGAGTATGAGGACACAGATAACACTAATGATTGAAATAATTTGACTAGAATTGACCCAAAGCAGTAGCAGAATGTCTTGCTGGACAATTCACAAAAGTTTGCATAGGAATATTAGCAATGATCTTATTAAACTGTCTCCTTTAGTTGACACTACACTATAAGCAGATTGATAATGTTGAGGAAGTCACATTTCTCACTATCGTAATATCACAAACAGAATTTTTCAATGAAAAATGCACATAATTAATAGATTATAAGTTACTTTAAATAGGTAGCCATCATCCAGTTCGGCAAACAAATAGATTCTGCTTTACATCACTAGTTTTGAAATTATCCATAAATCATAAATGCTCAATATTTGTTTGTCTTGGGGCAATTCATGAGATTGACTATATTTTTATTATTTTTATTTCAGAAGCATTGGTCCCAGACTTTTTCTTCATGTTTACTCTCTTTGGAAACTTTTGGTTTCTATTTTTTTAGATCCTTCATGCACTATTTTATTTATAGCATGTTTTACTCCTGAAAAGTAGTTACTCAAAGCATGCTTTGTAGATAAATTCAATGTATTGAGCACGATATTGTGAAAAGTTTACAACCATAGGGAATAAAAAATATATCAAATACTTTAAAAAGCAAAAGCGATACGGAGATTTTTTCTCCTTCTCTGTGTTAAAAAAAATGTTTTGTGTGGGTTTGTATCTCACAACTGTTCATTTGGGGTGTGTTGGACTTAGAATTCAAGTGTCCACAAACTTCATGGAGATCTGTTGAAATCTGATATGTAGAAATTATATCCATCAAGCTGAGATTCTCCTCCACTGTAAGTGATAAAGCTCAGTTGGAAGTTTATAGCAACACTACTGGAGGAGAGGGCTTCAGCCTCCAAATACAAAGGATACTTTAATCCAATGCTTTTGTTGATGATTTTGCTGCTTGTAGTTCTGCTTTCTCCAAAATCTTACAAATCTGTTTTGCTGGCTCTTTGAAGATATTGTTAAATTCCTCTCTGTTTCTTATATTCCACACTGAAGTGTCCCAACCTCCAACGATAACTCAGCAGTCTCCAAAAGATTACATTGTTGACCCTCGAGAGAATATTGTAATACAATGTGAAGCAAAAGGAAAACCACCTCCTAGGTTAGTAGTGACTTTTATTTTGCTTTTTTTTTTTTTTTTTTTTTTTTGGGGGGGGGGGGGGGGGGGGGAGGAAGGCCTAATATCTCAGGAAAACTAACATAAAAGAATGTAAATTTTGTAAACAAGAAGTATATGCTTATGTTTGTGCTGGCATACAGAGAAACATGCATGTACCCCCACCTCTGTAATTTAAACAGCTAGCAGAAAGTGGCATGTATGTGACTATTTTTATCCTTGAGATTTCAACTTTTCATAGTCATCAAGTAACTATAGTGTATTTGATTTTTTCTCCTCAGAGCTCTAACAACAACAAAATAATACTAGATTGTTAAAGGGGCAGATAGGTAAATGCCTATGAAAAGCTAGATGGAACCCATTCCTGATTTGGGCATTGTGTCTAAGAAGAATCCACACTGAATAAATTCAGAGTGAATTCAAATTTAATGTTTTCTAAAACACTCAGTTTTATGAAGTTCATCTTGGAGTGCATGCATATTTTGTCATAATTTGATTATTATGTATCCATTGTCTAAACAATAAGACCTTCATTCACCAGGTGTATTTCATAGCCTGGAGTTCTGTGCTTAGTGAAAATAGCACTGCTAAGTTCAGATGAGATTCCTGATCATCTTCTGTGTTAATACAGTATTTGAAATTAGGAGCTTCTAAATATTTGTGCAGAATACCTCCACTGGAAGTAGCAGAAGCAGTGGTGTATTCTGTCATTACTAGTAATTAGTAGAATGCTTCTGATTTCTGGGTCACTAAACAGAAGTGTGCACCCCTGTGTTCTCAGTAGTATCACACTACAATTTGTTCACAGGGTCAACCTATAATTGCTTCTCAGACACACACTGAGCTCATTAGATGTACTTCATGTGAATAATAAGTATTTTTTCTATGTTATTCTTTCTGGTTGCTTTCGGACCATGATCATTATTATACTGGGTGGCAAAATGGCAAAGAAGTATATTTTCTTTAATAGTGTCAGCCTATGTAGTGTTCTGTTAATGGCAGGAGTGCAATAATGCTGCTGTTTTTACAAGTATTTTAGATTAGCAGCCATCTTAAGACTCTGAGCGTTGACCTGGAGGACTGGGTGACTACTGTATGCTTTGAGACATTTGTACTGCTTCTGCAGATGCCTCTTTTGAGTACCTTTTGAATGGCTGGATCTACCAAAGAAGCTAGGAGCACAATTAATGAGACTGAATATATCACAGTGCTATTCCAGAGGCTCTCTGCTGCGCAGCTTCACCTTTCCCATCAAGTCTGCGTCTGCCTTGTTCTGCTACAGAAGAAAGGGCAGGATTTAAGTGCAGGCTTTTTTAAGGGAGAAAAATAGGTTGCTCTTAGTTCTGTGGTTCTCCCCAGTGCTGATGGTAGTTGGAGACTACAGACACTGCATTCTGCAGCTTCACCTGTAGAGCCCTGAGAATCAGGTTCACTCTTCATTCACTGTGCACCCAAGTCCTCCCGTGCACTCTACACAAGTATAACCAGTATGAGAACTGTCGTTTGCAATATTCAAAACAGAGTGCTTGAAACTTCACAGCCATTGGTCTAGTTCTGAGTAACCACACTTGTGACCATTAACAAATCTTAATTAAAAATTCAAAACCTGAATTAAAAATTAAAGAATCAGTGTTTGCAGTAGTGTAAGTTGCATGCAGTGAATCTCTGCTTTTCACAGTTTATTGAATGAGTTCTAATCATCTTCATTTTTAGTGTCTGCTTTTCAAAACATCTTCTGTTTTGAGTAACACCAACATAAACCACATTAAGTATGGACTGCCAGGCTGCAAAATTTCATTTAATAAATGACATTTATTTTGTGTTAGCATAGTGAAAAGGAACCAAACTCACTACAGTCTTTAATTCACATGCTGAACTTTAAAGGGGCCAAACCAATTAAGAGAAAAGGTTTCCTGCCGGGCCCTGAGATTACAGATTTCAGCCCAGAGCTAGTTTATAAAGGCACGTTTATAAAACCTTTCAACAATAGGTTTTAAAATGGAAATGCTAATGCTGCTTTAGCAGTATCAGTTCTAGCAGATGCTACTGTATCATCTTCAGTAGAAAAGAAATCAATTCTTTTCCATATACGATTAACTTCTGCATTTTTTAATGTAATTTTTAAAATAAAAATAAAATAAAAGCTTTGAAATGGTTTCTACTAACAAGTTGAGCCAAGCCTATTATCTCAAACTATTGCCATATCTTTTGTATAAAAAAACAGCTATATTTACTTTATTGTTTGGTTCAGTTTGGGTACAATTCTTACTTTCCCGATAAAAAACAATTTGTTATTGAAAATGACTTTTTTTTTTTTTTTTTTTTTTTTTTTTTTAAATTTATTAATGTAAGCTACAAGCGGTAACTCAAGAAGTAACTTTTCTTTTTGCTTTTATTATGTAGCTTCTCCTGGACACGCAATGGAACTCATTTTGATATAGATAAAGATGCACAGGTAACAATGAAGCCAAATTCAGGAACCCTTGTTGTAAATATTATGAATGGTGTGAAGGCAGAAGCATATGAAGGAGTATACCAGTGTACAGCAAGGAATGAAAGAGGAGCAGCCATTTCCAACAATATTGTTATACGTCCATCTAGTAAGTTAAAATCTTATATCAGTAAATTGCAAATGTCTTATATTTGTTTGTTTTCTTCTGGATATTTTGATTCATTTTCTTCTTTTCTCATATTTTATATCTTTATATATTAGAAGGTGTTGTATAATTGCTAATATTCTGTTTTGATAATGCCTCTCCCAAATTCCTTAGAATATTTAGTAGACAAAATGCTTTCCTGATTTTTTTCTTAGTACAACTTCATGATCTACGATGTTTAAAATTGGGTTGCACTTATACAATTTCAATTGGAATGAACTTGAAATCTTGAATGCTCCTAAATGATATGGGCAACATTTGCTTTCTTTCTGATCGTTGTATTCCATAATTTTTATAATTGCTTTAATTCAGAGTATGTGGAGAACAAAAGGAAGATAAAGCTCAAAGATTTAAAGTAGTGGTAAGCTGCTTCTCTGGCTTTTCTCAGATCAGTTTTTCAGACTTCTTAGCTTAAAATATGCCATTCTCACAAGTTTGATTAGAACATCTACAATATTATTTCAGGAAGATTTTTATTTTCTAATTTTGTGCATTACATTTTGTTTATCATTCTTAAAATTTTCTGATGCTGTTGTAGATCCATTGGTAATTAGCCAAAATACTTTGAATCAGTGATTATACGTTTAGTGAATTGTTGCTGTAATTATTTTAAAGAATCTGTTTCTCCCCCCAGGAAAGCATTAAAAAAATCAAAATTAAATATTTAATAAATAAGTTAAGATTTTACATTCTGCCGCTTCTAGTTCTTGTTGTTTTCTAGAATTCTGTGTGTATTTTTTCCTTAAATTGTAGATCTTTTCTCCATTCATAGTTTATAAGTGTGTTAAAATTATTTTCTCTAGGATCCCCTTTGTGGACTAAAGAAAAACTAGAACCAAATCACGTTCGTGAAGGTGATTCCCTGGTTCTAAACTGCAGGCCTCCTGTTGGCTTACCACCACCTATAATATTTTGGATGGATAATGGTGAGTTTGCTTTTTATGTAGTCTTACTTTACTTTACATTTACTTTACACTGTTTTTCTATGCATCTGACTGTTGCTTGCCAAGACCACAGGTGATGGAGTTTTGCTCTAAGTTAAAATACAGACTTTCCAGTTCTATAGTAATGAATAAACAAGCAAACATGCAGCTTGAAAGCATGAAGCCAGAATTAACTAGAGATCTTAACGTAAGCCAGGGATTAACACAGTGGGAAAGAATGGAAGGACAAGGGAGTTCTAGAGAAAATGTCAGGTGTGTGTATTTACAAACCTAGAAAAGAATAATGGAAAAAATGTAGAGTCTGCAGATCACAACAATGGAGAGAAATTATAGTTGAAAAAATTTATTCTTATTTTTCCTCAGCTTTCCAAAGGCTGCCTCAAAGTGAGAGAGTTTCTCAAGGCCTCAATGGAGACCTTTACTTTTCTAATGTACAACCAGAGGACACCCGTGAGGACTATATTTGCTACGCGAGATTTAATCACACACAAACTATACAGCAGAAACAACCCATTTCTGTAAAAGTCTTTTCAAGTAGGTATTGCATCACCTAATACTTACATACTTGCATAGTATTTATCCAGAATCCTCAGGTACTTACAAAACTTCTGTAGTTTTATGATAAAGATTTTGTTGGTTTAATTCAGAATAAGAAATTGCATTACTTTTTAAAGCTTAAAATGTAATCTCCGGTTTTCTTGGTGTATAATCTGTTTTAAAAGCTGTCATTTTTCCTTTTATTAGGCTTTGTCTTTTGAAGAAATATTTCCTAGGATACGAATGACTGAAAAAAATACAGTGTAAAAATAACTTAAGTGGTTTTTATACTCAAGAATATCAATCTGTTACTCCTGTAACTATCAAAATAAATTAATCAACCATTTGATTAACTCACCGTGGCCATAACATCACCTTTTGATTCCCAGTACTTTGATTTATCCCTCCTGTTTGCATTCTTCATGATATTCTGTTTATTTCAGTGGATTCATTGAATGACACTATAGCTGCTAATTTGAGTGACACTGATATTTATGGTGGTGAGTTATACTGGTCCTCACTGATACTCCTTGTTTCACAGTAGAATTTAGTTAACTAACTTTACCTCTGTAGCTGCTTAACCTTTTGCTTCCTTTTCAATTTCTAATGAAGGTATCTTGAATGAAGTTCTGGTGATAATACATGCAAAATGGGCTGCACAGTCCTTTCAACTTGTTCATGTTTTAATGTTACTGTAATATATGTGTCATAAACAGTAGCAGCTCCTAAAATAAATGAGTCCTTTCACACTGGGGCAGATTTAACAAGTTATTTATTTGCTTCTGTGTTATGTTGCTTCTTAATATTTTTTCTCCAACTATTAGTTTGGTTTGTTCATTATCACTGGGACTATTCAATATCACATGCTGCATAATAGATAACAACAATTAAGAGTTTAACAGATGCTCTTCATGTTTAATAACTTCTTAAATGTGCCATTCATTTTTAATATACTTCATGAATGTCAATCTGAACTGAAATTGATTAAAATCTAAACACTTTAATACTATCTGTGCAAATAACCTTGTAGGGAAAAGGTGTGTTTGTTTGTTTGCTGTTTGAACTTTTCACTAATCTATGTTGAATGGTGTATTGCAAATTAAATCCACCTGAACAGGTATTTGTGCTTAGCAAGGCTGACTGTGTGGTAAGACTGATGCCACAGCAGCTGAGCATCTGGAACACCCCACTTAATCTTGTTTGAGATAAATGCATAATGTTTGTTCTGCTTTGTCTTTCTGTCAAGTGAGTCTCTGTATATGTTCAATTGTAACTTACCATAATCTGAACTGTGTCAGGGACACAGAATGTTTTCATTCTCTGCATAAAAATAAGCTTTCATTCAAGAACAGACAGTAACTATGAACCTGAGCGCAGGATGATATGTTAAATGCAGTTAGTAAGGAGCACGATTAGTTGGTCTATAACTCAGAAATATGAGAATTCCTTGAATTTTCAGTCTTGCAAAGTGAGACAGTGATCCTTAGTAGTGCGGAAACTGGATAGACTATAAAGAGCCTGTGACTACTGACTGTGTTTGTTACGCTTGACCTCCCTTTTCTCCCAATTTTAAGTTGCTCAGGTACAGCTTTTAAGGAATTCATGATAAATACTGTATTAAAATTAAGCACTCTCTTTATGTCAGTAAATCCTGTCCCCTAATAAGCTATGCTGAACAAAGCATATTACAAAGTGAAGCATACCTCTTGGCAACTTTGTTTATATTTCTGAATTTAATTACTTTGCTTTATTAGTGTTCCGATGGAAGCCCAGAAACTTTTGGTAGCTTTCAATCTTTTGCGGACTGTGCTGTATGCATCCATACATAATTGCTTATGTAAAAACTATGTATCAAATGCTGCCCTTTCAGCAAACAAATAACAATTTTTTTTTCATAGAATCATAGATTGGCTTGGGTTGGACAGAACCTTAAAAACCATCTCCTTTCAGCCCCCCTGCCATGGGCAGGGCTGTCACCCACCAGATCAGGCTGCCCAGGGCCCCATCCAAACTGGTCTTGAGCACCTCCAGGGATGGTCCATCCATAGGCCCTATGGACAACCTTTACCAGTGCCTCAGCTTTCTCTGCATAAGGAACTTCTTCCTAACATCTAACCTAAATCTCTCCTCTTTTAGTTTAAAGGCATTTCCCCTTGTCCTATCACTGTCTACCCGTGTAAAAAGCCAGTCTCCCTCCAGTTTGTGTACTCTCTCCAAGCACTGGAAGGCCACACTGAGGTCTCTCTTGAGCCTTCTCTTCATGTGTGTGTTCAAAATTCTAGCATTTACCTGGTTGAAATATGATTCTGATATGTCTGTCAAATGACTAACTTGTTAAAGTGTGTATTTATGTAACGTGATACTTTTAATTAAATGGACTATGTGTATCAAAATCTGTGTCTAAAATGTGAGAATGGATGTATGTATTTGATCAGTATTTAAAAAAAAAAATAATCTAGAAATTAATTGTTTTAACATTTCTTGTTCCAGCCAAGCCAGTTACAGAAAGGCCACCAGTTCTTCTTACACCAACGGGCAGCACAAGTAACAAAGTGGAACTGAGAGGAAATGTTCTCTTGTTGGAATGCATCGCAGCAGGATTGTGAGTGACTTTTTCTTCCATGTTTTTCTAAATAGAAGTACAGAATTGCTGGAAAACATTTCAGAGACAATTAAGAAGTTAACACTGTATAATCTTAAGGATTTAAGGAACAGAAATATTAAATGGAAAGAGGACTTGAAGGAAGTCCTCCATTTTTTTCGAAAATCAGCAGCCATTTTAAGACTGGCTATGAACTTAAATGTTTTTCTCATTTATTAAATATACAAGGTGGCTTCTGCTTTCAGGACAAGAAAGGTTGTAAGGTAAGCTTGGACACTTGTCTTCATGTCTGAAGAATTTCATTCAGGAAACAAGTCTGATTTCTTCCTATCTATACAGCCATTAGGCTCTCTAATGGTATATATAAAAAAAAAAAAAAGGATAAGAATGTGCTGGTATAATCTGAAAAAGCTTTTCACATGTGCAAATAGTTACTTAGGGATCATCTAGATGGGAGTTGTTGAAACATACCTTCAGTGACTTACATCCAACTTCTTATTGCAATTTAGTTTAATTGGTACTTGTTTCTTCAGTGTAATTCATGTTTGCCTTCGCTGCTTATTGTGCAAGTAGAAAATTACCGAAGAGCAGTTTAGCTTCAAGAACTAGTTTGCTCTTAAATCAGTTTCATTCTCAGGAAAAAATCAGCAAATGGTTCGGTTAGTGTGGCAGTGGACAGTTTTTAGTATCAATTTATTTTAAACACTTTACAGATATTTACAATGCATTAAAACGTTCAGTGCAGATCACTCTGATGTAGCAGTGAGGAAAACCAGCAAATGATGCAACACAGCATCATGTAGAGATATTCACTTGCAGAAACTCCAGAGGGTATGCTCATGTACAGTTTGGCATAGCTTGATACAGGGGTCTGTGCACTGTTTCTATCACAGCTGTGGTCTCTTCAGGTGTCCTTGTATTAGCACCACTAGCATAACCACAGCTGTGAGCAGGAATAGAATCAGATCTAGTAATCTTCATCCACCATACAGTCATACGCTTTTTAGCAACCTGTCAGTAAATTAATCAGAGGTCCAAACACCAGTAAAATGTCTGTATAAAAACAGGAAAAAATGAAAATATCATGCTTTATATGGATTTGTGTCTTTGTAA
This sequence comes from Coturnix japonica, assembly GCF_054131305.1. Classification (NCBI taxonomy): domain Eukaryota; kingdom Metazoa; phylum Chordata; class Aves; order Galliformes; family Phasianidae; genus Coturnix; species Coturnix japonica. Next base: position 25,629,457 of record NC_140663.1, read on the forward strand.
TTTTTATGTTGTATAGCTTTTTGTCTTAATAATTCAGTGAGGGAAGTTTACACTGCTATCCACAAGAGGCCAGATTCAGGCCTCTTGATTCATTAACGTTTGAGAGAAGATATTCTAATTAGTAAGTCATTTGTGTCTGGATGAGTTTGAAAATCTTTTTACTTCAGTGGCCACCATGGGGCACAACCAAGATTTAGACACAGTGCAGTCATGAGTAGCCATACTTGACTCTGCACTGGCATTTTATTCTATGTTTCTTTATTTTTGCTTTCTTGTAGGAAAGATTTGTTTCCTAACAGCTCTGCTGTCATGTTTATGATGTTCGTGGAGAATTAAGATATTGCTCAAAGGACAGTTGTAAACTTGTCATGATCAAAAGTTACTTTTAAGTAATCATAATAAAAAGTGTAGGTGCAGTAAGATATAAGTACATTTGTATCCCTTTATTAACCATCAAGGTTTTTAGATTAATCAGCAGAGAAATGCATTCCATAATTATTAAGCCTACAAGCAGATGGCAATCGACAGTGTTAGTGAGGCTTGTCATTTCCTAGAAACAAAAGCTGGCATACTTGGCACGTTTGCTGGATGTGCCCCAAAAATCTGAGTAAAGTCTTTTAAATGAATTGTTTGTAAAATATATCTTTAAATATAGAACTCTCATCTTCCTCGTTGGCAGTCCCTTAATTTGATCTTCACTTTTGCTTCCCCAGACCCACACCAGTAATCCGCTGGATTAAAGAGGGTGGCGAACTGCCAGCCAACAGAACATTTTTTGAAAATTTTAAGAAAACTCTCAAGATTGTGGACGTCTCTGAAGCTGACACTGGGAACTACAAATGTATAGCAAGAAATACATTGGGTTCTACTCATCATGTCATTTCGGTAACTGTAAAAGGTAATACTTAAGTAATCCTCAATTCAATACTGTCGGTGTCGAGAATGCAAGATTGAAATATACTTACTAGGATAGTGAATTTTTGCTGAAAGGATGGATGATAAGAATAACCAATAGTGATCAATAAGCCAACTGAATTCTGCCATCAGACAGACTTTACCACCTCTAAGTTCCGTTTCTCTTTTTATTATATTACTTTGTCAAGCAACATGCTAAACCGGGGCTGTACTGTAACACCGGTAAAATAATTCTTTAGCTGTGTTCATTTTAAGTTTTTTGATTAAATGTCATTAGGCTGCTTCTATCCTTTATTGCTGTTCTGTTTTTGTTTTTTTATCTTCCTCCACATCTCTCCTCTCTCTTCTTCACTTCGTTAATATTTTATCTTTTCTTCTCTCCGTTCATATAGGCCAGATTATTTTTTCTGTTTTTCTAGACATCTTATGTTCCCTTTCCTCCCTCTATGCACATTTCTATTTTCTTGATGTCTTCTGTCCGCTCTATTGTCTTACTAGTTACAAAACCTCAATATTTTTGTTGAAATAGAAACCATAAGTATATTTGAAGTACAACAAAAAAGTTGGAATAACAGCTAATTAGGAACTCATGTAGTTTGTAGTGCTCCCATTGCATACTAAATAGCTATTTATTTTACAGTAGTCCAAGGTCACTTTACGGTCATGTTTAACCTTCTTTTCAAGAACAGAAGATTTGTTTACACACATCTCCCCATGCAAAATCTGAAGTTTAATGGAGAATTGTGATAATATATAATAGATGTGGGGTTGGTTTGTTTGTTTGTTTGTTATAAAAAATAATTAGTTAACTAAAAATAATGACATAGATGCAAATCTTTTGGTAAAGTCAGTGTTCCTCCTGTTTTGATCTTTCTGTGTTTTCAGCTGTCTCATATGAACATCTAACCCTACTGAAACCACCCACTGAATTCAGCAAGACCAAAGATTTTGCCATTTATAAAGTTTACCCTTGATATGAAATCTTTTTGTATAATCTATCCTAGCTTCAGTTCTAACAGCCTAACTTCTGAGAACATGGATGTATCTGAAATTAATCAAAAGACCATTCTAGCCTCTATAGATGCCATAGTCAGATAAATCTTGCTGTCTTCATGAAAGGCAGTATTTGATTAAAAACAAGTTGCCCTCTAAGGAAGAAGGAACATTCTGTTATTTATCTCAGGATTTTGAAATAAAAAGTTAACCCCTATTTAATGCAATGAGTAGCTTAGTTTAGCCAAAGTATAATTTATCAGATAATCCTTGAATATCATGTGTACAAAAAAAAAAAAAAATAATCCATCTGTGCAAGTTCATGTCTGTACCTATACATATAGTTTGAATTATTTTGTTATATCCATTGTTGTGCCTCATGGTTTTCTTTATGTAATTTTGGAAAATGAATGCTGTGTTTCTCTTCCTACCTCCAGCTGCCCCGTACTGGATAACAGCACCCAGGAACTTGGTCTTATCACCTGGAGAAGATGGGACATTGATCTGCAGGGCTAACGGCAACCCAAAACCTAGCATAAGCTGGTTAACAAATGGCGTTCCCATAGCAAGTAAGACTTCTAACTACCTTGTGGGAGGGTTAATAAGGAAAACCAAAAAGTATTAGTTTTTATAAAAATTATAAGTGAAGGATGCATTTGAAGTGTTGTTTTTTTTTTGCCTGATTATAAGTGAGGTGTCAAAAATACTGTAGTTACTAAAGATGGAATAACAAAATGTGTATTTAATGTGCTTGAGAACACTGGATTTGTGAATATACACCTGGTTATCCCATCTGGTAGCATGCTTACAGAGAGACATAGCAACAAAGCTGTGACATTCCTTTTAGAGGAGTATTACTGAGGCATCATTTCCACCACTGGCATTCATCTTATCCAGTCCCCTCATTTGCTGCCCCAGAGATAGACATTTTTTGTGTAAATCAAAAAGATGATGTAAAAGTCATCACCCCTGTGAATGTTCAGAGCACTTTTGCAGGGTTTGCAGATTAGATTATGTTGGAGCCCTTCAGGCTTCAGCACTTACAATCATAGAATTACCAAGGTTGGAAAAGACCCTCAGGGTCACCCAGTCCAACCATCTACCAGTCACAAATAGTTCTCACTAAATGTCCCTCAACACAACGTCCAAATGCTCCTTATAAGGCCTGTGCTCCAGACCTCTCACCAGCTTTGTTGCCCTTCTTTGAACACGCTTCAGGGCCTCAGTATCTTTCTTGCAGTAAGGGGCCCAAAACTGGACACAGTATTCAAGGTGTGACCTCACCAATGCTGAGTATAGCAAAACTGATCAGCTACATCAACAAGTGCCTGGAAAACAATATGTGCCAAGCAAATGTCAAAGAAAAGGAACCTGTAAACCTGTGAACTAGTTTCTCTGTGTATGGGTAAGAAGAGCATCCCAGAATTCATGACCAAGTCAGACACATGTTAGCTGCTATATAAAGCATGACTTTACTTGGGAAGAACTTGCCAGAGAGTGCTGCAATGCACTGTTGATTATTTTGCACTCAGCATGGCCAGTGCTGTCAAATCCCACTTGGTTTGTCTAGCTTTGTCCTTCCTTTTTCATAAAGCAATATGAAAATAATCCACTCTGTTTCCTTGTGAGAGATAATGCTCTGTAAAATACTGTACTGTTCTGTCCTACTGATTGTATAACTTTGACTTTTGGGATTAAAAGGTGTTTGAGAGGTGTAACAAAAGTGGGTGTCACAGAGATTCTCTGATGATATAGGAAATAGCAAAAAGCAAACAAGAACTTTCATTAGATTTATTCAAAATATTTGCAATACAAGACAGCTGACACTGAGCTGCAGGGGGAAAGTACGCAACTCTGAGGGAAAATCTAAAGGTATTTACAAAAGACACTCTACTGTTCTAATTTCCACAAGGATGCCTGTGATAGCAAAGTAGTTTTCAGAAGCCAACAGAGTCTAGCATGGTGTACATTTTAATCTTTTATACCAAAAAGATGAAATGAGGGAAGGTATTGAAATGATTATTTAGCCAACAACCTATTTCAGGGGTTTTAATTAAATGTAAGTTGAGATCTTTGGCCTGAGATTTCAAACAGGAAGCTTCCATTGTTTAAGAAAACTATGCAAGCTGACATTAAGCACCATTTCAGAGAGCTATGTCTCATCTCACCAAACACTGGTAAGTACTGCAGGAAAATAGCAAAGTAATCTTGTGCATGCTGTATGTACATAAATAAGGATTTCTGCTTTATGCTTGAATTTTTGTACCTATCCTTTACTTACCTTTCTGGATTTTACATGGTCTCAACATCCTTATTATTTTTATATAGTTGCTTTTAATCTTGTTTTGTTTGATCTTGTTTGGTTCTGTGGAGACTTTTGTCTTGTGGATAGTTTACCCCTTCAGCACTCTTGACTAATAACATCTTTTGCAGATGATTATAACATTCATCTTTGCCTTTTACTGCTTCTTTGTCAAAGCTGTAGGTGTTGCTATTAAAATAGTGAACAAGTAGATTTTCCAGAAAAGCCAGGATGCATCTTGCAACATCTTAGGGTAGCAGTAAAACATTGAGAGATACAAAGTTTCCAGAAGCAGCTGCACGATGCCACCAAACTTCCCCAAAACAAGGGTAGCATATATTGGGTCGCTGTCCCTGAGGAATCAGTATATGGTGTTTTATTGGAGGGAACCTGGGAAAGATTAAAATACTTTAATAAAATTACCCACTCAGTCTCAGTAGGAGGGAAGGGAAAAAAGGAAAGGCCAAAGAATACAGCAAATAGTAACTGGGTAGCTAAGCATTATATTAAGAGTCACTTTCACTTCTGAGGAAGGCTGAAATTTCACCATCTTAAATATATAATTTCAAGTTCACTGGATGCTTCAGGACACTGAGTCTGTCAGAGCATCAAAGAGAGGAAAAGCATCATGATCACAGAAACTGCAGTTCTTAAGATTCTTGTGATTTTGTGTTATTCTGAGTTATCAAAAAGCTGGTATGGAAACTACCAAATACAGTATGCCCCTTTTGTTCACTTGTTAGTAAATGACAGAATTGCGCCCCTCTTCCAACTGAATGATTAGTAAATCACTGTAAAAGGAAACTAAAGCAGCTGTTTCAGCTTCAGGGCAGTGCTGAACGAGCTACACCCATGGCAGGATTTCAAAGAAAAAGAACTACATTTGAATTTCAAAGCTCTGCTGTCATGTATATCCCACAATGTGCCCCCTGTGGCCCAGTAATCTGTTTGCAATACTTTAATTTTCTATTGGAAAGCAACACTGGGGGATGCTTAATTCTTCCGGTTTTGTTTTTCCATAATACATTCAGGCAAGGAGGGGGAATGTTGAAGAAAGAACTATCCATCCGTGTCTCAGTGAAAGGGTGAGCCTTAAATAACAGAACGGGAAAGAAAAATGGAAAAGGGAAGAAAGATGAAGACCAGATTTGTATCAAAATAAAGAAAAATATTAACATATTTTAAGTATCTATGAAAAAAGTGAAATGTTCTGAATTATATTACCCAGCATGAAAGGATACTTTTAAAGGAAGATTTTAAGTTTATTTGAAATCTTTTAGAACATTTTTTTGGACAGTAATGGTTTGAGGAAAAAGTTACTTTAATTTTAAAGCAAGCTGTTCTGGGCATATTGGAGTGATAAGGGGCAAGCCTTCTAATATTTACTCACAGGAGTAATTTGAACCCACATGCACAGTCCCATTGAGGTCAATTAGAATTACTTTTGCAAGTAGCAATTGAAAGTTCAGGCCATGACTCTGCCTTGCCTTGCGCTTCAATTAACACTCCAGTTCTGCATTATTTATACTGCTGTATAATCCGTTGTGTTTCAGTGCTCAGATATTCAATATGGCTTTACAAAAGGGAAGCCATGCATAAAGTATCTCAACTTTTAAAAAAGTAACAACATGGATTAATTGGGAAGGGGAAGCGCTTTCATAATTGGACATTGCAAATACTGCACAAAAGACTAATTTATTGGTTCAGTAGTTCATAGTCCATGATGAACTATTAAATATCAAATGCACACTTAGATTTAAACAAAGTAGTGCACTGAAGGGCACTGTTTATCTGCTTTCAAAACAGATTTCACATTTCACATTGAATCTTGGTTTGAGTTAGTCTCCATTAGTAATCACTTTGAAGTTAATGGAGAAACACTAGCTCTTAAATTTCCTTCATGAAAGGCTTTGATAATCCCTGGCTCAGGGATTTGTTGTCCATCATGCTTTGTGTGTGTACACACACGTGCTGTTTATGATGGACGTGGGAGGGTGGTGGCAAACCTGCTGGACTCTGATGCCCCAAGGAGATGAATCTGGCTTAGGACTTGCAGTAGACAGTAAAACCTTTGATAAGCAGCTTTTTTTCACTCTGCACAAGATAGTCAAAATACAGCTGTGGCTGTGGAGTTAATACTCTGTCATCACTTTGGTGTTAATAGTATGATAAAAATCAAAAGCTTGCCCCAGAACAAGGATTGCAGTGATGACTGTGAAATATTTTGCTGAGAATCAAGTGAGATTATTAAGAAAAGGGCACTTCTTTCTTTCTTTCTTTCTCCATCTCTTCCATGTTTAAGTCTTTGAGAATTCATTATAGGTGATAGAGTAAGGCAAAGTTGAATTACACAGGTTTCTTTTTCTTGCTTAGTTTTGGTCTTGTATGACCCTATAGGTTTTCAGATCTTTCTGATGCTCTGTACTGCTCATCCTTGCGGTTTTACTATTAGCTTTTGTCCAGATTTACCCGACTCTGAAAATATAGACCAACATTCCTCTGGGTCAGAAGCTTTTCTGCACACATCATTGGAACTGTATGCATCTGTGCCGAAATACATCCTGTTTCTATGATATCCTCCTGTTGTCTTAGCTAATCCATCAGAATACAAATGTATAACATTTTACAAATAGTTCTTCAGAACTACCACTTCAGTCTCTCAACTGTAGTTATTTTTAACTGCAGAAAGATCTTCCTCATTTTGAAAATTGCATGTCAACATGAATTTTTGGAGAAAGAAGCAAGTCGAGAAAAATAATTGTAGATTATTTTTAGCAAAAGTTACAGTAAAAGTGATCGTCTGGTACAGTCAGAACCTGAAGGTCATTACTATGCAAGGACCATATGTTTCTAAACCACGAAATATTGGGAAATATTAGGAGTGTCAGAAGACAGTTGAGTAGATGCCAGTCTCAACACAGCACACTTGATTCAGCATGCAGGTAGCTAGGTAAGAGAAAGGAAGTGCTGACTAACCTGATACTTTCTTCTTTTTTTTTTTTCTTTTCTTTTTTTTTTTTTTGTGTGTGTGTGTGTGTGTGTGTGTGTGTGTGTTTTTCTCTCTTTTTTGTTCTTTTCTCCTGGGACCCATGACTTAAAACCCTTTCTTAGAACAGGCAGCTACTTCCTTTTCTTGGAAGTGCTGAAGAATGATATCTCGTCCTTAAATGAATCAGTGGGAAGGGAAGATGCTAACTTAAGCCTGTAAGTTAAAAAGTATGGGATGTATCCAGACTGGAGGGATGCACAGAGCATGGGACAGGACAGAGGCATGAGCCTCTGCCTCTTATGGGGATGGTTATGTACATTTTCCGTGTAATGGTGACCTGTGTACAGAAACAGGATGCTTCTCACAGTTGACTAGACTGCCTGCTGGGTTACTGACTGCTCCAGTATTTTCAGCCCATGAATCTTTTAGTGAACATGGCACTTACAAGTAGAGTACTAAGATACTATCTGAAACAAAAGGTACTGCCACTTACAGAAAATCCATGTCATTTCTTTTAATTGATCTTTTCTATGCATCCAAAGAAATCAGGAATGTTTTTATATGAAAATGTCTTCCACAAATGCACTTATTTTCTCAAACTCCATTAATTGGTGTCAGTCTCAATGACGCAAACATACTATGATGTTCTTATTTATTTACTTATTTTTCATATTAATATAGCAATAAGTTCACCAGTGTATCAATATTAGTAATGCTTTGATAGATCTTACTTAGCTAGCTTAAATGTTAAACTATAATTTGTGCATTTTTATTTGGTGCGGAGTTACGATATAATTCTGTTATACCTCTGTGACTCCAGTTGTAACATAACTGATAGCCATTATTCTTCAGTTATATATCAGAATTCTATTTTCAATTATATTCTAGATTCTGGTCTGCAAGTGTGTTTTTATGCACTCTTGCTGCTATGGAATAGTTGGAGAAATGGCATCTTATAGGAGTTACATAAGGGAAAGAGTGCCACCTACTGAATTACTGTCACTGCTTTTGTGAAGACTTGGTTTTGTGTGAAAGAAATGTCTTACTCTGAGATAGTTTGAAATGGACTATCTAAATAATTCAGATAATTATTTAGGTATATAAACACAGGTTTGAAAAGCTGAACAATTAAACTCTAAGGGCTTTAAGGTTCCAATTATAACCCAGTTTTCTTCTGATGTTCAGAAGTATTTCTTTATTTTTGTAGATGGTGTTTGTAGCTCTCTGAATTTTGTAATATCTGTGTATTTCCTCCTTGTTTTGTGCAAAATATGATCTCACCTTTGCTTCTTTGGGCAAAAAGAAACACAGTGCAACAACAAAAGCAACAAACACTAAAGCCTTTTAAAAAAGGTAAATCTACCATTCTGAGTTAAATGTGCATAGAACTGAAAGAACTTTCTTAATCATTCTGGATTGCAGATCTTACACAGTGAACAAAGGTGAAAACAGAGCAAATGGCATATTGGTCTCACATATTATATCTTCTTTTCAGTACCATGAAACATGTAACACAATGGCAGTTTAAGAGAAAGTAACTATTACTTTTCTTTACACCAACAGTTGCCCCGGAAGATCCTAGCAGAAAGGTAGATGGGGATACCATTATTTTCTCAGCTGTACAAGAACGGTCAAGTGCTGTTTATCAGTGCAATGCTTCTAATGAGTATGGATACTTGCTGGCAAATGCATTTGTAAATGTTCTTGGTAAGAAAAAATACTTATATTTTTCAGTCTTCTTGGTTATTCATTTGTCTTCTGCTACTTACGTGGACTGTATACCCAAACATTCATTGAGGTTTTTAGTATATGGAAAATGATCATTTCATGAGCCTTGTAAATGCCCCATATATAGATATCTTTTGGTTTCTTCTTGTAGGATATTCTTGAATTTCCTTTTCACTACTACTTGGTAAAAAGCATAGTTGTGGAATCTGTACAAATTTGGATGATTTTTTTTTTTTTAATTAAATCATTAAAAAAAGATAAATAAAAAAGTAAGGTAGGAATTAATATTCCTTAGGATAGAATGTTTTGGTACACTTTCATTTATTTGTTGGTGTTTTGGGACAGTTAAATGTATGTTACATCTGAAAACTACGGTATAGAATGCATTCCACTTCTGCAGTGATCCGAGTTTCAGGTAATGCCTGGGTAAGGCACAGCTAAACTACAGATTATCTATAAATTGCTATTACAAGGAGTAATGACTATGCATTAGTCTTGAAGGCCTCCAAGGATGTGTTTCATGTTATGAGATATTTTGGCCTTGGTATCTTCCCACTGAATTTAACAAAAATAGTAGAAGGATGGCCACTAAAGGCTCTTGTGAAGTAAATGGCAGGTCGTATGATTGAGAGACAGGTTTTTAAATGAAAGAACCTAATTTTGGGATTTCTGTTAAAAAAATGTAGGTGTTTCACCAAAAATACCTGTTAGCTTCTTTCGGCCTGAAGGTTGCTTGGAATTATATGGTTCACTCTGTTTCCAGGAGTACTTCTTCATGAAGTTCATTCTAATTTAAATTTTCCAATTGAAACCACTTTCTTTAGTGCCCTATAAATTGTAAAGAGCAAAGAAATGCTTGTTTTTTGGATGAAAATTTTGCTGCATTAATATTTCCTCAGGCTGCAAATAGTAGAATGTAATTGGACCCTAGACTGAGATCAGGAATATTGCTTTAGGCCCTGCTTGATGTCTTCATGTTTTGCATTTGTATCTTTGCATCTATATCCAGATATCTTTATCTTTTCAGCTGAGCCACCAAGGATTCTGACTCCTGCTAATAAACTGTATCAAGTCATTGCGGATAGTCCTGCATTAATAGACTGTGCTTATTTTGGTTCACCTAAGCCTGAAATTGAATGGTAGGTTATAGTTGTTGTGCTTAAGTTACGGAACTGAACCAGTTGTGCCTATGGAAGCAAAAATATTAATTATATTTGACATAGCAACATGGTTAAGTGTAAAGTTTAAACTTAAATTTAAATCATTATGTCTGTGTGCATTTGCTAACATAGCAGTCCAACATTATATTTCCTAGTAATAAGCTATGATAGAATGTACTTATGATGTTTGGTAATGGTGTTATCTTTCTCTTAAAGGTTTAAGGGAGTGAAAGGTAGCATCTTGCGTGGAAATGAATATGTTTTCCATGATAATGGAACCTTGGAAATTCCAGTGGCTCAGAAGGATAGTACTGGCACTTACACATGTGTTGCAAGGAATAAATTAGGGAAGACACAAAATGAAGTACAATTGGAAGTTAAAGGTAAGCTATGAATCACTGTTTTATCATGAATTACTATAGAACCGAAGACTTTCTAAATATCTAATAGACATTTCGAATTTCAGACCCAACGATGATAATTAAACAGCCAGAATACAAAGTGATTCAGCGATCTGCCCAGGCTTCATTTGAGTGTGTAATAAAACATGATCCTACCTTAATGCCAACAGTTATATGGCTGAAAGACAATAATGAACTCCCAGATGATGAAAGGTATAGACAAAATATTTCATCTTTAATTTTTCTTTTCTTGTTTCTTCTGTGTGCTTTTTCTCCTGAAATTTTGAAGGGCACATACTGTCACATAGTGACATTTTTCAAGCAAGACTGTCCCATATTTGATGACTAAAAGACTCTAATGTGGTGAAAATATTAAATTAGAATTCAAAATGAAATGCAAATTTTTTTTGTATGTGTATGTTGATCATGCATATCAGTTAGAAGCATAAGAAACTAAAGGGTAAATTAAGACATTTCTTCTGTAGATCACAGGCATTTAAAAGTAGTTTGAGTGTATTTGGAAATAAAAATACATTAGAGAAAAGGTAGGCAGCTACTATGGAGAGATGTTTAATGCAGAAAAACCTGATACAGTTCCTTAGGTTACATTGTTGTCTAGATATTTGCTGAAATACACACGTTGGATTTGACAGTGCTTTAAGCATATTTCTTATAGTAGTACCAGTTGTTGAAAAGTCATTGGCTGAATCTATTGTATTTGCAGGTTTCTAGTTGGTAAAGACAACTTGACCATTATGAATGTAACTGATAAAGATGATGGAACATATACTTGCATAGTTAATACTACTCTGGACAGTGTTTCAGCAAGTGCTGTGCTTACTGTTGTTGGTAAGAATACTCTAAAAAATTCTGATAGCAGAACTGTATTTAATTTCTGTTAAGTATGCAAACAACACTTGATTTAAAATAAAAAGCTTAAACATAGGTTTTGGTTTCTAGGATAGGTTAAAAAGAAATTTCACCTACTTGCATATGTGTTTCGTTTTTAAAAATATAATAGTCTTACCCTAAAGTTTGCTTTTGAATCATCTACTTAAAAAAGGATCTGATGGCTTCAAGACATGCAGTTTCTATCACACCTGAGCTATCATGGTAAATTATGAATGTCTAAGTACTTGTTATTTCAGGAATATCTTCTGCAGCTAATTTACTCTTCAGAAATACTGAGCATGTTGGACTATTCAATGATTTTCTTCTTAAATTTTTTCTCCCTGTTAGCTTTTTACGATTGCAGATTTTTGTAAAATGTGTTAGTTTGCCCCTTCTCCCATTTTATCGGAATGTTTTAAATAGATGTCCTGTATGATTCCTGCCTGGGGAAGTTAAATGGAACTGAAGTTCAACCTGAGAGTTGAAATGAAGTATGCTTGTGTTTTAAAATTGTACTGTGGTCTTACGCATACCCAGGAATTACATCTATTCTACTACTTACAACCAACTCATGCTTGTTTGTATGTTTTTCTAAGATTGCTTATTTTAGTTTCTTGATCCATCTATATTGTAAAAAAAAGAATAAATTATTGTAGAACGCTTTTATCAGTTTTCAGTTTAAAATTCTCAATTACTCAAACTCAACTATTTACTCTAAATAAGTTAGCTTTTCTTTATCTCTAATTGTTATGATCTTTATCTACCTACTATATTCTGTTCCTTTGGCTACTAACTGATTAAATCCTTTATATTAATGTTCTTTTCAGCTGCTCCCCCAACTCCAGCTATCATTTACGGTAAACTAATACAAAGTTCCCTTCATCTGCCAGATATATTTCTCATTTTCCCATTAAAAAGTGCAACATCTTTCCTCCTCCCCCTTTATTTTACTTTATTTTATTGTTTTGGTGTGTGTTTGTCTATATGTTTGTTTGTTTTGTGGTTTCATCCCATTTTACCAACTATGCTGTTGGAGTGTTAGACTTCGGAATTTTACAGTGCAGGGTGCTTTGCATTTTAGAGAAGAAATGACTTTAAGTCATAAATTACTTTTAATTGAGGTTTCAGTGTGAGAATATTTTCTGATGGTGAACACTTTAATGTAAATCAGTTATATAATAAATGAAAGTTTTAGAAGGTAAAGCCATTCATTTATTGAAAGCTAATTCACTATCAAAGAACTTGTAACAGATAAATTGTAGTATGTTTTTCTTTCAATTTAATAATAACTGTCTTGGTGTGGTGTATTTATGTCATAGTTTGTTTAGATTTTACCTCATTCAAAATGGATAGGACCTTATTACTTCATTTATGATTGATGAAACTGCCAAGTAATGATTTCGAAATTAAAGTACACCGAAGAATCTGTCAGTCATGTAGAGCCTTAAATTGGATATCCTACCCCCTTTAATTTGATAGCATTTGTTTCTGAATTTGGAGTTTTAAATGCTGTATAACATGCCTAAAACTCTTCTGAGGGTTGAGCACAGTTATGTAGGTCCTGTCATGTGCAGAGGAAATTCTTAAGCATTCTTAAATGAACCTACTGGTTAGTCTTGATATTCATGTATCAATTCATATCATTAAATATTTTTTTCAGTTGAAATGGACATTTACATCTTCATGCCTTATGAAGGTGTATTTTATCAACTTGTTTAATATTTCAAGATTTCTAAGAAGTAAAACAACAATAAGTGTCTTAGCAGCTCAGTTTCCATTTGCACTATGCTTGCTTAGATTTCATAAGCAACATATTTGATGTGCTTCTAGAAAAGCTTTTTTGATGTGATTTATTTATTTTCCATGTTATTCATTATTTCTATTTGTAATAGATTACATAAACTAGGCATTGTTCCATATTTCTTTTCTTCTCATTACATTTTTATATCACAGTGCAAATTCTTGTCTCCGTTTATGTTTCCAAATATGTCACTTTGTCCCCACTTTGTATCTGTTTTGTGACAATTGCATGCTAATAGTCATGAAACCGTGCTTATACAAGTTAGTAGACCTGCACTGCTGTATTTGTGAGCTTCTTTTGATTGGAATGTAAGGATTTTTTTCAAAGAGGAAACTACATATTCTTACATGATTATTTGTTTTGTGTTCGTTTGATTTACAGCTCGGCCAAATCCACCACTTGACTTGGAATTAACAGGTCAGCTAGAAAGAAGCATTGAACTCTCATGGGTACCAGGAGAAGAAAATAACAGTCCCATTACAAGTAGGTTTGTCTATGTCTATTGTAGAAGCAGATCCCAAAGAGTTATTTTTTTTTTCTTGTGCAGCATGGAAGAATGGCAAATTCATCTGTTACAGTTCCCATTTATTTACATTAAAAGAATCACTGATTATCCTCTACTGCAGAGCCAAGGTAGCTCTTATTTACTGCACTGAAGTGCTGGACTTTTATTTCAGATACCTGTGCTAGCTAATGTAGAAGTTGATAGTGATGTGAGCTGTGTCTGACAAGGTTCAGTCTTATGAATATGTAGAGAGCAAACTTGTTCATTAGTTGAATGAGTAAGAAGTTACTTATATGTCCTTTGAAAGGTGAAAGCTACTAACATCTTGCTTTAAGACTTAAAAAATTCCCATGAACTTAAAATAGCAACAGTATTATTATCTTTAAAAATTATTGATCACTACTGGTAACAGAGTCCTTTATGAGAATATTAACCAGTTAGTTATTTTATTTTATTTTATTTTATTTGCTTTTTCTAGTCTAGAGATTTGAGGGAATGGGATGCGTCCATGAGACAGAGAAATAAATAAAGCCTTTTTTTTCTTTCTTTTTTGTTTTGTTTTGTTTTGTTTTGTTTTTCTATTGAAATGCAGTCATTCTGACTCAAGAGAGTTGATAGCAGGTGATGGTTATGTCAGGGATTTTCCAATGTATACATTCAAATACTGAAAATTTCACTCTTCTGATTAAGTAATGCTGGTATTGATTACAGTAAATTGGATGTGTGGTTCCCTGAGAGGCTGTAAAACAAGGCATTTGCTTCATTAGTAAGGCAAATATTGTGGCTACCATTGCCAGTTACAAAAAACAAAACAAAACAGGGCTTTAAGATAGGACTTCATTTTGAGTGATCCTTTTACAAATGTATATGATTCATGTAGTAAAATTTGTCTTTTGGCTGATTGACTGACAGCTGAAAAAAAAACCCAACATAATAATGTATAGTGTTTTTGTTTTTTGTTCTACAAATCTGTCTATCCCTGAGGTTGTATATTCTGCGCAGAATTGATTGCAATTAATAATATTCATGCAGAAAAACCTCAAGAAATCAAGTTTCTGTACATGAATTCCTTGACTTATTTTGAAGATTATGAAAAGAACACTTAAAAATCTTACTCAAGTATTGGTTCTGTTCTTGGCTTTAAATAGTTATTCACTGGTCTGACTGAGAGAAATGGAATACTCACATGGTTTTAATGTTGACTACACTAATGTCATCTTGATGTAACAGGGAGCAATGTATTTGTCTGCCAAAATAGTACTTTCAAAATTCCGTTCTTGTTCCACTTCCTTGCTGTGATAGTTCAGGGGTTCCTGTTACATTAAAATCCAGTACCTAGGAGACAGCTCTCGTAAGAATGTACTGCCTGACATCTGTATTAATAACAATACCACACAGCAAAAGCACAAGTTCTTCTCTTATACCTCCATCCAGGCAGTACTTTTGAGACCCACATTACATATGTCTCCTATGTTCTTAAACTTCAGTTTTCACGATTTTTAAAAATGTTATCTGGATTACTCAGTTTTGATTAGCTCATTCAAAAATGACTACACTGATCTGGGAAGGTGTTGCAAGTTTTGACATAAAATTGGATTCAATTTCTGTTTGTAGACTTTGTGATTGAATATGAAGATGGACTACATGAGCCAGGGGTATGGCATTACCAGACGGAAGTTCCTGGATCTCAGACAACTGTACAGTTGAAGTTGTCTCCATATGTCAACTACTCATTCCGCGTGATCGCTGTCAATGAAATTGGTAGAAGTCAGCCAAGTGAACCATCTGAACAGTACCTGACAAAATCTGCAAGTAAATAAGTATTCCTGTTTACCAGTGATTAATCTGTATGATGAATTGCATAGAATTTGCTTGGAATGGAAACAGCAGTCATTCTTGTTCACATATAAATACTTTGGTTTTAGACCCTGATGAAAATCCTTCTAATGTGCAAGGGATAGGCTCGGAACCTGATAATTTGGTAATAACATGGGAGGTAAGTTTGGGTTTTGTTTGTTGTTGCCACTGTAAGTAGCATTTTTATAGATATTTTTTTTTAAAGAAATAATGATCTACCCCAGATTTCCCTATGAGACAATAAGTGCACTGTGCATTCTTGAAAAAAAAAAAAAAAAAAAAATGTAGGCATGTCCCCTGCTTCATTTTCAGGGAAAATCTGACTACGTTATCAAAGAAAAATATTTTTTCAAGGCTCCATATTTTCTTTGAGTGATTTCTATAAGATAAGCCACTAAATTGGTAATACAAGATGTTTTGCTGGCATGTAGAAAAATTTAAGTATGTAAATTGAGGTTCATCTCAAGTATACTCTTAGAATGAAATCTAATGTAAAACGTAATTCTCAGCTTTTGTCATAAGCGGAATTGCTGTGCACAATTCCTTTGAAAAAACCACTTGTGTTTCTGTCATGCCCTTGCCATCATGACAGGGGCACAAGAGAGCCACTTAAAACCCATTTCACCTCCCAGAAGAGATAAATTCTCTAGGGACACACTATTTTTAGGGAGCTGGTGTAAATCTGTTTCTCCCTCTTCTTCTAAAAACTACATTTGAAAATGAAATACGTACGAAAGCCCCACTGTATGGTTGTCTGGTAATCAGCTGTAATCTTATTCAAAACTCTTAATGCAATTTTTACTAATACTGAAAAAAATCTGAACATACCTCATATAAAAAGTAAATTGGAAATTTCAGCAGTGCTTTTTTGTCCCAGAACGCAATGGTAATTTTTCAGTAAAATTCTTAATCAACAACTTTGTGACTTTAGTTTTTTTTCAGAGGCTACTGAATATTTTAAAAGCAGTTTGATTTACTCTTTTTATTTCAGTCTTTGAAAGGCTTTCAGTCTAACGGACCAGGACTCCAATACAAAGTCAGCTGGCGCCAGAAGGATGTTGATGATGAATGGACATCTGTTGTAGTTGCAAATGTGTCTAAATATATTGTGTCTGGTACACCAACTTTTGTTCCCTATGAAATAAAAGTACAGGCTTTAAATGACCTGGGATATGCACCAGAGCCATCAGAGGTTATTGGACATTCAGGGGAAGACTGTAAGTTTCCTAGTTTGACTCTGTGGCATTAATTAAAAGCAACTAAATGTTTTAAGTGGGAATTCAAAATATTAAAGTATTAAAAAGGGATATATAGTCGATTTTTTCCCGTAAGTTAAAATGAAGTAAGTTGGGAATAATAAGCATTCATAAAACTCTGTAGTATGTATATAGAGATTGTTTTTTAGCACATGGGATCAATTTTTTAACCTATCTTCTCATAGGAATGTTATAAGTCATTCCAAGAAAATATTTTCATATGATGTCTGATCCTAACTCAGTACCTTTCCACACAGTGCCGATGGTTGCTCCAGGCAATGTGCAGGTTCATGTAATTAACAGCACATTGGCAAAGGTGCACTGGGACCCTGTTCCACTAAAATCTGTCCGAGGACATCTTCAAGGGTATAAAGTAAGTACAATCAAAAGCTTGTTATTCTCATTTATTAGAATAGAGCTCTCCTGCAAGGTGAGATTGAATCCAAATTGAAGTAACTTGATATGTAAGAGAACTCCTTTCTTTTCAGAGAGCTCACAGGTTTTGCTGACACGAGCAACAGTGTTGTTAAAACTTAAATTTTGGCAAGGCTCCAGTGTTGTAGTATGCCTCCTGTGACACTGTCCTTGAAGAAAAATGAGATGTTTTTGCAGTCAAGTTTGCACACATTAAATAGATTAAAAACTTATAATAGTTTTACAGATCCTTTTTCCAAAAGGATATTTAGGGGATGAGTAGAAATAGTTTCTGTTGGAGTCTTTAGTATAATGCTATTGAGTAACTGTTTTGCAATTGTTCATCTTCTGCTGTAATATGATTAATCACATAATTCCGATGCATTAACCAATTGGTAGCTTAGTGCTGTGTCTTTTTAGAGGCCAAGGAAAAGCTCAATTTAGAGATATGGGAAATGGTGGAAGATACGGAGTATATTTGAAGGAAGCTTTTTTGTTTTGACTCTGGAGATAACTGGGTAGGTTGTGTTGGAAACAAAACACTACAATTAGAAAAGAATGGAAGACTTCAAAATAGAAAACTGGAGCAACTGGTGACCTTCATAGATCAAGGAAAATCCAGTCACAAAAGTTGCTTCAGAGTTTTTGCATTAGAAACAAATCAGAAGAAAATCAAGAATTGAAACTTGTTAAGTATGATAGATGGGCTGTGGAGCGGATGTTGGAATGAGAGGAGACATTGACCTACCCTGCAACAACGGTAGAAAATAAGTAACTACTTATTCACTCATCTGTAAGTAGACTAATAAATATTTCCACCAGAATAGACAAGTTACACATCCTGAACCTTGTGAGACAGACTATTTTGAACTACTTCTGTTTAAATGAAAAGAGAAAAATAAATGTTTGAATACTGACAGAAGGAAAGAATATTTGGAACAAAAGAAATGCACATCACACTTATAAACTGGAGGACTGGAATACAAAAGCATCCAGTGTTTTCACCCTTCAAATGCCATGGATGCCAATGCATCCAGTGTTTTCACTCTTCAAAGGCTTGTTTACAGGGAGTTGTCATAATCCCAGGTTTTCTGTCCTGTATTCGTACTCTTCTCTTTCCATTAGCCTAAGAAGTTAGTCATGCCATGGTACCTTTTGTTTAGTGTGTTAGTCCTTCTCTGCATCTGGTATGTTTGTTGGGTTTTTTGTTTTGTTTTGTTTTGTTTTGAAACTAAAATAAGTTAGGCAACAGTCATAAATAAAACAAGACTACAGGACTGACAGCTGACCTGCCCACTGAGTAATTTTGCTTTAATAGCTAGGACAAATAAGACAATGGCATATCCTTGAATAAGTTGCAGATACAGCAAAAGTTTCTTAAATAATTTTTGCAGATACAACTAAATCAAGCTAAAACTAGACAAGGCATGACATGTCCTAAGACTCAAAGAATAGTTCGTTACTGATAGAAAGCTTTCTCTGAAGATGTACTGAAAACTTGTCGTGGGTGCAGATTTTGCTTTATGTGTGTTAGTTACTGAAATAGATTATAAAGTATATAATCATATCTTTTTAAACACTTCAGAAAAACCCTGCTGGCAAACTCAGGCTTTGCTAAGTAATAAAATTATTTTAGATGTTAGCCCAACATGCTCATTGCATTAGGGGTGCCTTTCTTAGTAAAGGGAAGGGAATTTCTCAAAAAAGCCATGTTATGAAGACAAATGGATGAACAAAGCAGGAAGGTAAATAACTAGCAGCAGTTTGTACTAGACTGCTCATATTTTGCTATTTTATTTTATTATTTATTATTGGATATTCTATGGTACTATGAAGCAGTTCAAACTGAAGAAAAAACTTCAGTGTTGCTGCTGCTGCCATTTTTTCCTGTTATACTTATAAATTCAGTGGTTATTCAATAAAGGAGGCAAAAAAATAATAATAAAATGATGCAATGTCTTTTAGTGCCATATTATTCTTCTAGATCACTGCTTATCAAGCCCAGCTTCAATTTCAGCCTAGATCACCCAACTCTAATAATGTACTTTTGAAATGAACCGTACCTCATGAGTCTCAATACTAGCAGTACCAGCAAGTCATGCTTTTCTGAACTTATAAACAGCTTTCTGCACTAGATGGTAGAGTTAGAGGATGAGAGCTAGCAGCATTGGAGAACATTAACTCTAGCCATGCAAAATATCATGGCCCTTAACAGGAACTGGAGTGAAATGGAAGGTAACTAGCATTAGAAAGATGGTTTTAGTGTAACACGTCTTCATAAGAAATCCAGTTGGGCCTTGTATAGCCTAACAATTCCCTTTTACAAATTCAAATGTGAAATCAAAGCTTCCTTAATTAAATAGGTGTTATACATTTGTCAAAAATAAAACCAGAAATTTACTCATTTGTACTGTTTTATCAGTTTTAATGTCTGTTTTTGTGTGCATGAAAATTATGCTGTGAAAGATGAAGAGTCATGCACTAGCAGGTGATATTCCAACGGTTAACTTTGTAGGGGCAAATGTTAATGTCTTTCCAGAAATTATGGTACACTCATTGTGGTAAAGACTCTGCAGTCAAGGAGATACCAGTATTTACCTGTGAAGCTCATCTGCAGTTTCTTAGAAACAATTTCAGCAAAATGGACGTAAGAATCAGCAGTGTGCTCTGATCCTTATATCATATAAAAGGAGGAAAAGTCCTCTTGTCCATACATGGATTATTGTATGACTGTAACTTGAGAGGCCTTTCATGATCTGTGTGTTTTTCCAGCCTAGAAAATGTCAGGATTTTTCCTTTTCAAATTAAGAACATCTATTGGGCCTTCACATCACAGGGAATATACCTGTATGGTCAGGGTAAAATCATCTAATTGTGTAACAAGATGGCAAGGCTGCTTTGAAAGCTGTGTAGACTCCTTACTGCAAGTATAGATTATATGAACTTAGATGCCAACTTGAGAATAATCTAATATGAAGGCTGTTCCAAAACAGAATTTGCATCAAACTGGCTTTGATTATGAGCAGGACTGGTGGATGTTAATCTTCACCCAGCCATGTAGGCACAACTGTCTGGATAAGATTTACCCCTGGATCTCTGTGCTGCTTCTCAGGATAGCCGAATTGAGGCCAATGGGATTAGGTTCAACAGGACCAAGTACTGCATCCTGCACTTTGGCCACAATAACTCGTGGCAGCGCTTCAGGCTTGAGGCAGAGTGTCTGGAAGACTGTGTAGAGGAAATGGATCTGGAAATATTGATCTGTGCTTGGCTGAACATGAGCCGGCAGTGTGCCCAGGTGGGCAAGAAAGCCAATGGCATCCCGGCTTGCATCAGTAATAGTGTGGCCAGCAGAAGCAGGGAAGTCATTATGCCTCTGTACTCAGCATTGGTGAGGCTGCAACTTGATTACTGTGTTCAGTACAAGAAAAAGGCATTGAGGCTTTGGAGTATGTCCAGAGAAGGGCAATGAAGCTGCTGAGGGGTCTGGAGCACAAGTCTTATGAGGAGCAGCTGAAGGAACTGGCATTATTTAGTCTGGAGAAGAGAAGGCTCAAGGGTGACCTTTATGCTCTGTACAACTGCCTTAAAGGAGGCTGTGGTGAGGTCAGGGTTCAACCTCTTCTACTGCTTAACTAGTGATAGGATGGGAGGGAATGGCTTCAAGTTGTACCTGGGGAAGTTCAGGTTGGATATTAGGAAAACTTTCATTTCCAAAAGAGTGGTCAGGCGCTGGAATGGGCTGGGGGTGTTCAAGAAACACTGAGATGTTGAACTGAGGGACATGTTTTAGTGGGAAATATTGGTGGTAGGTAGATGGTTGGACTGGATGATGTTGGAGGTCTTTTCCTACCTTGGTGGTTCTGTGATTCTCACCTGAGTTTATTTAAATTGTAGATACTCTTACATATATCATTCATGAATATGCATGGAAAAGCTTAACTTGTGCATAATTGGAATACTTCTATACTCACTGTAAATTTTCTTTTGTCTTTAGGTTTACTACTGGAAAGTACAGAGTCTATCCAGAAGGAGTAAGCGACATGTAGAAAAAAAGATCTTGACTTTTAGGGGAAACAAGACTTTTGGAATGTTACCAGGGCTAGAGCCCTATAGTTCTTACAAGCTGAATGTTAGAGTTGTTAATGGTAAAGGAGAAGGACCAGCGAGCCCAGACAAAGTATTTAAAACTCCTGAAGGAGGTACGAAAGGAGAATAAAGTCAGATGTTATGTATTCAACAATAGAACACTGAGGATACGATTGCTGAATTTGTATCTCAGATATCATAAAATAATAATATGGTTCAATATTGTAATATTCTTAATAATTCATGAGCTGTTTTAAGTTCATCTACTTTGTGTTTACCATATATTCCTCTTAAAAGTTCCTAGCTCACCCTCCTTTTTGAAGATTACTAATCCAACACTGGACTCTCTGACTCTTGAGTGGGGTTCACCTACCCATCCAAATGGTGTATTGACATCATACATACTGAAGTTTCAGCCAAGTAAGTTTATGTTGTATATATTGCTCTACCTTTGATGATATGTTCATCAAACAGCAAATCATTTCTTAAAAATAATGTTAAACTTATTATGATTAAAAAAGATATGAATGTACTATAGATGTCTTGTTTGAAAAAGATCAATAGATTTTGACAATATATCTGATCCTATTTGAATAATTCTTCTTGTTCAAGTACAAGTTTAGCACCTTTCCATTAGTTTTGTTTCCTCAAACCATGCTTCACAGGAAAATAGAGGTGAAGACCCACAGATAATCAGCAGCCAAATCAGAAGCACTTATAAATCCTATGCTGACTGCAGAGAAATTATCACTAGTGGTAGATCAAAATAAATCCAATTATATTGTCGTCTGCTTTTCAATTTTCACAGTATTCTAATTTTAGAATAAAAAATATCAGCAAGGACACTGGGAACTGGGAATTACATGTGCATGGAACATCTTAAGGGAGATTGTTTTCTTTCACTTACCATATTCCACTGTTCCTTGACATTAGGTAGAAGACACTCCAGCATGTTTATTTCTAAGCATGCTGAATTTATTTCTAAGCAGTTCGTTCAGTTGATGTACACATAGTGCCTTGTATTCAGGTACTTTACTTATGAGAATGGAACTTTAGCTTAAGAAACTTATAGGTGTTTCCCATTTCCCCATTGAATTTTTGTCCCTTTTGTAGATCCTTTTTAGACAAAGGTACATTTCTTTGGAAGATGTATATTATCACTGATATAACCTGAATTGAGCAATGCATCAGGCAAACAAATACAAAAAAAAAGTTAAGCCTGTTTTAACACAAAGATAATGTAAGTGATTTTCCTAACTAATTCTGTTGTTTTTTTCCTTTTATTTTTCTTGCACTAACAGTTAACAACACTCATGAATTAGGTCCTTTGGTTGAGATAAGAATTCCTGCCAACGAGAGCAGCTTGATATTAAAGAATTTAAATTACAGCACACGCTACAAGTTTTACTTTAATGCACAAACATCAGTTGGATCAGGAAGTCCGATAACTGAGGAAGCAGTAACAATTATGGATGAAGGTAAGATGGGTATGTATAAAGAAACCCCACTGAGTTTAAAAAAGACTAGCAATTTGGATAAAAATATTACTACTGCCTTCCATTAGGGAAATAGTCCTCGGTAAAAAATTCTCCAGGGCTCTTTTTAACTGTGTTATATACTAATGAAATACTATATATAGTTTTTAAGAAAAGATGTGCAAGTTTCCCTATTCACCCAAATGAGGTGTGAAGCCTCTCCTTCCATAGTAAATTCACAAGATCTAAGCCTATGGCTTTCTGGGCTTCAAAATTTCATGTAACTTCACATCCTAAGGGATCTTCCTCCATTCACCTGTTGTATTTCAGTCACCTGCTTGGGTCATGGAGAATAATAATGAAATAATGAAGCTTTATGATTCACTGAGGAAATTTATTCTCTCTTGGTGTCTGCAACAGCTTCTTTAATGCCTGTTTTTTTCTATTTTCCCATAGAGCTGAAACAAAAAATACAACTTCATAAGGTTGCAGAAATAAATTTATTATCTGTGGCCCATGTAACTGGTGACACTGTGTATTTAAATACTGTTTGATCCCACCACTATTGCTTTTATGTTTGTAACTATTCTAGATCTGGGATTTTGGCAGACATTTAGTTGAAGATGTTATTTATTATTTATTTAAATACGAAAGCTCAAAAATTAAGAGTAATTTCAAGTGAACAGGAAATGTGTGGGGAAGCCCTTTATGATTTTGCACATCTCGGTGTTAAAGTTCTACTTTGATGCCATCTTTTCATGTAGTTTTATGTTTAGTGAAATTGCAATTTATTTCAGTTGCTTTAAATGAGTTGGTATGCAATATAATTTTTCTAATAGTGTATTAAGGTTGCATATGAACTTCATGTATTTTAGACCATGAGTCTTAACAAGCATGACCAATGAAATTTAGGAAATGCATGTATATTAATTTTTCTCATTTAGTAGTGTGTCCATGTACAGCATAAGTGGATTGTTTCTAATTTATTTGAATTAATACATTTTTTCTAGTCTGCATGCTTTTCTGGTTTATAATAAAATAAGATATGTATGTTCCCTTTGGTGTTTTACCTAATTATATAGTGTTCCTATTCTTGTTTTCCTCCATTTAAGCCGGTATTCTTCGTCCTGCTGTAGGTGCAGGCAAAGGTAAAATAAAACTGCATGATTTGTTAATGTGTGGGTTTTGCAGTGCTTAAAATGGGGAAATTGCAGGGGTCAGGACATAAAATCTTCAACTGCACCTCATTATACAGAGTATTAATCAGTGCTGGAAGAAAATATTTCTGTCTAAAAAAAAATAAAAAATAAAGGGAATACAGAATGCTTATTAATACCTTTCATCTGCTTATTTTGCCACAGAGTTCCAGGGGAATTCATTAGCTTTGCTTCAGCGAAGTCTAATTATTTCTGAACACTTAGCAGATGTATCTCGCGGTCATAAATATTCAGGGTCCAGGTGCACTAGCACTGATGAGCTGGAGTAGAAAAAAACAGCACATCTACAAAGGAGATTTTTACTGCTTGTGCCCTGTGCATTTTTTGTTTTAAGAAAGTAGGTGCTCTCTCTTTCTCACTGGTGATTAATGCTATCCATTTGACCACGTTTATTTCATTTACAACCAACTATGCACAGGATACAAATGAGTGACAATACTTTCTGTGCACTTCTCAGTTCAAGCATCAGATTGAATATAGAGGCAGGTGACTTCCTGTTCTCTTAGGTTCACAAATCTTGTGAGAGAATGCTTGAAGTGAGTGGAACGTAGCACGATCCTTATTCTTGGATTCAGTAATACTCGGTTCTTTATAATGCTATTCTTCTGTCAAACAAGGTATTCTTAACTCAATTTTTATGAATAAGGTGTTTGTACACCTATGTGTCATCACAGGGGTGTCATTAACACATAAAAACATCCGTGTTTCAGATTCTCAGACCATAAAAATCCCAAGTCAAAATCTCTATGAAAATTTATATCATTTTTTACAAACTTGGAAGAGACAGCAATAATTGTTTTATGTATATTTCCTTTCCACTTGTTGATTAGGCGTTTTAACAATGATATGACTATGAAAATAGCCACTCATTCATTTCATTCAGTCAGTATGGAAAAGTCAGACTATGTTTATATGCATGCAGTTGTGCATTTATATATTGCACGTATACATGTATATATAAATGCTTTCTAATATCAGATGCACTTCTGGTAGGTTATGGAGTAGATTTATTTTAACGACAATTCTTTATTACTGTTTTTCAGTCTAGTTATAGCTTGGAGGCAGCACAGTTTGGAACAATGAAACTGGCTTGTAGTCCTGGACACAGCCACAGAAATGTAAATTAAGTTCTCATTATTTATAGCTGAGCACAAAAACTCATGCAAGGAAAAATAGATTCTCTGTGTGAAATTGCAGTCTAATTATAGCTGTTCCACCGTCTGTGGCTATCAGAAAGCATCTTATTTGTATGATCAGCTGGAGCAGCTCACATTTCAGAGCTGTCATCTCAGATTCTCCAAAAACTTAAGCAGATGGCTTTGTTCAGTTTCATGCTGTTTATGGTTTCAAAGTTTTCACATATCCCTGTTGCATCTAAGTCTCACAATTGCAAAGAAAACTTCAGAACTGCAAACAGGACAGAGCTAAAGCCATAACATCTGTTAGGATATCTGAGTTGCACCAGCTTTGAGATAAATGTTCTCAGTGGTTACTCACATTAACACGATTAACTGTTTCACTGTTAGGAAGGAAAAAGAGGATCAAATTAGCAAGATCAAGTGCCAAATTATTTGATCCTGTCTGTGGGTGGATTTGGAAAACAGAAATCCTCTGCCCACACAAGAAATAGTGAATTTTTACTCCTCCATTAAGTGAAGAAGGGCCTATTAGTAGATACAGTTCTTACTGATGGGTTTCACAGCCAAGCCAAGGAGAATGTGAAATATAGGTATTGTCAAATGTTTTCTCATCTATCAAAAAGAGCATCTCAACTTTTCATTTTGAATCGAGTTACCAGAAAAAATGCATTCAGTCTTTCAATTTGAACACTTCTAACATGGAAGTTGAGAAAACAGTAGGTCCCAGATTCAGACAGCCTAAATTGCAAGGAGAATTTTGAACTGTGTGTTTTCTACTGGGCAGCTGCCCCAGCTGGTCAGTCAGAGGCATTGGACACAAGGTCCTAGAGGGATTCAAAATGTCTAAACCTGGAAGATGTGTACAGTGTGGGACTTATTTCACTTCTCAGAGTATAGGTATTGTGTGGTGGAAAATAATGCTACAGTAATTCTAAGGATTCAGGGATATTACTGTAGACCTGAAATGTATTTGCTGTCTTTTGCAATCTTTCTAGACAGTCGGGGCCCTTTATTGCACTGTAGTCATTTATCATTAAAAAGAAAAAAAACAACAAACAAAACTGCTTACATCTCCCCTTTCAACATTTGTCTAATCTGAGTTTATCTGACTGTAATGACTGTGCTAGTGTTAAGTGTTTTAAAGTATTTTCTAGATTGGCAAGTTTTAAAACAAGCCCTTTTACCTTTTCCCCATAAGTTAACATAACGATTTCAGAAGAAAAGAAAAAAGGTCAAAGATAAGAGATGGGATAAAGGAATATTTTAATTTTTCTGATTCATTTACTGAACAGATAAGTACATAACACTGTAGCAAATGGGAGGCAATATAGAGAAGAATTTGTCTCCTAGCAATGAAGGCACCATCCTAATCAGAATGTTTATTGGACAAATAGTGTCATTGCATCAAACAGAGAAAATCCCAGGGATCTTAGTGAATTACAAGGCCTGAAGTTTTATTCTCCTCTAAAGGGAAACTTAACAAGGAGATTTGTGTCACTATTGCAGAAGCTCAGATGAGTAAATCATTAAAGAGATTATTTTATTGTGAATAAGCAAGCTACTGTGTTGTACAATTTATACTCAATAAGGTTTGTGCTGCCTTTTTTCCTTGTTAATAGTGCAGTACTATGTGTGGCATTTTTAATCAATTTATGGCATTACAAAGAAAGATTGTTTATCTTTTTAGTAAATTATTCTAAGTGTGTGTCTGAAAACTGCCTAAAACACCACACATTATACCAAGTGTTACGTAAGCAGTGACCATTGGTGTTGCCATCTGTTAGTTGGCATCTACATCTAACAACACATGAGGTATGAGAGGAAATTAGGAAATAAGAACCTGATTAGCTATAAAATATATAAAATAGAAGCAGCTGGAATCCTTCCCACCATCTTCCATGAGAAATTTTAAATAAATGGACTATGCAGGAAGGAAAAGAGAATAAGTTAACATGAGTTAACTGCTGGTTAACATGAGCAGTCAGAGGGACTCGTTATGTTGTTTGCCAAAGTGTAGGGAGTCTCACCGTGTAATTACACGCTTGTGTCAACATTTAGCAAGGCTTCTTGTTTCACTTTTCAGTTTCTCTTTAGTACAGTTCACATCTTTAACTTAAAAGCAAATTATTGTGCTCTGTGTGCGCACAGGCATTGATAACTGGCAGTCCTGAACTGCAGCAAAAGTGAACTTTCTTTGAAATGAATGCTTCCTGTTAATGTGGTGCTTCTGTCTGGTCTGCCTTCTTTATATGAACTTTGCATCTCAAGAATTACTGATTGAAATACTTTTGTGAAAGGAAGAAAACAAGTAGAGCCTCTGAGTCTGAAACTTTTCTTCTAAGTCTCTAGTTTGTAATTCTTTAGTCTAGGCTAGAAATCATTCTCAGCTGGGCTTATATCTGATGTATGTTTAGAAGATAGGATCTTCTCAATTTTCTTTGTTCCATAAAAAATGCTGTTGTTTAACTCATTTTCCCTGCCCGCTGTCTGTTTTATCTCCCTTTTTGAATCATTTCTCATCATGTTTCTATATTTTTCCATAACAAATTCAAGCTCTTTTTTCTCTTCACATGATTTACAGTGTTTTTGTATGGCTTTTTAAGCCACTCTCTGTGGCCTGCTCCATGGTACATACAGGTGATTCTTTTATTTTAGACTGCTAAACAGTACTACTGTATTGTCCTCTTATAAGTATACCATGAAAGATGCCTACGCTATGGGTACTAGAGTAGAGAAAACAATGATTGTTTCAATGTAAAAATTCCTGCAGATACCTTCAGCTTTGTAGACCTAAGAGGAAGTCTATTCATGCTTGAGGTTTATCAGTGAAACTATTTTGTGCATTTCTTCTTTGTCTTTTGTATGTCTTACACTGTATGAAGCTGCCTGCAATGGCTTGAATAGCCTCAGAAGTGACTAATGCCTGTCGCTCAGTGCCAGAAATGGAATTCACTCCTTTTGTTATACTAAGGCTTGAATTTCCTATTCTAAAAGTTGTAGGTTAAAAAGCAAATAAAAGCAAACCCCTTATGTACTTGTCTTACAGCTTCTGAAAGAATCTGTCACCCTTTTTCTTCACCTTTTCTTGTGTGTTTGTGTCAGGGGAACATCCTTCGAGTTTAGTTTTCACTTTGTATGTGCATTTCAATTAATTCTTTGTGACACATTGCTTGATTGCTCTTCCATTTTGATGAGTCCTCACATGCGTTTTTATCACATATCAGCCATTTCTTCCAGGAAATCTAGTGAATCCTGTGAAACTTCCTAAAGTTTAATCACCTGGGAGATTATTTAATTTACTTTTCTGATAAACTAAATCTTCAGAGACAGTATCTATTCTGTTGTTAAGATCCTTTCTTATCTCTTATCACAAATTACTAAATTCCATTAAGTTTGCAGTCCGAGGTTAACTGTGTTGTTTGGATGAACTCTGTTTCAGGAAGGCTGTAAGATTAAATACCTCTTTCAAAATAAAGAAACAATAACAGCAACAAAAAACCCACATTAGTACTAATTTGAAAGGACGAGTAAGCATTACTTTGAGCCTATGCCTTTCTCAACATTGGAAATTACTTGAATGCCATATTTCACTACAGGAGTGAAGTAGTACTCAGAGAGGCTGGCAAATATTTGCATTAAATAGTGGGGTTAAAATAGATCAGTTGAACAGAGGAATCGAACAAGAGAAAACAAATTAAGTATGTGAACAAAATCTTTGCAGCAACTTCTTGAGAGTGGGCACGTTTTATTTTCTGGTACAGATGAAGTCACTGGAATTCGGCCACTTTTGTCTTTCATGAGACTAAGATTTTCTCTGTAGTGTTTCATGGTATTTTCAGAATTATTTTTTTATGCTGTTTCTGATAGGAAAAAAAAATAATCTAGCAGGATCAAAATGTTAGTGGAAAACAGAATAAGGCATTTTCATTGAAGAGTAATTTCATGCCACTGAGGACCATCTCCTTTGGTTTTGCACTAAACTATTTTAATATATTTTTATTGGTATTATGCAAATGAAAATACTTATGTCCCTTTGTAATGAGTGTAATTAGAAAAGAAAAAAATTAAGTTACAAGCAAAGATGTGACTAATTAGAAGATGCTGAAGAGAAACATATTTCTTTTCACAGATGTGGGGTTTGCACGTGTCTGTGCAGAGTACTATTGTCCAATAGTACTTTTATTATTTTATTTGTCCAATAAAATGCTGTATTTTAACCTGCACAGCTTCTTGAATTAGCATTCCAGTGACTGAGTCCTTCACACCAGAATATTTTGATATTTGCTTTCCAGTATGTAATGGTTTGATGTCTGAAGGTGCAGTGAATCCTTAATGGCAAGGAAGGTGATTTTAGAAATGTTCCATAAAAGTGAGGGTCTCAGCACAATCATTCTTCCATTTGTTTTCAAATACGTGCATATCACTTAGCCATTTCATATTTTAACAAGTAAAACTAATCAAATCCTGCATGAGTGTAAAGTGTGCATGTGTTATTCATTTAACAGGTAAGGTTTTACTGTGTTATTTAAATGTTTCTTTCTGATGTGAAGTGTTTTTACTGTTTATTTTTTTCTTTCCTACTCCCTCTGATGGTGAAGGATACTCAGAAATCCTTTTTGCAACCTCCCCAGTCATGCATACTGTCCGTCCAACTTTCTATAAGGGTATTGTGTTCCTTTCTTATCATTATCAATGCAATAAAGAAAAAGTCCTATGAAGGGTTTGCAGTTGAGGCATTTATGGTCAGTTCTGTGACAAGCAGAGTAAAGGGAGGTGTGTGCCACTTTCCTGCCTCCATTCTCTCCTACCATTTCCTGTTACCCCGACAATGTTCCTGCTTTTCAACTGTCTGCATTTTTCTTCTTGGTGAATAGAAATAGTGTTCTCTGAGACTTTGGCAATTAGGTATTTTAAAGTGTTTGGTACTGCTCACAAGAGTATATGGATTTTACTTTCTAATTTCAGTGTAGTAACTACCTAGGATTCAATTATCATGCATGCTATTTAGTTGCTAATTTCCAATAATGGAAGCAATGACAAGTGTACTGTACTTTCCCTGTATGTGATATAAATCAGCATAGTAACTTCTTAAAATATTTTATTTTTATTTTTAATGTATGAAGTCACAATTTCATATTCTGCTTTGTTTTTCTATTGTATATTCAGTGCAACCACTTTATCCAAGGATCAGAAATGTTACAACAGCTGCTGCTGAGACCTATGCCAATATCAGTTGGGAGTATGAGGGACCAGATCATGCCAACTTTTATGTTGAATATGGTGTAGCAGGCAGTAAGAAGTCATTTCATTAAATTACGTTAAGTGTTCAGATATACTTTCAAAGATTTTTAAGTGGTCCTAAATGGACCCAGTATCAAAGATAGCTCCTAAATGTTTAGAATTTTTGTGTTTTGTTTTGTTTTTTAACTGGATCGGGAGCTCAAATAATTTTCATTAGAGATAATATCAACATGTAGTAGTTTTTTTGGTGATTAGACAGAAAATCAGCCTTTGTTCCTTTGTATTATCTTATAAATTATTGTGAACGCAAACTTCTAAGAAAGGAGATTGCTTGAAATTGGTTATGATGCAGTAATTAGATGTGTGAAAGTATGAATTTGTACATTAAAATGGGATGTAACTGTTCTCCTAAGTTATGTCCAATTCAGGAAAAAAAATAAAAAAATTTAAAAAATCAATAAAAACAGTCTTCTTTGTTAAATTAAAGCTTAAGACAAGGTATCTACCAACTTGCATGCTTTTCTTGGCATAAAATAGGTTTTAATCTTTGAGAATGCTTCTAACGATTGAAATACAGATAATTGCCTAATAAAACAAGATATTTCTATTCAATTACTCTGTCCTTCTGAAGTTACGACTAAAGGTGATCAATCTGAAAATAAGAATATAAATACATCTTTCTGGATATTACCCCAAGAAGTAGCTAAGACTACTGGGAAAATAAGATAATGATCAGAAAGTATGGTCTGTTCAGAATACGGCATAAAACTTCTGTGCTAAAGTAAATGTTAACTGAAGCTACAGAAGTGTAATCTAATTAAATGATTAAAATCTATTTTAATGTGCTTTATAATTGCAAGTTCAATAGGCCTTTAAAGAAAATAAATGAAAATATTTCTATAGTACAGTGGAACAAAAGTTTAAAATAGCTTCATAATTAACTTACAGTGTCTTAGTTCATATATTGCATGCAATATATTATTTGAAGTCATAATTTTATGCAGTTTTACTACCTTCTGACATAATTTTTGTCAGCCAGTCCATAGCTTAGTCAAGTAACTGTTTATAGTATTATGTCTAGAAACTTTCAGTAACACATAGAAAATTAAGATTCCAATATGTTGTTTTCCTAAAATTTTTGTAGGCAAAGAAGATTGGAAAAAAGAAATTGTAAATGGTTCTCGAAGCTTCTTTGTGTTAAAGGGTTTAACACCAGGAACAGCATATAAAGTCCGAGTTGGTGCTGAGGGCCTGTCTGGTTTTAGGAGTTCAGAGGATCTGTTTGAGACAGGTCCAGGTGAGGCACACCGTACCAATTCTGTATCATAGTCAGAATTTCAATAGACCACATGCTGAAACGTTGAACTGCTTCTAGCTAAGACATGTTGTAGCTAGCATCTTTGTTTGTTCTTTTCTTTAGAGCAATATTGAATTGTTTTTTAAACTCCTATATGTGCTAGCACATTTCATATGTAGATTATGAATGTTTTCATCCTTTCAGTTCACTGTACTCTCTGCTCTTTATATTAGAGACAAGATATTGTTCACACTCCATCTGTGTGCTGTGCACTGTAGATGACCTATTCCATTTATTTCTAATTAATATTACTAGACTGTTGTATTTAAATAATGTGTACATTACTATATACTTTTAAATCTAACAATTTGCATATCAGATTTAATACCAAAAAAAAAGAGTTAAAATGAATGTTTAATCAGAAGTGAATAATTCGATGTTTTATATAATTGAAACTGCTCTTATGAGATTTTTACTTACAAATTTTTGTTTTCCCATTTTATACTAGTTTTATAAATATTTTGATTTTGGAAACTGTGTTTTGTGAGTCAGTAAAACTACTTAAGTTCCATATCATTATAGTGGAAGTCATTGAAGAGGAGTGCAGTGGTAATTTATTCATAAGCAAATCAGTAATGCTTGTTCATTTCACTTGGAGGAGAAGCTCTGTGGGAAGTTTTTTTTATGTTAATGCTGAATATGTTGTCGTCACAGCATGTTCTCGGTCAGCTATTATTATTTATTTGTATTTGCTGCTCATTCCAAGCATTTTGATCCATGCACAGTTATTTAACTGTAGCATCGCCAGTTCCAGACTGTTATGATTTAAGAAAGTAGTTTAAATATGACAATATGTTTGAACAATATGTAATAATTACGAGTCAACAAAGTAAATAATGAATATACCAGTCTGAATTTGAACGCTTTCTGAAATCATATACTTTTTTTTTTTTTTTTTTTTGCTATGTTTTGTTCAATTTCTGTTCACAGTTTATTATGTTACAGGAAAGCTTTGAAAATACAGTGCTGAATAATAGTGCCAAACAAATATGTATGGGCTAAGCAGAGAGTTTATTTGTGCCAGGGACAACAACTGGTATAAATGGCAATGGGCAGAATTTTATGCAAATACACAAAAAACAAAGCCTGAAGCAGCAGTAAAGAAGGGATCGAGCCTGCAGTGTAACTTAAAGCAAGCAGAATGGAAACCTCCCCAGAAGCATCTTTTTGAACAAGTCATACTGAACTAGTATATAAGGGATTCTGTACATAACTGTGAGTGAACCTTGGCTCATGTCTAAGGAAGAAGGGGATTTAAAGGGAGTTTAAAGACATTGTTTTATGCATATACTGCACTGTTTGTGATTCTTGATTTACTGTTTTACATAGCAAGAAGAAAAGATTATCAGAAGTAGTCAGTATGGATGTACCAAAGAGAAACTATGCTTGACCAATCTAATCTTCTATGATGTCAAGACTGGAGGGATGAGCAGTGTATGTTATCTACATTGACTTCAGCAAGTCTTTTGGCATTGTCACCCTAAACTTCCTTGTGGGTTAGTTCAGTAAGTATGGGATAGATGAGTAGACAGTGAGATGAGCTGAGAACTGGCTGACTAAAAGTGTTCAGTAGGTTGCAGTCTGCAGCAGAGTCTAGTTAGAGAGCCCTCTATGTAGGCTATAGCTAGTGGTGATCCCCAAGAGTCAGTACTAGGTCCATTCTTGTTCAACATCTTAATCAATGAAGTGGATGAAGGAACAGAGTTACAGCACCCTTAGCAAGGTTGCTGACAATGCAAAGCTGGGAGCAGTGATTAACACACCAGAAGGCTATGCTGTCATTCAGCAAGACCTGAACAGGAAGGAGAGTTGGGTGGAGGGGTGTGTTATGAAGTTCAACAAGGGCAAGTGCAGTCTTAAACCTGGGGATGAATAACTGCATGCATCAATACAGGTTAGGGGCTGACCTGCTGTAAAGTTGCTCTGCAGAGAAGGACCTGGATGTCCTGGTGAGCAATAGGTTGACTATGAGCCAGCAGTGCATCCTTGTGACTGAGAAGGCCAGTGGTATCCTGGGCTGCATGAAAAAGGGCATGGCCTGCAGGTTTGAGGGAGGTGAACCTTCTCCTCTACTCTGACCTGATGAGGCCTGGAGTACTGTGTCCAGTTCTGGACTCCTCAATTCAAGAAAGACAGGGATCTCATAGAAAGGGGGTTCACAAAGATGATTAAAAGGACTTAGTCTCCCTTATGAGGGAAGTCTGAGGGGTGTGCAACTTGGAAAAGACTGAGGGTATGTTATCAGTGCTTATAAATATTGAATGGAAAGGTATCAAGAAGATGGGGCCAGGCTCTTTTCAGTGTGCCCAGTGGCAACAGACACAAACTGGCATACAAGAAATTCCGTGTGAACGTAAGAAAGAACTTCTTTACTTTGGCAGAGCACTAGAACAGGCTGCCCAGAGAAGTGGTGGAACCTTCTTCTCTGGAGGTATTCAAAAGCCACCTACTCTAGGGAACCTGCTTTAGCAGGAGATTGGACTCAATGATCATCTCTATAATTCTGTGATTCTGTGTGATTTCTTGAAGAAAAAATGTATGTCACACTATCTTTAATCTAGATCATACTTTTAAACATTGCAAACAGTTAAGTACATAGCAAGAAAAATATTGGAGTATGGAATGCTTCCTTAATTAGTAAAACAACTGCAATATTTGGCATATTGCCACATTTAATTTTTTAGTAAGTTTTCCTACAGAACACCTTCATAGTGCATGTTTTGTCTTTTTAAGCATACCAGTAGTGTACTGCATTCACATCTGCATTATCAGTTCAGCAGCACTAAATGCCTTTCTGCCTGTGGCAGATAGTTTCTTAGAGTTCATAGGAAATTCTGTGCCATTTTTGAAGTTGCTCTGAGGTCCAGAAACATTTTCTTACTGGATATACAGTAAGTTAAAGAGTACAGGAAGCTGCATAAGTAAGTTTTCATCTATGCTTTTTCCCATCTATCGTAAATATTTTTATGCATGAGTTGTTTTGCTTGTTGCTTTTTTTTTATTACATTTGAATGTTAAATGTGCTTTCGCATTTTGCTACAGTATTTATTATACAACCTTTAATGCCTTATTATAAATGCATATGTAAAACACTCCAAATAATTTTGACCTCAGTAAGAAAACAAAATTTATATTACTTCAATTTGCAATTCAGAGGAAGATTGCCTTTGTCATTTTGTTTAAGATTGTCTTTTGTATTGATATTTATATATTTACAGTATATAGGGTATAAATATGTATATATACAAAGGCTGTGTGTATATGTCTATATACATGACTTTCAAACATGTTAATGTAAAAATGGTTAAAATAATACTCGGGTACTTACAGTCTTCATTCAGCCTGTGGAAGACCCTCGGGGACCATATGTTGCTGATATTTCCAAGCTCGCTGTCTTAGCCTCTCTTAACTAACAAACACTGAGACATGGGCTTGAATTCTGACCTGTAATTGTAATATTTTATTGTTAGTGTGCTTGCCAGTCCAGCACAGTCTCTTGTCAGCTCATCTGCCAAGCAAGAATGCAGTATTGCTCAAAGGATCAAGCATGGACTTCTTAACAGTTCATATTTTCCATGGTTTGTAAGGAGAAGAGAGTGTGTGCTATATGTATCACATGGACTCGTGGTTCAGTGAGTTTGGTCAGTCAGTGCTTCATTGAAAACAGACTCTCTGTAATGTGTCCTTATGAGCTTTCTCTTAAAGACATCTTCTCACAGAGAGGTGGAAATGGGATTCTAAGGCTTTCACATTTCTGTTTTTAAAGCTATCTGTGCATTATGCCCTCCACTTCACAAGAAGCAAGCCCATGGATATTATTGAGTGGATATGGGTGAATTTTTGTGCCATGGGAGCTGGGATACTGAACAAATAAGTCTTTGTAGAACATCTCTATTGGAAGGGACTCATAGGGATCAAGCCCAGCTCCCTAGTACAATCTGATCATAGTGCAAAGTGTCTTCTAAGATGAGATCTATTGTTCTTTAAAAAATTGGCTTTAATTCACGAAGTCAGTAAAAAAATAATACTGAAACAAAATACTATGTGAGCTGTGCATAGGAAACCTTTGCATGTGACTTTCCTCATTCGTGTGGAAAGATGATCTTTGTTTATGTCTCTCAAGACAGAGATGACAATCCATAGAGTTTCAAACTGTTGGGTTTGAGGCTTGGAGAAGAATAAATTAGTAAGGGTTCAGTGAATGTCCATCTACTTCACCTTCTTCTGTCCATAACTCACATTTCCTGCTTCTCTCAACCTTCCCACTTTATCCCAACAGCAGATCCTAAGGTCAGTCACTGGCCAGTGTATTTCCAAATAGGAGACTAGAAAACAAGGTTATCCAAGAAAATCCTCCTACTATGTCAGAGATTAATTGGAAGGTTCCAGCCTCCAAACCACAGATGATTTCTTTCCTCACTTGTGACTGTAGTGTTTCCTTATGGTTTATATTGTTTTCCAAATAGAATCAGCATTTGGACAGAAACAGTGTAGAGAAAAAGCTTCCCAATTGCCTTGTGTTAAGTTCTCACTAATGCTAAATTATGGCAATCGTGACAAATTTTAGGATGCTGTACACATTTGAGGAGAGGAAGAACACATTATGCTTAATAAGGCTTTAAAGGATGCTTCATTGTTGATTTTTAGTTGAAATTGAATGTTATGGTCTTGAATGACCCATATGTTTCTGTTTCTGTCTAATAGGTGTGCAGTAGGTAATGAGTATTGTCTTTTTATTCATTCCAATAATGCACTCTAAGTGTTTGTGTGAATTACAATTTGCAATTTCATTTCAGTAGTTCAATTAACATAAAACGATTGAAAATAGGTCTGAAATTTGTGAAAAGCAAAACAGTATGTGAACACGTTTTGCAAAATAGTTGCTAAGTCTAAATGTTGAAAAAGGTCAGCAGAATTCTTATATATTAAAAAATAAGTTCTGGGCGCTCTTCCTTGTAAGCATTTTAAATAATAAAAATATTCATCAAATAAAATATCACTGATTTTCTTAATACTATTTTTTCCTTAACTAATAAGTGATGTATACCAACTATTATTTAATTTAATTAACATAGAATTTTAATGCAGGTAAACTTCTCACAATGTTTTTTTTTTGTTCTCCAGCAATGGCAAGTCGGCAGGTAGACATTGCTACTCAAGGGTGGTTCATTGGACTTATGTGTGCTGTTGCACTTCTTATCTTGATATTACTGATTGTTTGCTTCATAAGGAGAAATAAAGGTGGCAAATATCCAGGTATGACATGTAACAATAAAAGTAAAATTTATCTACTGGTGATCAATCCATTTAAGACAGATATCAGGTTACATTTGCTGCTAATTTATACACAATTGCATTGTATTTGTGAGAAATCAGTCCTAGTGTTTGGTAGGCTCATTGGGAGGAATCTGCCTACTGGTAGAAAACTTCTGTCCCTAAGAAGAGGTATCTCCCTCATCCTTAGAGGACTGATTCTATTACCCTACAGTAACAGAGGGTTGAGCTTTCTTTGGGATACTTGGCCATCCTGCCAGAGCTGCACACCCCAAGTTTAGTCTTTTAAGTCAATTGAAAGAGCTGATTTAAAACTCTTATTAGCTTTTTACTGCCTTAATTTTAGCATGTCTTCAGATTACGAATGGCTATTAAAAAGTAGTCAATTGTTTTAATATGAAGTTATAGCAGCCAGATTAATTTCAAGGTGTTATGAATTATCATGAGGAATGATTCATACCATCTTAATTAACAGTGTATAAACTGATGATGTACAAATTAAGTGTGGAAATGACCGAGATAAAAGATAAGAGATAATATATTGGATTATATAACTGTATTTGCTGAACACGGTAATAAAAATATCAAAATAAAAGTATCAAAATAAATATAATAATGATAATAATAATAAAAATAGTAAAAATATTAAAAAAAAAAAAAAAAGGAAATGAAATGAAAAGACAAAGAGAACCATGAAGAATATAATTTTTGACCAGTATTTTATTTTACTCTGACAACAATCTTAATTTATGGGAATTTGTTTTCTGCAAATACTTATCTTCTCAGATACTGGCAGGTTTCTGTGCTACATAGTTGCATGCAGACAAATTACATGCAAAAATTAACACAAGACATAAGCATTCTTACTAGTAAATGAAAACTGTAACAGAGATGTGCAAGAGATAAGTCTGTGTTAAATTCTGGTTCTGTTTTATGTGTTTTTGCTTTGCTTTTGATCATTTCATAGAAAGGAAAGAAAAAGAAATAATGAACAGACCAAGCCTATTCTTTTCTAATATTAATATTTTTGAAAAGATGTTTAAAATCTCCTAGAGACTACTCCAGTACCTTTACTGCATTGTTAGGGCGTGACATGGAAGCAGAAGGAGACAAGCAGTGAATACAAGTGAATTTTATTCAATTTCATCAGTCAATATGGGAGAAATATCAAGAGGCAATATGGAATGTGGATATTCAGATTTCAGTAAACAATGGCTCTGCTAATAACACTAGAACATGAAATATTTCAGTATTTTTTTAAACAAATACTTATATTAAAATGTGAGAAAGGAGAAGTTTTATTAGTGCAAGATTGACACAGTGTTTTGTACTTGAATTAAGATAAAATTCTGTAATTAACAGATCTTTTCCTTCAGAAGAAGACATATAGCAGTCTAAGGCTTCAGTTCAATACATTATTTTTATTCAAACCATATTCTAGGCAAATCTGATCAGTTGGAGAAGTTAAG
Organism: Coturnix japonica; assembly: GCF_054131305.1. Taxonomy (NCBI): domain Eukaryota; kingdom Metazoa; phylum Chordata; class Aves; order Galliformes; family Phasianidae; genus Coturnix; species Coturnix japonica. The sequence continues at coordinate 25,667,930 of NC_140663.1, forward strand.
GTCTTAAAGGTTTCTAGCCTTGCATTTTAATGATAAAAAATATTATTTCAAACATTTCAGTGAAGGAAAAGGAGGATGCACATGCTGATCCAGAGATACAGCCTATGAAGGAAGATGATGGAACGTTTGGTGAATACAGGTGAGCACCTGATGTGGTTTGTTCTGTTTACTCTTTGTATCACGTGTACTTTAGGTAATATCACACTTGCAATTTCAAAACTAACTTTATTTCAGTGTTGAGAAAGATTCTGCTTCTGTTGTTCTGTAGAACTATAGAGAGCATTTCAACTATGCTATAAGAAAAAAATTCTGAGATTAACTAATTGAGAGTAATTAGAAAAAGCCACTGTTGCAAGCTGAAATCCAGATTCAAACACAGTTGTCTCAAAGGGAGGAATCTTTTTTTATAAACCCATGTTTCAGGTATTTAGAATATCAGATACAGTGTGCCTTCACCCTTTTAGTTAGGGTACATTTGATGTTATGTCTTTTGAAAATACGTTTCTAATTGAAGTTTCATAACGATGGTCTTGTGTTCCACTGACTGGAAAACAAATGCATTTAAAATGCCACTAATTGTAACACCTAATAGCAAGGCAGCAACGTTAAACAGGGAGATGAGGGAATGTCCCATGGGGAAAAACAGATCTTTCCACGTATTTCAGTGCAAGAAAAAGAGAAAGCAGCTTCAAAGCACGCAACGCGGCTCTTATTCCTGACTCTCTTCCTTCATTCTAAAAGTAGTGTAGCTGAATCTCCTGACATCACAATAAGCGTGCTTTAGCAAGTCCATTCACAGGAGTAGAGATTATGAAATAAAATAACAGCATATTATTTGGTGTTTTCGAACCACTATTTTTCAAGTAATGTTCTTAGTTTCTAAATATGTTTATGCTGTTATATTTTACTTAGGTACTGTAATGCACTTTACACTGTATTCCTGTGTTACAAATTATTGCAAAAAACCCCTTATTACTTTGAAAATTCTTAACTTACACACACTTACACACAAAGGAGAAAAAGAACACCAGTTTTTCCAAGAAAAATTGTCTTGCTTTAGCTTTCTTGTGTAAGAGAAATGTGCATATGGATCTGACTGCATTAGATTTCCAATTCTGAATATCAAAGAGCAGTTTCTGTTTGTTCTTACTTGTATTTATTTTTTAAAACCGATGCTGTTCTGTTCATAGGTTAATCGTTTTTGTGTACCATTTTATTACAGCTTTAAGTGTATATGTGCTAATCAAATTTAGCTGATAAAAGCAGTAGCATAAAACAGCATTTGGAAGCAGATGTAAATAAGTACTGTATATATTTTCCTACGCAGTCCAGTTTGCATTCTCATCACTCCTCTGCTTTTCAGTACTTGGAACTTTCAGCAGCAGAAACTGGCCCTTGTACATAATTGTACAAATTCTGTGATTTGAATAAATGTTTTTGTAGGTCTAAACTAAAATTATTGAAATCTACTTTCATGTGTGACCTGCAGCAGGGTTTGAGTTTGTCTCCATGTTGAAGAGACTTAGGTCAATCTAAAGAACCACATAGTATTTTATTAAATGATTGTATTTATATACCACTTGTCTGGTGAAAATGGACCTTTGCATGCCTAGCTTTCAGACTTGTTCATGTGCTCATCCTATTTACCATGCAAAAATTCCTTTCTAAAATGTATTTCTGTGTAATTAGTCTATGTTGGGCTTTCCTCTTTCTTCCTTAGAGACAGGGCAGCAGCAGCAACCAGTCAGATTACAGAAGATATTTTGGCACCCTCTCTGCAGCCCAGCATCCCTGCAGTCACTCAGTTCCCAGTTTGTCTGTCTCACATGGCATTGGTCACGATGCAGTGTTTTTATGAGGACAAGAGGCATAGGGTCTCCCTTGAACAAAAATGTGTTTTTTGAAAGGTTTAAAAGTCCAAGTATTTTGAACTTTTTTCATCACTTCAGGTCCATGTCTGCTTGGACAGGAAAGAAAATGGACAAGGAAAAGAAAAGAAAAGGTAGCTGTGCAAGTTCTTCTGAAGCAGACCCTGTCTTTACCAAAGCAAAGTCTGTGAGATCTGACAGATCCGACTTCTTCAAAAGGTCAGGGGATCAATATTCGAACATCAGATCAGAGACCTCCTACACCAGGAGGAAAGCTAGGCAGTCTGCAGAGCTTAGAAGGGCTAGTTCTGTCTCTGCTTCCCTCTGCCAAGAGGAAAAGAGGTACAGGCATGGCTCTAGACGTCATGCTTCTGAGCAACAGATAATGGGTTTGGATGAGGGCTCAAATTCTCAGGCAGAACATCCACCCCCTTTCCACCAACCCCTCAGCTGCAACTCAATCTGTGGCTCACTGGCAAGGCAGCATTCTTCTCTCCTGCACCGATTCAGCCAGACCCCAGACTACAGCTCAGATTCAGAAGACACTCAGAGCTCCAACCACAGGAAGGTAAGACCTTCTGCTACTACTCATTTCTCTGAGTCTGAAAAGAATTCATTAATGAAAGCTGTAATTTTGCCTGAGCTAGCTACTGTCTTAAAGGATGCACTCACAGCAGCCAGACAAAGTATAAATTCTGTGGCACAAACTAGGTCCCACTCAATAAAGCATCCCAGGATACCAGTTACAGGAGTTCCAGTGGTTCCTCTAGGGGCAGTGGGGAGCAGTTCCCAAACTTTTGAGTCTGATCAAATAGGCAGTTTAAAAGATCAAGCAACTTCTGGGAAGGAGAGAGTTGATGCTTACAAGGCTTTGGAAGTTGATTCATCCCCTGAAGATGAGGAGGTGTCATCTGAATCCCCTACAGAAGACGAAGAAGGACCAGATGCTATACGTAAGTTTGGCATGGAAAATCAGAGTTATCTGTTCAAGCACATTAAAAGAGTGTTAAAGCTGAAAACTTCCAAAGGTGAAAGCTCTTCAGAAGAAATGCCTATCTTATCTGAAGAAGGCAAGGTAGATAATGCACTTCCTATCCATTCAACAGTGGAAAATCTCATCTGTAGGATTTGGGGTAATCCTGAGGCAAAACACGAAGCCCCAGAAATCCTGCGTAAGTTGTATCCTCTGCCAGTGGATAAAGCTGCTTTGTGGGGGACCTTGCCTAAGGTAGACAGGCCATTGATTACTGCTGATCCTGTGCTTTCATTGCCTGCTAACGTAGATGCTCTCCCTAAAGATCTTACTGATAGAAAGATTGAAGAAGAAATCAAAAGATCTTTCAAGCTGGTAGCAGCCCAGCTTGGAGTGTCTATCTACTGCACTTATGCTTCTAAAGCATTACTGGTATGGCTGGAGGAAGAACAAGCCAGAGTCAAAAGAAAATGGGTCCCATCTGGTGCCATACGGAGGAAGCACAGACTGTGTAAACTTGCAGCTAATTTTATCCATGATGCAGCTGAGGATTCTCTTAGACTCACAGTTAAAAATATGGCATGCCTCACAGTAGCCTGGAGAGCTATATGGCTGCGTCCTTGGACCTCATCACTAGATCTCAGATATCAGCTGCTCTCTTTACCATACACTGGTGGCAAACTATTTGGTGAATCCTTGGTCCAGATCCTGAAGGACTTTGCAGAACACAAACAGTCCTTACATCTAATGAAAAAAAAATGCTCTTTTGGCCATTCGTTTTCTTCTCCTCACAGGTCTCAGAGTTCCTTCCGTTCTCCTCCAAAGTTTAAAGGAGGAAAGGGAAAATACAAGATCTCACAGTCTTTTCATGCCAGCTATGAAAGGACATCTCGTTTTCAAAGAGACACCAGACCATCAAGAGGAACTTTCTAAGAACAGCTAAAATTATCTTTCTTTCTCAGGAACTGGGGAAACTGAAAAATACGGAAATCTATGCTGAATAAACTTCAGTATTTCAGGGCAAGTAAGGCCAATGCTTTGAAAATGTATTATTTCAAAATAAGATTTGTATTATTAAATTAATAATACATAATAATAATAGCTAATTATGATTTCCTATAGAAGCAGATATATATTATAGGGAGGTTTTTGGCACATTCAGCTTCTAATATTCCCCAGTATTCTTGTAGTGGCTTGGACTTGTTTGAAATGTTGCAGTCTTCAATGATGTTTCTTCTTCTGAGAGCATAGTTTCTACAGAAAATAGCTTCTTTTTTTTTTTTTTTTTTTCCCATATTGATCTCATGGAGGAAAAAATAATGTTTCTGGAGTCACAGATTGACTGGATGTACAGTGTTCCTGTGATCGGTGGCATACACAGTTCCTCTAGAATTACTGCCCTACAATCCCAGTGGTTTTCGCATTTGGAAAGAAACAGTGGACAATGTTTACACCAAGAAAATGCAAGAAGAACAACAAATGCTGTAAATGTGTTTATTTAAATTTAAAAGAAAAACTATACAGAGCTCCTGTTCCAGTCACTGTAGCCCAAATTTCCGTACTGGGTCATAAATCAAGAGAGATTAGGAACAAATGGCATCTATAGACCTATCGATTCATGGGTGGGGAGAGTTTTCAGGCATACATTTCTTATTTAGCTTTATGAAAATAAAGCTTTTAGCATCTCTTCTTATATGATATCCCAGTGTATTTGTCCTCAAAGGAAGATCAAACAGGATAAGGCATATATAGTAGCAGGACTGCTAGTGTGCCTACACAGGCTATTTGCACATTTTGTTGAATTCCTTTGCCTTTTTTCTTCATCGTTTTGACACACGTAATTTTTTCTAGAAATTCCTAGCTATGCTCTGGGAGACTTTCTGGAAATGGTTGATGGAGAATTGTGAGGCCAACAGATAATGTATTAGTCTTCCTGCTTTGTCTAAATTTACTAACAATGAGGATATAGTTTGTAAATACAACAGTATTTTTTTATGCTGTTTTATTGCAGCCTAGGTTTGTTTCCAGGGGAACCTAGCAATGATTTGTGCCTCACAGTGGTTATAAGGTTGATCCTTTCTAGCACTAGAGATGATGTCAGTAGACTGCCTCTGGAGGATTCCTGTCTCTGAGTAGTCTGATTGGATTTGGCAGTGATCTTACCGTGTCCTCATTCACACATGCATTCTTTCTTTGATGGTTCTTATTTAATTCTTGAGCATCTGCCATCACCTGCTTTTTTAAATCAGTTCTTTGTTTTTTCGTTGTACAGTTTTCCTCCTGAAATAGCAAGGTAGGAAAGTTTGATTAAATTGATCTCAAGCTTGTTTTTCTTTACAACTTTTTTTCTAGGAGTAGATCAAATTCTTAGGCTAACAACTCTTTCAGCCTTTGGCCAGGAACTTAATCTTCCGTTTTTTCATCTTCTGTCATGACTGAAGATTACAGACATGCTAAAGAAAATCTGCTCAAAAAAAAAAACAACAAAAAAAAAAAAACAACCAAGATAGATGTGCCTTTGTCTTAAGTAGATTGGAAATAATACGAAGTTTTGAAATCTGAATTATTTGTGTAAGAGTATAGGGAGAAGTATAGTCTGCACAGTCTTCAGGATCTCTTATCAGTTAAGGAGTGTGAGCAGATGCCCATTAGGCATTGGATCAGAGTTTGTCCTGGAATCTACAACAAAGCCTTGGTGTAATGTACTTCTGTGCCTTTATTTGTGTGCTTATACTTAGATATTTCCGGTCTGTTGACCTGAAGGCACAAAACAAGAAATTCACTACCAACAGATTTCTTCATCATCATCCTCTTTCTGCATCCAGTATCTCAGAATGTTTTACCCGTTTTGTTTGTTTTGTGTTGCCTTTCATCTGACAGCTGTGCTATAAGGAAAAGTAGTATATTGCTAACCATATATTGAGTTGTTTTGCATGTCCATGAATGTGGCAAAGTTTAGTGGGAACTAGTTGCCTGCTGGACTGCAGAGGCATCGTAATACTGTCTTCCCCATTCTGACTGGTTGCTGCATGTACCCATATCTAAGGAAGAAAAGTTGAAAAGTTGAAAGAAGAAAGGAGATTTCAAGGTACATATTTCTTTCAATAACTCATGCCCTTGTGAAATGGAAGTACTTGTTAAAAATTGTTTGTACTTTGCATTTATACATTATTTTTACCTCCGTACTTCATCTCTCTTAATCATTGTCTGAAAATTTACTGCATGTTTCATAGAACTAAGAGGGAAAAGAAATATGTATTAGTAATCATCTCAGAAAAGTATTTAGAGTTTTAGATTCTGCCTTGCTATCAAATTCTTGTTGAAATGGCATGAAATGCCTGATACATATTGGTACATGGCAAAATGTCTGGTGCATTTCAGTGTTTATTGAGTAACTTTCATCCTTAAAAAGCTAGTAGTGTGGAAAATATCTACAAGACAACAAATCTTCATTTCATGGTCTTCTGATCTAAAGACAAAATTCAGTCACATTCTCATCTCCAGTTCCATTCCAGCCTTCTTGTCTCATTGTTAGCTGTGAGCACTGCATACATGACACGTTTCAAAATAGTTCTTAAATTTTCCATTGTAACGTCAGTTAACCCAACTTGTACTTTCTGTTTCAGTTCAGAATATTGCACTAGATTAGTTTAAAAGTCAGCAAGCAAAACCACAAACAAAAACTAAAAGAAGAAGTGATCTATGCTGGTTGCATTTTGGTCTAATTTTATGAAAAGTCATTAACAAGATTAGAAAATCTTGCAGATTCTGTATCAACATTTCTGACCTTAAAGTGTTTTTGCAATATTATATAGTCTAAAGCTGAAAGTTTCATATAACTCTTTGGACATCAATATTAATAACAAGACAACTGAGTGGCTTTTGTAGTTGGCCTCTTGGCAGCACACAGAAAACCCATTCTAATCCCCAGAGTTCCAGAGTCCCTTCTCTGTTTTGCACACCCGGGGTTGCAAAAGTGCTGTCCAAAATGTTGATGATGTCTTCACTTTTTTTTCTCTCTCTCCTCTTTCTTTTCTCTTTTATTCTCCCTTTCTTTCCTTTCCGTCCAAAACTCTGTGTTCATCTAATACAAGAGTTTTAATCCAGCTTGACAAAGAATCAAGGCCCCATTCAATGTTTCCTCTTCCTGAAAAGGAGAGGAAAGCACCTTGGTTAATCCCACTTCTTTTTTCAATGCCAGAGTTTGGGAGTACTTCTTTCTAGACTTTTCTGGCTAAAGAGGAAAGAATCCCCAGGTTCAGGCTTGATTTTACACCTGCTGTAACTGTGTTCTTATACCAGCACCCGCCTCCATGCAGGTACACACCTGGGTAAATCTGTGTTTTCTTTGTTTTTATACAGACAGTAGAATCTGTATCCTTACTAATATCTAGAAAAATTACAGACAGAATGCAACCAACTGCGTCATCATTTATTTATTGTTTAGTTTGTAAATAAATTTTGTTTCCAAACAAACAAACAAAAAACCAACAAAGATCAACACATAGGGAAAGTTTCCATACATATACTTATCAAAGATGTAAATTAAAATTGAGCTTTTTATTGGATTAGACACAAAAATGTCTGAAATGTGGATATTTTTAGTACAGTGATGGTGTATTATTTACTTACTTTATACTTCCAGCCTAGTGAATTACACTGGATAGGATCATGCTTTAGAACATTTACAGTTTCTTGTCCAGCTGGATAGGATGCAAATGCATTTTAATTTGTTTTCATGCCTACATATTACTGCATAAGCAATTGTGAAGCAATGTTCTTTACTAAATGCTATTACTAAGAAGTCTTTAAACACTGCAGGTCATTTTTCTCTGGGTGTAGGACCCGGTACCATTCAATGTGAGGGTCTAGTCTTCATTGCTTTTTGTATAGCCTGTTTTAATGACTGTTGCCCTCAAAGGAGGGCACTGAAGAAAATACTTTGCTTTCTGACTAGGAGACTTGAACTTACTTAGAATTTATAAACAGTCTGTTCTTTATTTAACCTTTTACATACAAGTGCCTTCCAAAATGATCTGTCTTTGTAATCTGCTCATGTTTTCAGTGTCATAAACATTTACGCTTTGCTGCTGAATGACTGACATTTTGGAGCAGAATTCATTTAAGTGTTAATAACCTAAATGTTTGCAGTGAGCACAGAAGATCAATCATCAGATATTTATCCTAATGCCGTGTACAAGCAATAACAAAAAACAAAGTCAAGCCAGTACAGTCAAGTGTATTTGGCCTCTGTACAGTTTAATATTGACATGAAGGTTTTCATAAGGTAAATGTTCCTACCACTTCTGTGTATACACAGAAAATCTCCTGCATGCTTAAAATAATAATAATAATAAAATGTTACATGCATATTAGAGGTGTCCTTTTTTCAGAATGTGAAAACTTGGAGTTTTCCAAAGTAAAGGATGTTGAGATAAGGAATATCAGTTGGATGGAAAGTGATGTAGTGGGTTGCTGAAATACTTCTCGATAGAGCATCGATCAGTGAACACTATAATCTGTGACCTTGTCTATGCTATAATGTTTTGATTTTTCTGGATACTCAGAGGTAGTAGAAAAAGGAAAGCAAATACATTATTGGACGATCTAAGGTATTTGTTTATAGGAATTACACAGTTAAAATAGTTTGCTGAACAGATATTCAATCTAAAAATGTGAATTTGACGTATTTTCATTTCCTCGATATTCTGTACATTTTCCTTTAGATGGAAGTCATTAAGGAGAAAAAAAATATTTGCTCTTAGGTACCTGTATAAAGTCAAATGTTTTTTTTAAGACAAAGTTTAAGGCAGTTGCACCCAGCAGTGCAGCTGCCAATAGTGTTTTTCAGTTGGAAATGGTTTGGAGCTGCTGCTGAAATCTTCCTCTTGAGACTGAAGTGCAGTGTTGAGGATTAAGAAAAGAGCCCAGCTACATCTGTTTCACAAAATGCAGGCTTGTCACCGCTACAAATTTGTTTGGGATGCTGATGGTGCTGCAGCTTTTCCACTGACTGCAGTATTCTGCTAAATAAATCTTTCATCCTTGCCTTTCTTTCCTTGCCTGTTTCCCTGCCTTTCTTTCCTTTTCCCATTGTGCTCCAAATCATCCTCATCATTGCCTGAACATGTTTTCGATTATGGATTGAGATAGGGAGATTGATCTCATAAGCAATAAAAAACCTAAGCATGCTCTTAACTGCTCATTTCTAGCTAGTGTAAGCTGAACTTGTTGATTTACCTGTATGCAGTAAACGTTTTAGCAATTTTAAAAGCAACTTATTTCTGATAAAATACTGATCACTATCAGGATATGGACTTTGCTTTTCTTCTTAGGCTATTTTCATTTGTTTCTTCTGCACCCTTTTAATGGAATATGTAGGTCTCTTGAAAGGTAAGATTAAAATTGTAAGTCTGGCCTGCATTGTGTAACAAATTATTTGAAGTGCAGCACTGTTATTTTCTTTGTACTAGTAAAGAAAATCAGTATATTCCATTTAACCGAATTCATTCTTCATTCGTGTTGAAGGAGTCAAAGAAATTAAGAAGTTTAACAGACTAACTTCACAGCACATCAGAACCTTGTTACTTTGAAGAACAAATAATTTTTTTTGGTAACTTTACAACCCCCTTTTTAATGCTTGCAGTTGCATCTAAATTGCTTCCAAGCCAAGGGCACAAATCTTACCATTGAAAAGTCATGCACGGTGAAAAAAATAAAAACAGCCACAAAAAACCCACCTTCCCCTGAAGACATTCTCTGTTTAAACCATCACTACACCATGCATTCATGTCAATTGCATCATATCAATTTGTCTCTACAATGTGTTCAGATTTACTGAAGGATTATAGAGCTGCACACATGCTTCTTATGAACTCTGCATGCATTACTGATTTTGCCTTACAAAACGGTGCATCACTTAATTCCTTTCATTTGTTTGTTTGTGTCTCCAGTGATGCAGAGGACCATAAACCTCTAAAAAAAGGAAGTCGGACACCATCAGACAGAACTGTGAAAAAAGAAGACAGTGATGATAGTTTAGTTGACTATGGAGAAGGTGTAAATGGCCAGTTCAATGAGGATGGCTCCTTTATTGGACAATACAGCGGTAAAAAAGAGAAAGAACCTGCAGAAGGAAATGAAAGTTCTGAGGCTCCTTCTCCTGTAAATGCCATGAATTCATTTGTGTAATCAAAGAACTCGATTCCCTTGTGTTTTCTGTTTGTTTGCACTTGCACATCCTCCTTCTTGTACGATGAACACGCAGGTAACAAAGCTCCTCACCTCAAAGTGTTTATGCTATGAGAACGTGCTGGTCCATACAATTAAATGGTATAATGACCAAGTGGGATGGTAATATGAATCAAGGTAAAAAATTCAAACTTTGTTTGGAACTCGGATTTTCTTACTTTTCTAAAAAAGGAACTGACACAGGAAAAAAAAAAATAGCATTGACTTACAATTTTGTTTCCTGTTGAAAATAGGGTATAATGCATGAAAAAAAAGATACTACACAATTCACAGTCTCATGATCACTATAAAAACATGGTTGGACAGTTTGTTATGCAGTCCTCAGCCAAATCCCTGGGTATGAATTCCATTTTCATTGTTAGTGTTATAGTAGTATTATATAGAACTTCAATGTCTTTGTGGACATTGTTGTGAAATTGGTGACTTAATGTCTAGCTTTCATATGTCTTTTTGCAAGACAGTTAGGAACAGTATGTACAGTATATAATTGCTAAATGATTTTAGTATGACACTTGCATTTGCTGATGCTTAATAAGGCCCTATTATCTGCTCTTTGCTCCTATTACTTTATAGCCTTTTTAATCTACCAAGTATTACAGCAGTACGGTGTTCTATTTTTTACATCAAAAAGCGTTGGATTGATTTTAGGGTATAAAAGATACGCATTGCAATGCATTTTGGAATTTGTACAGTCACTGAAAGAAAAACTTTAAAATGAGAGAAAATATTCCAGAAAATACAGGGCAAAATACATTCAGTGCCTTTATACAATATGCATTCCATAATGCACTGTACTATGAAATCAGTTGGTGCAGTAAACTGTGATTAGCGGACTACTATCATTGCCATAAATTAAAAAGTGTAAAATAAAACAGTGTTATGAAACTGTTGTGCTGAAAAGTGGGACGTTTCACATGTTTTAAGTTAAACAAATGAGAATATAGTAATAGTAATAGTAATAGTCTCGTGCGGGTTGGAAGGGACCTTAGAGAATATGAGTGTTTTTTTGTTTTTTTGTTTTTTTGGGTTTTTTTTCCTTATTAAAAAACACTTTCTAGCCAGTTTCAGCACAACAGGTTTTCATGGCCTTAGAAGATTTATTTAAAGTAAGTAGTCAAGCAACCAGAAGTAAATTTACTTCCTTACACAGCAAGCTATAAGCTCTTGTAAAACAAAGAGTTAAAAACCAAGGCAGCCAACTACACCAGCAAGAGTGCATTTCCCTCTGTGTCACGGCTCAACCAGTGCGGCAGCTTTGGAATTATCTTCACCCTGAAGCAGTGTGGGGGATGCAGCTCACAACTGCACGATTCAGTCTGACAACTGCTCCTATGGTTTAGTGGTAAAGGTTTACCATTGTCAGTTACAAAATTATTTTCTCACATACGATATCAATCAAGTGTTTACCTCCAAATATAAATTTTATAACAACCTATGGTTGAAGGAATGCTCAGTTTCATTTGCCAATAAATTGGTTTTTCATAACTTGCATCAAGTTTAATTTTAAGTAAGCTTTTTATATGTAGATATTTTGTTGAATTTGTAAATACACTTAAAATGTAGGTGCTATATGCTTCTAGGTGTTACAAACAAATAAAACAAGAACGCTTATGTTGTACTGTGTAAGAAGTACTATAGCCCATGGTGTGCATGGTATTTTAAGGCATCTACTTCAATATTATTTTGGGGGTTTTTTTTGTTTTGTTTTTGTTTTGTTTTGTTTTGTTTTTTGCTGTGACAACAAAATAGAGAACTGTTCTGCTTTCTTACTGCAGATTCCTAATTGAACCATTCAGAGCTTTCGCCGGTGCGTTACCTCAGATCATAGCACACCTTGCAGCATCCGTGTATATATTGTAGGTAAAGTACAGCTGAAGTACTCACAAGTGTATCTGTTTTAAGCTTCTTTCGCACCTTTGAGCTTTCTATTGATCCAGTTTTCTTAATGGGAACCGAAACAAGAAGTGAATTATACAAACACTGACTACAAAGCACAAAGAGAACATTTCGTAAGATTTGCCAGTGGTTTTGGTAAAAAAAAAAAAAAAGAGAATATAATTTTATTTAATTGTAGATGCTGAATGATCTGTGCATGTGGGGGTAAACATACAGGCTTACTTCTGTAATAGTGCAACAGATTTTGTATTAAAAATAAATGTGGTTTTAAAATTTCACTGTTTGTTCTGTTTACACTAGCAGTAAAGATCTCATCTGATTTACCATCTAATTAAGAATTTGAAGTAGGAAAGAGCATAAAGCAACTCTCTCAGAAGCTGTTGCCATGGTGTTACAGGACTGCATATACTGCCGCCAAATCACTTATGGAATATCGCAGGTCTGTACATGCAACCATTTGAAAAGAAAGGTGAATTTTATCTGATCATTTGCCATTGAAATCTGCTGCAGCTTATGTTTTACTTCCATCAGTGCTTTATTTAGTCACATTTCTGAGAAGAAAAAATAATGAAACGAACGGTCGTGCCCATACTTGTAAGTGTGAATGAGAGGAAATGTTCATTGCAAATTAAGAGCCTTCAAATAGGATCCTAAAGCCTAAATACAAAATTCGGAGCATTTTTAAACAGCAGTACATGAACTGAGAGGATTTGAAACAGCACCTCTTACAGTGTACAAAATCCATTGCAATGCTCTTTGCATACCTTGCCTATTCTGTGTATGAGTGGCTGGGCAGGAGGGCAGTTGCTCTGCTGAGAGGACTGCAGGGGAGCCATGGATTCCAAGAGGCACAGATGCTTCAGGAAGTACATCAGAAGGTTGGTATTTGCCCACAGTGATCCAAAAAGGGATTCAGTCCCTGAATCAGAAGCCATTCTGTCCACTTCCTGAGCCATCTTTATAACTGGAACCCCCTGGCTATTCTGATGTCTGTCATCTGTGTAGTTGCCGTTTTGGCACCTTCAAATATCAGGCTGCCTGTTTTTCTGCTCAGGTATGTGTTGATTTTTCCAGCAATGTGCATTGACTGGGAGATATGAAGCACTGATGTTTCTATTTAGAAAAAAAAGATTATTTCCTGGTAAGAGGGTTCTGGGCTCACTAGGCTTTGTTGAGACAGAAGATTTCACATGATAGTCATTTCTGGAGACACATGTATGTTCTTTCGTGCATCGTTCCCAAAGTGTGCTGATACATGAAGTGGCTGCATATTCCTTTTGGTGATTTTCATTTGCTTTTGATTTTATTCTCACTGAAGTGGTTGTATAAATCCAGAGGGAATTAAAGAGGATATGCCAACAGTAATTTCTCTTGTAATCTTCTATTTTCATATGGTTCCCAGGAAAATACCTCAGTGCTTCACTGTCAAAATATAAGCCACTGCTGTAAACTTAATTTAATTATTTCTATTATGTTTTAGATACAAGTGAAGAGGAGGTAAAATGCTTGGTCTGTAGTCTGCCATGTTATACAAATCAGTGTGCCAGGACTTCAAAGCTGGGCCTTTGAACAGTGGGGTGTAAGGCAGACTGAATCTGTTGTCCAGTTTCTTGGAAACTGCTTGGCCTCATGCTCTGCTAAGGAATTAACTGTGTTTATCTCTGACAGTAAACTGCATTTGATCTGTATCTTCCTATTTCCTAATCCAAAGGTCTCTAAAAAGGGAAGCTTTGATCTTGAACTCCCACAGCATCTGACAGGCAATAGCAGCCCACTCTGCACAGCGCTGTGCTGTGTTTGCACAGCTCTGAAGGGCTTCAAGTCCTCGCGAGACTAAGGAGACAAATCAAGTTTTCTACATTGCAGAATTCAGAATATACTTCAGTTAGATGGGCTGCACCCACAGAGTCCTTGTGGGCATGGCAACATGAATGGATTTTTGTTGTTCTATTTCATATTTATCCACTGTTTATTTCAAAAGACTTAGAAGAACTTCTTCATCTTGGATCCTTTGGCTGAATCCAATTGAAAATTGCCAATAACTGCAGGTTTTGATGGAGGAAGTGCTCAGATGGACAAACACACACACATAAGGCAACTGCTTTCTTTCCTTAATTTCTGAATGAAGCTGCAAAGTTGCCTGGGAAGAAAATGCTCATTATAAGCATAGGGCAAGGCCAACTGAAGACAACCCTTCCCATTAGCTTGGGAATTCAATCAGTATTGATCAAATAGATTGAGAGGAGGGGGCTATCCCAAGCTCTTTAGATAAGAAAAATAAGAATTCTACGTGATGAGGTCATCAGATTCAGATGTGGGATGCCAGAATCAGTGTTTCTGAAGAGCTTCCTCAGAAAAAAATATAGGGGGAAGGGGGAATTAATTGAAACAGCTTGTGGCCAAGTCAGAGAACAGAGTGAATGGAAGTGACATGGACATAGACTGGAATATTTTGACTTACAGTAAGATGAGCACAGAGCCCTTTGCTCAGCCATCTGGCAGTCTCCTGGCGCAGATACCACAAAGGGAACCACTGATTTTCTTTCAGAGGTTATTTTCTTTTCCTAGCCTGTCTTCAATGTTGAACTGGTGCTTCAATTTTATATTTTTCTATTTATTTATATATATGTTTTTTGCTTTAGTAAGAAAACAGATTCGTCTGTTGTATTAAAATCAGTGGTTTTAAACTTTTGAGAAAGGGAGGGGTTTGATTTGTTTCTAAAACAAGTGGATTTTTCAATGTGACAGACGGATTTTTAAGCTTTAGAAGTAACAATTGGCCACTAGGGGGAAACCACAGTTACTCGTTAGCAGAAACCCGTGGAAAGCAGCTATCTGAAACAATGCATCTAAGTTCACATCGCATATGAAAGCGAATAGAGATATACAAATATATATGCATATGTACAAATATGCATATATAAAATACTATATAATACTTAGAAGAAGTAAAACCACTGCCCACACTTTCTGTGGCCTAAAAGCAAACATTTTTAAACAGACTCTACCAGCTATACCCCCAGCCTTTGCTTTCTCCCCTTTCAGGGTGCTACTGGGTTGCAGAGGGAGCAAGAGCTCTGCCTTTCCAGCCCATGTAAACCCTTGCAGGGAGAAACCATGAGACCATAAAACTGAAGAGCTTAATGGAAGATCATGTGTTGCTGTG
Source organism: Coturnix japonica (assembly GCF_054131305.1). Classification (NCBI taxonomy): domain Eukaryota; kingdom Metazoa; phylum Chordata; class Aves; order Galliformes; family Phasianidae; genus Coturnix; species Coturnix japonica. Next base: position 25,683,084 of record NC_140663.1, read on the forward strand.
CTGCCACATTCACGATAAGCTGTACGGGATATTAAGGGCAGGATCTTACTCATTTAATTTCCTGTGACTATGAAAACTATATCTGCTCTTGTGAGCTGGATGTCTCAGAACCAACATAATTAACCAGGAATGGGCCACATCCAGAATCTTTCTTGTACTGAGAAGTGCTGTTTGCACACCCAAACTGCAGTTGTGCTTGATGATCTTTGTAGGTACATTCCAACTGAACTGTTCTATTCCATTCTATTATGTGAAAGGTCTCTGGTGCACAGTAGTTCTCTAATGTTGTCTGTGAATAATTTGACAGAGTGCTGTTGGCCAGAGTAGACCCAAAACAGGGATTATTTTAACAACATCATGGACCGCTGGGATGTTAAGCTTGGAAATATTTCCAGATGCTGTTTATTCTGCTGGTACAAACAGCCAGAGGACAACATTTGGTCACCCAGATACAAATTAAAGCTGGGTAAATGAAGTTTAAGTTTATTCTGAAATTCAGCATCCGGCCCAGTCTCAGAGACAAACAAAAATGGCAACTTTTGAAGGTGGAAGCAGAATCAGGATCAGCCAGAACACCTTGCTGTTTTACTAACTCCCAGCTCAGCGTATCTGCGTACCAGTGCTTGGCAGCTGTATAAAATAATTAAGGTATTTGTTTGTTTGTTTTTAATGTAAATTTAGCTTGTAGCCAATTAGCTCAGATTTTAACATTCACCTGAAAGGGAAGACTGCTATTCTTAGCTGAATTTGTGAAAGCAAAAGAGATACATCCCCACAACAAGGCCGTGCTGCATAATCAGTAGCCCATCATCCCAAAGTAGGGTGCTTCATCTTATTTAAATCTGTCAGGGTTGCCCTTAATCTCCGTGTCAAAGAGGAAAGGCTTAAGGTCTTGTTGCATGTGGGTGAGATAAACTCATCAGGCAGCAGATAACACTCAGCTGGGCCTGCCTTGCAGGGGTGGAGGAGCTCAGTGTTAGGCTGTCCATTTCAGACAGCTGTGCATGCTGGCCCTCTTTGGGTGTGTACAAGACAATCACCGCTATTAACCGTGTCAATCGAGGCAACATGTTACCATCAGGGGGGCAACCTCAGAGCCAGAGATCTTGAAGATCACCTAGTTCCAACTCCTTGCCACTGGCAGGAAACACTGCCTACAAAATCCTGCTGCTCAAAGCCATATCCAGCGTAGCCTTGAACACTTCCAGTGATGGGGCACCCACAGCTGCTCTGGGCAGCTTGTGCCACTGCCTCATCTCCTTCATAGTAAAGAATTACTTTCTAATATCTAATATAAATCTCCCCTCTTCTATCTTAAAACCATTTCCCCTTGACCTATCACTATTCTCCCTAATACAGCATCCCTCCCTGTCTTTCCTGTAGACCTGTAGTACTGAAATGCTGCAATGAGGTCTCCCCACAGCCTTCTCTTCCGGAGGCTGAACAAGCCCAGCTTTCTCACCCTGTCTTTGTGGCCCTCCTCTGCATCTGCTCCAACAGCTCTGCATCCTTCTTGTGCTGCTGTGGGGGCCCAGAGCTGGATGCAGTGCTCCAGATGGGGCCTCACAGGGACAAAACAAAGGGGGGACAAACACTTTCCTCACCCTGCAGCCCCAGATACAGTTGGCTTTCTCAGCTGAAAGTTCACCTTGCCAGCTGATGTTAGTTTTTCATCCACCATCATTACCATATCATTCTCGACAGGGCTGCTCTCCATGTACTTATTGCCCAGCCTGCATTCGTGTTTGGGATTGTCTCTACTCAAACAATTGCATGTTTTTTTGGCATTACAATATCAGAAGTCCCATTTGTCCAAAAATAGATGAGGAATCCAGGACTGGATCCACACTGTCAGGCAGCATCATCTTTACAGGGCCTGTGCCTGCAGGAGCCATCTCAGCATGCCAAGGTCTCCCATACTAGGAAACTGAGTGATGTCCCTTACACTGCGTGCTGCCATGTCTGTGTCACAGCAACATGAGGCAGAGTGACCTTCATTCAGAACATGGACGGTTTTGCAGCAGGACACCTGTTGGATGGGGTGTGGGAGTGAAATAAAAAGAAAAAGCATAGGATATTCAGAATACAAAAGAAGGGTTGGAAACACCTTAGATATCAAAGCCAAACAAAACAGAAAAATAATTGTTTTTGTCTCATACAAAACACAGCAGTACAAGATGTTTGAGATTAGAGGGGCTGCCTTGCCAAGGTAACAAATAAAAGCTGATGAATTCTCTTGCTGCTGGAGGTGAGAGCAGAGCTTGTAACACTGGAACTGGGACAGATTTCTTCAGCCGCCACACTGCCAAAGCCATCAAAGCTGCGTTAATTTATACCAGCTGAGACTTCTGCTTGTGGCATTTTATGCAAGTCTTCGGGCAGAGGTTTGCATAATGAATTTTTGTTTTTAGTGAATAAATGTCTAATAACGTGTCAGTGTTTCTCCACTAATGACAGCAGCCTCCAGCAGTGACACACCAGCCCCAGCAAGTGATGCTAGAGACAGTCACATGGCAGAAGGGCAGTCTTTCTTTTCTAAATGATTTATTTCAGGCTACAACTGAAGAACATTCTGCTAAAAACAGTAAAAACAAAACAAAATTGCTTTCGTGATGTAGTTCATTTCTGGTGAGATTATGGCCAACTAGTTGGTCACTACAGTGATCTGTAATAATGAAAACAAAGTAAAAGCACCATTGGAGGAGCTCAAAGTATAAATTTTAATTCTACACTGTCATGGTTTTGTAATTTTGCTATCAGTATCAGTATTCCACATCATAACATCATGTAAAGTATGGATACTTCTATTGAATGTGCAGTCCACAGAAGAAGACTACATATCCCAGAGAACAACAGGGTTAATGATAAGTCACGGGACCAGGACGCTGTATAATCTCGTTCCCAGGCTGGAGTGCCCTCCTTCTTCTCTCGAACTTCTCGGAGAGTGGGAAGCGTTCCAGCCGTGTCGCCTAGAGCTCACAGTAGGCCTCTCGGTTTTCGGGGACTCTCTCTCTCTGTTTCGTTCAATTTGTTAGCCTCAATTATATTATATTGTGTTATCTTGTATTTCGGCATCATATTTAGTAAAATAAGTTTTTCCTCCTTAGATTGTCGCTGTTTTATCCCACTCCCTTTTTCCCCCTCCTTTCCGGGCCCCGGGAGGGGGGCCCACGGGGTGGCTTCCCCTGTCACGGGCATAGGTAAATCTAAGTAACCCGTGACAGATTTTTTGGTGGAGAATGCGGGCATAGAGCTTTTTAGCTTTTAGAACAACTCTCTCTTTACTCTTAAAGAGCTTCGTTAGGGGAGTGTTATCTTTTCGTAGCTGCTCACTGAGAACGTGACCTTGAAATACCAGACAAATTGTCAACATTAAGGGCTGCTGTACATTCTCAGCACTGCTATCTAACTTTTGTGTAGAAAACAAAGGGATTTCTTTCTCCCTTAGAGCAAAGCTAGCTAGCTCTGACTTTTACAGAGCCTGCCAGCTATGAATCCACTCTTCATCCCAGTTGCTCTGTTTAAGGGATTGAAAGCAATTATGATCTTCTTAAAGTATTGGTCAACTATTAACACCATAATTTGGTGTTGTGGAATTGTGCAGGTATATAGCCTAATAAGGTGGATACTGATGGAGACACCTGCCTGGTACTTTTATGAGATGTGGTATGGTCAGAATTTTGGCACCTACATCCCAGATGGAATTGTGAATCTTACAAACACTTGCATCCCAGATGGAATTGCGAATCTTACAAGTACTTGCATCCCAGATGGAACAGGCAATTTTACAAACACCACCATGTTTAATTCATTGTACAGGCTAAAAAAACCCTTTTTATTTAGGTTGTACTCTCAGATTTCCACACACCTTTCAATAACTGAGATAGGGTTCATACTTGCATCCATGTTATCACTATTAATGAATGCATATATGTTCCTATGCATTCGTTCTATGCGGAAGTCTCCTCCAGAACCAGAGAATGATGACTGGCAGGGAATATGGAAAGGTTTAGGAAAAGTCTTAGAAGCATGGGGACCCGCAGTGTCATGGGATTTCACTCTTGAACACCTAAGGGACCCTAAGAAATTAAGTGAGTATTTGGGTCAGAGATCTAAGGAGGTAAACCTTATGTGGGGTTTGGCTTATGCATACCGTGCTTTGTATCATACTATTCTGGAGAGAGAGAGTTTCCGATCTGAGATTCAAGCCCAAGTTAATTCTGATCAGTCACAGGAGGCATCAGTAGCAATATCAGTTGCCCCTGTGGAAGGCAAGAAATGGAAACGGGTGTCCACGCGTCTAGAACGAAAAGAAGGAGAAGCACAGGGGGGGGCTGCAGAAGACCCAGGTGCCGGGCATGGAGCAGTACCGAAAAAAGCAAAGGCAAAAACCAAGAGGCATGAAGAAGAGACTGATGATGAGGAGGAAATCACCTATTGTCGACCTCTGAAGCTGACTGAAATCCAAGGCTCAAGAAAGGAGTTCACACGGCGTCAAGATGAAGGTATCCTTGCTTGGTTGCTTCGCTGCTGGGACAACGGGGCCAACAGCTTGTCTCTAGATGGTAATGAAGCTCGCCAACTAGGAAACATTGCCCAAGATGCAGGTATCGACAGAGGGATTAGCAGATGTTCGGATGGAGCTGCCACTCTCTGGTTGCGGCTGTTAGAAGCCGTGAGAGAAAGGTACCCCTATAAGGATGCTTTGAAGCCTAAATTTGATAGTTGGAATACCGTCCAAAAAGGTATTCAGCGCCTGAGGGAATTGGCCATGGCGAAAATGTTGTACAGCCCTGATCCAAGTGAACTTGACCCTGAGAGAGTGAGGGCCGATCCTGACATGTGGCAGAAAATCACAAGTACAGCACCAGAGAGAATGGCACAGTCATTGGTAACAGGTTCTAAAGGGTTCGTGGACAGATGGCCCCGAGTTGTTGAGCTGATTATAATGCTTCAAACCACTGATCAGCAGCTCCCTCAACTGCATGCCGCAGTTTCTGCCATCTCACGGCTAGAAAACCGAGTAGATGAAATGTGCAAGAAATTGTTTCCATCAACTAATCATAATGATGATCCCGTAATAGTATCAGAAACAACAAAACAACCATCAGGTAGATAAAGCTGCCAAAATTGAAGTGGCTCAAATTGACTTGGACTGGCAGAATAAGGGTGAATTATTTCTAGCTCGATGGGCTCATGAGACCTCAGGTCATCAAGGAAGAGACGCGACATATAAGTGGGCCAGAGACCGAGGGGTGGACTTAACCATGGACGCTATTGCGCAGATTATTCATGATTGTGAAACATGTGCCATAATTAAACAAGCCAAAAGGATGAAACCTCTCTGGGAGGAAGGGCGGTGGCAAAAGTATAAATATGGGGAGGCGTGGCAGGTTGATTATATCACCTTGCCACGATCTCGCAGTGGTAAGTGTTATGTACTCACCATGGTAGAGGCAACCACTGGGTGGCTTGAAACATACGCAGTACCCCATGCAACTGCTCGAAACACCATATTAGGTCTTGAGAAACAAGTCCTGTGGCGACATGGCACCCCAGAAAGAATTGAATCTGATAATGGGACACATTTTAAAAATTCCCTTATAAATACTTGGGCCAAAGATCATGGCATTGAGTGGATTTATCATATTCCCTACCATGCACCAGCTTCTGGTAAAATTGAACGATATAATGGGTTGTTGAAAACTATGTTGAAAGCAATGGGTGGCGGAACATTTAAGCACTGGGAGAAGAATCTAGCAGAAGCCACTTGGTTGGTGAATACTAGAGGATCTGTCAATCGTGATGGTCCTAGTCAATCTAGCCCCCTACACACTGTAGAAGGAGATAAGGTCCCTGTTGTACATGTAAAGAACATGTTGGGAAAAGCTGTTTGGGTCCTTCCAGCTTCTGGAAAGGGCAAACCTATCCGTGGAACTGTCTTTGCCCAGGGACCTGGGTGCACTTGGTGGGTAATGCAGAAGGATGGGGATGTTCAGTGTGTACCACAAGGGAATTTGATGCTGAGGGAGTGCAGTCAATAATTTTATGTATTTATATGTATATATGTTTGCATGTGTAGTGTATTTTAGTTATTATAGTATTATAGTTGTACATTTAGTTATGTTACATGTAATTCTACTGTTTAGCTATCATAATTTTACATACGTGTATATATATGTATATATATTTTTACCATGATGTAATAATGTAGAATAAGGGGTGGAATGTCATGGTTTTGTAATTTTGCTATCAGTATTCCACATCATAACATCATGTAAAGTATGGATACTTCTATTGAATGTGCAGTCCACAGAAGAAGACTACATATCCCAGAGAACAACAGGGTTAATGATAAGTCACGGGACCAGGACGCTGTATAATCTCGTTCCCAGGCTGGAGTGCCCTCCTTCTTCTCTCGAACTTCTCGGAGAGTGGGAAGCGTTCCAGCCGTGTCGCCTAGAGCTCACAGTAGGCCTCTCGGTTTTCGGGGACTCTCTCTCTCTGTTTCGTTCAATTTGTTAGCCTCAATTATATTATATTGTGTTATCTTGTATTTCGGCATCATATTTAGTAAAATAAGTTTTTCCTCCTTAGATTGTCGCTGTTTTATCCCACTCCCTTTTTCCCCCTCCTTTCCGGGCCCCGGGAGGGGGGCCCACGGGGTGGCTTCCCCTGTCACGGGCATAGGTAAATCTAAGTAACCCGTGACATACACACAAAAGCTTTGGGAGAATGATTGCAACATCCTTCTTAATTGTAGATAGGATTTGCTGTTTTGATGGCTGCAATTTGATGTTCTTTCGTAAAAGATAACAAGATGAATTGCCCTGTCACTCAACTAAAGCTTTTCTGCAGGTTTGGTTCTGGCTTTTTTGTTTGCTGTCAGGCATTTAATTTTTTTTAATGCATCCAGTAGGATGGGTTTCAACATGATTTACGTCCAGTCATCACTGGATGATGAGGTTTTCAGTAAGAAGTTTGGAGAAAAATTGCTGTAGACCATAGAAAACTCTGTTGAAAATGAGATAGGACAATTAATGCAGCTTAATCCTGCATCTGGGTGTAGTCTTTCCCTGTAAGTTAAACTGTAATTTCAGCCATGCTTTCTGTGTGAGACTTGAACTGATATAAAAACACATAGATATTGAATCTGAAATGCTCAGCTACTTCAGTGAACAAATATAGGCTAATATATGAAGTGGATGTATGGCTGTTTTAAGACAAATTAAGATGGTGAATGCATTGGGGTTTGTTCCTGCTGATGATAATGCAAACTGAAATCTATTGCAGCAGAAACTACAGCCTTGCTAAAAACACTGTCTTTAACTCACATCTCAGCCTCACAGAAAGAGTCATGTCTTCTTTTCCCTGAGCTCAGCACAATGAAGTCAGTTCTCCAAGGATCTCCACGCACTGCAGGGCTCTTTGCTGTGGTTCAGCCTCACCCCGTGCTGAGAGCACTCTCTACTACCCTCCCCTACAGTTGGGAGTGCACTCAAAGGGAGAACAGTTATGGAGCGGTGGTCATTACATAGAGATTAATGCTCAAAGTCCATTTTAATTCCCTCCCCTTCAAAGTGCTGGGCTAGTCACTGAATGCTATGTTTTTCTATTCATTCATCTTGTTGGGTGAAATAAATATTGACATGTTAGCTATTGGTAGAATGGATAAGCAAACTAAGTACTGAAAATGAATTCCCTGAATGCTTTGTGCCAGCATCCATTAGTGACTGTTACTGACCTGGTGACACACAGATGATGATTCATAGTGTTACTTGCTTATGCTCTCACTTCACATGCTCCTCAGCAGTGCACTTAAACAGCACTACTCCATTCACTTCTGGCTTTTTAAAATTCTAGTAGATACTTTAGACACACAGGAATGATCAGTAACGTCGACATCAGTGAGGACTTCTAGGCAAGTTCACATTACAGTGCATCTTCACCAACAGAACACGCTTCAGAAATGGATATATTATTATGTTTTAGGAAAGGGAAGGAAAAGGAAAAAGGAAAAGGAAAAGGAAAAGGAAAAGGAAAAGGAAAAGGAAAAGGAAAAGGAAAAGGAAAAGGAAAAGAAGGAGAAGGAGAGGAAAGAAGCAGGTGGGGTTGTTTTGTCCTCACTACATGAAGCGTTCATAGAGCCGAATCCTGGCAAAGTCTCTGAAGCACGAAAACAGAGCGTATCCTTGTGATGCAGCAGGCTGGGAGCAGTCATCTGCTGCAAATCCCATGTTGCTGCACAGAAGTGATCATTTCCTATCTTCATGTTTCATTGCTCCTTGCAAACAACAGGCAGCAAAATGAAAATACTTAGCAGGATAAATACATTTATTGAAGAGGTTCTGTCTAGATTGAATATCAGTCCCAGGCATTCTGCTTCGGTTCTGGTACAGGTCTGTGCATCACCCTGTGCATAAGGGAACATTGGCAACTTCATTAAACAGTGCACAATTGATTTTTACATCTTCTGAGATCCTAATAAGCTGCACACATGTCTAAATCTGAAGTGAGATCCCAAATCAGATTTGAAAAGCTGCTGTTCTGAATAAAAACGCAGGTGACTTTGAAATATCATTTAATTTCAGTAAATGTCACATGGCCCAGCTGCATGTGACCATGCGTTAGCAATGTGATATTGCAATTACTGGTTGCACCCCTGCTTTTTCAACAGGAGTCCTCCAACAGCTTCCAGAACATGTTGGAGTTTCTGCTAAAATACACCTAGATATTTTCCATCATCACCTCTCAGAAATGTCAGACAACTGCTGAAGTTTCTCCTTTGTTCCTGTCCAAGGCCCACTGTAACTTTGAAATGCATTGGTTTTTCTAATGCTGAATTTTGCAGACAGCTGAAGTTGAGTTCTAATCAAATACGCATGGTTTCTGTCTCATTAATTCAAATGAAGTCACATCATGAATTTGTTTACCAAGAATTTCTTTGTAACTTTGTTGACTTTGCAGTAGTCTCAGTAGGTTTGTCTCCAACCGCTAATTAGAGGCCAGGCTCACCTCAATTGCTGTTAGCTGATTACCTGGCTGTTTTGAAGGGCTCTGTTAGGGCTTTCAGGGACCTCTGTAGTACTTGACTCCCAAAAGACAGGGATGACAGGACTGCAGCATTTCAATTCTGTCTCACATTGCTCTGTGTACCAAACGGCCAAGGACAACAACGCTTTGGGGCTTTCAACCTGGAAGATGGAAAGTGCAACAGAGCCGCTGCTAGTGCTTCTTGGCCACTGCAGAAGAGAGTCTACTCAGGGAAGCTACAAAGTGTTTTTTTTCTTTGTTCTTGGAGTCGTCACTCCTGCACCATCTTTTATTTGAGCATGTCCATTTTGTGGCGCTGCCTTGCTCTGTATGTTGATTGCCAGTGATGACTGTGCCACCCCTGGTGAGTTGAACGGGGGGGACAGTACTAAACAACACATACTTTAAACAACATAGCCCAAAGCCACTCAACTGTGGTTTCTGGCCATACTGAGAAAACATATGGTTTAGAAAAACATCCTATGCATGTTCCTTATTGCAAATTGAATGGTAACCTTTCTTACCAGAAAGCAAGATGGAAGATCCTGTGGAGCTTGTGTGAGTGCAAGATAAAAACACAGATGGTAATCCAGAACAATATTCTGCTTTTCTCTGAAGCATTGGAGGCTCTCCACACCTAAAGATCTGATACAGGAGATCCTAATGACATTAATTGATATGGTGTGCAGATACTTCTTACTGCAGGCTCAGCTTTTGCTCTGTTAGTGATGATATATGATTTTTAGCTTGAGTTAAATTTTCAGATCCTGTTTTTTTCTTCTCACTATCTTTATATAGCATTGTCTGCTTAAGGCACTGTATGATTACATTCCTTTACTTGCTTGATACACAACAAATCACCACTATTAAATAGATTGGATAGGGTGCGTAGGTCAGAGGACACAAATGTACTGTACACATATAGGCTGGTGTATAAGATGTAGATATACCAGATGGTAAGGAATGTTTCATGTGGATATCCATTCAAGCACTAATGCCTCAATGAAACTCAGTGTAAGTGGCAAAGAAAAAGGCACAGGAATAATGAGGTCAGTGGGAAATGAGGTAACAGAAAGAAGTCAAAGATATAAGAGTGAATGACCTAGTCAAGACTTTTCTACTACAGATGTAATTACTTTGGAAGAAATTAATCTACATGATCATTACATTGGTTTTATATGAATAGTCAAGAAAAAAAAATCCATCTAGAATAACTTACTTGCCACAAAGATGTGATGAAAAAAGAATTAACCTTGAGGGAACAAAAAGCAGAAATGAATGGCTGATTGCCCAAACCTAAAAAGAGACTTCCTGCCCACTGTCGCATGCACACTTGTTTGATGCCTTAAAATGTTTTTGTTGGAGTGGAGAAAAAAAACAATTTCAGAGCCAAGTAATTGCCACTCTTTCATTGAATGGTAGTTAATAAGACATCCGGGGAGAACTGGGTTGATTTAAATTCTTTATTCTAAAGGGTATTCAGCAACCATGTTCCAACTAAATGGATAATCAAATAAGTCACACTCTCCACTTAAAAATGTGGTCATTGTTAATGGACCTAATATCCAAGAGTACGGCTTTGTCACTGAATTCAAGCACAGTCTCAGTTAAAAGCACAGTCCCTCTGAGCCTTGGACTCACACTGCTTCTAACACCAGCTCTGGGCACCAGAGAAGCTGAGAAAGCTCTGTGTGTATTTTAGATAGTCTTACAGGTGGCAGAAATACATACCTTTATGCTCAGTTTCAAAATGAGTGATTTCCTGTGGTTAGAGAAATTAACCATGAAGTGATCCCAGGACTTTGAAATTTATGTGGCAGTGAAGTGAATGGAAAGAAATTGGATTCTCACCACAAATGTTCTTTATATTTATTTATTTATTTATTTATTTATTTATTTATTTATTTATTTATTTATTTATTTTTGTGGGGTCAGATTTCCACTGTGGTTTCTTTCCAACAACAGGAGGGAACAGACCTGGTCTTCAGCTACTTCCTGTCTTCCAGTTCCCACCAAGCTGAGTAGGGCTAGTTTGATTTGAAAGAGCCAGGTAGATAGCCAGGTTTAAACACATTGAAAAGTGATCTTAAAATAATTAAATTTAATGCTTTCTTCCCCTTAACATCTTTAATTTTCTTCCATGAGATCAGATTGATCACCAGAAGGAATTCATTGTTGTGGGTGCTGTTATTTATGTTAAAGCAGCACAGAGTGGCTCTAGGAGATCCCAATGTATTAAGTGACGTTAAAAATTTATGGTAGGGTCCATCCCACCTGTCAAAGTTGTTTAAAAAAGGTCTAGGTGTTGTCTTTAAGTTCATTTTTACCCTCTCACAAAAGACAATGACAAGTCATTCCACCTATTTTTGACAGCCCTCTCAAGTGGCAGCCAACTGTTAAGTTTATACTCTGCCCTTAAATGCTTCTGCCAAGAGTAGAAAGGCCCATTGCAGGCTTGGAAAGGAATGGCACTATTTGTCTTCTTCTGCCGCCATCTGCAGACCTCTTCTTCTTCCCCAGCCCCAAGAAGTCTCAGTCCCTGTACATACAATCTCATTCTGTGTCATGTTGCTCCCTACGGGCTGCTGCCTGCTTTATGCATACAGCCATTTGTGCTGCGAGAATTTGTAAGGAAGTTAAATGATAATGCTTTTCCTAAATCTAAAAGGACTTTGAAAATCTACCTAACAAGCAAATACAAGCAACTAATCCCTTGTCTTCACAATTTGCCAAGAAAATCCTGTTGCAAAGCTACCAGTAGCTACTGATCTGATCACAGCAGCAGGAACCTGACTCGTATGGTGGGGATTATGTACTGCAAATTAATGGTACCTGGTAGATTGGTACAAGGATGCTGGCAGTGTGTAGTGAGGTCGCATATACTATCACGTATTGCTCTCACAGCTTTGTACTCATAAAGCTGAGGAGGAGCTGGTATAACAAAATTTATTCCATACTGAATATTGGATTTATGAATAAGCTGATGATTTAGCAGCTCAGGTTGGCAAATAAATTAAGAAGTCACACTCCTGAAAAATTAATGCAGAAAAGCATGAATTTAACACCAGATTATGAATAGGTTTTGAAATCAATGGCACCTACAGGTTGTGAATCATTACATGACCTGGCTGTAAGTAGCAACAATTAGCAATCTGGCACCAGGAAACTTGTAAAGTGAGAAAGTTCATCAAAGCAGGAAGATAAATGGGAAACTCCACGAAAAATGACTCTTGTTTTTGGATCACAGATTCTATAGAAAATCAAATGTCTGTCCTTGTAGAAAGTAAGATAGATTTTTCAGACTGTTAAATCCTGGCAAGGGCAATTTGAATCAGTTCTGTCAGAAGTATAGTCATCCTACTGGAAGAACTCCAGAAAAGAGATTAGCAGTTGTTCAAGCAGGAAGTAATAAAAGTAATTCAGCCTCCTCCGGGGAAAGGTAATACCACAACACTGTGATGTTCCTGGGATAATGGAGCATTAGACTGGTGAGTAAGTTGATGTCATTGATAAAAGACAGACTGGAAATAGTGATTACTCCAGTGAAATAAGTTTCACTCTAACGGAAAGGGCATCAATCATGCCATGTACCTGAAAAACAGCCTGGCAGTATGACCAGGAAGATTAAATGGCCACAAAAGCACCTGGATATAACACAAAAAATGAGATCAATACTGATATTGTGAACCTATATCAATGGTGAACCTATAGGTTCCATTAGAAATCAGTGAATTATGGACAGTGAACAACATTTCATTGAATTTGAAGTTGCCAACACAACTCCAGAAGAAAAAGCTGAATCCTGACCCTTTGGCTCCTTTGGAGACCAGTTTTGCTGTGCATCGACGCCCCCAAGAGGTGAGGTCACACAGCGTTCTGCCACTTTAGGTCCATGGCTTTTGGTGATAAAATTCCGTAGTACTGCACTATGTTCAGTGGGTGTAGAATATGAGCAAGGAAGTGCCCCAGCTCCTGCTGGTCATGCCACTTTAGAAAGGAATTTCAAACAAACTCATTATATGTCTTTAAATTACAATTCCTAAGAGAACACATAATGTAGAGGTAAACTGAATGAGTCAGACATGAAGATAAAAGCAAACTGAGAGTAAAAACACTGATGGCTGTTTGGCAAACTAAAGAGAACTGGAGAAACCAAGGAGGGATGGTAGTGAATGGGAACTGTTTTTGCTGGCACCGAACACAGCCACTGTGATTCAGATCTGGAAGATGCAAAGAGGTCTTAGAAGAGTAGAAGAAAATATTATTCAGGCTTTAGTTCTGAGTAGATCCTGCACAACCCCCAGGAGTCAAAGCTTGGAGCTGTAATAACACAGCTGACTGTCTAATTGAAATGTTCTCACGGCAGTACAAAATAATTTCTAGGAAGATGGACCTGCTGCTGAACCAGTTATCACTGTTCATGGATTGGGTGGGTCCAGACCAAATCTTATGGGCAAAGATAATTCTTGTGGCTTTTACTTCAATGTGTATATTTCGGTGTAGATGTCTTTTACTGTGACACTTTTTCCTCTCCTTTGGAAACAAAACAAAAGAATTCTGGGCTCTGCAGTAGCAAAAGTTTCCTTTACCCATCCAAAATAGTCCCCTTGCAATTTCATAGTCTTCACATTATAAAACCCCCCAAAGAACTTTCGTTACTGTAAGAAAGATAACTTTTCTTCCTCAGGCAACAGACAAAGAGACAGACAGATTTGACAGAAGAACTAGAAATATTTGGACAAAGATTAAATAAGAAGGAAAACTGAAAATATGACTGCCAAATTTCAGGAGCGTTAGGAGGAGTACTGTGAAGTTTTGAGTTGTGCCAAAGAAAGGAGATCAAGGAGAGACTTTAGAAAGATGGTAGAGACGCTGGAACTCTGTCCAACTCAAGGCAGAGAGGCAGGCTGAGATGCAAGTCTGGGCAGAGAGAGACAACAAGCAAAGGGCTGAATATGCAAGGTGTCATGCTGGAAGCTCAGATTGACTGAGTAAAGAGAAAAACCACATATGCACAGGAAGAAAACAAAGCTGAAGTGCAGAAGAGGAGTTCCAGAGAAGGAGATATTAAAGAGAGGGATCCAAAAAGCTCAGATATGATGGGAAAAAGATGTTGACTGTGATGCTGAAAGCAGAAGACAAATAGAGTGGGATGATGCCACATCTTTTTCTTCTGAATATTTCAAAAAGAAAGTAGAATAAATCAAAATGCAAGAAAGGAAAGAGCTGGGCAGAGAATCTCAGTGCAGCAGCCATAGAAGGATCATTTGATAGAACTATAAATGTAAGGATAAAATGAGGAGAATGGGAACTGCATGCTGGGAACTGCTCTTTTGGAACAAAGCAATTAGATATCAAAATTGCACTTATACATTGGTATTTCTATTCTATAAATATAAATAAATAAATATAATAAAGAAGTTTATTTATGCTAACTTCTTTTTCCTCACTGGAATGAAAAATGGTGTTTAAGGAATAAAGTTATCCATTATCAGTGGTTTTCACATATTATAGGAGTTATAAAGAAAGCTCAACGCTGGTCAAGCAAGAAATGAAACCAGTGTGACCAAGTTCCCAAACAAAGCCAGGACTTGGACCAGGCTTTGGGTTTAATGGCACCAGGAGTTACAGAAGGTCTAATAACCATATTCTAATCCTGTGTGTTCATGTTATAAAGATACGACCAAATAAGTCTTCAGTAGTGCCAGTGTGTAATCACGTTCTTGCTGTGATAGTTTATATTTTTGGTGTGGCACAACAAAGCAAATAAATAAAAACATTTTAAAATAATATTGTTTGCTATGAAGTACCCTGTTTCCTGAATTATTATATAAAGTACAACTTTAGCACACAGGTTCATGTGCAGTCTTTGGCAATCTCAGTTTACATGTGTATTTCTTCAGGTATGTCAGGATGACAGATTGTGCAAAGACAAGATACCTCTTATTTTCATAGTGTAACTGATCTGCTTTTGTTGGGTGTGAGGTGACTACTCTGCCCAAGAAGAGAAGGGATAACAAATGAAGTCCAGTTGTGCAGTTGTCAGTGCTGAGACAGAATAGACCATTAAAGTATATCTGAAAAGATCCAGGTACTTCTTGTGATATTTAATTTACAATCCTTACTCATCTGATTGGATTTCTGACTCTTGCTGCCTGACTCAGTACAGCCACAGTTGCTACATACAGGATATTGGGTCCCTTGTCTTCATTAAGTCTTCTCTTCTTCTAGACATCTCTTTAATGTTGGCCTTCCACTGAAAATCTTGTATTACATCTCAGTACTTTCCAGGCCTTTTTCACTGTGTTTTCACAATTCTTATCAGCCCTGACAGCCTTGTCTCAGTCTACAAGACTCAAATTGCTTCCAGCCAGGGAGCACAGACAGTGTTAGACAAAATGTTGTCAAGCAGCTGGTGGTCAGAAAATCATAAGGACCCGTAGAAAGACTTGTGGAAAATGATGCTTAGATTGTGCACTAATTCTGAGAACCAAAATAATCAAAAGCCTGGTGCATATATGTATGTATATATATACGTCACTCAAACTGTTAGAAAGAGCACAATGGCATTGTTTGATAGAACAAAATCTCAGCTACAAAACTCTATTTTTCAACATAGTCACTATTATTAGCTCTGTATTTCCACCAGTAATGAATAAGAGCTGCCTGCTGCACTTGTAAACATCTGCACTGCTGGAGGTGAACTGCTGTTGCCACTGCTGAAAATGGTGGTGGCAGCTTTACTTCATATCAACCACAATCTTTTCCCAGTGAGCTTCTGTAAGTAACTGTCAAATTATGAGAAATCTCTAGGAAGGCTATTCTGCCTTCCACCAGCTGCAGGACGGTGTGGTTCAGACCAGTCTCAGCCATCTCCCAGTGCAGGGCTCTGAGCTCAGTCACTGATGACTGACCCACTTCTGTTGTATAAGTGCAAGGTATGAGGGGTTTTTTTTTGTTTTTTTGTTTTTTTGAAGAGAACTGCTGTGAAATGAGACACTTCATTTCTGGAAAAGGAGAGTAATCTAATCAGGCGAACTTGTGTTTAGTTAGCTAAGTTTATGGCCTATTTTAAAGAGGATGTGCTACAGAGGTTCTATATTTCTATGAGATGGATGTTTCCTTAAATAAGCGATGACTTAGGTCAGCTTGAGGAAAGCAGAGCTGGTGTAGATTCCAAAAAGCCTGCATAACTGTTCCTTCTATATTGAGCTGATAACAACTCAAAAGCATATTTATTTCAGTTTCCTATATCTGTTTATTGCATGTTAGAAGCACGTGCCAGCCCTACTTGACAAGCATTATGCTAACAAGAACAAGTAATGTTCTACAGAACATAAGGAGTAAAATAGGACCAAACATCTTCCAAGTTGTCCAAAGTGGACAGTGTTCCCCCTGGTCTATCTATTTAAAGGAAGCTGTACCCTCAGCAGGGTGCATACAGAGAGGGATAAACATATGCAAAGTAATCCATGGCTTGCTTTTCATTTGCCCACCCTTTTCCCTCTGTATAGAATATGAGTATAAATCTACAAACAATCAGACATACTATCACCTGTGCTATATCCACTGGTTGGCTGGAAATGAGGGTGCCATTTGTTTTGAACCCTGATGTGGAAACCTGAGTCCCCTCCTGCTTGGACTCCTTGGGCACCTGGTACAGTCACTTCCAGCTCTGGAGCTTGGCATCCAGGCACTGTAGAGCCACATGTCACTGTTTCCCTGGCCCTATGTGGAATTACTGTCTTCTTCTGGCTTTAAGTGGGAGGCTGACTAGGTCAGCCTGATGAGATAAGGATAGGAATACCTAGCTATATATATACGTTTCACTAGCATTTAGATGTTATATGTCTCATTAGGATTTGAGTGTTACAGAGATGGCAAAAACCTCATTTATGTAATACAGCCTACACAATTCAGTGTGCTCCAAGGGGAGATATTTTCTGAAGACTACTGCCAAAAATACACGCTTAAAAAATTTAGTAGCTTTGGGGGATAAAAATTGAACTTGAGCAGCTATAAGGATGATTAGCTCCCTAAATCTCCTCTGTGAATCCTATTAAATACAACTTCTACAGCCTGAAGAGCTTCTGTTCCCTCCCCCTACCGACTCCCTAGACAAAGGGAAATGTGTTGTGCTGGACTAAATGTTACCCTAGCAGAAGGCATCTCTCACAAGAGAAGCTGGAAAAACACTCATTAGAATAGAATTGCATGGGATTTGTTTCTACATGCAAGCACCTTTCTTGACCTGTCTTTGAACCAATTTTATCTGCTTTTCTTTGCTGACCTGATGAGCTGCTCATGAATACTTAATAACTACTGAACTTCCTACACAACCACGGGAAAAAAACAACACCCAAACAAACCCAAGGAGAATATTTAGAGATGCTCTCTTTTCAGACATGTCTTTGTTGTTTTCTCTTCGCGTGGAAACAAAGACATCTACAGCTTAAAACTTATTCTCTTTTTGGACTTAAAAATCTTGCAATACTGTATAATGGTACAGATGGAGAGAGACTGGGCCTAGTGCTGAGAATATAAGTTTCCTTTAATTAAAGCTGTGAATTCACTGTGACCTCATCATCCTGTCTATATTTAGCTGAGCTGTCTGGGTCCAAGTGATATTGAAAACCTGGACTGTCTTAAAGATGACCCTGTGCACACTCATAATGTTCCTGTAGGCACCCTCAGATCAGAGATACAGTTTATCTCCAAAATAATGTCATCCTAGAACACATATGCCAGCATTCTGAACCTCCATGAATCCATACAAGAGCTATCCCACAAACATTTTGCAAAAAGAACTAGTAGTTCAGAATTTAGGGCCCGGGTCTTAATAGATGCTGAAGAGGCACCTAACCATGGTCCAAAGCACTGACACATGGCCCAGGGCAGAACTAGGTGGACTTGGATGGACAGCACAAGAGTGAAGAGAGTCACGAACAATACTTGGAAAATAGTCTTATGGAGATAAAACATACACAATGCACGATCTCCTAAATAAAAAGACAGGCATTACAAACAAACAACCTAAAACAAAATAAAACAAACCAAAAAAACCCATCTATTTTTAAAGCAGCTGTGGTTTGTTTGAATTATTATCAGTTGTATTACTAATCATTGCTATTTAACGTGAGCATTTCTCACAAATAAACAGTCATGCTGTGCGGATTTTCTAATTGCTTCATGAATATGTGGTCACATTTCATTTTGAACTTTAATCCCAATTTTGGCCATTTTTGTCCATCCTCAAAACAAATACATTTCCTAATTCCCAGTACTTGCAATGTGAATCCAAGCATCATACAGCCTTGGACTGCCAGCCAAACTCACATTAGTCTGCTGGCTGCCTAAACTGCCCACAGACCACTATGTCCAAATGATTTAAGGAAAATAATGGGCAGAGGATGTTGTTGGTGTCTGCTGGTGATGTGAATGTGTGTCCTCACAGTGGCAGTGCAATCTCATCAGTGCATCTGGCTCTAAAATATACCAAAGAGTACAAGGAGTCATGGAGACTCTGATGCGTGTTTTTGGGAGATGAAAGAACAGATATTATTAGTCTGGAAGCGTCTGGATTTGCCTAATGATACATGCATGGATAATCCATTTCTTATGGACTTGATTGCTTGCATTATAGGACACTGAAATAATTACAG
Organism: Coturnix japonica; assembly: GCF_054131305.1. Taxonomy (NCBI): domain Eukaryota; kingdom Metazoa; phylum Chordata; class Aves; order Galliformes; family Phasianidae; genus Coturnix; species Coturnix japonica. Next base: position 25,701,779 of record NC_140663.1, read on the forward strand.
AATGCCAGATGTAACAAAAAAATGTAATCATCCTGATTTCAACCCCATTTGTAATCTTGGGTTAGCTTTTTATTTCAGATACACTTAGGACTGATGTCAAACAACAAGTGGGTTTTACGCCGGTATGACAGAACGAGTATATATTGTGCCACCAAATCTCATAACTAGAATATGGGATCAGATGAATACATAAAACTTAATTTAAGCTCTGTATTAAAAGGTTGTCTCATTTTAGGTCTCCTCGTCTGACCTATTATCTGTGAATATCTCATTTGATCTTTCTGCAAAGTGAAGGATAGATTATTTTAATGTTTGTAGTACTTCTGATTTAATCAGCATTTTAAAGAAGTACGAATGTCATTTTTACTTTCTAAGCACATTAGAGAACATCTATATTCTATTTCCATGCCTAAAACTTTGTGAAGTTTTGAACTGTATTTGACATAAATTCCCTACTGAAATAGCAAGTAAAGGTGTGGCTGGAGGATGGTCTCTTTTGCAAATAAAAACAACACTGACTGTGCAAGGTACCCGAAGGTAATTTATTACAACTTTAACCCCCCTCCGCCCCCATGGCAGTTTTTCCATCCAAGAAACTGTCAAGTTCCTCTACTGTGTCTAGTATATCACATATAAAACAGCTGCTGTGATTCCTGTTGGAATAATAGTCATGGGGGGTGGTCATGGCATTTCCTAGAGATTTTTCTGCTTAGTTATAATACCCAAAATGCTCATGGCATCCCTGTTCAGAGGGATAAATACATTTGAGCATGCTTTATCTTAAATGACAAATAAACCAGAAAATATGTTTTAAACGTACAGTGTCAATGTTAGAAAGACAAGCACCAAAAATCTGCTGGGTGGTAAAATCAAGCTTTCCTGTTTAACTTTGATTTGCCCACTTATGCACATATAAATATAGTCTTTGACAACTTGACCACAGACTACTCTTTCCACTGTGATGGTAGAAAGTATGAAGTATGCAGAGCAGCATCTCTGGGGATGGGTACTGCTATTTAGTAGAATTATAGAATCATAAAATTACTTGAGTTGAAGGGGACCCTTAAAGGTCATCTAGTTCAATTCCCTGGCAATGAACAGCAACACCTACAGCTAGATCAGGTTGCTGGGAACCCAGTCAAGCCTTACTTTGAATGTTTCCAGGTATGGAGAATCCACCCTGAGCATGTTGCTCATTTGACTTCAACCATTTCAACCACCTGATGCTGTTTCCCTTGCCCAGGCACTCCCCATCTCTTCAGCAGCTCCAAACATTAATGGTTCCATATTTTGCCATTGCTTTTCTTGGTCCAGCACCTTGCCCAGAACACAAGTCTAGCAGGCACCAAGTCTGACTGCTAGATGTCATGACCTCAGATAGGGAGAAAAGTCCTCTAAGGTTGGGTAGCAGGAGCCATTTCAAGGAGAATTCAGCTTTCCACTGCTAAGACTGTACATACATGTATGGCCAGTATGGGGATGGCTTATGCAATTCAATCATATTTTAGGAACAGTGAGAATGTGAAGTGTGCTTGTACATGAAGATGACATATGGGACTGGAAAATCTGCAGTCAAAGCTGTATTAGTAAATTAAAAGGTGGTGGCACAATTTTGACCTGTTTGGGTGTTTTTTGTTCTTTGTTTTGTTTGTTTTTTTTCTAAAAACAATTTATAAACACAGTTTGGAAATCAGCTCAGCCAGGAAACTTTCCCAGCCACAGCTGCAATGAGGCTCTACTGCTGTAAGGAGCAAGAGAATATAGTAATGACATGGGCAGTGCCAGACCAGCTGGTCTCTGTACCAGAGATCAGGCACATTGAATTTATTGGCCTGAATAAACCCTGAGACTCTCAGTCATGGTCACTGCTTTCTGACACATTGCACTTTTAAGCTGTATAACAGCAGCAGTATTTATTCACTCAGGCAGGCAGTTTGCCTGAGTTTGAGACAGCGTGATGGAACCAACAGTGCGAAGAATTCATTAAAAGAATTAAGAATTCATTAAAGATTTTATTATGTGTGGTTGGGCATGGAAAATGTCAAGCCATATACTTGAAAAAAAAAAACAACTGAGAACATTCTGGAAGAACTTGGATAAAATTTCCTAATGCAAAGTATGAGGTGACATTTATAACAAAGTCACTACCCTAGCCACATTTGTAAAAAGGTTAAGCATTAATGCACAGGGAACAGCGTGTGCAGAGATTGGATTTACTTTCCTTGCTTCCAGTAGCAAAGCAGTGAGAGATTCTGAGCTTCAGAGCAGACCGCTAATTATATCTTTAAAGACACAACGACAATGGCCTTAACAATTTGGAGCATTTTTAACTGCCTCTTGCTCAGGAAGAAAACAAAACATCCTTTCCCCAGGATGTCTCTGAAAGGTCATATCAGTAAGCATGGTCTTGGGTAAGTGACAGGAATAACATGTGGTGGTCATTAGAGGTGAGACTTTGGCTAAGCAGCTGGGGACTGAAAATTCTCGTTACTTTGTCCTAAATTTTCTAGCTTTGCTATCAACATAAAGCTCAAAAAAGACTGCTGCCAAACTGTTATTCGGCTATGCTTGTTATTGCTTTGGTTTTACCAGTATCTTGGCTTCTTAATCAGTAAATGACATTAAAATTCTCATTTACATCGCAATCACTGCTGGCAGTTCCCTCTTTTATGCCTTACTGGATTCAGGTTTGTAGATGGAAGGAGCCTTTCAGGACTACAGCTGCAGCATTTTGGGTTGTTCTGGGTCTGTTGAAAACTATCACTTAACAACATGATGGCATCACAGCTGATATCTGAAGCCTATCATCACCAGGTTTAAAAGCCCTCAGTGCAGTTGAACTTTACTAGACTCCTGATTTTCAGCTTCTACTTGAAAATAGTTAGTGGATGTAAGAATAGCAGCTGATCTCCCTGTTCACCTGTGGACTTGACTGTGCTTTGGGCTAGCAGTATAAGGTGAAGTCCAGAGGCCAGCTGTGCAGTATGGCCCTGGTTGGGAGTGATGGTTGGTGCTGGGTCCCAGGGAGATAATGCTGCCCTACAAGATGATAAACTGTGGGTTGCTATGGGTATGCAGTGCTTACAAGTGCTTTTGCATCTCCTTCTGATTTGTACTTATCCTTTTCATCTTAATTTCTTTTGTATTTCTACTGTATTACAAGTATGTTATTGTTTGTTTTTAGAAGGAACTCCAGATGATACAGGGTTAACTCTGGAGTGTGACAGTCATGCAGAGTTCCTGAATCTGCATATTTATTCACCTGTGTATTTAGCTTTTTGTGTTTACGTTGTTTATTTTTAATGCAATTTCAATGAGTACAGTCTGGACAATACCAGCAATCTGGAAGTCACCACAAAATAAGTAAATATGCATGTAAAATATTGATAAAGCATTATTCCTATGATATTTAAAATGCTTAGTGGGAAATTAAGAGCTTGATCCAGCAAACTTCTGCATATTTCATTGACCACATCAATGATGGTAGGCCTCTGTGTGGGGGTTTTTTCAACCCATGTATGGGTGACAAGAAGGTGACTTAAAAAAGAGGGAATTTCTGAATTGCTTCTTAGCCATTTACACTAAGGTAAACTCTTTATTTCTGGTGCAGTTTCAGCAGCACGTATTCAGTTTGTTATTGTTTCAAACAAGTGGTTAATATTTGGGCAATGCAGCATGTAATGGTGCAGTCAAAAAAACATTTTTATGAATACTCCACAGTGCAAATATGTTTAAAACCACTGTTACCAGTAAAAAAAATATATATATATATCTTTTTTTTCCCTTGAGTAAGAATATGGAGTTTATCTTGGAAGGTCTGTAGACACTATTGTTGAGGACTCAAAATTTCATGATAAGTATGGGGATACTTTGTACTAAGGGAATGGGATTAACAAAATCATTTTCCATCCTCACAATTCTGTCTCACTATGAGTCCCAAGGGGCTCTTTAAAGAAATGCTCATAATGAAGCTCTAGGGACTACTGTATAACCCCATTATTCAGAGAAATGCTTTTCAGCTTGGGTTTTTTGTTCTGTTTTTTACTTTTTCAGAGCTCCATTGTATCTGACTAACACATACTGAATTCTCAGAAGCCTTCTTGTGATCTTCTTACATCACCAGGGCAATTATTCTGTTTTATATGCAAACTAGTCCATAAATTTTATGGATTTTTTTTTTGAAAGCTGAAATAAATGCAAACTGATGTTGTGTATATTTTTCACTCCAAGGGGTACATGTCTAGAGGATGGTCTTTGGCAGTATTGATTTGCTTCAGCATTCTGGGTTTTCAAATAATCAAACAAAAATTGATCCCTCATGCACTTTATTTCCAGCAGCCCCACAGCTAAGAGTTTTCTTCTATTTTCTCCTGTGATTCTCTGATTATGACAGCGTTACAGAAACCAATATTATAATAGAAATGGAAAATGAAATGCTTCCACTAATTTGGTTCACGCACCACAGCCATTTCCATGGGGCTTGGTGGGAGGGCCAGGGACTGCGATCCCAGTCAGGACACCTGGCCCTCCTGAGGAGAAACTGGTAACACCATGCGTGTATTCAGTAAGACACAAGTTTTGTTTAGTACAGTTGTTGAAGTGTGAGGAAAAAGAATTGGGGCAAAAGAGTAGATTTTTCTTTCTTTTTTTTAATTAGAAAATCAGTTTTAACGAAAATACTGGAATAAGACAGGCTGTCATTTTTCAGCTAGAAATGAGGTGAAGTGCTCCTGCCTTCTCAGTTGTTTTCTTCTTTAAAATGTTTGAAAATATAAAAATCTGGTAATGAATATATAATCCCAGACACATCATGAACTTTTTAACAATTTGTCTGGTGTGCCCAAGGGAAGATATCCTGTACTTTTCAGTATAAGTGGTTGTCCTAATCTAAAATAATAATCAGTGCACAACAGTCATGTATGAAGCATTATTAATCAGTGGACTCTTCTTCATCTAAAAAAAAATACTGATCCTGATTTTACATATTAATTCTGTTTTTAATATAATCTTCCTCCAAGATTTATCTGCTGTTATCAGCTGTTCTTAGCTCTTTCTAGAAGCTGCTAGTCAACACTATTGTGTATCCAATGTTGTGGTGTGGATACTGCTGTGCTTTGACATCAACGCACCGGGTAGAATTTATCTGAGGAGATGAGGATATTTGCTGTGCAGATCTCCCCATCTCAGCTATTTCTCTAGCCTGGCTGGGCCTAATCAGTGGAGAGAAAGAAGCACTTGGGTTTATCTCACCCTATTATTGACATCTAAATGAAGTCAAATGAGCAGAATCTTAAAACTGCCTAGTTATATCCATTCACTATGCATGAAGATTACAATGAATGCTGCAGCTGAAAATATTTATGCTGAAGATGTGAGTAGGTAAATAAGATGAATCTGACCACTGCCTTTATATTTTCATCAGCTCTCTCAGTTTCATAATTCACAGGTTATGCTATGGTTGAGCTGATATGGTACAAGGAAGAGCAACAAAGTAACCACAGCCTATTTTGCAATGCTTTCTTTTTGAAGGAAGTAGGCGTTTCAGTAATCATTTACTTAATACAGAGTATTACAGGTGCAATAATTTTTACAGCCTCCAAACATCATAATGTCATGGTCTGGAGAACCTAAAAAAAATACTTAAGACTGTTTTATTGTTATTTAAGGCCTTTGCTACAAGAAAATATTATAGTTTTGATTTAGACACCAGTAAGACAATCAGTCACAGGACTGAAGTGACTTTAAAGAGATCACCTAGTGCAGCCAAGAGGCAGGACCATCTGTAGAAGGATTACTCGTGATTTTCAAAAAGCTCCCAAGATAAAGTCCTCAGACTATGAGTACCTAAACCACTGCTTTCTTGTAATTTACAGCCATTACTTGTCTCCTCTGTTATGGGCTTTAGGAACAGGTGAATCTCTTATTTATTATTTATTTACTTGATTGCCATCAGGTTATCATCTAGTTCTCATTCCTCTAGGCTAAACAAAATCATTCAATCCAGTTTTTCCATATGGCACAGTGACTCTTCTCAGCACATGTGCTATCTCTGTCCAAATTTGCAGCACGTCCCTTTGCTGTTGTGTCTGAAATTTTGCAGCTTTGCTTAGTTCTTTATAAATGACAATGTTGTGGTTTTTGTTTGTACATCAGTGCAACACCATTTCTCGTGCTCATGAATCCTTTCCTAGAGGACAGTTCATAAGCCAGCTAAATCCCACTCCTGTACTTACCTACTCGATAGAATCTCTGCTTTTCAATATTCTGTTTTGAACTAAAACTTGTCCTGCCAAATTAACTTCTTTCTATTAAACTGTCTTGAAACTTAGTAAGCTGTGTGTCTCTTCTACCTCTCTGTCACCAATGAAAACATTGAACTATGCCATTTCAGGACAGGTCCTTGATAAAACATCTCTTAGAGCACCTCTTCATTCTGACCCTGATTCAGTGCCAATTACGCTAGATATGCTCTTCAACCACTTGTAGTCAGGCAATAGCATTTTTTTGTCTAAGCCATCTTGCCCAGTTTGCTTTAGGTCTGTTATGTGAAACCTTAAAAAATGCCTAGTATTTGACATCTACTGCCTTTTATCTCTTAGGCTGTTTTGTAAGAGATTACCCTGGACTGATACAATTTGTTCCTGACATATCTGCAGAGAAGCAGATGTGGGATTTAAGTGCCACCTAACTGTCATTTCTGATGCTTAAGATCCACATCCTCAAAACTCATAATTCGAAAAACCTGAATTCTCTGGCTTCTATGTTCTCTCTAGGAAGTGTGTATTTTGCTAAGTTCGGTCTGCAACCCAAAATTTAGTCCTTATATTCCAATAGGCTTAAGGGTCTCTTAAGCCGAGCCCTGCAAATAAAGATTTAATGTGAGAGATATGAAGAAGAAATTACACTGCTCGCCTAAGACTGAGACATTCAAGTTCTGGTCATAGTTCAGAACTGTTTCTGTATTTTCCACAGAACACTGCTGGAAACAAACAGACAAAACCCTACAGATAGTATCAGGCTGAACTTAAATCTCCCTTTCTAAACAAGCCTTTTAACAGAGGAATTGTGTGCACTGCAGTGTAATGATCCAGCATGTTGCAGTTAGTCACTAAAATGTTAGGGACAAAGGAGACACTAATTGTGAAGTGTAATTGTCTTTTCACCCCTCTCCCCATTGAGTTACAGCATCTGTTAAAGATAATCTCTTCTAATTCACAGATAACATTTTTAATTCCATGATAAATGTTATCTTTCATCGATACCTAGAAGAAAAAGGAATCAGAATACATATAGCTTACAGCTACAATACACGACTTGCATATAAAACTGCCCTTTGCATTAAATTTAATAATTGATTTTATTAAGCAATGTTATTTACAGTACCATTGATTCTCTAAATTCTGTTTTCACAAGCACAATTCAGCAAGACCTGGACGGACCGGGGAGCTGGGCATCAATAAAACAGATAAGGTTTAACAAGAGCAAGTGTACAGTCTTGCACCTGGGAAGGAATTACTGCAAGTATAGTATAGGTTGGGACATGACTTGTGGGAGAGGAGCTCTGTGGAGAAGGACTGGGGAGTCCTGGTGGACAACAGATTGGCCATGGGTCAGCAGTGTGCCCTGGTGGTCAAGAAAGCCAATGGGCTCCTAGAGTGCATTAGAAGGAGTGTGGCCATCACGTCAAGGGAGCTGATCCTTCTCCTCTCTACTCTGCCCTGGTCAGGCCTGACCTGGAGCTAGTAGCTAAGTAGTATATAGACATATAAACAAGTTGTATTTATTTATAGATATATATGGAAACTGACCGTAAATTCCATGGTAAACTTTCAATGCTATTTCTTCAACCTTGGCACTAGAAAGAATAATATTCCATACACTGGAACAGAGATCCAGACTGCTCAAAAGTTGAGTTATCTCTATTCACTGCAGACAGCTAGTGAAAGAAGTGAGTATGAAGGACAAGAATTAGTTGTTTCCCTACAACTCTTTGTCATTACTTCTATCTCTTCATGTTTTCAATTAACTGAGTTAATTCATTAAAATAAATTCAGCAAAATTATTTGTAAAGTATCTTACAAATAGTAAAAAGGGTGGAGAAAACTTTGAAATGTGAGCTCTATAAAGTATGCATTTTGTTACATCTCCCATTCTTTACTTCTTTGCTTTTGTGTCCTTTAAGAAGCAAAAAACATCTGGCTTGAAAAAGAATGAGTGAAAAATGTATAATCTTTTGAAGTGGAAGTTCCTGCTCTTTGAAGTTTAAAGATTAGCCATTTTTAGATGATCGTGACTGCTGGGCAACCAATTTATGTCAGCCCCATGAGAATTCTTTAAATTAAGTTTAGCAGCGCATTGCTGAGAAGATTAAAGACTTTTTTGGTGTTGTAAAAGAAAAAACGGTACTGGATGAAATTTAGGACATCTTAGTTCTTTTTGTTACTTTTTTTCTGATTAAATCTGTTCTAAAATAAGTCATACATGGCATTTATGTGTGTATACCTGTATAGTGGTATGCATATGTGCATGTATCTATGTCAATTACATCCCTTCTATCCACACACAGTCAAAGTGAGGTGCTGGTCTCCGTAAACATTCAGCAACCACCACTGAATGTCAATGGGAGCTAGTTTTCCATATGGTAGAATTACATGACATACCTTTGTTTCATGCACACTTCCATGTCTGATGTCATTTTGTCAGACTGCCCTTCTGCTGCCATCTGTTACATGACAACAAAACGGAATGGGACGTTGTCAGGAAGGTTCAACCATTGCTGACATGCCCCAAACATCCACTTATAGCACTGCTGGCCAACATAATAAAATAGGGGGCATTACTTTTGAAGCAGCCATCACATTTTATGATCTTATACACCTTGAAGAATGAGACATGGATTCATAGAAAAAAACGTAATGATCTCATGTAAGGGCTTGGGTAATGATTAAGAGAAGGGTGATAAAACTAAGGTGATAATTCTTGAAGACTTGAATTGCAACTTTAGTAATTACTAGTGTCCTATTTGCATAGTACCTATGTATATAGCCAGCTCTGTATATACGTAAAGAAAATGGAGATGTCTTCTGAATGAGTAGAACTGTCAACAGCTGAAGACTTTTCTATTCATGACATGGTCATCTCTCACTGGGACTAAATGAGTAAATGTTGGCATTAATAGGTATTATTCTCCATGAGAAACAGCCAATATAGCTGTTTAGCAATATTACTATTTTTAATGTATATTTATTTCCATTAATTTTAGCTTTCTCCTTTGTTTTTGTGTTGAAAGGCTGTAGGTAAGTGCAGGTAAGCAGCTATGGCATCTAGCGATAGGCATCAGTGGAAAATGTATGTAGGTACAGTATTCCATTAAAAGAAATGGTTAGATAAGTTGTTTCTCATTAAATTTACCCAATTTTGTCATTTTGCATCCTCATAATTCTCTGAATCGTTTTCCCAAAACATTTGGGTCTTGAAAGAGATTAAGTACGGGAAATAATAACCTGAATGATTACACAACAGCCTACTGGAAGTAGTGCTGTAAGATACAGAAGCTAACTTGAACTGTAGGTTTTGCTGTATGCCATAATTTAAGGCCTATAATGAAAATGACCTTTCTGACATTCTTTATTCACTTTGGAGAGTTTGGAATTCAACAAGGGTAACGTTCACCTCTGCAGTGGCTGACTCCAAAACTTCAACTTTTGTATGAAAAATTTTATATCATTGGAACAATTTTGCACCGTTTGGAAGCAATGAAAAGGAATTTCCATGCACAAGCTTTATGGTTCAGATGTGGTCAGAGTTCAAATTACCTCCGCAAATACTCACCTGGAATAAAATAAGAGGAAAAAATAGTGAATAACTGTAGAACTGTAGATGTATTGCATTGTTAGCCTTCTTATGGTCACATAAGCTGCAGCGAGGTATTTCAAAGAGGGCATTCAAGACGTTTTAATGTGTTTCCTTCAGCTGCACCACAGCAGTGGGACGAAAGGTTAAATAATTGTTTCTTTTGTGAAATTGCAGGTTAGAACGTGGTTTTCATTTTTTTTCCTTTTAGTAGTAGTCCAAGCACTGGAGCATGGAGCAACATATGGTCATTTCTGTATGTTTACAAGCAAAGCCCTTTTTCAAATAAACAGCCATTAGCAAAACAATAGGCGCTTCTAATCTTATTAATCCTCTGAAAGATTGCTGAGACTGGTAGGGTTGCCTAAAGCTCACGCTGGCCTGAGTCTCCATCTTATCGTAATAATGGAAATCTGTTGTCTTTGCTTCATATTCCCCTGCCGACCCTTCCTCTCCTTGTGGATGCTGTGAGTGTTTGCTGCAGCATATATGAAGCAAGGTCAGTGGCTGCTGTTCCTCTGTGGGAGCTGCTGGCTGCCTCTCTGCCTTTTTGCTATGTATGGTTGGATCCTGAACGACTTCTGCCTCTTTCCAGGAAGCAAATTCAGGAATCAAATGCCAAGGGATTAAGGTATGTGTATAAGTTACAAACTTGCCTTACGAACGGAGTAACAGGCAGCTGATGCTTACAAATGCACAGTGTTGAATCCAATCCATTTCTGCTTTTTGCATGTTTTCTGTTTCTGTTTTGCTTTGCTGAGTGTCTGGCTCTACTAAAGGATGCTGGAATCAAGCGAGGGGAGAGGCAGGGATGTTCTGTGCAGCGCAGAGACACCCACTGGTATATTTAAGCAAAAAATTACCCTGGCTCAAAACGCATGTGACAGCCATCTTAACTTCTGGCAATGAAACTGAAACCTGAATTCACTGAGTGTTATGGAAAAACATCCTTCAGAGGGTATCCTAAATATTTAACATACTGCAGCAGTATGAAGCTGCCTGTGTTGTAGCTCTGAGAGGAACCAGCACTCCCTTCAGCAAATCTTCACCGTAAAGTTGACTTTCATATTTTAGTGCTTCTAGCTGCAAAATGCACCCTAAGGCTGTTTTGGAACCAAGAGCCATTCATAGCAGTCCTAAAACTGCTCTAAATTTTGCTAGGGGCTGAGATGGTTTTATGGTCCTCACTGTACGGAGGCAGATAAGGTCTCTAAAAGCTGGGGCTCAGATGAAGTCTCTACCAGAGTTTCAGCGCTTATTAATATTTTAATGCCTTCTGCTTTGTTAATATATACTGATTGCCAATATGTATAATCCAATCTTGCTCCCCTCGTATGACCTGCTGTATTTTAATGCTCATTTTTCCTTCATGTTTAGTGCTACCCTTGTTGCTCTTTGGTGTGCAAAAATTTCCCTTGGTTCCTATTGATTGCAAAGCACACACACAGAGCAGTAGCTCTCCTCTGCTTTACATGTTTGTGTACACATCCAGCGCTCAGCACCGGATTAAGACACAGGAATTAAAGACCCAGCCCTAAATCTCCAACTCTGGAATGATTAAATGGGAATCTGCTGGGGGGTATTTTTATGAACTATCATTTTATTCCCTGAACAACAAGCTTCTGACCCATGTGCTTCTGGGAGTTATGATCCCATTTTAATTGTCCTATCGGTGTTTTCTGTGATCTGCAGTCTGTAAAGACACGAGGTTGGTGGTGTCTCCTTTAGGGGAGTGAGTTTCACAGAATCACAGAATTATCAAGGTTGGAAAAGACCTAGAAGATCATCTAGTCCAACCATTACCAATACTTCCTGGCTAAATCATATTCCTCAACACAACATCCAAATGTTTATTGAACACTCCCATGGTCGGTGACTCCACCACCTCCCTGGGCAGTGCATTCCAATGCCTGACTACCCTTTCCGAGAAGTAATACTTCCTAATGTCCAGCCTGAATCTCCCCTGGCACAGCTTAAAACCATTCCCTCTAGTTCTGTCACTGATTACACGAGAGAAGAGGCCAACCCCCAGCTCACTACAACCCCCCTTCAGGAAGTTATAGAGAGCAATAAGGTCTCCCCTGAGTTTGAATCCTTTCAGACAAGCAGGGATTGAGAGGACGGATGAATGAAGCAACCCTGGCTATTTCCTCCTATGCCTCTGTCATGCAGATGTGCCAGTGCTTGTGTATATAGTTTACTGATCACAGAGAAAGTAGACAGAAGCAAGTTAGTATTTATGAATGTAATAGAGATGTGCTCCCATTCTGGGGGTGGCTGTCAGGTAGAACCTAATGCCTGTACCTGCTTTACTGTACTGTAGTGTACTGATGCTGAAGGGCATCCTCTTGTTGCCAGCCCCAATCCACCACTTGGCCTTTTCTTACCAACTGATAGAAGGCTCTTAATTTCCACACTAAATGGGGTATAAGTGGCTGTCAGTACCCCAGTATACTTAAAGCTCTTGCAGCTGTTTTACCTGTACCTTGTCAGTACCTCCATTAGGCGGGACCTTCTTCCAGGTCCTTGTTCCACACAGCAGCTTCACCCCGCGCTCAGCTCCATCTCTCCTCACTCAGCTCCATCTCCATCTCTCCTCACTCACCGCCCACCCCACGCTCACAGTGACATCACCCGCGTCCAATCATCCTCCGCCGCGCCCCGCTCGGTCCCGCCGGCTCGGCACGCTCGGCGGTTGGTGCTGGAAGGGGGGGCTGAGGGGGGCGGCTGTCAGCCGAGCCGAGCCGAGCCGTGCTGTGCCGGGAAGCCTCTGGGTGGCAGCCCGGCTGTCACGGCAGCGCTACGCAGGTAGGCACGGCTGTCACCGCAGCGGGACCCTCCCCCGTTCCGCGCTACGGGGCTCGGCTGTGGGGATGGGAGCGGTGAGCCGGCATCGCGACAACTTTCCCGGTGCGCCCGGGGGCGGTGGTGAGGCGGCGGGGTGAAGGGCAAGGGCGGCATCTCCCCGCAGCGGAGCGGGATGGAGGGTAGAGCGGGGCGATGCCGCCGCAGTCGCGGTGCCCTCGGGCGGGCGGCGGGGCGGGGCGGGCGGGTGCCGCAGACGCATCGTGCCCGCTGCGGTTCGGTCGGCGAGCAGCTGCACCGCTCGTTTTCTCTTGGAGTGGATATAACGCCGTCTCACTTCGTTTCCCCCCTCCCCATGTGAAGCGCTAATTGCGCATCTTTTTTGTGCCACTTTCCCGCGAGCTGCAGTAATTGCAGCTGGCTCCAGTGACACACGCGGGTGAGAGGAGAAACGCCGCTGCTGGGCTCTGCTCGAGGCGTCTGAGCGGCTCAGCATCATCGGGAGCCGCGGCCGCTCGGCGGAGCTCTGCGAGCTTCTGCTCTCCGCCCCACCGCAGATGGTCTGTGCCGTTAATCAGCCAAGCTGCGTTTAATAATTCCACCTATGGGCTGAGAACGGGTCTGATGTTAGAACGCATTAAAACAAAATCTTAAAATGTCGTAGGGTTTTACAGACAAGCCGTTACGTAATCGATGTGTGTACAACGTAGGCAAAAATTGCCTACAAATGAAGCCACGTGTGCAGAGGTGGCTCCGGGAAAGGAGGTGCTGACCGATAGACTTCACTTAGTGTCAGTCGTTCGTGCAAATTACTCTTAAAGCAGATAAAATGACGGAGGAGTTGAAACAGCACGAGCACAGGGGCGAGCGTACAGGTCTGTATGTCAGGATGATCTTTTGTCCCATCTTATGTGACTTATTGCCAATAGTTGGCAGAAGAACTTTCTCTAATGCTGCAGAAACCTAATGTTAGTGTCGATTTCTTGCATGTTTATTTGTTTATATCCGAATGCTCACTATCTCTATCTGCATCATTTGATACATTCTTATATTTGTGTTTAGTGATAGCTGACAATGAATCAAAATACCTTATCCATCCCTAAATTATTCAGAACGTAAATATAAACAGTTAAGGAAAAGACTGACCTTTCCCACATTTGTATTCTCTGCAGTTCTGTTCTAAACCACCCAGGGAGGTGGTAGAGCCACCATCCGTGGCAGTGTTGAAGAAGCGTCTGGATAGGGAGCTAGGAGACATGGTTTAGGAGTTTCCTGTAGGTATGGTAAAGGGAGGACAGTTGGATTAGATGATCTAATAGGTCCTTTCCAACCTTGTGATTCTATGATTTTATGAAACCAGCAAGAGATGTTAGTTTTCATTTCAGACTGACACCAGAAAGTAATTCAACTTCTTTACAGCTGCATGGTTATGCAAGAAATGGGTTGATCTCACTGGACATTAAACCCTGTACACCTAGTACAGCCTGGAGAAGAGGAGGCTCAGGGGAGACCTTATAGCTCTCTATAATTTCCTGAAGGGAGGCTGTAGTGAGCTGGGGGTTGGCCTCTTCTCTCGTGTAATCAGTGACAGAACTAGAGGGAATGGTTTTAAGCTGTGCCAGGGGAGATTCAGGCTGGACATTAGGAAGTATTACTTCTTGGAAAGGGTGGTCAGGCATTGGAATGCACTGCCCAGGGAGGTGGTGGAGTCACCAACCATGGGAGTGTTCAAGAAACGTTTGGATGTGGTGTTGAGGGATATGATTTAACTGAGAAGTATTGGTAATGGTTGGACTAGATGATCTTCTCGGCCTTTTCCAACCTTGATAATTCTGTGATTCTAGTAGAAGAAGCCCTAGATCATGGTTACCCAAACTTTTGACTTGCTTGGGCAGTACTGAGCAAACAGGAGTTGCCTTGAGATGCATATAAAATATATAATATTTTTCAGTGTATTTAAGTAACAAAGCTGATTTTTGATGTGTTTTTAAATTAAAACTTAAAAACTGGCAGCAGCAAAAATGTACAACTGGTGGGATGTTTGACCTTGGTTTTGTGGAACATCTGTCTGCTTTAATGGAAGCAGTTGCCATTCCTAGAGACTTCTTAAGGTGTTCATCAGGTTTTTGATGAAATATTATTCTTCCCATACTTCATCCTTGATAATAATTGTTCACAAGTGTACGTACTGCCCAAAAGCAGTGACGTGAACAAGGCATGGCTGTGAAGCAAGGCATATTTTTCTCAGTTAAGAGGGGGCTTACAAAAGTCTGGTAGAGACATGACCATGTTTTTCTTTGAGTTGAAGGTCTGACTGCAACTTCATACATTCTGTATTAAAGTTTGCAAGTAACTTATTTATGTTGGCTGAAAATGAAGTTGGAAAGAATCATTTTTTTGTGGGGTTTTTTGTGTTTTTGTTTTGAAATTTGGAACAGTATTCTCAAATTTCTTTATCAAAATGGTAAGCATGGCTGCGTATTCTTCAGTGTTCACAGGTCTGTGTTTAGCCAGTGTATCAAAATGAATGAAATTATTTGCCATAGTTCAAGCTTGCTGTAATTTAAACTTCATTTCAAACATGGTTATTGTCTGAAACATAGCACAGATAAGGTGATTTTCACCTTGCAGATGCACTCATTTAAATGAGTGGTCAAGTCCAGCAAAAATGCTGAATCTATTAGCCATTTTGAATCCCTTCATTCTGGTACAAGATTTGCTGTCACATTGCAAGCCATTGAGTTTTTTTAGCATTTCATCCCAACTTATGCACCTTCCTTCAGAAAAGTAAATGATGAACCCGTAATCTACATCCATACTTCTGAGGAACTTGTAGAATTGGCGATGATTCAGTCCCTTGGACTTCATGAATTTCAGAGCTTTCATGATGATTTGCATGGCATTCTCCACTCTTAAAGTTCTGCACATAAATTTTCTTGCTGCCAGTGCAGTGATATTTCATCAAACATGAGTTACTGGGGGGAATTGCATCATCTTCTATCAATTTTATAAGTTCCTCCTTTTTACCGACCAGTCTGGAGAAGTCTCTGAGGGAACCTTATAGTCGCCTTCTAGTACCTGAAGGGGCCTACAAGAAAGCTGGGGAGGAACTTTTTATAATGGCAGGTAGCGACAGAAGGAGGGGAAATGGCTTTAAACTGAACGAGTGTAGATTTAGGAATTAGGAAGAAATTCTTTGCTGTGAGGGTGGTGAGATGCTGTAATAAGTTGATCAGTAAGGTTGTGAATGCTCCCACCCTGGAAGCAGTCAAGGCCAGGCTGGATGGGGTTGTGAGCAACCTGGTCTAGTGGGAAGTGTCCCTGCCTATATCAGTGGGGTTGGAGCTAGATGATCTTAAAGGTCCCTTCCAACCCAAAGTGTCCTATGATTCCTTGATATGCATCAAATTTGGCAGCATGTTTGTGCATACAGTGTCTTTTCAGATTGTAATTTTTGAAAACAGACATGATTTCCTTGCAGATTAAGCATAGTGCTATGTTATTTGTCAGCACTATGCTGTGCCCTCGTGTCCTGGTGCTGGGCTGGGCCGCTTGGTGGGGCAGAGCTTACAACATGATGATGCATTGCGTGCAGGTTGGGCATGACTACTCTAGATTATTAAGATTATGGAACAGAGAACTGAACAGTGGCGTCCTGAGTATGTCCCTGATAGAATCTGCATGATCGCATGCTATTATTTTTTTCCTACAGGAGCCCTGCCTCATTCAGTGCACAAGGTGGATGGAGCTCACCTAACACAGTTCAGTCTTTGTTTATCTTTCATATTGATCGATACCTGAGCACATGATTTATTTTCTCTTTCACATAGCTCTGTTTTGAAGACAGAATGGATAACATCTGTATAGGCTGTGCTTATGTGCTTATCGTTATGTGATCAGGATACCTCACAGTTTTTACTTTAGCAAATTCTATGTAAGGTGACAAACGACATTTACAGATGGTGATCAGAGGGTTAGGTTAAAAGCATTCACTATTAAACAACCTTACTTCTGTATATTTGCTCAACTTCAACTGCCACTGTTTTTACTGACAGTCCTGAGTGCTCCACACATAGAATTTCAGAATGACTTAGTCTGGAAAAGAAAGACCTTAAAGACCATCCAGTTTCCACCCTCCTGATGTTAGCAGGGTTACTGCTTACTAGAACAAGCTGCACAGGGCCCCATCCAGCCTGACTTAGATGCCTCTAGGGATGCGATATCCACTTCTTTGGGAAGCCTGTGCCAGTGCCTTACCACCCTCTTAGTGAAAAAATTCCTCCTAATGTGTAACCTTAATCTCTCCTTTTTTAGTTTAAAAGCATTCTGCCTTGTTCTGTCATTGTCTGCTTCTGTAACAAGTCAGTCTTCCTCCTGTTTATAACTTCCAGTCAAGCACTGGAAGGCTGCAATGAGGTCTCCCCAAAGCCTTCCCTTCTCCAGACTGAACAGACTGAACAATAAGTGGAGGCAAATTTAAAAAATAATAAAAATAAAAATCAAACAGAGAAAGTGTAGAAAACATTCAACTTTCAAAGTAAATTTCATACGTTTCCTGATGTGTTACTGCATTGGTCTAGACTCTCCTGTTTCCATACACATTTGCAGCAGTTTACCAGACTCTGGTCTTAATTCTTACTCGTCTTTGTAGCTCAGTGGACTTTGTTTGTACTGAAACATCGCAGTACTTATTTCCAAAAAGTTGGTTAATTTTAGGTTCATTTTTAGAGACACAAGAAAACTTGTAGCATTTACTTAATGCCTGCCTATGTTGATGGCTTGAAAACAGGCCTTATGAGGAGTGTCTAAGGGATCTGGGATTGTTCAGTGTAGAGAAGAGGAGGCCCAGGGGAGACCTCATTGCTCTCCATAACTACCAGAGGGAGGTTGTAGTGAGCAGGGGCTCGGCCTCTTCTCTTGTGTAACTGGTGATGGGCCTAGAGGGAATGGCTTCAAGCTGCGCCAGGGGAGGTTCAGGCTGGTTGTTCGGAAATGCTGCTTCTCTGGAAGAGTGGTCAGCAGTGGAATGGGCTGCTCAGGGAGGTGATGGAGTCACTGACTCTGGTGGTGTTCAAGGAACATTTGGACGTTGTGTTGAGGGACATGGTTTAGTGAGAACTATTGGTGATGGGTGTATGGTTGGACTGGATGATCTTGTAGGTCTTTTCCAATCTGTGTGATTCTGTGACTCTGTGAAAACATAGTAATGATTTTTGAGGTGTTTTGACTCTTTTGCTGAATGAAAGGAAGGATTTTTTTTCTTTATTGTTATGTTTTAAAACTGAGCTCTGCACATTTTCCAGTGTAGTTCATTAATTAGGGTTAATTCACCCTATTGAATTTTGTGGGTTTCTGGGGTGGCAGATTAAATATCTTATGAATTAGGGTTTGGTGTTGATTTTTTTAGGGTTTGTTAATATGTTGTGGTTTGTTTGTTTGTTTGTTTGTTTTTTTAGTTTGATGTTGAATATTCTATTGTTTTATTATTGCTACTTTAGTGAAATTCATAACAAAAGTGCATTGTAAGCCTTTTGTTGGGTTGAAATCTGAATAAAATTGTATCTGACTGAGTTAGCACTGCACCACAGTATTTTGTTTACATAAGCAAGTTGTTTGAATGTGATGAAAATGCCACTTGCGGTGATTAATCTGAAATGGGGGGGTGTGGAGTTGTAGTTTGCATCGTAAATTGAATATTGTAATTCTCGTCAGAGTATATAAAAAAACAGTTGAATATGTATAGAGTCTTCTTAAAGCTTGTATGAGCAGTGCGGTGTTGAAATGAAGAATTACAAATATTTGACAAGGTCTTTGCTTGTAGTTATGTAATGTTTCCTTTTATAATGGACGTATATTGGCCAGATCATGTGTTGTTTCTCGGCAGTGGCGCTACTGTGTCGTGTGTGGGTCATAATTTAGTCATGAGATAAGCGTTCTTTTTATAGTTTTTCTGGAAACATCCTACTTTACCCAGGACAATTTGATTTTCTCCAGCTTAGTAAAAAAAAAAAATTGAACACAAGAATACCTGTAAATTGCTGATGACTTTTGGTCAAGGCAGTAATCAATGTTGAGAAGCTTCTACATGAATTCATTGCTTGTGCAGTTTTTGCTTGCAATTGTTTTTCTATCCAAGATAATTGAATTAATGCACTTCAGTTTAACAACACTTAAATTTCATTTGTTTGTAAAGATAGAGGAAAGGTGATGGTATCTTTATTTATAAGTAGTGATAACTCTTCCCTTTCATTGGAAGAAAGGATTTTATTATTAAAGCTACTTTTCCACAGTATGAAACTGGTATTATTCAAACAGAATCTTGTACACTTAATCTTCTCATACAGAATTCAGATATTTAAAACAAACACTGGAACAGGCTTTTAATGCTGTCTTAATGTTGTTACTTGTTAATGTGTGAATCTTTCTGACAGTGGTGTTTGCTGAATGAAGGAGGTAATTTAGGGCCCTTTCTCAAGCAGAGGGATGGAACAAAAGAAGAATGACTACTTCTAACACATTAGCTTTAGCAAAGTGGGGAATTTAAGATTTCACACAGCTGGGAAAGAAGTTCACCTCATTTTTAACTTCTGTCTTCTGTAAACGCAATGATATTTGCAGGGCCTATTTATAATTTAAGTAATATATGACACAGGAGCGAATGCACCATTTTTGAAGCTGTCTTGATGTTAAGACAAAGAGAATAAATTCACATATTCACATATCATTTTGTTTTTCTTTTCAGACATTTTATCTTCAAGCCCAATCACACTTGAGAAAAAAAAAAAAAGCTTTTTTTTTTTTCCCCCCTGTGTGTAAAAAAAATAATTGCTTTGTATTTTTAACAAAGATTTCCTTCAAGATAACTGGTTTTCAAGCATTTGAAACTAGAGATACTGGCAACTTTGTTTTGATAGAAGAAAGTCAGTTATTTTTCATCTACTCATTGGTAAAATAAAATGAAAAGAAATAAAATGTCTCAAAATGTTAGATATAAACACTCTATTTTTCTTTGCCAACCACTAGTAATGAACTTCTTAAGGGTTCTACTGGGATAATTTGTCTGTTGTAAAGGCTTAGGGTTTCTAGAAGTTAAGAACTGCTCCTGCTAGTAATGCTTCTAGATGAAGTGCAGTTGAAGTGTAGCAGTTTTTTTGCTATGAAGATTTTTCAAGCAAATCAAAAGAAAAATAGTCATTAGGATAGATGGGGAAGAGCAGCTAGAAATATACGTTATTTAGTTTAGTGTATTTCTTCTTGTGAAGAGAAAGCTCTTTTGAACTATTACCAGGCCAGCTTCCCTTTCATTGCCTGTCTTCAGTGTAGTTATTTTCTAAAAATGACGTTTGGAATATTGAACAGTTACCACTTCAGATTTTCATTATAAAGTAGCTCCAAGGGACACCAGCTGCTGTTGAAATAGATCTTGGGAAGGCAGGTGTTCTAGAACTCCATTTTCACTTGCCACTTCCTGAACTCTGCTTCTCTTTGCTTTTGCTATCTATTATATATTTTCTCTCTGACTTTTCCTAGCCCTTTAAATTTCCTTTTTTTTTTTTTTTTTTTTTTAAACAAACAAGCAAACAAAAAGCAACAACATATTAATGTTTTGAAAAAGTATTTGATTCCACCGCTTTTGTAACTTGTAGCAGCACTATCTCCAGAAAAAGCACAGTGAGGATCATCACAATGGCAAAAGCAGTCAATACCTTGACTGCTACAGGTTAGTTTTGAAAGTCACAAACTAAAGAATAATTACTGTGCAAGTTTTGACATTACCTCAGCATTAAAAATGTGTATTAATTTCTTTCTGATAGCTTTTGTTTTTTTATTGACTCCATATATATAGAACACTATAAATGTGCCTCTTCCATTCTCCCCTTCTCCCCTAACTAGCGTGTAGGTCCATGGGTCCCTTCTTTCCCTTGTCACGGAACTAGGCTGAACCATAACATTTTTGGTTCATAGAATCATTTGAGTTGGAAGATGTCTCTAAAATTTAGTCAACCAGTACAACCCAGGTGCAGGACTTTGCCCCTTGTATTCTGCTGTTGATTCATTGATGAAGGTATCAAAGAGCACAGGTACTAATAGAGACATCACTCTGTCTTAGTTTGGACTTTGAGCAATTGACCACCACTCTTTAGGTAAAATCTCATAACCAGTTCCTCATCCATTGAACAGTCCACCCATCAAATCCATATTCAGTATTCAAGGCCCAGCTGGATGTGGCTCTGGGCGGCTTGGTCTAGTGGTTGGCAACCTTGTGTATAGCAGTGGAGTTGAAACTAGAGGATTATTATGGTCCTTTTCAATCTAGGCCATTCTATGATTCTATGATCTTTCCAATTTACAGAGAAGGATGTTATGAAGGGCCATGTCAAAGGCCTTACTGAAGCCCTTGCTCTTGGTGAAGCAGTCTTGGTTGTCTAGTGTCCCTTTCCTCTCCTTCACGTGCCTTAGCATAGCTCCCAGGAGGATCTCCTCCATGATCTTCCCTAACACAGAGATGAGGCTAACAGGTCTGTGGTTTCCTGTTTTGTCCTTTCTACCCTTCTTAAGAATGGGTGCTATATTGCATTTTTCCCGGTCACCCAGGAACTTTACCTGTCTGCCATGACTTTTAATTATCATTGAGAGTGACTTGGTGACTATATTAGCCAGTTCCCTCAGGACCCTGGGTTGAATCTCACTGGGACTCATAGTTGCTCAGGTGGTCACAAACCTGATCTTTGCTCACAGTGGGAGGGACACTGCCCCAGTCCCCCGTTCCAACCCATCTACTCAAGGGGTGTTTGAAGAGCAGTTGCCACTGAAGACTGAGGCAAAAATATTGTTCAGTACCTCAAACTTCTTCTTGTCTGTTGTTACCAGCCTGCCTCTGCTGCTCACTAAGGGGGTTAGGCCTTCTTGGACTTTCCTTTCCTGACTGATATATCTGCAGAGAGAAGCCTTACTTGTTCTACTTTTCATCCCTTGCCCATTTCAGCTCCAGCTGGGCTTTGTCCTTCCTACACAGCGTAGCAGCATCCCTGTACAGGTTACCTGTCCCTCCTTCTACTGCATGTGCATTTTCTTCTTTTTCTGTAGTTTGACCAGCAGATCCCAGTTCAGCCGTGCCAATCTCTCGCCTTTCTTTCCTGACTTCTGTACATGGGGATGGAGAGCTCCTGTGCTCCTGAGGAAAGCTTCCTTAAAGATCTGCCAGTTCTGTTCTGTTCCTTTGACCTTGAGGATAGATTCCCAGGGAGTTTTGTTGACTGACTCTGAGGAGCTGGAATTTAGCTTTTCTAAAATTCAGCATCCTAATTTTACTCTCTGTGCCATGTCCCTCAGAAGTGTGAACTCCATCACTGCATGCTCACTATGGCTCAGGAAACCTCCTGTTGTTCCCAGTCAGTTTGCTAGCATTGGTGAGCTAGATTTGCAAAACTTATTGATGGATTAAATGAAAATTTGTAATACATGGCAAGTTATTTATATCACAACCTATTTCTGTCAATTTTCATGCCTTTTTATAAACTGTTTATCTGTGTAAGTGTAGAATTAGTGGTTTAGATGAGGAGTTAACTTCCTTCTATGCAGTTGGTATTTGCAAAAAGAACCTGGAATGTACAAACAAAAAACTAGTTAAAGTGGAAAAAACTAAAAATTTCACATCTGATGCATTGTTCTAACCTTATTCAGTCACCACTGAACTAGCATACATATGTACTCATACACAACCATACATGTATATATGGCCTTGTTTGTTTGTTTGTTTTCTTTTTCCCAATGCAGTTCTATTTGTCTGGAAGTAAAAGTCTCTAAAAATATCCCCAAAATAAAGAGAAGCAGAAAATCTTTAGTCGGGTGACTTTTAAGAAGTGAGTGTAGTGGTTCATAATTGCATTATTAAAATGTCAATATAAACAGTTTTTTGAGCTACTTACATTGTATTGTTCAAAATAACAAGAAAATCAAAATACAGATCCCTGGTAATGAATGCTGTTTATTCTTCTGGGGTCATTCAGCCAGTATGTGCAAAGCATGAATCATTACGTGAGGGATTTTCCTGAGATCTGAAGTATTTCTCTCCTTTTCTTCGCGGAAAAATCATGTTGAATATGAATCAGGAGTGAAAGCAGTTTAAATTCTCCTCCTGGGATAGTGGAGTGGATATTTTAAAAATATTAAATAGCTTTTTGTTTTTAATGTGATGGAAATCTGCGTTGTGTTAGCTAAGAATGCTTGAGATGACTTCAGAGTTTTGGATGAAGAAACTGTGATTTGTCGGTTTGTCATTTATTGGTCTTTGTGATTACAGAACCTGATTTTTGAGACCTAGAAGAAAGTGGTATTTCTGAGAATTAATTTGTACTTAGTTGCGCAGAGGAGATACAAGTCATGATACATCTGAGTAAACCAAATATTTCTTTGTGGAAATGGCAGCTGTGAATATGCTGAGAATAGTATAGAGCCCTACCTTAGGATAACATAGAGCCTCCTTAAAGGCATAAAGAAAGTTTTGTAGTTGAAACTGCCGCAGGTTTGTAGTAGAGCACAGCTGTTCCCATTTCCGCTCACATTCTTTTATTGTAATATGTTCTGTGGGTTCTCTACAGACCAGCTGACCCAGTCTTAAATGTGGCTGAACCATAAAACCTGTTTTGTCCAATTTCTATGAGATCTTATTTAAAGCATTCAAAAGATATAAAGACTTCTTTTATGTTGTTGTTTTTCTTCAGTGATTAACTCCACTCAAAAGTGATGTTTGTATCTAAAGTTAAAACAGCTACATGCCATTCAGACCTTGGCTTGCTCATATAATGGAGGCACACAGATTCAGGATGTGGGGTTTTTTTAGCTAGAACAACTCTGATAGAACAATACTTACTTCTATTAATGTATACTTATATACTATCTCAATTTTATTCACGTTCATGTGAACTGCTTTGGTGGCCAGCTGAACAATATGTAGATGATCTTATCTTTGGTAATGTTACTAAGTGACAGTATTCAAACTGACTCTGATTAGATAAAGCTTGCATAGAGTCATTAAGGTTTTCCCTGTGCATAGCTTTATTTTTTGGTTTTATTTTTTTGCACCAAGCACTCTTCTATATCTGTGCTAATGTTTAGTGGTACCGATGTGACAAAAGAAGAAAGGAAAACTTGAAAGCAATATCCTTACACTTTTGATTGATGGCCAAAGAATTCTAGCATTGATTTTGTAAATCAATGAGAACAGGTCAGAATTTACTTCCTTGTTGTTATTTAGTATCTGTGCACCCACATTGTATTATGTTACTGAACTAGTGATTTTTCAGACATTTTTCCAGACCAGTTTGAAGGAAGATTTTTTATTGGTGGGTTGATATAAGTACAGATAAGGATATAAAGTATCTTGTAATGTAAATTTGCATCAGCAGTTTTGCACCTATCCTTCACATAGCTCCTTGCTATTCACTACAGCTCTAGGCAGAACTGTTTTGACACGTTTGTGACTGCTTTAAGTAAATCACTTGAAACATTTAGGATATTCTCGGCTTGGCTTGCAGAGTTTTCCGTGATTGATGTGCTCCTAATCTCTTTTTACAGGTGCCTCTTTTCAAATGGGGAACATATTTATTGGTTGTCTGCTAGATAGGTACTGTGGTTTTCAATAGGGTATGCAATTAGCCAAAAAGCAATTATTTGACTTTGACTGGAGATACTATTACCTAAAATAATAAAATAATTCAAAGGAAAATCTGTTAAAGGAAAGTTTAATTACTTGTATGGCTAATAAGTTATATTGTGGGAATTTTAGTTTACCATCAGGTTAATTCCAGTTCAGCTTTGTAAACACAGATCAGAGAATCTGAGTGCAATTTCTTTCCTGCTCCTGGATAATCCGTTGTTCCCAATAATTTTTTACATGTCACTTTTATGTTAATGCATAAACAAGCATGTCACTTCAGTAAGAACACAAAAATCAATCAGTGCTTTTCAGAGTTAAATAGAGGGGCATTTAAAAGAGAGAGTTTGTATTAGCTGTTAGGATTAGGCCTTTGAACTTTATCATCCAAGTTTTGGGCAGGACCCAGCACTCTGACTGAAGGTGTTTATCTTAGCATCACATAAGAATATTGAGGTGTATGGACCTGTATTTGCCTAGAGTTCTTGTGGACGTCCCATCCCTGGAGGCATTTGAGGCCAGGCTGGTTGTGGCTCTGGGCAGCTTGGTCTGGTGATTGGTGACCCTGCACATAGCAGGGGGGTTGAAACCTGATGATCATTGTAGACCTTTTCAACCCTGGCCATTCTATGATTCTGTGATTCTGTGACCACTCACAGCATAGACACTCATGCTCCCTCTAAGTAGAGCTTCAGTGTGTTAGTAAGTTTGTCACGTATGGCTGTTTAATCTGCAGTTTTTATTTAATTTGACTTAACTTCACTCTCATTCTTTGAGACCATTTGCTGGCACATTTTTTTGTCTTTTTTTTTTTTTTGTCTTTTTTTTTTTTTTTTTCCTTTGTTGATGTGTTGAAAGTTGTCAAGTGCCTTCTTTCAATAGGTGAGAGCTGTATGCTGCACAGCTTGGTAATTGGCATAAAACTTGGGTAAGGAAATTGTTTCCTTCTCTCATGCTACAGTATAGTCTTTTAAGACAAGTTCTTTTTCTTTTCCAGAGAAAATCAGCAATTATCCAGTCTTCCCAAAGAAAGAGCATGAATATAAGCAGCATAAGGAATAAGTACTGTCCTCAGAAAAGCTTGCATTTTGCTGAACCAGCTAAGGGTTGACAGCTCAGTATCACTAATATTTTTGAAAACCAGTCTAAGGATGCTTGAAAGTTAAAGTAGATGCCAGTTAGAAAAACTTTAGCTGTAAATGATTCAACTGATTGGAAGAAGTGAAATAAAAAAAAATCAGCTTTTAGTTATACAGACTGTGACTCCTTTTTGCCTTCCGTGGAAAATAATATTGGTACTGTGCATCTGAAAATATGGTTCCTTGCTCCACTTCTTCCTGCTTGCTAAAAAACTTGAGAAAAAAACCCTTCTCCTTCTCCAAATTAAGATGCATATAATCTGAGATTGTAGGAGCTTTGGTCCTGAACTCATTTAGAGCATCCAGACATAGTTGTAAATTCTCTCTTCCCTGTTAGGTGAGTCAGGGAGAGGTAAATCACAATGACAATTTGTTAATCACCTTTTATTAATTAAACTTTTACTATTAGTAGGATCAAACTATTAGTGAAAACAGATAACACTTCACAAAATACACGTGGTTACTCCCTCCCCTGCTGTCACTGATGTGCTTGATGTCACACACATCCAGCCCTACTGTTTTCTCTGCTATGCAAGGCTGCAGTGGTGTGCCAGGGGCTGTGAGCTGGGAGTTGAGGTGCTTTCTTCCTCAGCAGCACTATGGGCCTTTGGCCCCTGACTGCCCACAGTCGCCATTGTCACCTCAGATGTTGCACAGCCTCTTGTCAGTACTAGGATGTGCAGCTGTGCTGAAGCTTGCATTACTGCAAAACATTCCAGCTGTTAATGAAAAAGAACTTCAGTGCATTGGTTCACTGTAACATAAAGTATGTTGTATCTTCTTCAGGTCTTCTTATAATTCCTAGATAGAAACATCAGAAAACTTTATGGATTTCTACTATATCTAACAGGCTGTTGTATCTACAACAGTAACACATGGAATTATGCATTGGGAATAGTTTAGCTGACTTCCAGGGATTGGCACTGACATAAAAACTGATTTTAATGAGTCTGATCTGCCGCTGCAGAGAACTTTGAAGATGAGAATTAATTTACATAACATCTTATTTTGCCCACAAAAGAGAATATTAATTCATCTTCTTAGTTGGTGTTAACTGGACAGTTCATAAAGCACTGTTGGCCCACTGAGAATAAGACAGAAAGATCTGACCTGAAAATGTAAGAACACTGCAATTACTGTTATTTAATCAACTGTTCTCTAAATACTGTTCTATCAGCTACTTCTAATAGATAACATTATTTCTCTCTATTGTATTTGTCTGAACAATATCTGAACCCTCTCCTGAGAGGATGCCCTCGTAACCTACTGTCTTAGCTGTTTGAAGTTCACTCTGGGTACCTTTGTAGATTATTGAGCAATATTGTCATCAAATTATACAGCATCTGTTATGTCTGTATCCCATTAGATTATCTTTGAATTTTCTGTTGGAGTACCACATTGCTTTCAATTGAAAGCTATGTATAACAAGGATACAAATTACATTTGACTTCATTGCTTTGCAAAAGCCTTTTCCCTCACTTTGTTTCAAATGGTGAAATGGAATAAATATATTTCAAAAAAGAACATAATTGATGCTTCAGATTTAATGCATTTCGTTTCTGATGCCTGGTAAAGGCAGCTTGAATGCCTCAGCATGTGAATAAATTTAGGCTGTGCTTTTCACTTCTGAAAAAAAGATAAGATCCCATGTGGATATTGGCATTAGACATCAAAATAGCTGAATTTCTGAGTTGGGTGGTTTTTATGTGTTTTTTGGTGTGTGGGGGTGTTTAGCCATTTCATGTATCCTTCAGATATAGATTGCAACTGTTATGTTTTAATTTCATTTGAAGACTCTTAATTACCTGAACATTTCACTTGGCACTGATATGTACCTTCAAGCATATTGGCTGCAGAGTGTTCTCTTGATGGTTTCGCTATATGGGGTTGTCAATTTTATGTGAAGAATAGCTTGCTAATTATGGAGACATTCTATATTTTGTAACTGTACTGAATTGTGTATTTCAGTCATCTCTGAAAAACTAAATCAGATTCTTTAGGAATCATTAAGCCATATATATATAAATAGCACATTTATATATTTTTCTGAGCCTAGAAGCAATTTAATAAGATGCTGCAAGTAAATTAGACAATTTTTTTTAATTTCTTTTTTTAATATAAATTGCACTAAAATGTGTGTTCTTGCAGGAAATTAGATCTTTCTTTTTTGTTTGTTTATTTCCAATTTTCTTCTGAACTATTATTGTAATGTAATAAAATAATGTGAATTTCTCACCACTGTTCCTACTGACATGTTGCATGTAAATATCTGGTTCTTTAGCTTGTGATAAGTGAAAATGGAATTCATGGTCTTCCAGGCTGCCCAAAGGCATTGAAAATAGTTAACAAAGACTGCTGTGACATTAAAATACCCAAGGCTATTGTTATTTTGCGAGAACTACTTATTATGTAACAGTTCTTGTCTTTCTAGATAGTTAAAATCAACACCTCATCAAAATATGATGAGTGGAGATCATGCTTTGAAGTGTTTCAGTCATGTTTACATTGTTGTTGCCTGGTGGTAATAAGAGAAAAAGTAACATCCATCAGATATCAGATAGTGGTACCTGTGTTCCACTAAACTTCATTAGATGATGTGTGGTCATAGCACTGAGGATTCAGGACTGGAGAGGAAGGGAAGGTTTTGGTAGTGTTTAATTTTTTTGATAATTTTTCAATGTTTTTGAACTTCAGTTTTAAATAATGCAGTTCCTCATTTTGATGTAGTCATTCTGCTTTTCTCTCAATCTTTGCATAACTACTGTTATTGATCCTGAACAATTTTGTTCTTAAATTTCATCCTCAGAATTGTTCATTTGGAGTAGAATTGAATATGGAGCCTACAAGTGTGTAGGGTTTGGAGAAGAGAAGATCAAGTGTTTTTGGCATAGATTTGAATGACTACTTAATGGCTCTTTGAGTTGGACTATTGAAATATGTGAAAAGTTCAAGAGAAGGAATGATATTGCTGGTTATTTAGTTACTTGCTACTGATACAATATACTCACTTTGGCAATAGAAGATTACAAATTTTCATTGGACAAACTATCCAATGTTTAAAAGATGTTTCCCACTTAAAAATTCAAGAGAATCACTCCACTGGTTCTTGGCTTTTTAAATACCTTTGAGTTAGTGCAGGAACACACTGAGCTCATAACTACAGTCTGAACAGTGAAAATCTTAACAGTCCTTTAAAAGCAAGTTCCCTTAAACTATTTACCAGTTCCATTTATCTCCTTTCAGCTCTTCTGTAGCTTAGTGTAACTCACAGCCTTGCAGAGTCTCACCAGATAATACCCCAAAGACACAGCTTGTATTTGTTATCTCTGTGGGTGTAGTGTTTTATCTTCTGTGAAGATATGTTTGATATGGGCATCTTTGTACTCATATGGGTGAGTATACTGAGAAATGCCCTTAGATGTTAGCATGGAGGACTGTGAGCACCCTGTTTTTGTTGATGTACTGGATTGTGATCCTATTTCTTTCTTCTTTTAACCCAGTGCTTAAAAAGGTGTAACAGTCAAAATAGCATAATACAATTTGAATAATTATCATAGATTCATAGGAGCGGGAACACTACTGAATTTTTTGATTGGTAGTCTTAAAATACTCATTTAATTTTGAATAAGTTTTATGTTCTGCTTCTGAATTTTGGTAGCTGTTCAAACAACAGCATTCGTTATTGACACGTTTGGGCAGATGGTGGTCCTGTACAATATGTGCAAGAATGTTCTTATCTCAGGAATGGAATTTCAGCTTTGACTGTTGAGAGCTGGGGTTTAATGCTCATTTTCCCTCTCTGATTCAGACACTGATGGTGTCTCTTGGAGAAAGGTTATTTGGTTATCATTAAGGGTTATAGATGAATGCTGTTAAGATGGAAGATGTAGATCTTTTTCACAAGTGATTTTTTAATTTCTCACTAAATGGAGTAATTTAAACTTCAGTGCTTATGTCATTGTTTTTTGATGCTGATGCTGTCATTGTGAGCTGGAGTTTGACAAGTCCTTGGTTAAAAATGTGCGTGATCGAATTTAACAAGAAAAGAGGTCCTGATGCTATTTCCATTTGCATATGATTCTATTCAACCAGAAGATGGTTTTGCCTTTGATTTTTTTTTTTTTTTCTCCCTAATTTTGGTGTATCTCTTTCTGTAACATTTACTTTTTAAAAGAGATTGCCTTTTTAATGATTCAGCAAAGGTCATTAGGAAGACCACTTTTGAAAATAGCTGTCTCCTATGCTATCTTTTAATCAACAACTTTGTACTTCCCAGCTGGACATTTCTTTCAAGAAAAAAGAATTTTTTTCCCAGAATGCTTATTTTTATTAAAACAAATTTGACATAAATAAGTTTCAGTCAGATGTCTGAATAACTGACAGTTTCACCAGTTCCAAGGCACAAAACATTTCAATTGAATCAAAATGAATGAAGTTTTATACAAATAGGGTTTACTAAGTAATTCTTTAAAACTTTATGTGACAGATTTGGAAACATGAGCAGATGTATTTTTACCCAAGTATGTGGCCATCCAGCAACAGAAGTTTCTTAAACACGTAGTGATATCAGCTAATGCTTTGTCAAATCATCCACAGTGATCTTACAATCAGAAAGACAACAATGGAAGCTTGATGTTCGAAGAGAAAAAAAAAAAAAGGCAGTTGATATGCCATTAATCTTGACATGAAATACAGAGAGTAAATAAACATGGATAAAATTTTCCTGTTATAAGCCAATGTAAGGCAGTGTGGAAGCAGTGCTTTTTTGCATTCTTGTAGTTGTGATTATTTTTCATTTTTATTTGTTTACTATTGCAGATAAAACTGACAGATTCAACAGGTGAACTATGTGGTGAGTTATTTTGGTAATTGTGTTACTTGGTAGATACATACCTTAATGTAATATCATTTTTTTCATAGGTTTAGGCCAGAAGGGTGTTTACTAAAGGGCAGAAATGCAATGTTTTAGAATGCATAAATGGCAA
The DNA here is from genome assembly GCF_054131305.1 of Coturnix japonica. NCBI lineage: Eukaryota > Metazoa > Chordata > Aves > Galliformes > Phasianidae > Coturnix > Coturnix japonica. Next base: position 25,732,216 of record NC_140663.1, read on the forward strand.
GTGGTTAAGTTCCCAGCTTAAAAATACACATGCTTCCTAATGTAACTCTAAGACTATCAGTGTGATAGCATGCCTTGCTCTCAGCTGTTCTGAATAGTTGTCAAAAACAATCCTTTAATATTTAATTTGCATTTCTTTTTCTTTGATACAACAATAGGATTATGGGTTAAACACTCATGCTTCTAACATGCATTTTTCTTTTCAGTCCAAAAACTAGCCAGGATTTTTAGTTATGATTTGTTTCACAATGAAACTGCTAATTTTGTTCCAAATATTGAGTAGTGCAGATTATGCACTGATTTGTCAGATATTGACCTTTAGTATGCAAATATCACAGCTTCCTTTAACTGTCTTATAAAGTGTATGATGAACCTAATATTTCACATTTTCTTTGGAAAATATTTAGTCTGAGATCAACAAGATAGAATAGTGTTATGTTTTCTTTGGTCTGCTGGTGGACATTGGTAGGTAGCTCAGACCTGTGTCTTGTCCCACTGGTGATTTCATCTGCAGAAGGCAGTAAAACATGCAGGAGGTTGGATGGCACTGCTTCCATTGGGCCAGTACTGCTAAGGAAAAACTCCTTCAGGGTCACAGCTCTTCTATAATGGAAAGACTGGAGAATATACAGATCTCAGGCTCTGTAATGTTTTTTCTTTTGTTGTTGTTGTTGTTTGGTTTTTGTTTTTTGCATTGTCATTTAGGAGAAACTTTGATTCTGTAGCCACTGGACCATTAGTGCTTTCAGCTCCAACACAGCTGACATTTGGGCCAAATCTTTAATGTGGAAAGAGAGGTACCTATTACATAAGCAGTTTGGTTTTGTAGAATTCTGCTGGCTGTTCAAGGTTCTAGCAAGCAAGGTTGTTGTATAAGGTGCGTTTTGTAGTTAAATGTCATGTAGTCATTGTTTCAGATACTGGACAAATACCCAGGAAATAGTACTCTTTTTTTCCCCGCTCATTCCTCTGGTGATGTATCTAGTAAAAAAAAAAGACTAGAATGCTCAAGAAGAGCATTCAGAAGGTGTTATACCACACAAGGTACGCACGAACTGATCATAATTGCCTGAATGTGCTGCTTGTAATAAATGGAGACAAATTGCTCTAATTATTTCTGGTCAAGTAGATGAGTCACAGTGCAGTGTTGTAATGTCATATTCCTCCATTCACAAGGGCATTACAATCTCTTTAGAAAAATACTATGTTAAACTACAATTAGATGCTGTCAGCTGGTTTATCTTTAAGAAAAGCAAGTACTTTACTGAATTTAATTTTTCTCATTGTGGTTTAACTTCATAATGCTAGCAGCACAATACTGTTCTTTTAGTGTATTTTTCCATTTCTGCTCTTAGATAAGTCTATAGTGAGTCTTAAAGGTTTGCTGTATGTTGGGTTGAGGAAAGTACTTCAAGAATTTTCTCAAAGTGTTAGATTATTCTGCATAACTCGATTCAATCTATTCTTAATGTAGTATGAATGAACTTTTAGTTCTAATTGTGGTTCTACTTTTGTGGGGTTTTTTGGTTTTTTTTTGTTTTGTTTTTTGTTTTGTTTTGTTTTGTTTTGTTTTGTTTTTGTTTTTTGTTTTTTGTTGTTGTTGTCGTTTGGGTTTTTTTTTGCCTTGAAATGACCAAAAGGACTGTTGTGTTTAAAATGACATTTCATAAAGAAATTAATAATCTTGTAAAGGCGTGACCATATGGATGGAAATTAACACTGATGGAGAAAATAATCTGGAACATTCATATGGCAGTCCATAATTCAAACATCATCTTCTTTTTCACGTGAGCTTTCATGTTGCCACATACACTGTATGCCAATTGCATGTTTTCCAGTTGCTCTATAGCTTTAAGGCAACTGTCAGCAAGTACATCTCCTTTCTGAAGTGTACCCAGGTAAGGTGGCTGTTGCACAAACTTGCTGTTGTTAGACAAAGGTCTAAATAACCAAAGAAAATGGTGTATTTTTAAACTGGAGAAAAGAAAAACAAAAACAACAACAACAAAAAAAAACAACAACATTTTTCACAAATAGATTTAAGCGTCTTAAACTCTAGTTGCTACTAGCATTTGGCTAGAATAAAAATCTGTTAACTGCACAAATTCTGAAATACTGATTCCACCAAGAATAGAATCGTATTGGAACAATTTTTGATCTCTATAACTCTTGCTGGCATTGATCTTAGGGAATCAAGCATAGTCTCTGTGCTAGCAATCAGTGAAGTGAAATAGTCTTCTTCACAGGAACTCAGTTGCCTGTAATGATAATCTGTTTTTGGGATCTTGGTCTGAGCCATCAAGAAACAACAATAAGATTAGTTCAGGAATTGATATTATCCTGGAACCATTTTCCGGGATACAGCTTGAATGTGGTTATTCTGCTTTGGTGTATAAAGGATGGTAAAAGTGTGGATATGTGTTGCTTAAAACCTTAACCTGCCTTCTGTGTCAAGCAATATAGTTGAGGGCATCTTTAATTTCCTAGTGTAGACATAGCTATAATAATGTAGAATATGTTGAATGACATGCTAAGTTTAGGCAACTGAATATTTTATTGTTTAGGTGGAGTTACAGTAAATGTGACACACGTTTTTGAAGATCTGAGAATCTTATTATACCAGCATCCCTTTCATATTCCTCTGAACCATATTTTATATAATTGTTTTTTTTCTTTTGTTGTGAAAAAGTGTCACCAGGTCCTGTGTTATTTCTGAACAGGCATTGATTCAGCCTACCTGATTAAAAAAAAGATGCTTAGGATGTATCAGGCCAGCTGTGATTGCTCCAAGTTAAGGACTGAGACTAAGTTTTACTTTCTTTTAATATCAGACAAAATTGCCTGAGCCCAGGCAAGTGTGGGTTCATCTACCTAGGCTTTTGCATGTTAGTTGTGTTCCTCTCTGAGATTTAATTGTGAAGCTGAAAAAAGCTGTAATGACCAACCATGGGTTGACTCTACGTCAGGTTTTCATCTTTCTCAGGGCAGATCTTCCCATGAATAGTAAAACTGTTTCTGAGTGAAAAGGAAGAAGACTTTGAAGTTTTCTTTACTTGTATCTGTGCTTCTGATGTAACCTTTTTAATTATCCAGTGGCACTTCCAAACTTATTTAAAGAGCCATGAAATGTAAGCATAGTATTCAAAGCATGAGGGAAACTCAAAAACCAGGTTACACAAATAGTCATGCTGACAAGTCAAGTTGAGCTTTTGTGTTAGAGATAAGAGGGAACTGCAGTGTATTCCAAGGGTAATCCTTTATTAGAAAAAGGTGTGATAATTGATTTCAGAGAGCAGATTCAAAAGCAAATAGTGTAGGTATAGTGTGTATGGGTAGATTTAACTGTATGGATCATTTCACTTTTAATGTTTGGATTCATTGAGATTGATGGCCAGTGCCCAGCCCTCAAGACTGATCATAGATTCGTAGAATGCCTTAGGTTGGAAGGGGCCTTAAAAATCACCTAATTCGAACTCTCCTGCCATGCAAGGTTTTGCTGCATATTTCTATGATACGTTTCTACAATCCCTGGCCGAATTTATAAATCTATATTTGTGGATATATCTTCTGAAATCTGTGAAGAAAACCTCTAACTCCAATGTGGTGTTAGAAAGCAGCATTCCACGATATGTACCAGGCAACTTGACAGAGTGTGCTCTCCTGTAGTTCAGGTTCTACATTTAATAAATAGTTAAGACATACATATGCAGTACATTGTTATACATATTCATTCCTTTCTGAGAATGTATTAATATTTGTTAATATCCCTCTGTGCATGCCCAGTTAGTTGCATTTAGGGTGGTTGTACAACCACTTACTTTATCCTTATTTTTCCATCATCATCTTCATTGCAGAGATGTTTGTCTGACCTTTAGCTGTTTTTTTCCCAATTTGGCAAACTTCCATTGCTTGTTAGAACATAACGAGCAATTTCCAAAACAATATATGTGAAAATCTGAGGGAAATGTTTTGCACCTGATGAAATGCAATGATAAAAGTAGTCTATTATGACTCCAGTGCATCTTGTGAAGCAGAATCGTTGAAGAACATAAGGCTAGAAGAACACTAGGCTAAAGCAAAGTTGAAATTGAAAGTTCTGGTACTAGCACTTGATTCCTTTTGCTAAACTAATATATTGGTCCCCAAACCAATATACTGATCCCTATTGCTAAACAAACCAACTTGTATCAGATAAAATAAGATTGCACTCTATAATTTAATTTCATATCAGTTTCTTGTTTGTATGTTTTAATTTTTCTTCACTTAGTCCTCTAATTTCAAAATTAGTAGTTCTTTGCCTAGGGCTTGCTGTCTTGGATCTTCTAGAGAGCTACAGGTTGTGATCCTCTGTTGATTCACTGAGTTGTCATTCTAGTTTTGCAAATAAATAAATTCAAAGCAACCCACATCCCATGCAACTGTACAAAACTATGGGCTCGTAACAGCAGGTGCCTATTCCTCTATCAGAGGCATTAGCATTTTTAATTATGCTTGAGCTAATTTTAAGCTCACTTAAATGTGTTAATTGGTAAGAAAGCAGACTAGGACAGTGGGGCTCAACAATGGATGCAAAGTCTTCCTGGGGTTTTGGGCAAATTCTTGAGCAATTAACTAACAGTTTCTCCCATGCTGCCACACTGATGCTACTGTCAGTGCTGGGCCTAGATAGGGTAAATATGCTGCAATTATATTTTTGCATAAATCATATAAGTAAGTCTGGAAACAGTGCCATAAGCTCAAAGCATTGGTTTGTATGAAAGACCTGTTAGTGAAAGCAGAATGTTGCTGGGTTTTTTTTTGCCATAAAAAAAAAAAAGTAAAAAAAAAAAAAAAGAAAAAAAAATGTTTTGTCTTCATTTTCAGGGTAAGAAACTGTAGTAATGAGGGCAGTGCTGCAGCTGGATTTTGGTGGCACACTCTAATACACAAAGGAGACAAATCTTAGTCTGTGGAGTTATGCTGGACAGAATGTACACAGAAGCTACAAATGAAGATTTTGGAAGAAAAAGGATCCAAGCTTTCACTTTAAGTCATGCATTTCTCTCCTGCCTTACCCAGTAATGCACAACAGATTGTGTATCTGTGTAATATGGAGCAGGTTTTGGGTTTTTTTCGTTCATTTAGGTCAGGGTAAATAATTCACATATCTCATTAAACTGTGCATCTGTATCATTAATCTTATGAATCAGATGTTCATTGGAAAGCAGTGTCAGCATACAAGTGTTTTAAAGTAGGTCTCACTAGCTTTTCCACTTTCTTAGGTGAAAAGATTCTCTAAAGCAATGACCTTGACCAATATGTTTGAACAAAGGCTACTCAGGAGGCCAAATGTAACTGGTATGGAAAAAAAACTGTTTGGTCTGTGAAAATTATTGCAGAATTTAACATTTAACCTAAGTGAAAGCATTAGTACTTGAATCTGGTTAAAACAGAAAGGTATACTCATGAGGTCATCCCTGATGACCACTAAGTTCAAGCCATTCACTTAAAATGTATTTTGTAAGTTGAGTGAGAAAAGATGGGAAATGCAAAAAGGATAAGAAACTGCACAGGCAACGGATGGATATTTTTGGTATATCAGTTCCTGCTAATTTCATTACCAGCTATATTTGATGCCCTGGTTTGTTGTTAAAAAGTGACAAAATTTGCTTATTTATTAAACTGGCTGGTGTTTACTGTGTCCTTTGAATTCAGAAGCGGTATCGTGAAATACTTCAACTACAGCTTTGCTGGGGTTTTTATTTGTGTGCCATTTATTGATGTCTCTGCAGAGATAAATGTCATAGTAAAGTGGAACATTAGATTACCTAATTAAGCATTTCAGAGGGATATGTGCTAAGAATAAAATTGATAAATGGTAGGAATTCACTGTTCTTAGTAGTTATAAATGTGGAAAATATAGAACATAACTTCAGGCCTAGAGTTGAACGGGTTTTATTTTAAGAGCTTTATTTACAGCCTGCATCATTGCGGGGAGGCTTTTCGTGATTTCTTTCAGACTTGGATGAAGCCCAATAACAACTGAACCACTTAGAATCTCCCAACAGTTTAATTGCCAATTATCTCATTTTTTATGTGGCCTTCAGTCTTTAGTAGGGTACTTTGTGCAATGACAGGCATGGGAGTAGTAGTAAACCCTTCTAGAAATACGATTTTAGTGTTTTGCATGCAGCATGACTCTCTGAGGACTCTCTGACATTTGTTTGCCAGCAGTGATAATACTGTCCATTGTAGTTTTGCTGACAATCAGTGAAATGATTATGAATTTTTCTAGTATTGTAGGATTATGTGGCACATGACTGACAGCTGCAAAAATGATATAATTTGGGCTCCACACAATCATACAGCTAATTGCTTATTAATAAAGCAACAATTATCAAGTAAATGTTATGACTTAATGTGCCCACAAAAGTATGAATCATGTTTCTCTTGAAAATGAATGGTGAATTATGAATTACGTCACATGCCAAACAATATTAGAAAAGAATATGACATAGGTATGTGTACATGACTAATGCTTTTGTTGATTTAATACAATTTAAAGTTTGTTAATCCTGTGAAAATGAGATTCTTTTTCTTTAACTAGGAAGCACTCCATTAAAGGCATTTAATACTCCATAAATCTATTAAATGAAAAAGCCTTAGGATTTCCTTGACAGAAAAGACCTATGATGTGTTTTGCATTGAAAAGTAATTAACTTAGATCATTAAATGGCAACTACTAAATGGGAAGTGTGTGTAAGCATGTTTCAGAGTATATGTTAATGTGATGTTAATCAAAATGTCAGTGTTTTCCTTACATGCTTTAGTGTAAGTTAAGTACTAAGTGTTGAAAGTTACAGCCAAGAAAATCACATGAGTAATTTGATATTTTTGCTCAAAAATAACAAAATAATTTAATTTAAAATGCAGATTTCGTATGTGTGTGTTTGTGTATAAAATGACATACTTAGTGTAACTTGGGGTCAAATGTTACTTGCATAATACTAATAAAAGTGGAGTAACCTGTAAGGTTTCAGGTTGAGTTTGTAAACTGAAAAGTTATATATAACTTAACAATTTTTGTACTTAACTTTGATTTAGGAGGAAGTTTTTCACTCAGTGGGTGGTGACGCACTGGAACAGGTTGCCCAAGGAGGTTGTGGATGCCACATCCCTGGAGGCATTCAAGGCCAGGCTGGATGTGGCTCTGGGCAGCCTGGTCTGGTGGGTGGCATCCTTGCACATAGCAGGGGGTTGAAAATGGATGATCATTGTGGTCCTTTTCAACCCAGGCCATTCTGTGATCCTGTGTAAACAGGTTAATGAAAGTGTCTGCGAACAAACCCTTGATATAATTTCCATTATATTTCACAGAAAGGGGAAAAAAGATAAGAAAGTGGTTGAGATGCTTCATAATTTCTGCAAGCAGAAAATAATTTTCACAGGTTGGTGGTTTCTTTTTGAATTCATTAGTCTGTGTCATGGAGTTTGGCCAGTAAAATGCTTGTTAGTAAGTTATTGCATCATATGAATTTTTTTAATTATCTGATTAAACTGATCGATTGCCTGACACATCTGTTCTCTCTCTGGAGAAGTATCATTCATTGACTAGCACTGGTGTATGAGTTCCTTGGATCAGTCATTTTGCATGGTATTCCATCAGTGTTCTTTTTTATGTTTAAGTGAAGTATGCAGACTATTCTTTTGGAACTTTTGACAGTGTTTAAAGCTATCCTAACTTTGTCATTCAGAGGGTGGTGAGGCACTGGAACAGTTTGTCCAGAGGAACTATGGATGTCCCATCCCTGGAGGTGTTCAAGGCCAGGTTGGATGGAGCCCTGGGTAGCGTGATCTGCTGGGTAGCAATTCTTCCCCACAGCAAGAGGGTTCAAATTCTGTAGTCTTTAAGCCCTTTTCAGTCTAAACCATTCTGTGATTTTGTTATGCAAATTGATGGAAGTATTACTGGTAATAGTTTGCAATGGGATGTTTATCATACAGCTGTCCAAAGTAAGTTATTACTGTGTCCTACTTCTGGTCACCAAATCATGTCAAGTGCATGGTATCATTAGTGCTTTGTTTTGCTGCCTGCAGGAAGCTGAAAGTATGTTACCATTTACTATGGTTGAGTACATTGCTACATGTGTGTATGTATATATAAAAGTGTCATTTAAAAACTTTGTCCATTGCTTTTATATATACACTTTTCCCCACATATCTTTTCTTGAGCATTTTAAATCCATTGTAATGTTGACTTAGCTTACGATATTTCCATTTGTTTATCATAGAGTGATCTGCTTGTTTTCTTTCCTTCCAGGGATGCCAGGAAGTGTAGTAAATATTAGCAGAAAACTCTGAGTTGTAAGAGGCTCCAGAAGACCAGAAATAAAGTATTAGATGGAGGTGCTGCTCAAGGGTCATATGGAAAGCAAATTTTCCTTTAATAAAAGCACTAGATTAAAACAGTTTTCGATTTTTCTTTTTTACTGTCTGTTTTCCAGTAGCTAAAGAAAAAGTGACAGTATGCCATGTCCTCAGCATGGTACAATTAGTTTGTACAATGTAGCTGCCAAACCTGAATAAAAATTGATAATTTCAGTATCTAGAGAAATCATCCTCAGACGTTCCTTAAAGTTTTCCTCTTGGTGTTGTGTTACGGATAACAATTAGTTGTTGTAGCTCTTGAAAAGTTTTCAAAATACTATCAGCTGAATTTGTAAATTACACTTGAGCTCCTGAGGGAACATTAGACTCCTTTACAGTTGAAGTACCTAATTCAGTAATCTAATGAGCAAGGAAAAGCATTTGTGCTGTAAGAATTATTAAATAAGATACAAGAATCCCAATCAAGTCACTCTTATGTTGCACTGTTATAATTTCACTTGACTGAATGTCTTCTCTAGTGTTCATTGACCTCCAGCTTTCCCTGCCTATTAAATCTTTTCATATGCTTGATTACTAGACAACTGCACTGTCAAGTGCCTTCAGAACACACAGAGGAACTTGCTCTCTTTCCTTTTATATGTATTCCCTTTCCTTCCAGCCTTAGCCTTCCTCATTAACCATCATCTCATGAGTACACCTCTGTGAAGAGTTTGGAAACTGCTTTTGTTAGTTCCCTGGAAATGTTGTGAGGTATTTTTACTGTGTCTAACAGGGAAGGCGAGGAAAGGTTAGTATCAAGAATTACACTGAGATTACTTTCCATAATTAGTTCACTTATCTTGATTTCATCTTCCTTTTAACAGACAAGAGTTACATCAGCTGAATTCCAAATGCAAAGGACTTTCTTTCCATTAGGAGTTTAGAATCAGAAAACCAGGACAGTGCTCACAGTATGAAGCAATCCGTGCTGACTTTGCCCAGCTCGTGGCAGCCAGCTGCTTTGTATTGCTGTTTACAGGTCTGGCAAAGTGAAAGGAAGTTTGGGAAGTTCTTAAGTATTCTGATGAAACTCATCTAAATTAATTCAGGCATCTAAAAGTTATTTGTGTCAGCAATCAGTTCTAAGTTAATCCCTCAGAAGGGAGAAACAGCCATGTTAACAATGTTAACAGGAAGATTAATTCACCCTCATTCTCTCCTCTGAACCTGAAGAGAGTCTGAGGGGCCCACGTCTGACACATGTATTAAAAATAATACGGACACCCGAGACTGGCTGAACTACATCGCTCCACTCTGCCATTTCCCATCCACAAAAGAGCCGGGGGCGACAGTACGATGAAAGCAGACTCAGAATTGAGAAATGACAGAGTTCCCTCACCAGTTACCATTATGGACAGAACAGATTCAGCATAGGGAGATTAGTATAATTTATTACCCACTGCTAACAGTCTAGAGCAGTGAAAAGAAAAAACACACTAAAAACACTTCCCCCATCCAGCGTCATCTACCCTCTCACCCTGAACAGGCAGCGATCAGCCCGTAACACTTCATTTCTGCCACAGATCCATGCTCACTGTCCCCTGCTCCGTGCTGGGGCTGCTCCTGCTGGGGTATCCGTGGCCGTACCCCTTGGGGCCCCATCCGATGCCTCCCCGCGGCCCCCCCGTGACCGCAGTTGGGGATCAGCGCGGTGCGGTGCCCACGGGCCGCAGGGGACGGCTGCTCCTCCGCGAGCATCTCCTGGGCTGGAGGGAGCTGCTGCCTCCTGCCCTCCTCCTGTGCTTACACTGACAGATTGCACCTTCCTCCAGTTATTTGTTATTGTTAATTAGTCCTATTTATGAGCAGGGTACACATTACAGAACGTGATTGTTCTGATTCAATGTAAGAATTTGAATCAAGTTTGTTAGGTAGGAGGCAAACCCAGCTTCCCATTGCTTCATAGGTGAGAAGGATTGTATGCCAGCACTGCTGTGTCACACTGCAGCCCCGTGTCTCCCCATGGCATCCAGTGGAAGAGTCCAGTTCATGGGGCAGCTCTGCTCTGCCTCTCTACAGATGTTATGCCTGCCTGTTGGAGTAGATTTCTTTCTGGAATACAAAACTGGGCTAGAGATGAGTTAGGCTTTATTTGTACGTGAGCCTTACTGATTGCTGAAATAGAGCAGTGGCAGAATATCTTGCTATTCATGTTTTCATTTCAAGTTTTAAACATGCTTTCCTAAATGAAAACAGTCTTTAAACTTCCTGAAATAGTCTGCATCATAACAGTGTGAGTAGTCACACATTTACTATCTTCTAAATTGATAAGTCAAATTAATGTTTATTTCCATTTTTGCCCTATTCAAAGAAACTTCAGTTTCATTCATGTGATGTAGAAAAAGGAAGCAGCTTGAACTTTGTTTTTTGATACTGCTACAAAGTCTCTAAATAAGAAACTTGAACCTTTGAAAGCTTCTCTTTAGCAGAAAACCCCACTAAGAGTTTTTTACTTACATGTGCTTTTATCTCTGTTTTCTGTGTTGAATATTCCTTGATGATTCTGCTTCAGAGTGAGAACAAAGCTATTACTATGTTCTTCATAGTCACATGTTTGTGAATGATGAGCTGCTGGTGCCAGTGCTGGCTTTGTTTTATGTTTATTGGTCCATGCTGTAGTGCTGTTGAGCTTGTCCTGAATTTACTCCCTTGACTCAGAGGAACGCAGTGTAAAGGAGAAACTTCTGCTCGAACAACTTCATGGGTGAAAACTGTTTTCATCTTACTTTACTGAGAGCTCAGCAGGAAAATGTAATTCTTCATCCTTAAGAGAGCATGCTAAATGTTTGATCGTATCTTGTTTTGTGTAGCATTTCCAGTTGCCTTGCTATTGCAGGAATAGTCCCAGACCCCACAGGGGAGACTCAGGCAGTGTCACACTGTCACATTCTGTCCCTGCAGTCAGAAACTTCATTACTGCTCTTCCCTTGTGCAGGCTTTCCTCTTTGGGTTTTAGACAGAAGATTTCAGTTAATGTGAAATGATATTCAAATAACTGTGTTAGAAATAAGAAATACTTCCACTTTACCTGGATTGTTTCTCACTGGCTTTCTTTATGTTGTATAGTTAGTGAGGTTTAAAATAAGATTTCCCCCCCAAAAATGATCTTTTTCTGTGTGGTCAGTTAAAATGCTTCCTTGCTGCTTTTGTATGTCCATATGACACTGCATCTAATTGTACTTTAGATACCATTTTGATTGTAACTTGTATTTCTATTTTAGGCACAAAGGAAATAGAGGTCAAAAATGGCATTTTTTTTTCTAGTAATTTCTTCACATGCAAAACTTTACAAATTTCCTTGTGAAAGTTGTTGACTTCAGTTTCTAGAGTGCATTATGGCAAATGCTTATTAAAACTGCTGCATTTTGTAAGTAGATTACAAGAAATTCAACATGCATCAAAATATAGTATCTTATTAGAAATAATTTATCAGTAAGGTAATTTTTCATTTTAAAGGAAAAATTAAGAAGATATTAGAAACTAAGACTTTTCAGAGCCCATAAACACTTTGCTTTTTGTCTGTTCTCCCTAGGTGAGTTTATGTATGTAAATTCTTTGTCTTATTGTATCAATGATCCACGACTGCATTGATCTTTAAATAAATAAAGATAATTCGGATAATTAAGAGTTCTATGACATTCTATGACATGAATTTTCATTCATACGGTGTATTGCTTTGCTGCTGAATAAGGACATGTTCAATATTTCTGTGTATGTGTTAATCTGTTTTTTTCTTACGGGGCTTTCTGAAGATTTCTATATGAAATCTGAATCAACAGGGTCAAATAGCAGTGAGTTGGGGTTTGTTGTTTGTCTAAAAATGTAAGCATTAAACCATGTGTGCAGTCTGCTGAGGTTGTGGAGTAGTAGGAATTTATTTAAAAGTAATAGGTGAGTTATTACTAAATGATGTGTTTTTCTTCATCATTGAGTTCTGGTGTCCAGTGAACAAAAGGGATGTAAAAGGCAAGCATCAGATGCTTTAGTTCAAATATTATATGCAAATGTACATAACAGGCACATAAAAACGTGCAGAATTGTTTTTACTTTTTTGTTTGCTAATGGTAGCTACAAGAATACACTAGAACTGATATTTTTGTTGTCTTGTTTAACATGAGCTACTATAATTTTTTTCTCACTCATATCTTAAAAAAGAGGTTAATGAGAGAATAACATTCTATCTGGAATGTGTTGTCTCTGCTGAAAGACGTTAGTAGAAAGCTTTACCAATCTCTTCATTTCAGTTTCTGATCTGACATAAGATGTTGCTACTACATGTTCCATAAAACCATTAGGTTTTACTGAGAATTAATTAGTCTAAAACCAGCCTATTGCAATCTTAAATTAAGACTTTACTAAATAGGAAATTGTGATCAACGGAAAAATTAACTGTTTTTAAAAATGTGTTTTTCTAACCCAATGATACTTTTATTTTTTAGTGTCTCAGGGCTTAGTAAATATGAAAAGTATACGGACTTCTCTAAGCTGCATTTGCTTTTATTTTAGCAGTCTGTGCAGAAGTGGAAAAGTCATTCACACGTAGCTCATCTCCTCCGAAAGCAACTGCTAAAATTAGGTAATTTTCTGTTTAACTAATGGAACTTCCAGCTCACCGCCCCTCAGATGTGGTGAATGAAGTGTACTGTGCTGCTGTTTTCTAAGTACAGTAAATGCTGTGGAGATTGCGGTTAGATATTTTTTGTAATTAATGAATTGTGAAAATAGTCAATACTTCTTCATATTTTACTAATTTAATGCATTTTACAGTATTAGCAAATGAAGCAAATTGATTATACTTTTTTAAATGGTGTGAGTGCTTGGTGTTACAACCTTTATCTCCAGTAACCAATTTGTGTGCAGCCTCCTGGGAAGGAGTACTTAAGTACTTCTCTGAAGTACTTAAGATTTAAGGAGAATTAAGTGCCCCAAATGAGGAAGGGAAGGTTTCCACCAGCACTGATACGCGTTTTATTGAGCTTTTAGTAGGTTAAAGAAGCTACCCTACTGTTCATCTCTTGTCGTTCCTCAGTCCAGTGAGACTCAGGATACTGAGTGTAAAGTATCCTTATTTTTGGATCTTCTTTGGAGAGGGAGGAGTTCCTTGAAGAAATGGTGTTGCTGCGTGTTGGTACTGCATAGTATTCCATTCACACAATCGTAGTTGTTCCCCAATCTCTCTTTATTTTAAAATACAGCCTAAGCGTAGCTGATGCTATTGTGCTTGCTAAGCATTTGAAATGAGATCTGTAAAGCTGCCTCAGCCTGTCTGAGGTTGTTGGCACCATTTCTGTTTTTGTCATCCTTTTCTCAGTGTTTTTTTTTTTCTTTTTTCTTTTTTTTTTTTTTCCTTCTGTTTTTTAAAGTGTGAAGAAAGGAGAATCTTTACTGTGCAGATCCAAAAGGGTTTTCATAATCTTTCTCTGTTGTCGCATTTTTTTTTTTTTCTCCTTGGGGGTGGCAGACTTTGGAGGGAGATTAGTTTTTCCAGTTTTTAGTCTTAATAATGGAGCATACCTCATGTGAAGGATTTGGAGGAAATCAGCTTTACCTACCATCTGAATTTTGATGTCTGGTTTTGGCAATGGCCACTGGGGGAGATGAGCTTGTTTGCAGAACATGGAGCTATGTTTTCATATGCATGGTTTTCAGGGTATGCCTTTCCATCTGGCCCTGCTGTCTTGTCCTTCTTACTGCTGTGGGCAATGCTGTGGCCCAGGTCCACTGCTGGAGCTGTGGTATGCAGTGTCTTCACAAGCTGCAGTCAGCTGGTCCACAGTGTTTGCAGTCCTGTGTCTTCCTGAGACTGGCCTTGCACAGCTTAGATCAGAAACGTGGCTTGTCAGGGGATTTGTCAGAGTAGCTTCTTTATCCAGGATGACTTGGTAGCATAACACTAAGTACCTGCTGTTGAAGAGCTGCTTGAGGGGCCTAGGTGGCTAGCAGCTCAGATCTGAGCTATGTTTCTCAATTAGGGACATTCTGGTTACTTCATTATGCACTGTATTATGCACCACCTGTCAGTTAGTGTCCTGGATGCAGTGTATTTTCCACTGGTTATATACTTTTCCCATAAAATGAATACGTATACACTCTATAGATGGAAGCAGCTGTGTTTTCAACTGTGTATCTTCAAGAGCTATATTTGGACAGTAACACCAATGTCTTTTATAAAATTTTCAGACTGCACTGAGTACATTCATAATTATTATTTGTTAAGCTCATTGTTAATCCAGTTGCACACCTGCCTTTTTAAGTCTTCATGTTTAGTTTGTTGCTGGCTTCTCAGGCTGCCTATCCTTTTTCCTCACCCAACAAGACATTTGAGATTCAGTGGAAGCTCTGGCTCAGAACAGGGTCAAGGACTGTTCTTAAAGCTTTTTAATGCTTGCTTGGGATTTTGCCAGTTCCTATTCAGCTTCTGTTTGTGAGGAATCTTCTTGCTGACACCTTTCACCTGCCTTGTAGAGCTCTTAGCCTTGTTCCAGTTGTTATTTGGAGCACTAGTTCTGTTGTTGCTGTTTACAAGCGTTTCAGATTTCATAATTTCTATGAAGTATTATTAAATATTTCAAATCATATGTTTTATTGCTGAAATTACAGAGAAGCAACCTTGCAGAATTTCACTGTAGGCGTCCTTGTTGGCAGACTGTAACTGTGTATTCATTGCTGCTGTTTCTTCAATTTAGTCTTCTCTCATCTTTAATGTAATTTTAATAGATTTGCCTGCTTAAAGCTCCAAGATGCAGTATGTGGTATTGGTAATTTCTAGAACTGTAAAAATGGAATGTGCTTGCATAAGAACTAGATTATGGGAGTTGGCTGCGTATAGTTTGACATGAAGTACTGTTTTGTAATATTAGTAAATGAGCAAAAATAAATGTCAGAGAAGTTAACAGCTAGAAATCATTCTAAGAAGGAGAGTTTTCTAAGTGGGAATATTGCTCAGTAAACTTGCATGGTTAAATAGGATTTCTGCTCCAAAAACAGAGAGATGAATTGTATCCTTTGTACCGTGAGAGGCGATTTTCTTTGCTATAAATCTGCCCTGCCAATGAAAGAGGGAATATCTGGCATCCTCCTGGCTCTGAGCAGGGTCTTATTGTCTCATGTTAGTATTAGCACTTGAAAACTCACAGTGATATGAATCATTCATTGTAATGGTGCAGAAAAAAGGGGTTAGAAATA
Organism: Coturnix japonica; assembly: GCF_054131305.1. Taxonomy (NCBI): domain Eukaryota; kingdom Metazoa; phylum Chordata; class Aves; order Galliformes; family Phasianidae; genus Coturnix; species Coturnix japonica. The sequence continues at coordinate 25,747,806 of NC_140663.1, forward strand.
GCTTGAGATGCTGGTGACAACAAGTTTAAGCATAGATTAAGTGTCCTCTTGCTAATCTCAGTCCTGTAAAGCTGTGTGAGATGGAGGCTCCTCCAGAGAGGAACCATTCCTCCAGATTTTGAACAGGACATATAAAAGTCATGCAGATGACTAATTTGAATGATTAACCTAAAATCTGGCATTTTTTTTTTTTTTTTTTTTTTTTTTAACGCAGTAAAATTTAGATAAGAGTTATGTTCTGTATCACCCTTTTGGTCCTGATGCTTGTATGCACTTAATAATCCACTATCTCAAGGAATTCTAATTTTGACCTTATCAATTCCATTTAATTCATTTAATTGATCAGCAGGTGACAGGAAAGAGAAATCTGTTAATAAACTCTCAGAGAAACAATTTAAAGGAGAAGATAAATTTGTTGAGCTGTCTTTTTAAAAAAAAATTATTGAAAACCCCACTCATTTTTTGCAGTGAGAAAAGTTGTATCCTAGCTGAGCTATTTAAAATTAATTTTATTACCTAGAAATCATTGCTAGGAAGTTATTTGTTGTTTTTTTTTTTTTTTTCTTTAGAAAAAAATAATGAGCAAACATGGAGTATACATTCTAATGTTTTGGTCCATAAGTGTGCAATCAGAGTGACTTACAGACTGGAAAAATAATTCATGCTTAGGAGCTATTTGTGGAAACGTGCACTGGAATCTTTCAGTGAGACATTTGTCAGTGTTACATATATTCTTCAGTATAGAGGAGGCTATTACTTTGTGGTTGAATAAGAGCATATTTTGCCTAGAATTTTTAATACATAATAGCATTTCTGAAGAAAATTGACTTAACAAAGATTCAGGCTGTAGGTAGCCAGAAAATGCTTATTCTGTTGTTAAAACTCCTAAGTAACATGCTATTCAAGTTTTACTCACTTTTAAAATTGTTCCTGGTAATCCTGTGATTCCACTTTAATGGCCTGTAACTGTAAGTTATTAGAGCTTTAAGTATTTATCATTATTCATAACTTCCAAAGAACAATTTAAAATGGCTGGTTGCATTTTGCATCTGTTTTCATGGAATAATAAATATTAGTTTAGAAATAAAGATACGCTATAGCAGGCAGGATAAGTCATTTCAGTTTTGCTATTTGTACTTAAAAGTCTTATGACTTAGCACAGAGGTTTTGGGGATTGAGAGCCCAAGCATACGATACTACATGCGTATGTGTGATTTGGGGTAGTAAATTGGTTCATTTTAATATTATTTCTCATTCTCTTAAATTATCCTAATAAATAAATGAAGAAATAGAGCCAAGTAAGGGCTTTGTCTAAGATAGAATATCTGACCATAGGTACCTGAGTCCAAAATTCCATAACAAGAGTGATATTGACAACTTTTATTTGACAACCCATTGTGTGACTCACAGGCTGAAGGTGCTTACCTTTCTCTGTGCTACATGGCTCATATTAGGAGCCTGCACAGATGGAATGGTTGAGCTTGTAGCTTTGACACCCTTGTGAAGTGCTGTAATTGGATGTAATGAGACTTGTTTTAAGTGTTTCTTCGCCTGAATTCTCTGAAGAGTTTGGTTTCACACACGTGTCCAGGGATGTGCCTCATAAATCCATTTAAAAGCAGACCTGTAGAAAAACCCTGGATTGTCTCAGTTGTTATTTTGCCTTAAGAAATAGACCGAGAATATGGTGTGTAGCATTTTATACAGAGCACTCACCCAAGAACCTGAACATCTGTTTGTAAGTGCAATTAAACTGTTTTTTTCCTGCTTCTCAGAGGAGTTCCCAATCTGCTTTGTAATCTGAATAGTGAGTGTACTTATGAGGAAGAGTCCCAGTATTGAAGATACATTATTATGTCAAAAGCAAAGTGTTTTGGTGAATATGTGAGGCCTTGCACTGTCTTCTCAAGCAATGAGTTGATGCATTTTTATATGGGATTATATAGTTCTGCAGTATGACACTGCAAATTAATTTCTAGGTAATACCATGAAGTTCCCATAGCGAGTTTCACACTTAAGCTGAATGGAATATAAACTGAGAAATCTGACTGCTAAGCAAGTGAATTCTGTCTAGGGAGGAGGTTCAGATCTGTAAGCTAAATTATAGAGATGACAGGAGAACAGGAGAGAATATTTCAAACATTTAATCCTGGTTTTATTTCACACTTGTTTCACACAATCACAGTCTGATTTAATAGAAATAGCCCTTACTCTCAGCCAAAAGTCAAGAAGTCAGTTGATGATTCATCCTGCTTGACAGGCAGTCAGAACATAGAATTTTGTATTGCACAGAAGGACTTAGTGAACATGTATGGAATTGCCATCACCTTCATAAGCTTGCCAAGGTTACTGGGAACAGTTCTGACTACATTTAATGCCAATCAGCTGCCCTTAGCTCTCTTTTTAGAGTCAGATTTGTGCACAGTGTTCAAAGCATAGTCAGAGGTTTCATGAGTGCGCATAGAAGTTGATGAGTTTTGAAGAGTCATTTAAAGTGTTCAGAAGAAGGGACATGGTGTAGTGCAGGCAAGGTGGCAGCTCAGGAGATGGTTTGAATGTCTTTCCAGAGCTGTGAATGTCGTGATAAACACCGAAACTGCTGTGGGGGAAAGCAACCAAATAGGGCTGTAAGGGCAGCATTCTACATAATCCTAGAAAGATATTGTACATCCATCTCATTGCATCCAAAATCTTCTATGCATAAAACTGTTTTCACTTTCCCACTGTGCTCTGTGTCTTTTACCTTTCAATTTTTCATATATATACAGAAAGCTTTACTGGCTGTGTATTCGTAACTTCACAATGAGTTGTGAGTAATTCAAAATGAAGGTTTAATAGATAGCACTTGGTTCAGTACCTTTGCAGACTCTTTAAGCAAGATAGAGATGATAGAGATGCTAATGTGAAGATAACAAATAGCAATAGAATAGGTGATGTTTTATTCCTTGCTTCTCATAACTGTAATAGGAGGAATAGTCATAGAAATCTACAAATGAAAAGATTAAAAACGGTGATTAAAAATGATCACCTTTGAAACTAATGTACAACAAACTGGCGGAACTAAGTGACACAAATACCACTGAGGGAAAGAATAATGTAATAAATCATGACTTGTAATGCTGTCTGGCACTTACAGTGTCTGAGCCTGAAGATATGGAGGACAGAATTGTTGAAGAAGTAAGACATCAGATAGCTAATAATGCTACCGGATTGAAAAGTAGCTCCCAGGAATGCATCAGTAATGACTTGTCAACTTTAAGGGCTTTTAAGACTCATTGTAATTCAAAATGTGCAATCAGTCAACCTGAACCACAACCTCATCACGTATGGTTATCATTTTTACGATGACAAAGTACGGGAGAGGTCTGGAGAAATGAGCTCCAGAAAGGTGCAGAAGCAGATGAGAATCGTTTGACATGGCAGCGTGCCTACAGGTACTGAGTCTATTCTGAGGAATCACAGCTGAAGCCTTTTCTCTCTCTTTCTCTGAGGGGAACATTTATGGAGGCAGGTAACAGCAGTTGCAGGATGAATTGTTTCAGCATTTTTCTAATTCCAATAGTGATAACAAAAGGTTTGTGCCCTGAAGAAAGAATGTTAAATGCAACTTAGCTCTGGAGTGCTTTTCCTGTATTTGTCTGATGAGAGACTGACAAGTCTCCTATGCCATTTGATATACCTTGTTTCTTAGACAGTAAGAAATGTGTAGTTTCTGGAGTTTAGTTTAAGAAATATAGGAACAAAAACTATGCAGTTTTTCCTAGTCCTTTGCTGTTGTTAGGAAGACTTCATAACATTATTATTATTATTATTATTATTATTATTATTATTATTATTATTATTATTATTATTATTATTATTAGAAGTATTTGATTTGCACAGTCCATGAATGTGGTTTGCAGTTCTGCCCTTGAAATGTGTCCTGTGCAATGCTGGCAATGTGTTTTTGTTGTATGCTTTTTTTTCCTGTCAGACAGCAATTTTAGACATCTTAAAACCCTATTGTTTCTAGTAGAATTGTCACAGGAGTGTCCTACTTTATGATTCAGTTCTCAGAAGGGCAGATACTGGTTTAAATGTGCGGTTCCAGCAGCAGAATTGTAATGGCTGTTTGATGAAGAGGATTTAGCAAACATGGTCACTGCAGTCTATAGAGAAAAATATAGTTGTGTGGTCTTCCTGATTGCTTACAGAAAACTAGAAGTAACACATGAAGTTTCTTAAATATGGACTAGGGATCAAAGGATGTGTGCTGCTGATCACTACCACTTGAAGTTTAAATGCAGAAAATCACCTTTAGGGGAAAACCCAGAGCTTTAAGTTCACACTGGAACCCCCTGTCATGCCTCTCAGTGCCTTGGTCTCTGTTTTGGCCAGCAAATAATGAAGCAGGCCCAAGCTAATGAGCTTGGATATTGGTACTGAAGGAAGGTGACTTTCATTGCTTTCAATTCTGCTCCACCATTACTTCTTGCTTCTTTCCGTAAACAAATTGTCTTAGAATTCTGGATGTTTTTCCATTAATCAAATTGAAAATTTAAAGTGTTATTCATTAATTAACCACATTTGAAAGGGTTTATATTTTGTTAGATAACAGATCACAAATCAGGGGAAGCTTTATCTTATTTTTTTTATTCTCCTATCTCCTTTACAGTCTAAGTATCTTCTAGTTTGAGATTTTATTTTACTTTTTTAATTACCTTGCAGGGCATCTATCAGAACGATATGTTCAGTATGATTTCTCCAAGCAAGGATTTTAATTGACATAACTTTTTGATTGTATCATCCATCGTGTGTATTTCTGCTTTCCCTACAACAGTATTTACAGAGTGAAATAAAATGCTGAAGCTCTCCAGAAGTTCTCCAAGCTCCTTTGATATAGTGATAGTTACTGCTTGGCAGCTCAAGGATTGTGTCAGAATATCTGAGCAACCATAACTGAAATTGTGCAATAAGTCCCACAGACATTTTATTAATGATTGCCCAGTTATTCCAAATCATGTTTTTACCATTAGAGTGTATGTAAGTATCAGGTTTGGTTCATCTTTGAAAAATAGAAGATTAGTGTTATTATAGCAAAACAGCACTGGCTTGTCTTAAAAATCTCTTTTGGAAAGTGTGCCTTATTGAGTGGACTAAGAACAGTCCTTGGGAATTCTAATTCCTTTTAACAAATTAGAAAGAAAATGACTTTTTCTTTATACCTTCTTAAGGTAAAAAGATTAATTTGAATTTGAAGGGGATCCTTGGGGCATTGGACAAGCAGTAAAAATTAGATCCAAACTGGTACTGATTCAAGATTTTGTTCCTGTCAGTCAGTTCATCCTTTTATTTCAGAAAAGATTTCCACTCTTCAAATATCTAAACTAGGACTTGTGGTCTTTGAGGAGCATCAGGATCCCAGAACAACTGATGTTGGCAGTACCCTCTGGGAACACTTGCCCCCAGCCCCTGCTCAGCAGGGACACCCAGAGCAGGGTGCCCAGAGGGAACCTCTTCCATTCCTGTTTGTGCCCACTGCCTCCTGTCCTGGCACTGAGCACCACTGGCTGGCTCTGTGTTCCTTGCACTCTCCCTTCAGGTATTTATGGATGCTAATGAGATCCCTGACCCTCCTCTTCTCCAGGCTTAATAGATCCATCTCTCTCAGCTTTTCCTCACAGGAGAAGTACTGTGACCTGTCCCTTTGTTATCTTCATAGCCCTTTGCTGGGCTCTCTCCAATATGCGCAGAACTGGACCCAGCTCTTCAGCTGTGGCCTCAGCTGTGCTGAGCAGAGAACATTCACCTCTTTTCACCTGCTGGCAGTACTTTGCCTAAAGCAGCCTGGGATATCGTTGGCCTTCTTTGCTGCAAGGGGACACTGCTTCTTTGTTTCAGGATGCCAGGGATCCTTTTTAACTCATGGGGAAGCTCTGGAAAAAGTTGAAGGTTAGTAGCTCTGGTTAAAAGGTTTTTAGTTTTTCATTTTGACTGTTCTGGGTATTCCTATTTGAGAAATTCCTCAATCCTTTGGTTGCTGTTTGCAACAGTAGTGCTTTTTGATTGCCACTCTGTAGATCTGCATTTGTTACAGTGATTGCTAGCCTTTGTATTTACACACACTAAATGATGCCTGTACAGTCTTTAAAACCTTTTCCACTTTCCGGAAGATGTGCCTTTTTTAATTTTTTAAATAAGATAGGAAAGGTATAGGAAAAGTTTAAACAATATGAGTAAAAATCACTTGAATGGGTACTGAACTCCATGTAAAATGGTAAACGTATTTGTCAGCATGATCAGTGGCAGTCATGTTTCATATCAGGACAAAAACAGGGCCTTCTCTTGCGGTAACTCACCACCATGTATTACTGCTGTGAAGTTCATACATCACTATTGCACTACTTTGAATAACTTCTAGAGATTAAATCTAAAAATCTCACTAGAAATTTAATCTGTCCCTGTTACCAAGTACGTAGCAATTTCTGTGTGGTAGGACCATGCAAGAAGACCTAATTCCTGAGTATTTGTAGTTTAATTCATCTCTAGAGGTGAAAGGTAAGCAAATAAATATAGTTAAAAAATTCCTGTTTTCACTTGCTGATGTGTGTTTATTTTTTTCTTCCCGTTCCAATATCCATACTGTTAAATGCTACAATTTGTAGGGTATTTTTTTGTTGTTTTTGGCACTGAGTTATATCCTTCTATTGCTTTTGAGAGGTCAGCTGCATATAAGATTTGATGAGTGCTTGCCTGTAATTGCAGAAAATCTTCAGTGTCTAGAAATAGTCATAATCTTTTCCTAATGTTTACCCTGTCAGATAATTCTTGTCTCTGACTTCCTGATATGTGGAATGGAAATATTGATGCTTCTCCTTTAAAGTGCTTTGATATTGCTGATGGAAAGCACTACATAAAAGCTTGATATTAATATAATTATATTGTGCAAGGTGCTGCCCTGCCTGATTATTATTAGATAAAATTCTGCTTTGTGCAGAGGACTGTAGTCATGATTTTATTTAGAAATATTTCTACTGCAGATAATGTTATCTGCCTTCTCTCGTTAAGACCTTTTCTGGTTGAATTAGACCAAGACAAAATATATTGGCTTCTCTGTGGCACTAATTATTATAAGTTCAAAATGTGTTTAGAATAGCAGTCATGAGCAAAAGTTAGTGTTTGCTAATGAATTAGGTGTATTCAGTCATTTTTTCAGCAGTATCATAATCTCAATTTAGGCTTAGACTTTTGATTCATTTCCTGACTTCAGTTCATTTGTGCATCTATGACACACTGTATCTGTGCCACACTTTTTCGTCTGAGTTATATCTGAGTTAACGTCAGGCATTTGATACCTGACATCAGGAAATGCTTCCACCCAGTTTACAAGGACAGTAACTTCAGAGCTTTGGTGTATGTAGTTTTCATATGCAAAACTATAGCTTAACTGTATTTCCAGTGCTGCTGTGGCATTTCCTGAATTTTAATAACAGGCCTTTTTTCCTCTCATTTTCTTTATTTTCTTTTTTCTTCTTCTTTCTTTTCTTTCTTTTTTTTTCTTTTTTCTTTTTTTTAAATTGTCAGATTCTAATGAGTTATTTTATTCCTTCTTTTACTTCATATAGATGAAATAAACTGGTTTATAGTTCTAAAATGTACAGTAACCAATCTATCAATGAAAGTTATTCAGTAAATGCTAAATAAAGTCACTTTGTTCATTGCTAATAGTAAACATTCAGGATATGACTGACTGCTTTTTTTTAGTTCACCTTTTTGTTAAAACAGATAAAGGTTATTTTCATCTCTAGCATTGCTGGCTGATCACTGTGTTCCATGTCAGAGAGAGGCTTGAATAATCTCTTTGAAGGCAGTATTGAGGCAGAGAATTAGCATTCTCTCCGGCTGGACTCCATTGCACACAGGTTGGTTTCTCATTTGTCGTGGCAGTGTTTTCATTAGGTCAGCTGAAAACTGCCTTTCTCTCCTTCAGAATGCAAAATGAGAAGGGAATAGAAGCAAATGGAATCATATAAATAAATAGTAGATAATGTATATCAATTAACCATGAAAACATTGACATTTTAATCTTATAGAAATGTTAATAATTTGCATACGCGTGCACAAAAACATATTAGACATGTTGAGCACTCTTATGTTTAAATGAGGACAGTGCGTGGTCTACCAGTGTTAAGTAAGTCTGCTGTCACAAAACCGGGTTAAAACTTTGCTTTTAAATCTGCAGATTGAAAATGCAGATGGCTGAATTCAGAGATTCTATTTGTGAATTAGCAGAAGTGCTTAGCAATAGAGGTGTTCCTAGTGATTTTGTAAATTAGATACTGTTACGAACTTTTCCTTATGTCTTCAAGCCTAGAGCTCTGACCTTTGAGATATGCATTAGTTTATTGAAGTTTCTTCATTTTTGGAAGTTTCCTAAGAGGTGTTTCCCAGTAAAATAATGAACTGTGGGTCCTAAATACTGCATTAGTATCTCTAACTATTTGAGAGTTGATGTGCTGTGATGTAAGATGCCCGTGCCTTCAGCTGTTGTTGCTCTTCACCTCCTTAGAACTGTATGCATGTGCATACAGTGTGTATGTGCGTATCTCCGTGTCATCTATATTTATGTAGATGCTCCAGTATCTACATAGATAACTTTGGAGACACATCCTTTAGTCTGGTTTCCTGAAGCCAGAGGGGAAATCTCACCTATAGGGAACAATTATAACTTTCCTTGGATGGTAGGCAGGAGCAAAAACATTTTGTATTGGACTTACTTTTTACCTTCTTGAAATCTGCAGAAGATAGGGACAATTTTTGTGTACACAGTAAGGTTAGGAACTGATGACTAAGGAAGATCAGATGAGAAATCTATACTGTGTTTAAATTTACTTTAAAATTACTGTTCTTATGATTTATATGTTATAATATCAAGCTGTTATTTCTAGTGCTTTCGAAGTTGTTGTTGTCACTAAAACAATTAGTTGCTAGAAACCCAGTATAATAATATTCTTCCATTCGTGTTAGAAAAAAATTATATAGTCTGTGCCTTGCATCTCTTCAAGATGTCCAGCACATGCAGAATTTTAATAGAAACAATACTTCAGACTTGTAAATTATATAAATAGTGGAAATAGTTGTCAGCCTTGGAAATAACTCCTAGATGCAGCTGGTGGACACAAGGAAGCTATTTATTTTGGATGATACAGTTCCTATAATGGAGAAAAAGTACTGTTTTGCCATCTTTTTATGTTGTTGATCAATTCTGCTTGCACATTAAAAATATTATTCAGTTTCAGATTTCTGACGAGTTCTGTTGATGAATCTCTTGAAGACCAAATGGAAAAGTTCTCTGAAGTTACTGTTGCATTCTTACAACAGTAGTTTAATATTGCTATGCAGTTTAATATTAAAGGCCTTTTATTTATTTATAGGCCCTTTATTTAGCCACAGTGATTTATTTGAGATCCTAGAGAAACATGCTCCAAAAGTCTAAAATTCATCATGTAAGGCTAGAAGTCCAGCAGTCTACCTAAGACTTGGGTTGGCCTTTTTCTTAGCAGTGACAATGGCACTAGAAACATGGACAAAATAGTACAGTGGAATACCACAGAAGGATGTAAATCAAGAGATCCAGTGCTCTTTTCTTTCTCACGTAAAATAAGTTACCTTAGGTGGCTGTAAAATCTGTAGTTCTGATGTCGTTCTGGAGTAGAACTCAAACATGCTGTGCAGTCCTTTGTCAGGCTTGTGTTTGCTCAGGTCTATGTACTTGTGTGTTGTTTCAGCGAAACTTAAGGAAGCAATCTCTCTCTTGGACACAAATACATGAGAATCCCTTAATTTTACAATGATAAAATGCATAAACAATTACATTTTAAGTATACTGCTCATAAAATATCTGAGGCTTTACATTTAATAGTAATCTATTCTTACATGCACTGGCTTCTCCAGTGTCATTTCTTAGGCCCCAGCTCCAGGTGGGGGAATCAGGTTCCTTGTTTTACTGCCAGAAGAATCTGGTGGTTCTGGCATTGGTTAAATGCCATCCAAGTCTTTGTCAACAAATAAGTGACTGCACCAGCAATTGCACAGGAAAACCTACTGTTTGAAAGGCTTTAGCTATTTAGACAGATAATTGCTTGTGGTTGTAACTTTTCACCATAAATTACCATTTACTCTTCCTCGAGGTCTTCAATAACCTGCTGATTATTGTGAAGACCTTTCAAACCATGTAAAAATAAAAGAGAATATTCACTTCTACTCCAGACAACTGAGTCCTTGGGCTTCATGGTTACTTGTGTTGTCAGAGTATTTTTGGCTGCAAGTCATGCTCCAGACTAGTGTGGGGCTTTTTTTTTTTTTTTTTTTTTTTTAATTGTAAAACTAGCAAACAACCAAATACTTCAGTCACATAAAGAAGATTGAAACAGGACTGAAAAGAAGGTCAGAGAGCTGAATTCCCCAAGAGCTTAAGGAATGCCTCAGTTAACATGTGCTGGATTTACTTTCAGAGAGCAATAATAAAATATCACATTTAAAGTCTCATATGAAAACAAAACAAACAAACAAAAAAAAACATTAGAAAAACTGAAATTGCTTTCAATTATACAGTCTGTTTGTGTGAACATGTATTTTTTATTCATGTTTACCATACATGGTGATAAGCAGTTTTCATCCAATTTGCAGGAGATTTGTTTCCTTTTGTAACCGTAGCCATCAGTGTGTGATGTAGACTTCAGAAGTACTACATAATTGCTGCATAAAATAAAAATATTGCAACACTGTAGTCACAAAATTCATGTAGCACTGGTGAGCTGATATTTTTCCTTCTTATTTGTTTATTTCTCTTTTTACTTTAGCTTGACATATCAAAGCCATGTGAGATAGCATGGTGTCATTTATAGTTGCAGGCTGTATAGTTTCCCACTTTGCTTGATTCATTCACGTTATGTGTTAGCCTTGTTCAAGGACCTGACGTTCTAGTTGCTATTCAAGGAAGAGGATGGTTTACAGAAGTGTGCACCAACATGTTTGTGTGCTTTTTTTTTCTTGGCTGCTCATGCTTCCATTTTCTTTTTTCAGTGTGTTCAGGAAGAAGAGTGAAATGCTAAATACAGGCCCGATTCCCTATATGGAAAATACAGCCTGCCATGTAATGAGAGAGAAATTGTCTATTTAAAGGCATAACTACAGTAGTTCTAAAAACCACTGTGTGTACGTTATTTTAAATTAAATAATTATTTTTTTGTCCCTGGTAACTTTATAAGGAGTACAGAAAATGTAAAAAAATAAAAATAAAATAAAACTGAAGCTTCTATTACTTGGTATTATCTACTGCATCCATTTTAGTTTTGCAACTGTCAAATGAAAGGTAGGAAAGTGGAAACAGTGACAGTCCTGAAATGTTTGACAATACAAATAGCCTTCGTCATTAAGAGAGATTTTTCAGTTTAAGAAAGGGCATCGTTATTGTGTTTCTACTGCTGTCTTCTATGATTTTTTTTTTTCTTCCTTTTTCTTTGTTTTGTATAAAACCAACACTAAGAACATGTCTAGTCCCTGCATGTCAGTGCAGCAGTGAGTGCTGTCTGGTGAGTAGGGCAGTAGGCTGGGAATGAAGAAGCAGTTCTGTTCCCAGTGCTGTTTCCTCCATCTCAATGTGTAACTTCAGGAGTGTTATTTTTAGTTCTTTATACTTCGCTGCCTGCGTGTGCTGATGATAATAATGGTATAAGACATACAGTGGAAAAGATGTGCGCTGGTTATTTCATATTTGAAACCAAAACAGACTTAAAACAACCACTGCACATAATGGCATTTATAATCTGTATATACTTGCCAGATCCAATAGGATTGTGGATGCAGATGACACAAGAGATGAGGGTGTGCACATATGCTGCAGTGTAACCCATGATATATTTCCATACAGCTATCCTCTATCCAGTGAATCAACCCCATTGAGAAACAGGGCATATGGGCTGGCTTGCTGTGGTGCCATGCAGATCCAGCTGTACAAACTCTACAGTTGCCACTATTGTCTATATATATATGTTCTGCATTGAGAACTGCTCCCAGAGTTGTAGTGGACTGTGGAGAGCCCTGACACTGTGCTGCATCATAGCATCTTCATGGATCCCAATTTCATGTATGAAGAAGCTTCTGAGGTAGGCTGCTTACACTGGGCAGGCTGTTAATATACACACTCAATCTAAGTGGCATGGTCACTCTTCTCCAAGGAGTTTCAAAATTGTACTTAATGATTTATCAATCATCAGAACAGCATCTTATGGTAGACACTGTTGTAGACACCACAGTAAGATGTATGAAATGATCTCTGTCCTGTTGCTCTTCTAAAAGTAAAGCAGGTAGGAAGAACTACATTGTGGAAGTAGTGTAAGTTGGCAAACAAGAGTTTTTTTCTGAATGCCCTCAAATAATAAAGAAAAAGGAAGAGAAAACCAATTTTAGGGAAAGTAATGAAACTGGAGGAACAACGAATCTAGAGAAGACAGTTCTTGTGGCAACGAAGAAATAGATATAAAAGCAGTCTTGATTTGTGCTACTTATATCTCTTTTCCATTACTTTTATTTCAGTAGAACATGAAATTAATCATATATAGATCAATGTTTTCCTTGTACTTTACATTTGCAATCTGTAAAATAAGACATTTTTAAGTGTCTGCATTTCTTAGTCGATGTTGGAAGGATCAGAGTCAATCAGTTTCTACAGATAAAATGTTAATAAAAGCAGCACATTATTTAGGAGATAAGTACAAAAATCAGAGTAAGTTTTATAAATAGGTAGGAGATGGAGGTATTTTCAAAGATCTGTCTAGAAGATATAAAGTACAGCAGCTGTTTTCAACAGTATTATATATGTATCCTTGTGATGATGTCAAATAGTTCAGCAAAATCCTCTTTAAAAGGCCATATCTACAGTGCTGGATTCTGTGGTAAGTAGATATTTTCTTGAGTCAGAATGCTAATCACTGTCAGCAACGTGTATCTTAAAAATGACCTTAAAGTTTATTTGATGCAACACATGAAATATATATACACATGTATTCTCATGTATACAAATGTTTATTGCCAAAAGCAGTGGCCTGGAGAAATCTTTACATTTGGAATGAAGTCATGTGATATATTTCATCATACAGTCACACTAGCTTGCTCAGGCCATAGTGAGTAGAGGAAGCTGTGATTACAGCCCTGTATCTGCACAGCCCTGGAAAGCTGAGCAGCCTGGAAAAAGTTTGTTGTTGTTTCTAATTGAGCAAAATGAAAAGTTTCTTGTAGTGGCTCTTCCCTCTTAAAGGCTGATGATACTCTGAGTATCAACACACAAGGAGCTCCATGTGCACCATTCAAGATGTGCAGCTAATGGTCTGGCCTCAGTAGTCTTCTCTGGGTGTGTATAGTTGTGAATAGCTGGTGCAGGTTATGTGGACTTTCCTTTATGTCCTTTTCACATTAACTCAATTCACTGTCTTATTTTTTTCTTTTAAAAATCCTTCCGTATCCAAACTGACAGGTATTTTTAGACAACATTGCCTGAATGTAAGTACATTTTTGATAAATAATCAGAAGTAAAAGCATATTAAATGATAATAATAATAGAGCAAATAATAACAGTGTAAATCTGATGCTTTTCTCCCAGTCTGTAAGGGTATTTTTAGCAGAAATTGCTGGTGTCTGTTATGTTATTATGTGGAATCTCATCTTCAAAACATCTGTACATTACAGAGTTAACTGAAAGTATAAAGAAAAAAAGGGAAAACATGGCATTAAAACATAGCTTGGCTTTTTAAGCCTTACTAAAGGAAAATAAGAGAAAGAGGAAATACGTGTTTCTCCCTTTCAAGATGGAAATATGGGCACAAGTCAAATTCTTAAATTGTTTTTGCTGTTAAAGTGCATATGAAGGTTACCCTTGGAGCTGCTGGCATCCTGTGGCTTCCAGCACATTATACAGGTCACTGTATGTGAGAATCTGATGGTGTGATGCGCAGTAATCTGATGGTACTTTCTTTTCTTCTTGCATCTGCCAGACCTGCAACTGTGCTCAGAAAACATCAGTATGGTCGAGTGGATTTCATTTTTATGTATGCAGTCATCTGCAGCAACAGTGGGTAGCCAAGCATTGTTTTCACTGTGTAATTTCAGGGTGTGTAATGTCAAAGAGGAAGAAAAAAAACAACGGTACATCTTATTCATGCTTTTGTTCTTATATGCCCTGGTGAAGTTTTACCATAATAAAACTACAGTGAAGCCACTAGAACCAGTACTGAGAATTACTGTGTTGGTGTCCATTATGTCTATTTTGTCAAGGGCTAGTTTGGGTAACGGTATTAAATACAGTGTTATAAAAAAGCCTGGCATTGTGGAAGCATAAGGTTATAGTAGGAGTGCTTGGGGCAGCACTTCCTATGCTAGAGAACAATAAAAAACAGTACAAACATCAGAGTTTGTTTCCACTTGATGTTGAAGGGAAGTGGTGGGGAAAAAAACCTTAATCCCTCAAGTGTGATTCAGCATCACTGCCTCCTTTATGCCTCAGACCATTCCAGGCATAGGTGAATGTGTGCATGTGTCTCTTGTCAATAGAGCTCTCTAGCTGCCAAGGGCTGAGAGAGAAATGGTTGTGCTGGCTGTGGGGAGGTTCCTGTGCTGGGTTTCTCAACTGCTCCTGCTGCACACCCACCAAGCTGTGCCTCATTGCTGTGTGCTGTGATAGCCCTCCTTTATCCCCTTGAACCAGAAAGACTAGAAAGGTTATGATAGTCCTGGGGTCTTTGTAAGCCATTCTCTTCCTGCAAGTTCTTTCATATTAGTTCACTTTCTTCATGCTGAGGTTGTTATTGAGTTATTAAACCTCTATGCAAGTAAGTATTTATGTGAGGGAAGATATTGTGCTGTCAACATCTGTGGCAAACCGGGCTTTATAAATGATCCCATGTAGTCATGGGAATTCTTCATCTGGGAAGGGTTAGGGAAAGCAGCTGCAGAACAAGAAACTAAATTAAACTGTAGCATTTTTTTCTCTATATCAGAAATGCAGTTTTCAACTCTAGCCTCTCAGAATTCAGAGACAGATTATGCTTTCCTATTCAGAATATAGGGAGTTCCTTTCAACAGTTATTTATTCCTAGCATTCATGGTGTGTTTTAGCACAGCAATGTCATACGATCCAAAATAGGAAGCTTTTATTCAGCAGTTTACAAGTTGATGCGGCAGTCAAAGAAGATGCAGAGCAGACATTCCTGTAGAAAATAAGGTCAAATTGCGCAGTCTCCAGTGACAAGTAAACATCTGTTGTCCTTGTGGTTTTTTTTTTTGTTTTTTTTTTGTTTTTTTTCACTAGCATTAAGAGATGTTTACTGCTCCTTTAATAAAAATGCTGTTGAAAGGTACTGCTGTGCTTCCCCCTGGATTCTTCTTCCTCCACTTGGTATTCAGTAATGCCAAGGTACCTGTCATTAGTTTATTTTGAAGGTTTGCACAAACACAAGCAAAACATACTGCCAAGATACCACAAGATGATGAGAAAGTAAATGAGGATCCACAGAGTTAGTAAAAGTTACAGTTACAAGTATTTTTATTGATTTTGTACCAGCAGTCTACTTTCAACTGAGGAAAGAAATCTTTTCTCTTTCACTCCCCAGAATGTATCCAAGCAGAGTACTATGGGTTAGTAATGGAGAAGAATAGACTGTGAATCTTAACTGAAAGAGAAGAAATGGAAGAAGGTGTTTGGTGGTTTTGGTTGTTTTTTTTTTTTTTTCTATTTTTTTTTTTTTAATTAAATAGAAGGCTTAAAAAATAATCTGGGGAAAGTATATTTTATTTAATTGGGATTCTGAGAATTCAAGTTTGGATTTTTTGAGCTGAAACAGTACTGTTTATATGTGTATTATAAACTTGGGAAGGAGTTAAAATACAGGCAGTTTGGGATGGCCAGGAGATTCTAATTAAAAGGTGTGAGGAATAATCTTGTATGTACTGGGGAATTCCATGACAGCAATGAAATAAAGCACAGGAGAGACTATATGTACCGTCTTTTGAAAGGTCAAAGCAACAGCTATGCTTGTTAAACACTCTGCAGTTAGAAATGAAAAGCTTTATTCAAGAGCATTCAAGAACACACATAGAGAAGAGTGTCAAAAGACATTTTGGGATATAAACAGCTTCTTTTCAGACTTCAGTAGCTTGCTAGCTTCACAAGTGCTTACAATTGAAGATCTGATGCAAAGCGTTATATTTTTTCTCTGTGTTGATGGGTGCTTTTAGGTGTTTAGCTAAATCTGTCAAGAACGCAAGACAAGCCAACTCCCATCTATGGCTATGATCTTTCATGAGGGACTTTTGTGACAGACTGCAGTGTAAGCTGTGTGCGGGGAAAAAAAATACGATAATGGTTTGAGAGTAAAGAGACTTAGAAAAGTATTTGGGTATTTTCCTTAATCAAATCCAAATCAGTCATGTTGAGCAAAAGGAGCACTGATCTGGGGCACAATTTGGGGTGAGGAAGCTGAAGAACAAAGTGACAAGCTGTCACTGGCTGCTATTCCTTTGAGAGCCACCTAGCACCTTACCCAACTGTTTGGTCCAGTTAGTATAGTGTTGTTTTCCAGGGAGGCAGAAAATTAAATAAGCAATGTAATGCAGATCCTTAATCATTTCTAAGTGGATATTCAGGCATGGAGACACACTATCAAAGTCAGCTATGGTATATCAGGACAAATTAGTTTGACTCATTGCTGACTCTGCAAAGCTACTAAGCCTAACTCCAGCAGAACCACTTATGTGTCCCTGTACAGTTAAGAGGAAGCAGGTGCTAATTTTCTTGGTAGGATGCACACATTGACTTTGTAGTAAATCAGCAAGTGCTTGATAAGTTTCATTTCCTGATATTTCTTCAGTCCTCTCCTAGGGTGATACAACATGTTGAGACTGTGCTTTTCCTACTTGACTTTATAGCTGTGAGCAATAGAAAGTCTGGCATATTGAACCTGGCCTAAAGCATCAAACTAAAATACCTAACTCGAGATTCTAATTCATCTATTTTAGTTTCTTACCTAGGTAACAGGCTATTTAGTGGGTTTCCTAATCTGGAAGTAAAAGCATAATTTAGAAATAGCTTTGGCTTTGAAAGATTCAAGTTCCTTTGGATTCAGAGTTAATAATGATGATTATGTCAAAAGCAGAAGGTCAGAGGTTCAGGATTTCCTTCTTAAGGGTAGAGAAGCCGCACAGCCATTCACAACTGGATTCTAACCTTGAAAGGGTGAGAATTCAAAACCTTTTCATCTTATATAAAGAACTTAATTACAGATTTGTCAATTAAATGTGTATGGCGTGTCAGTTAAAGCTGAATGTAGTGTTTAGTCTGTTTCTGATTTTTGCTGGTTCCCAGCTGATGTTGGGTATCACTTACTTGAATAGACTTAACAGTTAAAAAAGGTTCTACAGTGAGAATTCCCAGTTTGAATATGCCCTACTTTTGGCAATGAATCTGTCACCATGTCTATCTGAATTTCAAGATATTTTTTTCTCCTATTTGTCATTTGCTAAGTGTAGCTTTTCTGTCAATTTTCTAATCATAGGAATTGCAGAAATGTAGTTTACGTAATAACAAACAAGGGGTCTAGCAAAATCAGTTTCGGGTCAGTATTTCCTTAAAGCCACACTGGACTGTCGTGGAGGCTGGGGAGTTGTTTCCCTCCTCAGTTTTCCAGTCTTTGAAAAAGAGGAAGTGCAGCAGAAATTACCTTTGGTGAAAAACATGACCTTCTGGGTTTGATTGCTGAATTTTCTTGATTAATTGAAAAACAAAAAATAAGATGACAATGTAACAAATGACTAAGAAGATTGGGTCACATACTCTTTCTTGGGAATCCTGTCTAACCTGTTATGTAATTTTTGTTAATGAATTGAAACACAAACCCTTGCACAGAATGCTTAACCCTTTGTCCTTTTAATCAAAAACATTTCCCAAACAAGCCTATGCATAAGGAGGACATGCAAACTGCCTGTGCAAATCTTGCTATGTTGGTTTATAGCGGCCGCTTTTGTACTACTTCATAAACCATTTTAATCTTCTAGAAATTTGCATCCACATAAAATCCTCATCATTTTCATTAGTGGTCCATTCCCCCATTGCAGACTGTTACATTTTTATTACAGGAAATTACTTCTATAGGACACTGTGGAGTAGTTGATAGAGTAAATGTGTAAGATACAGAATAAATTCCCTTTGTAAAAATTCAATTTACTGACTGGCAAAAAGTTGCTACTTCTAAAACTCTTCAAAAGATACTATTTTTTCAAGGTGTTCCGTTAAATGGTGCTGCAATTCCTAGGCAAGTGCTGACCTGTTAAGGGCTGTTAAAGAAAAATTGTACCACTCATATACAATTTTATTTTTTGACCACCAGATTTATTTGGGAGAAACAAAACCAAAATGTAATGAATAAACAGAAATGTAACAAATTAATTTGCAGCCTAGTAATGAGGGGTTGGAAATGAAATGGAAAAACCAATTTTCATTTTCATTAAAGTACAATTTCCTGGCTATAGGATTTCTTCCAGCATATTAATGGTGCTAACAGGCTTTGATGTGAATAATTTAATTTTGGGAAGTATGAGTATGCATCAAAGTCTATCAGTCTCTAGAAGCCTTGAAATCTACTTAATGAACCACTGATGACTTTATTCTGAAACTATTTCTGGCTTTTAACCAGATTTGAGCAGCAGCAGTGCAAAATTTTTCGGACATCCAGTAGGGGTTAAAGTTTACAAGGCATGGTTGAGCCATGCCTTGTAAACTTCAGGTTATATTATAACATCATGACTTGAGCACAAACAGAATTGGAGTTTGACAGTGGTGTAAAGGGAGATATATGGTCTTTTGGTGGTAAAAGTGAAATGATAACTCTCCTGTGTGATAAATCAAATTTGTCATTGTGATAAATCAGATCTAAATGTACATGATATAATCCACAAGCTTCACAGTACAAATAAAACCTCTGCTCCCTGCATTCAAGGGATGGCAAGGTTCAGGGCACTGTGCTCAAAGAGTGCAAAATTTTCCTAAGCAGACAGCGTTTGCTCTTGTACTTCTTTTGTGATACGGGAAGATGAATGACCTTGACTGAGTTCAAAAAATAACATAAAAGCTAGAAAAATGTAGTCGCTGTTGAGGTCAAAGAACAGAACCACAATTAGTACATGATGCTGTGCCCTGTTTGATTAGTGGGAGTTCTGCCAGAGGCTTCAGTCAGAGCAGAACTGGTTATTTTTTTTGCAGACTCTTACCAGAAGCCAGATGGAAGTGATTTCTTTATTGGCACAGGTTTTCTAGGAATAACTAAACAAGCAAACTTGTAACTTAAAAACAATAAATGAAACTAATGAAACATAACAAAACTAGTGTTTTCATCTGGGATGTTTTGGTTTTAGGAGAAAAGCAGTGTGGGGAGCTGAGTGGGAAAAAGAGATGGGATGGTGGGTGGGTTGGTGGGGAAGGTACAACAAAATCAGAACAGGTGACCTATTCTGGCCAAAGGGATATTCCACTCCATATGATATAATGTGGAAAAAGAAAGCTTGAAAATGGGGGGAATTGGTCAAGTGACCCACTGCTGGTACTGGCTGGGCATCAGTCAATCGGTATTAAGCAATTGCTTATGCATCACTTGCTTTGTGTGTGTATATATATGTGTATCAATGTGTATATATATGTGTGTGTGTGTGTGTATACATACTCATAATTTCTTCCTTTCTCTGTCTTAGTTAATAGCTACTATCTCAACCCACGAGTTCTACTATTTTATTTGTTATTCTCTTCTACCATCCCACTGGGAAGTGGGAGGGACGGGCAAACAACTGTGTGGTGCTTAGCTAATTGCTGGGGTAAACCACAATGAACTAGCATCTATTTTTACTAATTCTGATTTTTGATGATGGTAAAGTAACAGAAGACTATTAGGCGATGTAGTTGTTAAAGCTTTAAAAAGCTGCTCAAATATAAAAAGCAGCAAAGACTAAGAGGAAGAATAGGGGCCAGGAATTTGGTTTCCTCCCCTCAAGGGGAGTGAGATTTGACATACACAGAGGTAGGGGGAAATTGGTAAAACAAAGGGGACTGCCAAAATGATCACCTCTGCAAAAAACATAAGAATTAGTCCTGTGTCCTGAGTCCTGTGAAGTCCTAGAGTAGAGGGGAGGGAAAGCTTATGACCTTGGAGGAGTCTGTCTCACAGGAGCTTCTTGTCTCAGCCAGGTAGACCTATCTGGATCAATCAGAGAAAAATGTTTTCTGGGCAAGTCCTGCAGAAGTCATCTGACCAGTGGCAGTGGTGACTAGGATGACTAACGATGCTCCAGCACAAACATCTCCTCTTTTGGATGAGGGAACAAGGCGTATAGTCTTGTGTAGACTTGTCTGTCTTTCCTCCTCTCCTTTGCATGGAAAAGCTTTATTTCCTTTTGTCCCTCACTGCTGCTGGTGACTGAATGGCAAACTATATTGGCCTGACTTGTGCTCCAAAATCTTGGAGCAGATTACTTCCCTCATCTCTTGCTTTAGGACTACTTGTTAGATCATGAATGTTGAGATATTGGATTTGGAAAGTGTTCAGAAGAGGAAGCTGAAGAGTAAGAAATCAGACAAAAAAGAATGGCCTGTAGTTCTATAGGCTAGTCCTATAGGCTGAACTGTGATGTACTGGCAGGCTACAGATAGCGTAGAGGAGCCCCAGTGTCACTGAACTCTCAGGGACCTAACACAGTGTACATGTTAACAGGAAATCTTTCATAGTGTTTTACTAACAATCTCATTTTCCATGTGTGCCCCGTTCATACACATGAGGAATTATCTCCGTTCTCTTTCCTTTTAGTTAAGTTCATTCAAAACACTGAAGTTCATATTTTTAAACCTATTTTTGCCAGTGGATAAATTGTTTATTACAAGATAAATGGGAACAGGTGATCTGAACTTCAGCATGGTTAGCCTCCCACATTTACAATCCTGTAGTTAACTTAATAATGCTTATGTTGGCATTCTTCTCACTACACTTATTTTGGGGAAATTGCAATGGTAGCTGTAAGTTCTGCAAAAAACAAATATGCATTCCCTCCACCCTGTACATTTCGTTTCAATCTACACCAAACCATCTTCCTTTTCACAGATAGGCAAGTGACATTTAGTTCATGCTGGTGGACGGGCCAATACCCTTGCTAGAGAATTTGAAGGTTGTTCTGAATCTTCTCTTGTTATTACTAAGCTAAACATAAATTCACATCTATATACTACACCATTAGGATACGTATTTTGATGCTTTTATTGCACTGTTTCAGAATGGAGATGACTCCTTGTTTGTGTAATGCATCTTCTAATGGATGCAGGAGGTCAGAGTTCTGCATAGGTTTGATTTGGCTGCCTGCCTGATATATGGATATGTTCCCTCTGACTTCTAGATTTTATGCCCAGGGTGTAGGCTGAATAGAAAAAAAAAAAAGGGGGGGATGGACTGTTGGGGATTCTGCAGTAAACAAAATTATCATCTTCTTGGTTGAGAATGCCAGTTGTGCCAAAGAGTGTGAAATGATACATACCAGCTTTACGGAGTGAAGTGTGGTTCACAGAGTACCAAGATGAAATCATAAAATTAAATCATTCAATGTGGAATAGAGCTGTTATCTCATAAATTGGTTTGTAACGAAAGAGAGGAAGCACGCATTTATTATTTATGACATTTTAGACTCAGTGGGAACACTTCTATTTTGTGTTTTGTTTGTGTGTTTGGTTTTGGTTTTTTTTTAATACCAGAAATTGCCTCTGTGGAAGGCCAGTTTGATAAGGGGGCATGTAATGGAACAGAAATGGTTTTAATTTTAGTACAGATTGAATCCAACCCAAGTGATCAGTATCTTAACAGGATGAATATCTGACATTTAGAGATGGTAATTCATGTGACAGGAACTGGTGATTTTGTTCAGTTCTCAGTGGACTAATTTTGCATAAAAATAATATTTTCAGTAATTGATTCATATCAGAGAAGTGAAAAAAATATGGTAAATTGGCCTTAGTAACTTGAGAGAAGCTGATTTACGCTGGCTGTATGTAAATGTGAGATTTACATTAAAGCATGTCAAAGAAAGCCTATGATGTGCTTGGGGTATCTAGTTTTCCAGACAAATATGGAATGAAAAAATAATCCGTAGCCTATTGTTGAGCCTATTCATAAAGAAATGAAACTTATATTATGGTACTGTTAGCATTCATCTGTTTTTCCCTGATAACTTTCAAACCTACTGTATGAATTTCAACTTCATACTTGATGAAGGGAACTTTCAAAAGTGTCAGTGACAGAGCAGCAGAGTTCAGGTTGCCAGATTTTTGTTTACCAGTTCTGTATGTAATGCGCACACCTGGGATGGCTACTGGATCTTAACTAAGATGTATGGCAGTTTTCAGGGATACTGAAAATGGAGAGTGATTTATGGAATGTGGTGATGAACTGTGGGTGTTGTGGCACACTTAAAGATGTGGCAGAGTAAGGGAGAGAGCTGGATTTCTAATGGACAGTGGAGTCAGTAAAGTTGTAGGAGTCATATGTGTAAGACTTCTTCATTTGTCTATTCATGCAGCAGCTTCTGTCACTCTACATGTGTTTAAAGATACGCAATGAAAAAAGTGCCAAGTGTACTACACAGAGCTGTACTGTTAAGCAACTTGGAAATACAAGTCAGATATAAAAGGTATTTATTTGCTAGTACAGCCAGAAGTGTACATTTTTCTTGTCCAGGTACTTTTTCTTAATAAAGATGATAAATGGCTTTTCAGTATTTCATAGTAAAAAGCAAATGCTTTTAATGTATTGTTCTCTTTAGAGGTTCTGCTCAGTGCCATGCATGATAAATAAAGACTAATAACCAAACAATCTTTTTAAAGAAGTTATTTTATTTCATACTATTTAAATAATAGTATGCTTATTCTCGAGGCTTGGTACTTGTGATGGTGGTATTTTGAATATCTCATCTCATTCTGTCAGAGAAACAAATTAGCACCTTGAAGATTACAGTATTATTGGTGATTTCTCATTTTGTCTTCCAGTTAAAACTCTCGGACTGAGTAAGCTATTTATCATCCTGCTACCTGGCAGAAAGTTTAAGGCAATCCTACTCCCATTTATAGCTAAGCCATGACTAAAAATTGTTTGGTGGTTCCCAAGGAGCCAATAAAATGTGCTTTCTGGTTTCACAAGTGGAGTTAAATCCACAACACTTCGTGATTCTTCAGCACATGCTGCTTAGCTGAAAATCCTGTAATGAAGAATCACATTGTTCGTTTAATTGGTGTTCTACGTGATAGAAACAAGGGCAGGTGCAATTTCTTCCTCTCCCTAGTAAATCCGGGCCTGGGAAATGTACTTTGAAACTGTGTCGATTTCATATTCTCTGGAGTAGAAATGAATTACTCGTTCTACACTCGATGAAATAGAGTTTAGAAGGTAATATAGGTCTAGCTATGAAGCTCAGAAGTCAGCAATCAAAAAACTTAAATGATGTAGAACTTGTAGTTTTCTGCAATCTTTCTTTCTATTGATTCCACTGATATTAATTTTGAACCTTTTGGCAGTTCTTGAAACATTTTTATCAAATTCTACAATGGGAGATTGAAGGTGTCCATGTAACAGAGGTGAACAAGGTTTTTATCATAACTTTTCCTGAGCAGGCTGGATATGCTTGCTGATGTTATTCTCAAGGCTAAAAGATGATTTCTTTCTTTTACTGGCAGAAATATTTTACACGTCCTTGACAGTCCTGAATTTGGACACCTCTGATACATCATTAGAGCTTGGTCCAGTCTGGCAAGCTGTTTTGATTTGGTACTTTTCTTTTGGCAAAACCGCTTGTATTGCATCCTCTTATTTAAACTGTCCAGTTATCTTTCTGAGCAAATACAGCAGTGCTAAAATAGATGAGATTGAATCAGTAAACATCTGACTTTGTTTTCACTCCCTGTGATGTTTTGTCTGAAATAGGAGTATGCTTTTCACATTTAATTGAGCCAGGAAGTGCTCTGGTTAGTGTTGAAGAACATCCACTTTAATGAACTCTGAAATACCCGCTGTAATTACAATACTAATGCCTCACTGAAGTACCACATAATTCTTCATTGGTGTGTAGTTCTAATAACCTAGCATGCAAGATACTGTCTCTTGTTTACGTTACACAATGAAAGCCACTGATTTACACAAATCCATCTGAGTCATTTGATACTAAATCCACACAGAATAGGTCAACAATTTGCTTTATCTTAAGCTCACAATACAGTATGTAGGCAAAATCTGTCTACAGTCCAAACATGTTCCCTGAATCACTGAAATCTACTAATGATCTCTTCTGTCCTTCACTGAACAGGCTTTTTAAAGACAGACAAATGTCAGTGAAGTCAGAGCAAGAAAAGATTGCTTAGTAATGAAGGTCATGCGAGGAATTTCTGATGTTGTGCAAAATAAAATTTACCAGTTCTTTCAAAATACTGTCTGCCTTTTCACTATCACTATCTTTTTAGAGAAGCTTGTTTACTTGTCCATTTTACTGTCATGCAGGTGGTGAGAGTAGCGATGTAAAGGATGACTTTTTGTTTTCTGAGTGTTTGCTCTGTGTCAGCGTCATGTAGGAATGAGGGGAGGTTGCAGTTCAGGATGCTGCTAACCTGTTTGTAAGACATTTGCTAGAATGCTACATATCGCATATCACAGACAGTTGCAAAGAGACTTTTTTTGTTTTCTAGTGCTATAGTGTATAGTCAGTTGATGGCTTGCATAGCCAGTAGTTATTTTCTCCTGTTTCCAGGACAGCTGTAGCTTAAAGATATTCTTAGATTTTCTTTCTAGACTTGGAGGCATCATTCTCTTGCGTTTTTGTTTGTTTGTTTGTTTGTTTTGTTGTTGTTTTTCCTTAATTTAAGTTTATATTGACAGAATGGGTATACCTAGCTTGCCACAAGCAGGTCATTTTGGCCTTGCCTGGATTGATTTCTGCCGCACTTCAGGAAGGAGTCGAGCTGTAGGAAATTTTGAACAGAATTTCCTACTGTTCACCAGGTAACACTGCGTCTCCTGTACATTGCTAAGTTATAGGTTTCCCAATAAGTGGAGTGCACCTCCTGCTAAATTTTTGTGTTAGTCAATATGCTGTTCAAATGCAAACCATATATATCATTTTAATAATTTTAATATTTTAATGTATTAGCAATTCTTTTCTCAATGCTACTGCTAAATTAGTGATATAAAATGAATGACCGCTACTGGATGTGAAGGCTTTATCTCCATGCTGCTCTTACAGGCTTATTCACTAAAGAAGATCCCAATCCTGCAGGATTGCTTGCGTGAATAGAGTTCCTTCTGTGTAAATCTTCTTGGGATAAAGCCTTTGTTTGTAATTTCTAGGGCAGGAACCATATCTGTCTGCTTGCTTTGTGATGCGCCTCCAGTATGAATGCATAACTAATAATATTCAATTTTAATACCTTGTGAAAGCAGTGCCTCCAGCTATGGCCAGTGGCAGTTTTTTTCCATGAGCTAAATCCAGAATAATTAGAGAGCAAGTGTTACAGAGGCTCCTAGCAGATTTGTCACATCCTGCTTTTTGCGCTGTGAATTGCCTGGTTTGCAGCTTAGCTTTGCAATAGGACTAGCTGGTGAGAAAGCAGGAGTCAGAATCTCCACCACTCCCAGATCTAGATCCCCCTGGTTACAGACCTCTATATCTGGTGACACAGCCTGCAGCTAGTTGATGATGAGATGTTGACATGATAAGCCAAAGCAATTGTAAAAACCATTTTCCCCTCTAGCTCAGCAGTAGCATCTGGAAATGTCTTCTCTATCTGGTCCAGTTGCTCTGGTCAGAGCATTGCTCATCACATGGAGCTGCAGGTGTTGTGCTTTTGCTACAGGCAGAAAGGCAGCAGTTAGATGTGGAACTCCAAATTTATTTCTAGACTAACTGAAGATTATATATAGTTCTGTGATTTTCCGACAGTTAATAGCTCATGCGTAAGTATATGTTTTGTTTCCGTAATACTTAGAAATGGGGAGAAAATTGGAAACAATGAATATTCCTTCCTAATATTAAGATCACATCTGGTTAATTAATTTTTTTATACTAGTATAGATTCAAATCTGAATGCAATCCTTTACCTTTTTTTTATTTTTTTTTTAAAGTCAGTCTTGGCCTAGCATCCAGTAATTGAGCTTAGGTTTACACCAGTTAAGAAAATCTGGTGGGACTTATACAACAGCCTGTCCCGAAGGAGACAGTGGTGTGGTCTTTCTGCCCAGAGGACATACTACAGCTACTTCTGTAAGAGAGTTTTGTACACATTCCCTCCTGTTCCATAATGCTGGGTAGACTGCAGAAATAGGAGGGCAAATGCAGCACAGGAGCTGGAGTCTCTCTCCTTGTGCTAGCCTATGTTTTATGTTGTGTGATGGGGAGCCAGTACCAAGTGTTCTCTATGCTCTTAAGATCTGTTCTAACTGGAGCACATCCATGGTAGATTCACATCAGTGTTACCATCTGTGAGTAGTTTGGATGTTCTGGGGACAGGCAAGGAATGTGCCTTCAGCAGTGTGTCTGGATCAAAGACCCTAAGTGAGAGAAATTAAGCTTAGAGTCATATTTTGCCTGTTTCTTCCTGACACCAATGTAAAGGTCTTCTTGGGGTGAAGATTAAATGGAATAGCTTGAGTTGAAAGATTACAACTCGAATGTAAAGTTTTTCTTCCTTTACTCTGATCATTTCTGTCAAAATATCCAGTGACAGATGCTATAGCAAAGGTGAATGCAAAATGCTTACCAAGGTAACAGTTCATTGCTTTGCTCATGCAAATTTTCTCCAGTGAGGTAATAAAGTACACATTAAAACTTCAGTGATCATCATTATAATAATGTCTTTGTTAAAATAAGCTCTCTGAATATTTATATGAACAGTTGTTTTAATAAATCATATTTTGTATGTCAGGCTGTATTTCTGGAATTGGTAGGCACATCCTTGCTGTATTTGCATGTTTTCTTTTTACATTTTGTTCTTGTTGCAACTTTCTCAATGTTGACTCTTAAAATTGCTCTTTTTAATAGCACAAAAGTTAAAGATTCCATCCATCAAAATAGGCCTCTTAGAACTGCTAAGTTGGAGGAAATACTGTTTGAATCTTTCAGGAAAAAGAAAATCTGAATTAAAGGAATAGCTTCATTTTTAAAGTGATGAAGGTCATCAGTTTACACTCACATTTATTATAAGGGAAAGGGAGATTCAGTATGAGAGCATCTATGTATGATACTTGTGTACATACTGAATAGATTATCAAAATGCCATTTCAGATGTTTTATGAGATCACATGGGCATTTAATGCTGGAAGATTTTCCAAGAAACAGAAGTTTCTAAAATTTCTGGATAAGGCTGTGTGATGTGTTTGGAAGCAGACTTGGATAAACTACTAGTCTTGCTGATGGCTTGTTTGTTTATTAGTTTGTTTGTTTTGATATGAGGTACAAAAATGTGTGTGAGTGTGTGCTAAAGCAATTTCCCATCATCAGAATTAAGAGAAAATGGAGAAGTATAAAAATGTGGTAAGGTCAACTTGCATTACGAATTGCTTAGAGAATGGGAACTAAAGTTAGAAAGCTGATGGAAAATTCAATTAGCATTTCAACCAACCACTTAATTTATAATTTTCCAACACTGTGAGTTTAATTTGCTTGGTTTTGACTGACATCTTTCTAATGTAGCATCTGTGATGTCACACTTATGTCTTTTGCATTTGGGTAGTACCCAAATGGCCACTAAGCTGGATCTCTCTCTGAGCTGGTGCTTTTTGCCATTGTTGTGCTGGTTGTATCTTCTGTTTTATATTACATCTATATGCTTTCTGAAACTGTGAAACTGTGTTCTTTCTTATTGTTTATGTAAGTCAAAGAATACTCATTCTGACTTCCTTTTAGAATTGCCTGGAAACTACAAGAAATTATTATTTTTTTGAAAGATATGAACAAACTTTATTTATTTATTATTTTTTTTTTAAAAAACACAGCTTCTTTCTCACAGTAATTTTTGAGCTTCACTTATTACTTTCTGTCATTTTTCCTTGGGTGCACGTGATAAGTGCAAGATGAATTTTCTAGCTATTATGATGAGAGATTGCAGAGAGAGTTAAACCACATAGTCTTTTTTGCAAGTCTCTGACTTTTTTTTAAGGCCTTATGGAAAAGGCCATACATGTCAGAACATGAAAATAGATTAGATGAAAAAGTACAGGAAGACAGTATGGAAAGGAAGCAAATTATCGCTGACAACTTTGACAAAAGCTACTAGAAAAAAAGTCAAAAGTCTTTCCCATTCTGAGTCGAAATTTAAAGCTGAATACAGTTTTTGCCTTTAGAAGGTCTAACAGTTATTACTAAGGTCAATTTTGTGAGTGTTATAATCTAATGTAGCGCATTTCAGTTGAATCTTGATAGAACCACCAAGTTTGGAAAAGAAGTCCAAGGTCATCCAGTCCAACCTTCCACCTGCCACCAGAATTTATTTCCCCACTAAACCATGTCCCTCAGTACAACATCTAAATGTTTCTTGAACACCTCCAGGGTTGGTGACTCCACCACCTCCCTGGACAGCCCATTCCAGTGCCTGACCACTCTTTCAGAGAAGTTGTTTTCCTGATAATGAACCTGAACTTCCCCTGGCACAAAGTGAGGCCATTCTGTCTAGTCCTATTGCTAGTTATGTGGGAGAAGAGGCTGACCACAACCTCCTTTTGAGTAATTGCTCTCTACATGAACTTCTTCCCTGAGTCTCCTCCAGACAAAACAATCCCAGTTCCCTCAGCTGCTTCTCATAAGGTCTGTGCTCCAGACCCCTCACCAGTTTCACTGACTTTCTCTGAACATGTCTTTCTTGTAGTGAGGGGCCCAAAACCGAAGACTGTACTCAAGCTGCGGCCTCACCAGGGCAGTGTGCAGGGGTAGTACCCAGCTCTGAGTACAGTATAGCTCAAATAGATAACGGCTTTATCAGTCTTTGTGCTTTGGAATATCTCTGGAACATGTGAAAATACGTAACTAATGACAGTAACTATGTAGAAAAATAACGTTTTGTAGCTGAGAATTTACTTTATCAAATAGTGTTACTAAGCTCTTTATATCTGTTGCAGTTTCCATGGGAATAAGTAGAGGCATTGCTTTCCAATTGACTTATGTAGATAACAGATAGATATACAGGTATCTTTCAAAGACAAATAATAAATTATCTTTTATTTTGGTAAAGTTAATCTTTTGTGTGTTTCTTGTGATCTTTTTGGATGATGTACTTCTCATATAGCACCCTCTGCAATGGAGTCATCAAAAGAATATTAAGTATTACAAAAAAGCTTTTTTTTTTTTCATGGAGGTTAATTTATGGTGACAGTGCACATCAAATGGCTTATGCTGAACTGATTGGTCCTACTGATTAGTGAAGACTGAAAGTGGCTTTTTCAAGAGCTAATCATGGCTTAGGCATTACTGAGTTCAGCAGTAATCTGTCTGAGTCGCACTTCTCTCTTACCTCATGCTGTTACTTAGACTGAAGAAGTGAATTTAGATCTGCAAAGAGGATCTAAATTTTTTTGTGTTTTTTCATTAATTTAGATGTATAGAGATTGAAGCAAATTACTTCACTATCTTTCACCAGCCACTAAACAGGCAAAACAGGGTAAAATTGAAAGGAAAAAAAAAAAAAAAAAAAAAAAAAAAAAAAGAATATTAGAAACATTTAGATTGGAAAAAGACTTTCGAGATGATCATCAAGTCCAACCATCAACCTGACCTACTGAGTCCCTTCACACATCTTCTAAATACCTCCAGGGATGTTAAGTGCCTATCTCCGTGTGCAGCCTGATCCAGTGCTTGACAACTTTCTCTATGAATAAATTTCCTGTTACCCAATGTAAACATCCCCTGTCACAACTTTAGATCTCTATCACCTAAGAAAAAAGGCTGTCGCCTTCCTTGCTGCAACTTCCTTCCAGGCAGCTGTAGAAAACAATGAGGTTTTGCCTCAGCCTCCTCTTCTCCAGCCTAAAAAGTCCCACTTCCTTCAGCAGTTCCTCATACATCTTGCTTTGCTCTTCTCTGCATATGCTTGAGTTGAGCAACCCAGTATCCTTCTTGCAGTGAGGGGCCCAAAACTGAAAACGGTACTCAAGGTGTGGGCTCACCACATAATGTGTAAGGGAACAATTATTTCCATAATCCTTCTGGCCACATGATTTCTGATGTGGGCCAGGATGCTGTTGGCCTTCTCGGCCATCTGGACATGCTGTTGGCTCATGTTCAAAGAATCTTCTGTCTGTCTTCATTATGTTATGAACTGAGATAATCTAATCAGGTTTTTGTATTACATGTTGCAGTGTTGTCTGCTTGTTCTTGGACGATGAAAAAAAAAATAAAAATTAGGAAAATAGGTAGAAATGCTGTCACTTTCCTGAATGTTTTGCTGGCTCAATTCAGGTAATAACAGACAAAAAAGACGATTCTGGTGTCATTGCTAAACTATGAAAGAAGAGAGTAATCTGGGGGCTCTGGTAGTCTTCTGTTGAAGACAGCTTGTTTTGTCACCACTAGTGAATAGTTTTGGAACACATCCATCCTTCCTCTGTACCTGTGGTGAGCAGGGAAGAGCAAAGCGGCACAGTGATGTGAGCTGCTGTCAAGGAGCTGGAGTGGGGTATCCTGTGGGACATCCCTGCCAGTGCACACCTGGGTATTTCATAGACATGTTTACTTCTTTATATTTTTTTAATACTTGTCAACAAATTCTAAGGCATAAGAAAGGGAAAAAAATAATGAAGTTTTTGTTCTTGCTTCCCTTTTATTTATGGGCTAAAGACCTACAGAGTTCTTCTACTTTCAGAGTTCTCTGTATCTGCGTTTGGTTTTACTGATGCATTGTTTTTTCTTTTACATTGAAGTCCTATAGAGTAGAACAGAGGAAGAATCATTCCTCCAATATCCTATATTCCGTTCATAAGCATCGAGTTGTTGTCTGTATTCCAA
Organism: Coturnix japonica; assembly: GCF_054131305.1. NCBI lineage: Eukaryota > Metazoa > Chordata > Aves > Galliformes > Phasianidae > Coturnix > Coturnix japonica. The sequence continues at coordinate 25,778,892 of NC_140663.1, forward strand.
GTCAATGCAGTGAGCTACGTAAACCCCTCTTCTTACCCTGTGCCCAGCTGTCTTTACCAAACTAGCTTAAAAAACATAGTCCTCTGCTAGCCATGTAAACAAGAAAAATTTATATTCAATTCTATATGCAAGGACAAGCACTTAATTGGTAATTTCCCACACTATTCTTGGATATTTCATATTTTCCCTTAATAACTGTACCACTCTAGATATTCTGTTTTGTGAATTACATATTTCTATGGCTTATACATATATATTTTCATTCATCCTCCTACATTTCACACTTGGAAAATGCATTTCTAGTTCCTTAATATCCATAATCTTTCTCTCTCTCTCTCTCTCTCTCTCTCTTTTTTTTTTTTTTTTTTAATGGCTACCTACGAGTTTGACAGGCTTTTTCACAGAACATTGGTAGTTAAAACTTACAGAGAGAGGAGAAATACTCACAAATGGTGAATTAGTAATATGCATAATTTCCTACAAACGGGAAAGAAAGTGTAACATTTATCACCGTTTACTTCTTACCAAGTGTTGCCCTCTTAAAGACGAATTTAATGCCTGTTGATTTCTTTAATGTTCCGTGATTCTGTGAATAATGTTAGCATGTTTCACTGAATGTGGTAGGGAATAGCTTTCAACCTGTTACTATTAAAAATATGTTGTAAACTATGGGAACTCACTTGACATTCTTTAAGTGTATATAATTTTATAAAGCTGTTCAGAACCTTGAGGCTCTTCTTTCAGCACTTCAGTTTATTTTCCACCCCTGATAACAGATTATGGAGCAAACATATAAACTTTCTTGTTAAGTATAAGAAGATTAGAATATATTGCATTATCTTGATGATACAGTACCTAACTTGTTACCTCAGGAATTTCTTATTCAGTGTATATGTGTCGCTTGGAAATCAATTTTCAGAGTTGTTAAGAATTAGGAACATGCAAATATGTATTCAGCAAGGGAGTGAATGGGGACTAAAATCTAGTTACAAAATTTTGTGTATATGTTTATGTAAGATTAGTTTAAATTATTTTTGTCCACAGTCTCTCAAGAATAGTTTACAAGAAGGGGGAAATAAGAGGAATATTCTTTATAGATGGAATCTTCCAATAGAATTGGCAGAAGGATTAAATCACATCATATTGAAGAGTACACTTAGTTTATGTGAGTGAGAGAAGGGATGAGCCTGAAATAATAGTTGTTGTTTTTCTTCTCTCAGCACAGTGGCACATTCATGACATTAAACTTCTAGAGATAACGTGCTATTTAATGAGAATGTTGCCAGGGCCACAGAATTGTTGCACTGGTTTACACAGATGTGCATGTGGGGAAAGAACTGGAACTGCACTACTTAATGAAGCCTTGAGAGACATTATTACATTTCCAAATTTGTAAAGAGCCCTAAAACCACTGAAGACAGATCTGATTTTATTTTGCAGTAAATCAGAGCACAGTAGAAACAGAGTACTGACAGCACTTTGACTAAGCTACCTACAAAGTAGCATAGGCTTCAGACAAATACTGCTTTGAAGCCTGAGTGCTTGGTTCATTTATCATCAGTTGAATTAGCAATTAGGCCCTGTATATCTAAAAAATTCCTTACCTCACATTTTCCTTCCTAAATCACTGCCCATTTGGCTATTAGCTTAGAAAGCCTTAATGTAATGTGTATACACTACAGGAAGTACAAGCATGGGAGTGAGCACTAAATGTGTTAGTTTACATAGCCAACTTCTGAAGTGAGTACTCTGAATGATATAATGCACTTGGATTATACTAGATTTTGGAAACATTTGCAAAATTGCATTTAGAGTTAGTGTTGTGTAGTTACTATCTTGGATCCACTGATCCAAACATATTGTGGTTCTTACACCCAAGCTGCTAAAAGAAGAAAAGCAGATTTGGAAGTAGGTAGAAGGTATCTGCAGCTGTAAATCAGCGCTTTGGAAAGAAGAAATCAAAGTAGAAATTGAGTAAAGATTTGTGAATCATTTTGGATGGATATGGCAAAATATACTGGTTGGAGACAAGAATAGGGAGGGATCAGATGAAATACTGAAAAGGGAAGAATTGAAATGTTTCAGAAATGAGTAATTGTGTAACTGAGAATGTATCTGATCAGACACAGCAGTGTAATTTACGGCAGGAGATAACTTCAGGATCTAGTTCATGTGTTAAGGAATTTATGACTAAAATCTTAAATATGCATTTACATTTACTTTCAGAGATGATCTCCTATAGGTTGTCTATCAAGCAATTAGCAAGAGACAAATGCACACAGGATCCTTCTGGACAAGCAGGGCAAGGGGAAATGGTTTTAAGTTGAAAGAGGGAAGATTTAGGTTGGATGTCGGGGGGAATTTCTTTACTAGGAGAGTGGTGAGGTCCTGGAACAGGCTGCCCAGGGATGTTGTGGATGCCCCCATTCCTGGAGGTGTTCAAGGCCAGGTTGGATGGGGCCCTGGGCAACCTGATCTAGTAAATGTGGAAGTTCAGTGGCCCTGCCCGGCAGGGGGTTGGAGCTTCACAATCCTTGAAGACCATTCCAACCTGAGTCATTCTGTGATCCTGTGTATGATTATGTGTGATTCTGCTTTTGAAGTTTAATGTTACTAGGATTTTATCAACATGTCTTAGGTCTGTGCAGGACAGTGGCTAACTGGAAACCCACATGTTTATGAATTGCAAGAAACATCTGGGAAAAGCTGATTGTAAGATCATGTAATGGCAGCATGAATAATAAATTTAAGCATCATCTGTAATTTAAATATTGAGTGTTCAGCAACTAGACTGAACTCTGTCTTTATTCAATCCTAGATACTGCCTCTGGATCTGCTCTGAAACGGAGTCCACTTTGTTAGAGGTTGGTGACTTTCAGTTCTCTAAGTTATTACTGCATTTAAGTAAGGAAGTAAAAATTAGGAGCTTCTTATTAACGAAAACAGTAATCTCAGAATAGTGAAGTAGGTCATAAGGATGCGGTTAATTCAGAAAGCAGTGTTTCTGACATCAACATGATAAATTATTGTCAGCTGCATTGATACATAGTATTTTGTTATTAGATATACATTCAAAGTTTTTTTGATTCAAAGACTTGTCTGGTTAGAATTGATATTTACTATGTATATTTTCATAAAGGAGGTTGGAGTAATCTGTACTTCTGAAACTGGACCCTCTATAAAAGCCACACCAGATGAACTTGTTTGTGTAACACAGAGGCATAGGATCTGATCTGTACTTATTGACTATTCAGAAATGACATATTAGGCTTTACAAAATATGTTTTAAAATGTCAGATGGTGCCTGCTGATCAGGTTTGAGAAGGGTAAAGCTCTTCCTGACATCTCTGTATGTACATATTTTTTGCTGGGAAGAAGCCAAGAGCTCAGTGATGACTGTATTCAATATATAAGATAATTAACCTTGGGCTGCCCTAAAAATCATATTACTCAGCAGTAGGCAACATTACGTGTCTCTTACTCCTAGCTAGTCTTTTAAGATGGGCAACTGAAATAATAGTTGCAACTGAGCAGAGCACAGTTGCTTCTAATTCATCTTGTCTGCAAGTAGAAGCTTGATTTTCATTAGGGGTAGGCAATTAGTTTTTTTGCTCCTTTAGGTCACTTAAAGATTGTATTAAGTTGATGTAATATTCCTAAGACTACCAAGTAGGTATATAAGCAAGAGACATTTTTTTACAGATTTCAAGCACAAACTGAAAACTCTTTTGAAGTGAAATTCACTTTCATGTAGGATGGGACCAGAGGAATTCATGGTTCCTAATGGCCACAATCACTTCCCCTGGTTACATAGCACTTACATTTGAACTTTGGCATCTTTTACCTTCTATAACATCATTAATTTTCTGCTGCTGTACAAGGGGAGAACCAGCTCAGAACTGTGCAGTATCAAATCCAAAAGATACTTATCTCTAACTGTAATCCTCTGGGGAGTCGGAAACCTTGGTGTCCTTGATATACTGACAGACATTTTTGTTGGACATCTGTATTGTACTGAAACCAGAGGATACACACAAATGACACTGATTGTTCTTATGCATTGCTTTTGTGTGTGTGTGAAATGCCACCCTGCATTTCTGTTTCACATACTGCTTCAGTTAATTTTGGTATAATGACAAATTCACATAGATCCCACGTAACAAGAAGACTGCTATAGTAGTTCTGCCCTCTGTGCTTACAAATGTAGCTTATTCTACCTCTGTTTCCATGAGATGGGGGTTTGTGACACAAATCTTCCACTCACTGAGCCCATTTTCTATCTGAGATGAGGTCTGTTAAATTTCACTCATGCACCTTCTCTGTTTGAGAAGGGTTTTGCTACCTTTGTTGAAATGTTGCTTGTATTCAGTTGTTCCATGTATGTGTTATACTTGCCTTACTAATGACCCCATAAATTGGCATGGTGCATGCTGTTATTCTCCTATTAAAACACAATTGTACCCCTGCTTATTGTTCTGTACGAATGAGCTTGTGATCCCAGGAGCAGCTGGATACACCTGATGCTTTTTGTCTTCATTCAAAATGGCCACCATTTCCTGCTGTTTCTAATTTATAACTGCCATCAGCAGAGATGAATAATGCTTTTATTCGTTGGATGAAAAAAGAGCAACATGAAGGATGAAAGCCTTATGTAGGAGGGGGAGGTGGGAATGAAGGATCCTGCACCTTACTGCCACTGCAGAGAGCATTACCTGTGCTTTTGCAGGCACAGGTCACCAGCCTGCTGGTCCCTCAGTTTGTGACTCAGGCCAGGGCCAGTGCAGCAGGCTAGCAGACCAGGTGCAGTTCTGTGGTGTGCAAGTCCCAGCCACTACTTTCCCCCAGGGAAGAAAGCTGACAGTAATCCACTGGTCTCCTGCAGGACTTTTGCCAGGCTTGCAGAGGGAGCAGGCCATGCGGTAAGCTTGCAGCTCAGATGGCCATCTCCTGATAGTGCCTGTCATATAGCACGACAGAGAGGTTGCAGGAGAGCAGTGTAGCCATAATGCGCCATCGTGGCAGCCTGCACATTGCACTTGTGCGCTGATGGGATGAGACAGGACCTGCCAGGGGTTTGTGCAGGGCTCAGGCTGGGGAGGGGTGTGGTGCCATGCTAAGCTGCCTGCTGGGCACTTTGGCTGTGGGCTGACGGGAAGATGTGGCTCTGTGATGTGACCAGGCAGGATGGCCCTCATCTGTTCAAAGGGAAAGCTGGGCAGCAACTCTGTTGTTCAGTGAGTATTGAGCAGGAGCAATGAGGCCATGCTGTGTGTTGTTAATTACTGCATCAGCTGTAGAATCTCACTCAACAAAGCTTTTTGAAGGATGTTATAAGATAATGGAATATCCAAACATTCAAAGGCAATACTTTCCATATAACCATATTTCTGCGATGCAGTATGATCACTTTTAATAAGCAGCGCAATGCCCAGGAAGTACGGAAGAGTTGGATCTGTGTGCGGATGTAATTGTTTCTTCACACTAAATTCTTATTGACAGTCTTTCAGAATTCAATTTGAATATGTTTGAGTAAGTAGAAGCAGTTCAAATCAACATTTTCTTGGGAAGGCCCACACAAGATACATTCTACATTAATTTCTATAACTGTGCAGCTGCCTTTTATATAGTAGATATTATTTTCAAATTACTGAAGTATGGGAAGAGCTATGCTCTTGAAAAGGCATAAACAAAGCACAATGGCCAGTCTGTTTTCCACATAGTAGATTGTTGTTAAAGAGTTTGTGCCAGCCAGTACAGAGAGTGCAATCGTGTCTTACTGCTCTCAAGAGAGATGAATTACACAACTGCCTCAGCTCCTGCTGCTCCACATTCTTACCCATGAATTGCATTGTTGGAATGGCCTACAACTCCTTATTGAGCAGCCCCTAAAAGAGAATACTTTTCTAGTTCAACTGACAAAATGCATGGGTTGATCTGAATGTTATGCCTCCTATATTTTTCCATGGAAACCATAACAAATACAAACACATGATAACACTTTTTGGTAGAGCAAATTCTTAGCAACAAAATGCTGTTTTTCAACATAGTCACCACCATTAGCTATGCATTTATGCTAGTGATGAACAAGAGCCTGCATGTGGTGCTCATAAAAATAATTAAACAAATAAATAATCTTCCCCAGTAGAGTTGACCCACTGTTTCACAGCTGCTATGATAGTGTCATTACTGAAACATACCACCCTCCAGCTCGTTACGTTAATGTCCACAATTTGTTCTCCAGAAATGTTTAGCAAGCATTGATGAATGCTGATGGATGCAGGTTTTTTGCACATGGAGGAATGCAATTACATACCTTTGCTTTATTTGTACTTCCATGTCAGACTCACTTTTGTCCCTCTGCAGCTTGTCTGTCATATGGTAACAAAATATAATGGAATATTGGTGGGAAGCTTCAACCTATGGTATGTCATACCACCAACATCTGCCTCTGATGTTGTGGGCCAACATAATAAAATAGTCACCATTACTTTCAGAGCAGCCCTCGTATAAATGTATAGTTCTGTCATTTTCATGAAAAATCTTCACCTATGAACTGCTTTGGATATGTATCAGCTTTCCCAACAGAGTAGTTAATTCTGCTTTATTTATTTATTTTTTTTCTAATTAACAGGTTTTTTTTAACAACTCTTTCTCAAAGTAACACTATGCATAACAATGTCTGTTGAAACTGTTGTGAATTTGTAGTGACTGTGCCACCTGTTGACACGTAATATATCTTGCCCTTTTTCTACTGGATAGAGTTGTTATCAAAGCAGCAGTAAGTACAGAGGGTCGAGCACATGCATTTCTGTGCAGAAGGGTCACAAAAGCCAGTACCTTGGAGGAAACAAAATACCAGGAGTGACAGCATGCATTTGCAAGTTCCGGAAATAAACTGTAGCCCTTCACTTGTAGAACAGAATTGTATGTCTTAGTAACTGGTTAAAAATTTGATCTGAACATGCATTATAAATGATTCATTGTCCCCAATCAATGCACTATAATAACTATTCTTATGTGTGCTTGCTAATCCTCAATCATAATAATGTAAGCATCAATGATCCTTTCTGTTTCTCTTTATGTACACTTGTGTACACACATATAGTGACACACATACATAAGCAAGGACCATTTTTATCTTCCTGGTCTCTTCTGGGTAGTATCTGCTTTAGTTACTCTAGTGGATGTAGTTCTGTGATGCTTATATGTGATTTATTTTCATCTATCTGGAATAAGCTTCAGAGATTCTCAGTAATGTCTTGTAAAGCATTTGGCTAACGTGCTGTAAGTGCTGGCTACCATCCCAACCTTTGGAAGTTTCTCAGAACTATTAACATTTCCCTTTAAGTAAAGAGCATCACAGATATCATGAAAACAGTGGCAAAACAACATTAAGATTTCAGTGGTGACTATGCAAATTAGATTAGGAATCACTGTGCTGCTGCTGCAGTAGCTCAGAAAAATCTAATATTCATTTGAAAAATAGCATTATGAGTTTGCTTCTGGATGCCATCAGGAGAGAGGCCATCTGCTGTTTGCTCTGTGCCATTCTCATGGTGAGAGGAACTGTGTTGGCAGCTGATGGGAAAAGAGGCAAGTCTGTTTAGGCAGCAGTCAGGTTGCACTGTTAGTTAATGGATGAGAAAGGTGGTTCGTTCATCTATAGGTGAGACTTGCGTTAGCTGGATCTTCTAATGTTCTTAATAGGCTGAGTCCAGTATCAACAGAAACTGTAACTGAAGGGTGTTTCTAGAGAGCTGAAGACAGCTCATCTGTTTAGTGGTAAAGTACCCCTGCTTATCCAAAGTGTTGTTAGTGTTGGTCTTTTCATGCAGAGGTATGAGAGGCAGTGACATGCAGGGGTCACTTGCTTTTACTAGGGACAACTTCATTTTGAAAATTAAATTTATTTGTAGAACTGTCACAAATAGATAGACACAAAATATCAAGTAGTGCAAGATAATTTATATTTGTTTATTGAGGTTCCATGCAAACTGACCTAGATGATACAAGTGTTTCTTTTCTCTTTTTCCTTTTGTGGTTTTTACATCATTAATTTCCTTTCCATAGTCCACCACCTTTCTTAGCTAGTTTTCTATTCTCTTTCTACTCCCTTCTTCTGGAATAATTAGTTTCACCAGAATATGGTGGTCATTAACCTCATGCTAGAGACAGGATTTTAGCCAGGATCTTTCTTGTCTTTCTAGCTAGCAGCTGTTCTCTTTTTTTCTTAGACTTGCTTCAGAAGACAGAAAAGCTGGAATCATAGAATTGCTTTGGTTGGAAGGCTCCTTAAACATGATCTAGTTCCAACCCCCCTGCTTTGGGCAGAAGGTAGAAGCTCTTTCACCACATCTGCTTCTTACGGTTTTTACGGGTTCCTACCAGTCTCCTAGCAAAAACTGCCCAGTGTAAGTAACCCTACAATCATCAAGCAAACTCCTCGTAAAATGAATGGAGTGATGACAGGCCCACTCTTTACTCCATATCTCTACCAGGTCACCATATGAAAAAGAGGAAACAGAAACAGATTGCTATAAGCAATATTGCATCACAGAAATGTTCTACCTTCTGTTTTGTGACAGAACTTAAGTGTCATGACATTAAGAATGAAAATACTCTTCTAAATGAAAATATTCTTCTGTAGCCGCAATTTGTGTTTGAGTCGATAAAGGATTTAATCCTAAATTTCAAATGAAATAGAGAATATAGACTGGAAAACTAGTGTATGTTTCATTTTATTTTGGTTAAGGAGATTCAGCTTTATTGGTCATTTAAATATACTGTGAAGTTTAAACTTACATGAAAGCTGTGGCCTGTAGTTGAAGACTGCCTGTTGCTTAGAGTGTTGAGCTGTGCTCCCATTTTGTGGCTGTGCCCGTGTGTTATATATATGTGCTGTGTACTTTTGCCTGCAGCACAGTTTACCTTCTGTGCTCATTATATTCCTTTTATAAATTTCCTTAGTGAATTTCAGTCAAGAAGTATTGACTGAAACACTTCTTGTGTAGAGAAGTCCTCAAAGAGTAGAAGATATGCTACTGAGATTTCAGGCTTACTATTAAACAACAATATATCAGGTTTAAGAGCACTACGTTGACTTAGGTGCTTTGATGTGTTATTAGGAGAATGTGTTACTGAGCTGCATCAGCTTGCTCTGAATTACTTTGGTACTGATAACAATGTCTCACAAAAATTGTTTAGAGAATTATATTTAAGGTGTGAGAAGCAACCTGCATATTTCTAAGCCAATTTCCCCTTCTGCTTTAAAGAACAATAGAAGAATACACTTTTTAAAGTGATATTTTTGTAGACTGGGAGTGTAAAATTGTTGCTGGTTCTATGAGCATTGTCTTTATCACAACCTCTGTTTTGACAGGAGACTTTAATTTAGCTTTGTATGTGCATTTCATGAAACGAATTTGCATGTAATAGCCAAACAGCGTCTGGGAAATTGTGACAGGAGCAATCACACAGTGAGTGACTTTACAAGTAAAACAAGAAGCTCATTGCCAGCAGTATTGCTCCACTCTGAATGATGCCTTTCAGAATGGGGCTGGCCCAGGGAACATGGAGATTCCCCTTGAGAGGTGCAAGGGAGGAGGATTGTTGCAGAAAGGTTTTCTCTGACTGGAAGCCAAGTGAAGCAGACATGGAGAGCTGCCTGTCCACAGTGCTCAGGCCAGAACCTGGACTGGTTATTCCTCAGGGGATTTAACTAAAAAATGAGTAATCAATCAAGTCAGTATAGGATGATAATCTTTAAGCAACTCTGGATTTTAAGCAAGAGCACTCAGAGACTTGCGACTCAAATCCAAAGCAATCCGCCCTTGGGGAATGCATGAAAGAGACAGCATCTTTACATTAGGGAGCTAAGACAGGAATCTTGTTTGGTGTTCTGTTTCTCGATTCAAACTAAAGCTTGTTTATGTTCCTGACAAAATTTAAGAAAGTAGTGAAACCCACAAAGAGACTCATTACAAGAGTAATGAATAACACAAGCATTGTAACTGGCTTGTGATCTATTGGCCTTCTCTGGTCTGTCTGTTGTGTCCAGATGTAGCTGTGATAGTAACAGCACACAGTTTTTATTCAAACTGCTGAGTCCCACAGGCATGCGAGCACCAGAAGTTCACAAAAGGATCAGAAATATCTAATCACTCATTTAGATTGGTTTCTATTTAGACAAAATGCTTAGAATTGAAATTTATATGCATCAGTACAATTAAAATGCTTTCTTCTGGGAGTTTTATTTAATACTTTGTATAGTTATATATGCAAAAATGCTTTATATAAAATCTATCATGTGAAAATTATATATAAATTTCAAAATGTACATTCTAAAAAAGCCAACATCTTCAATATTTTTTTAATTATTTTAAGCCAGGTATTTGTGTTACATACATCACTAAATGTAATGAGCTGCTAAAATTTTCATAGAGCTTGTGTTGCCTGCACCATTAATGTTACTTAGCTTTAATTTGTTATGATATTTTAACTTGGTTCCTAAGGAAATAAGGATTATGCAATCACTGTCTTCTAGTCCCCTGTGTTGGGTTGAACTGCTCATCTAGGTTCTGCAGCACAGGGAGGAAGCATGTGAGTCTTGAAGATAATTAAGTTCTTACAAGTTTCATGATATCTGTAGTTCAGCAAAGAGAAAAAAAATCCAAATCAGTGTCCTACGGAGCGGAAAGCTGTTATATATTCTCCTTGGCAGCAATCAATATATACATACCTTCAGGCTAAGCACAGCAGGTGCTATCTTCTGCCCAGAAGAGATGTCAGAAAGTATATTTGATGGAGAGGGAGGCTGAAATAATTTTGGTTAAGGAATGTGAGAGATGTAGGAAATTGTGTTTCATTACACCTGTTGGTTCCAGAAAAAACTGTTGTTTTTTTTTTTTTCATTTCACCATTCATTTTCAAGTAATGTAATTATTGAATTTACCAAGTAAAAGATGCCTCTGAGAAGAGAACAAGTGGGATATTAAGAGTTTTTGTACAGCATGCTCAATACAGCTGACTGTGTTTTCCTTCAGATTTTATCTTTAGACTTACTAGCAGTGAGCCATTTTTTCCTTTTTTTCCCCCTCTGACAATAGACTGACTTGCAGCTTCAGAAAACTCTTCTGTTGGTCTGTGACTAATTTCATTAGACGTTTTGCATTAGTGCTCAGTGAAATATACTCCATAAGGCCATTAAAAAAACCCAACAGATTTCATTATGGAGTCACAATGTATTTAAACACTCAACTATTGCTATTGTTCCAAGAGCTAGTTATTTATGTTTGGATTTCCATTAATATCAATATATTTACTGTATCATGACAGAAGGATTTGGTGCAGTAAATAATTTTTAAAACCAAACAAAGCAAAACATTAATTCAGAAACCTCGCTTTTATAAAACCTTGAGTGGCCTCGTGCATCAGCTAGATTGAACTAAGAACAGCAGTTAAATAACCAACTGGAAATCCACAATATGATTAATAGAAGTGTATATGTGTATAAAGCTTCACTTACCCTTTCAAATTATACTTAAAAATAAGTTACATCGCAGTAGATTTTTAAAATAAGTAACTTAAAATTAATAAAAGTTTGAGACATATTTTACTTATTTATGAAAATCATCACCGGAGTGTAGCATATCTAAAGAGGTTAATAAAACTCTAGAGAACATTCAGTGATTATTCCCTGAGAGAAGATAAAAACAGTGTTTACTTGTGTTCCAGGGCATAAGCTTGAAAAAGACTGAAGGCAGAGGTGTTCATTAAGAACATCCAAACAGTTTTCTGTTCAGACTCCAATGTGCTGCTGTTGAATTGGAGATTGGAGTAGATGAAGCTAAGCTCTTGATGCCTGCAGGTCAAGTGCCATCACCCCTAAATCCTGATATTGAGTTCTGTGTGCACTCAAACAGCCTTTATTTCCTTTCCTTTTATAATGCATCTCATTACACACAGCACAGCTTCTTAGAATTCTCAGAATTCATTTGAAAGAGAACTGATGCAGACTGAGAGTAGAGAGGATAAGGAAGAATGAATAGAGGCGAGAGGAGGTCTCATCCAGATCTCCTCTCAAAGCAGGACTTAACTGGAACATGGCATGTAATATCCTTATAGTCACATAATACTGAAAATACTGTGTTTGATCTAATTGCTGCTATACTTGTCTTTTGTAACATCCATTTTTTCCTCATTTCTTGCTTTCCTGATCTGTTCCTTTATAGATTTTATTGCATGAGACAACCTGTGTGATGCCATGGCACGTTAGAGAGGTCTGGTGTGTCCATGCCTCTAGTTCACATGCCAGAAAGACTGAAGGGTATTCAGCTGTATGCATCTCTACTCCTTCTAGTCCTAAAGCTTGCTGAGTGTCTGCCCAGTCTTGCCCTGCATGACATAGAGTTAAACCTTATAATCTAGACTGTCAGCCTATTTTTCGCTAGGAAACGTTTGCTCAAGCTTGGATGCATGTAGAAGTGCATGTAATTAATTAAATATTCTTCAGTGGTGCTGTGGATTGTTGGTTTTTTTTGTTTGTTTTTGTTTTTTGCTTATTCTTAGCTTTGGTTTCTGAAACCTTTATGAGTAACCTGCCAGAGTCTGGTAATCCATTTAAGTTCCATCAGCAGTACAGAGTCTTTTCAGTAACTCAAATATAATTTATTTTAGTATAGTTAATCACATTTGCAGTCATCTTTTCTGGTACTGAGTTGTGTTTAATACAATGGAAACTTCCACCTTTTCTGAGTTTCTCAGGTCCTCAGTATGATATTATTTTGTTGTCACTGTCTTGCATGCTCCTTTGGATAAACAGCAGGCAGGAGAAGATGGAATTATTTGATTAATATTGAAGTTTAAAAACATTTATGTATGTATCTGCTTAACCCATAGGTATTCCCTGATAATAATCTGAGCATGATGGTATACTTCAAGATTGATTAAAATGTATTGTGTATAAATGTACATTGGGAAGAGAGAAAGGAAATGGGTGGCTCTATGAATAGTGTGTATACAGGAGTAGAATGTTCACTGGCAGTGTGGGGAGGGGAGAAACTCTGTGAACAGTGAAAATCATCCTCTCGTTTCATTCCTCACCATGTTGAATATATTTAGAAGGAGAAATCTCTAAGTCGCATGGTGCAAGTGACAGATAAATATTGTAGGCAGAGTTTACATTTCCAAATGTCTGATGATGAATGTACTGGACTCAGTATATGTAAAATGAAATGCTTTAAATATCTATAAAGATTTTAAAAATGGTCTGAAATAGCAAAAATAATACAGAAAAGTAAAAAGAGAACAGGATTAGATGTAGAATAAAAAATGAATAAATGATTCATATTCTCAGAAACTGCAGAAGATCAAATTTATTTGAGTTGTTCAGAATTCATTCTGCTGCCAGTTTAAGAAATTTAAAGAAACTCCTCATTGAATACCACTGTTTTCATAACTAATAGAAGAAAATAGAGGGAGATACATGCTTCCGCCAAGCTTTATCTGCATTTGAGCCTGAATACCCTAATTGTTCTAGTTCAGTGTAGGTTTTAAATTTCAGTGAGCTGGAAAGAGTCTTTGGGCAAAACAGAACATGTTTCCATACGAGATTCTGAAGACACTGCTTGTTTTAAGAAGATAGGTAGATAGCTTTTGAGAGTCTAGACAAGAAGTGACTGGTTCCAACCCATAGGATAAACAACTTTTCACCATTTAGGTGAGATGAAGGGAACTGGAGCTGGATGCAGGCAGAATCCCTTCCAAAAGCAGCAAGCATTTTGTCCATAACTACTTTGGTGAGCTCCTACACACTCCAATTACAAACATCATGCAGATGAACATTCAAATGTGCTCATGCATTCCTTTCTTTTCTTCTGCAAATTACAGCTGAGCACCAGGACACCTAGCCTGTGTTTTTGAACCAAAAAAATAAAATGAAATCTGTCCAGATTCTATAATCTTTCTGGAAGGTATTCTGCCTCCATTCCAGCTTCAGTCCCTTTCATCTTAGCAAAGATAAAATAAAGAAGAAAATGCATTTCAAATTCAGATGCAGAAGACCAGGTTCATGGTACAGGATCAGGTCAAACACTTCAATCTTGGCCATCCATAGCAGATACAGATCTTTAGGCCATCTATGTTTGTTATATATAGGTTTTAAAAGTACTTGATTTTGCAATAGTTTTTTCCCCCCCCCCCAAATTAGTTCCTATATGAGCTTTCACTTTTGCTTCGTAGTCTCCCATAAAAAAAATAGACCCATAGAGAATGTTTGATAATGGTACAAGGCAAAGTTCTGGCAGGATTTCATGGATTACTCTTATAATACTTTTACTTGATTTTCCCACTATACGCTTAACAAAGCCAAGATTATCTTAACTTAGGCATGTCAGTCCTGTTGAAATCCAGGCCATTATTTTTCTGATCAAAAATAACACTTTTGAGTGCTTTCCTGGATTAGGGCCCAGCTGATTGTTACCTCTTTCAAATTAGTGTTTTAAAGCTTCCTTGATCATCATAATTAAGGGAATTATACCAATAATTATTAATGAATAGCATTACTCTGTAAATTCTCCTGCGAATCTAACTGCATACAGCAATTAGAGCCTTGTTCCAGTATTTCAAAAATATACTTCAGCAGTTTTAATGCAATTTATTTACATTCTCACCCATTGATAATAAATTTCTTTTATTACTTTTCCTGGTAAAGATAAGTTCTTTTTGACTTGAAAGTAAAATGTTTTTATGACACCGAGTTAGGATTCTTACAAACTGTCTGTGTTGAGAAAAAGAAGAAAACCTGAGTTGAATTTTGAAGTTACCCTTTAATAACATAAGATGTCTTCCTATCCAACTTGAGGAAGAAAATTAGCAGAGATTGGGAAGTCAGGGAGCAAAATAAGGACATTTGATCTAGATCTTTGTATGAATAGGGAGTAGAACATAAAAATAAGATTGAATGGAAGTAATTAAACCAAGCCCTGGTAATTTGCACTTTTCTGTAACCATTTATACAACTTCTAGAGGTGAGTGGTGAAAAAAAAATAAAAGGGCACTAAGCCCTTGATGCTTCCTGGTGGCATCCACATCTTTGTGTCTTACATCCCTTTGGTGCTGAATGTGCTTGGGAAGAGCTTCAAATGGGGTGATGCAGGTGTCCTCCACTGGTGGCATTATCAAATGCTGAAGCAGTCCAGGATTGGGGTCATTCTTCTTGATTGCAACTGCATATGTATAATGAAATGTCATTAAATAGTCTTTTAAATAATTTGAATATACTGAATAGTAGGAGAACTAAAGTGAAGCTTCTGGACAGGAGCACCCAGGACAGCTCCTCTTTTCTGCTCATCCAGTTGAGTATTAACATGAAGCTGGAGTCCTTTCTCCTGTCAGCAGTTTCCAGCAAAACTCAGTCTTGGGTGTCTTCTGTGTCCATGCTTGCCATCAGTCTGATGACAAGCACCGGTGCAGGACTGATTAGTCATCATGGGAAGAAACATGATTTCATGGCTGAAGTGAAGCTGTGAAAGATATGGAGAACATGACTGAAGTTGTGTGAAGTACATGGCATATGTTGTTGCACAGTTCATAGTCTGAAGTGGGCAGTAGATAGAGAACCACAGAAACTGGTGATTCTACAGGATTTTTTGGTTTTATTTTTTGCATAAGAATGGTAGGAGTTGTAATTTTTACAGGAAAAATCAAGAAATTAACTTGTTTTTGTTGAAGGGCAGAGGCTACCACAGAGCAATGTATGAGCTATTTATATTGACGTATGTCTAGGGAGGTTTTTCAGATATTCTTTCACAATTGATAGTATAGGTACTTTTCAGCCACCTTGTAGGAACATTCTGTGGTAAGCAAAAGATGGACTGAGAAGTCAGAGGCTTTTTTCATAATGTCTGTGTAATGTAGATGATGAGTTTATGTTTGTTTGGAAAACTGAGGTAATAGAACTTTATCTAACAGCATACTCAAAAGGCCCAGAAAGGATTTATAAGATAGGCTTCATTAGGACACAAATCAATACACTGAAGCAGGTATCACACTGAATAGGAAAAACTGCAGGTGAAATACATTAAAGGAAAATGAGTAAGATAAAAGGCTTTGAAAAGCCTTCTCTTTATGTTCTTGTGGAGCTAGCTCTTTCAGCTTTGCTTGTAATTGTAGCAAATTGCCTACAGTCACCCCAGTTGTCCTGGCTTTTGTAACCACAGAGTGCTGGCTGTAGATCTGATCCTTAATGTATGTGCCCCACCTCTTCAGGGGTTTCCTGTTTACCCCATAGCTCTTGGGTCCCAGTGTCCTGCCCTTCTCCTATCAGCTAATTCACTCTACCCTGACTAATTGCCTCTGGTTGGGGAAACCCTGAGGGGAAAGAGTTACCTGAAAATGTGGGGCACCATGTGAGCTCTCTCAGCTTGGGAGGCAAAGCCATAGGATGAATTCAGTCTTTTTCTCTCTCTGAAGATTTTTGGCCCCAGACTCCAGTACCTAGGCAGCACAGAAAGACAACCCAGATCCTTCCTGTTCTGCTGTACAATATACATTATACATGCTATTTTACTGAAAACGTGCCAATTAAAATGGCATACTGTCTTCCAGAATACACATGCATCAGTAAAGAACTAGAAGTGGAGGCAGAGGATATGCTGAAACCTTAATCATAAGAGAGTTTCTTTTTGGATGACTGTGCTGTCCTTCCTGCAGCATGTCCCTTACATGAATTTTTGTGGGAACAGACTGATTACTGCCCATAATGCACTACAGCATTTACTAATGATGTAAACTCAGCCTCGTCTGCCTAGCTTTGGGTAGGCATGAGCTATTAGAAGGTATTTTTATGTGTCCCCCAGTAGCCACATTCTGCTCTATGTCTGAGGAGGCTAGCTCTCCCTTTTCATTTATCAGAGTATGCTCTCCTTTGCCTATCTCTTCTGCCCAGTTTATCTACATAATCTTTTTTTTTTTTTTTTTTCTTCTTTCTTTTCCACGTTCTTCACCAAGTTCAATTCCATCTGCACCTTGGCTTTCCTGACTCTATCCCTGCATATCTGGACAGCATCTTTACATTCTTCCCAGGTCATTCATTCTCACTTTCACTACTTACACTTCTTCTCTCTTTTCCCTCAGCCTGAACAGCAGGTCCTTGCTCCGCCACGCTGGTTTCCTGCTTCATCTACCTGTTTTCTTATTCTGAGGGATGGAGAGCTCTTGTGCTCACAGAAAGGCATCCTTAAAGAGCTGCCAGCTCTGTTCCATTACTTTGTCCCTAACTACAGTTTCCCAGGGCATGTCATCCAGCAATTCCTTTAACAGCCTGAAGTTTACTCTCCTGAACTTCAGGGACTTGATTCCAGTCTTTGCTAGGCATGCATTCCTTGAGATCATGAACTTAGCTAGGATATTTCTCCATCAAAACTATTTTAAAGCCCAGATGATGAGCCCTACCAGTATGTTCTTCATAAGGTGCAGCAGGCTGAGGGCTCCTGCTAGAACCTTGTTCTTCATACTTAGATCTGCTGTCCTGTATCTTGTTGTAAACAGATTTGCTATCACACTTCCCCCTTCAAACCTAGTTTAAAGTCCCATCAGTGAGCCCAGACAGTTCCTGGGCCAGAATTCTTTTCCCCCTATGACCTAGGTGGAGCACATCAGTAGCCATCAGGCCAAGTACAGAGTAAATCACCCCATGATTGAAGAAGCACTGCACTGGCACCAGGCTCTCAGATGTATTGATTAGATGGATTTTCTAGGTCCTTTCAGCAAGGAGGGATCCTTGCCATTGAAAGGATACAGAAAAATACCACCTGTACTCCTGTCCTTTTCACTGATCACCCCAGTTCCCTGAAGTCTATTTTGAGAGCCTTCAGGCTTCTCTCATTGCTGCCAGACTGAACTATGAGTAAGGGATAGTAATCAGAGGGGAGAACAAGATTAGGTACTCTCCTAGTAATGCCCCTAACCCATGACCCAGGGAGGCAGCATGTGTCCCTACAGGTACAGTCTGGCTGACCCTTCGTTCCTCTCAGAATGGGGCTGCCCATGATGATTACCTGTCTTTCCTGTTTAGTGGAAGCAGTCGAGGTATGGAGTCGACCTTCTTGCCCTAGGCCATAGCAGACGTCTTTGCATGTCTTTGTGATGAACATGACTAATTACTAAGAAACAAAAGTTTCTCATACTTGGACACAGTGCAGTACTGCTGAAGTTAATAGAAACTACCTATACCCTTAAGGCATAATTGGAACCCATAGGTAAAAAGTGATTTTTCAAACTCTGACCATGGTTTATAAGCTTGTATAGGTCATTTAAATGTCACTAATTTGTGTTATGTGCAGCATAGCAGCAGTTTTGTTTTAAGTTAGAAAATGAGATGAACAATTCTCCAATAAGAGAAATCTAGCAAACTCTATGCTCTTATCACAAAAGATTGCCAGCTTTCTAAAAGGTGATAACAAATCAGTAGTCTGAAAATACTTTGTTAAGTTCATAATTGAATTGCCCAGAGGATTCCTGTCCATTTTTATTGTTAGGTTATCTTAGGATATTACTCATTCTGATAGGGACAAAAGCTTTAACCTGCTTTTTGGCAGAAAATACACTTGAAAACAGGGTAAAGAGATGGAACGTGGCCAGTTTCACTCTTAAGAATTTAAGACTTTGTTGTTTTGGGTTGGTTTTTTTTCACTTTAAAGATCATTAAATACATTTATATTTCATACTGTAATGGATAAATTCTTTATTTTTATAGCTGTATGCCTTCAGTTTTCTTATTTTAGTACAACATTGTGCTTGAGCAGATTAATTATTTATATGTGGAATTTGGTGAATCTTGTATATAATGAAACTGTTACTGAACAGTTGGGCTGTATCAATCAGCTTAAGTCAAAATTTAACTGCCAGATGGTTTATATACAGTTGTGTTTCAGTTTAGTTATTTGTTAGTTTACTTTGTTGATACTGCTGTTGTAGGTAAAGGCTTTGTGCACAGAAAAGAGTTCATCGTTTGATGAAAAATCTTAGAAGTTATAACTCCATGTATGCAATTAGGTGAATGTACATTCACACATGAATGGGAAAAGTTTCAACTGGGATAACTAAAAGGCTTGTTTTTGTTGGGTAGTTTGACACAGATTGAACTTTTTATTAACGCTGCCACTTATCTTCACAGATGCTAAAGTGGCTTCCTCTAGATGTCCATTAAACAGTTAATTGCATTATCTTTGAAATATGTGCTTTTTCTGCGAAAAAATAATAATAGCATCTGTTGCTTGTTGATTCAACTGGAAAAACAAATCAAAACAAAAAATGGAAATGCAAGTTAACTTCTACAAACTGTAAGGTCCAAACGATTAATTTTCAGTTATTTACCTGCAGAGTTAGAGAGCTGTAAGAAGGCAAAATTGCAATGACTGTTTTTTGTTGTTGTTGTTGTTGTGTTTTTTTGTTTGTTTCATTTTGCTGTCTTTTAGCTGATCCCATTAGGAATGGTATTCAGTCTTAAACTGTCTTAAATGGAATGTATTCTTTGTATTTGTCAAGGAGCTGCTATCGCTTTTTTTTGGTAAACCTCAGTTATTAAAAAAGCTTTTTTGAAGGTTTCTTTGACTAATTTTCATAGGACTATCTCCATTGCACAGACACAACATGGTGGTTTTTCCATATGTCTAATCTTAACCTCCTTTGGTACTACTTGCAGCCGTTTCCTCGGGTCCTGTTTGTTGCCTCGGAGAAGAGGGCAAGGCCCTCCGCATCACAACCTCCCTTCAGGAAACTGTAGAGTACAGTGTGGTCTCCCCTGAGACTCCTCTTCTCCAGACTGAACAATCCCAGCTCTCTCAGCTGCTCCTCTTAAAGACTCGTGCTCCAGACCCCTCACTAGTTTTGTTGCCCTTCTCTGGACACGTTCCAGGGCCTCAATGTGTTTTTTGTGGTGAGGGGCCCAAAGCTGAACACAGTACTTGAGGTGAGGCCTCACCAGTGCTGAATACATATTCTCAGCTCTGGCTGGCCATGTTATTTCTAATGCAGGCCAGGATGCCGTTGGCCTTCTTGGACGCCTGGGCAAACTGTTGGCTCATGGTCAGCCAAGCATCAATCAACACCCCTAGGTCCCTTTGCTCTTCACAGTCCTGGTAGTCTGTTCATTCAGTTTCCACTATGGAAATACCGTGTTCTCAATGTGTTGATGACATCTGCCTTCAGCTGAAAAGAAGGTCACATTAAAATTAAAAAAAGAGTTTAGTTTTGTTTTTACTCCCAAAGCAGTGAAATTTACAGATTTAATTGATTTCGCACTAAATCCTTACTGACAACTGAGAGTTTTCTGCTTCCATTAATTACTAGGCTCTACTCTGCAATATATGATGTATATTTAGAGCTGTGTGTTTGCAATTTGTAATTTCTCAGAGATCATTTCTAAGGAGAGAGTGGAAAATTACAAACATGATTGCTCTTGGACCTGGGAGTGGATATTACTGCAGGGCAGATTCTTCTTAGGAGAACCTGAATATGTGTCTGCTTCATACTTTATTTGAAGGAGCATAGCGGACCAAAAGCTAAAAAGAGGCACTTTTGCATTTTGTACTTATATGTTTATTTTCTCCTTGCTCAGATAGGACAAATGCTGTGTGTTGTGAAGTAGAGCATCTGTTGATTCAGAGCACTGTAAAGAAATGGAGATGACAAAGTCAAAAGCCCTGTTCTGGCAAAGCAGAGTGCAGGCTATGTGCTGGTGGTTGGCAGCAGAGGATGATCATCACTGACAATGCAGGCTGTTGGTGTCAGGAAAGTAGGAGGCATTCTGTTTATTTTGTGTCACTTTTGCTTCTTTACTGACAAGCTACTGATGTAAGTTGACCTGCATCTGAAAACACTAGGTGGTACTGACTGGCAAGTATGTTTGACATGAAGATGAAAATTAAATACTGGCCTCCCATCTAGGTTTTCTTGTCATTTGCATGCAGCCAAACTCTATCTCATGCTGCATATCAGGGAACACACTGACATGTTCTTCATTCAAATATGTAGTGTGACATGCAGAGCTAGCAGGGATCAGTGGGCTGTTATGGGCGAGTGCACCCTCATTTTCTCCATCCATGCAGTGGGGAGGAGAGAAGCCCATGCTGAAGAATTGCTGAGCCATTCACCCTTCCCCAACAGTTTGTAGGCCAAACTAGGCAGAAGCTGAACATACAGGTTGGGCTCTTGAGGCACAGGGCTGCCAGAGAAGCTGGCGGCAGCACAGCTGCATGCCTTGTCTCTCCTTCCTGACATGCTGCTCTCTGGGGATGCAGAGAGGGTTTCATAGGTAAAGATATTCACCAATTCCATTCCATCAAAACAGAGCACAAAATGAGATAAATTGCACGACAGGCAGGTCAGTTGTCTTAAGCCCTTGCTTCTCCCCTCAGCTTCAACCACCCCATTTTAAGCCTTCTGATTGCTTTTGGTCCAGGCCGCCAGTGAGTCTCCCCTGACACTCGCCCCACTCATTCTATTGCACCTGCCTCACAGTGTTCACAACCCCCTGCTCACCATTCACTTCCTGTCTCACCGTTCTGCTAATGCCATTATCACTTTTGGTAACCTTTCAATTTCACTGTTTCCATAGCTTCTTTTCCCATTACTTAGACCAAATTTCATAGCATTTTTGTATATTTCTCCCTATTGCTTCTTTTTCTTTTTTTTTCCTTCATCTTATTTTTCCCTTCCACCTCACCAATCTTCATGGAAAATCTCATAATTCCTCTCCCCTTCTTGCAGCAGATGTCAAGATCCTGAGTGCACCAGGAGGCTTCCCTCTCCAGAGCTGGCTCCAGGCGTTCAGAGCCAATTCAGAAATGACTGGGCTGTGAAGCCTGGGATCAGATTTGTATGAAAGCTGTAAGAAGCCTTTTCAAGGGCTTCCTCCTTTCATCTGAAAACTTATTGTAGAGCCCTGGCCCTTGCCTGAGCTTCATCTGCCCTTGCTCTGCCATCTTGCAAAACCAGGGACCTGCACTAAGACCTTGACCAGAGACCCAGGCCTATGGCCATCCTGCTTGCTCTTAGTCTGGCCCCATACGATTGTTTGGAGGCTCTGGGCTTGTGCCCCAGGGTTCAGGGCCTCATCTGCTACCCACTGCCCCCAGCTCTCCTGCTCCTGTCCTCACTGGGCAACCAGAAAAACCCCAATACCAGAATAATAACCCCAATGCCAGAATAACCCCTATAGGATCTCTGGATACTGTGTTTTGTCTCTTGTTTGTTTGGCGAACTGCTTGTAGTGAAAGGATTTCAGTCAACTGGAAACATTTGTTGGCTTGAACTGCATTCTTACAGAGCTGGCAGCTGTGAACATGTTGCTGTGTGCAGGCAGTGGACTTGAATGTTTGCTTCTACTGATGGTTATTTGGCTTTTTCTGCTTTTCACCAAAACATGTAATTCAGTTGATTCCTGCACTTTGTGGGTCTATGGGTAAGAGTATTGGAAAGGGCTGGCTTGAAAGGGAAGCAGCCTAACAGGGAATTGCTACTGAGTTGAGTATAACGGCTTTCTTTGTTTATGCAGTAATGGAAGTTGTTAGGGTGATGAATGAGGACCAGTAAACTTTCCTGTGGAGGAAACGAATGATGGATAGGAAAATCAATCCAGAGGTCAGGAGCAGTGTAGAGGAAGCACTCACAGTAAAGTGTGAAACCAGCAGTAGTGAAGATATAGGAAAAGATTTTATCAGACAGATTTTTTGCTAAGCACAAGAGTTCAAAATGTACATGGAAGTTCAGTGCTGTAGTAGGATTAGGCTGTAGACTTGAAGGCAACAATGTGACCAGAAAATCAGGTGAAGAGAACTAAAGAATGTTTTTTTCCACCAGTGTTGTGGACTTTATAGGGATATATATACTTCAGGTCATGCTAGTTTGGGAGCAGTAGCAATTTGAAGTAAATAATTCTACAAGTGTGGGAATGTATTTGGAGGGAAGGTTGTGTGTGTTATTTTTTATGAAGTCTTTGTTGCTTTTGTAATCAAAGCCCTAAGAGAACATGGAAGTAATGCTCCCTCCAGTTCTGTGTGTGTAGCTAGTTCCTGAAACGCAAATGGCATCTTGAGTATCGCCTGTCTCATAGACCTCCACAAAAGGAGGAGAAATGCTTAATTCAAATAAAACATATGAACATATACAGAGATGCATTTCCTCAGTACTTACAGGCTCTCTTAAATATCAGATTTATGGTGTGTATATGTATGTATATACATATATGTAGTAGATGTCTATTATAATAATCATAGTAACATTCTATAATATCAAATGTGATATCTTAAAAATAAACTGATATAATACGGCATAGTACATGTAGTAAAGAAAATATTTTTATCATTCTAAGCAATAATTTATTCCAAAACAATAATTAAAGAAGACATTTTAATATTAATTATTATCTTTGATATCTCAGAACACTGATTTAAATAGTAAAGCAGAACACAGTTGTTTTATTCAGGAATGTGTTTAGGTACTTGTAGTAAAGTGCTCCATACAGGAACAAAACTATGTTTTCAGCTTAAATAATTGAGCTAGCATCCCTGATGTCTTTCAGCCCCTTACAACTCCTCACTAGGTGTTGTGGGGCAGCAAAAAATCTATTCCTGAGTCCCCAGTTCTGTTAGATAACTGTTGTTAGATTCCCAATCTGCTGAGCACTCTATGCCCTTCAGCACTATTGATTGCTATAGTACTGAAAATCCACAGTCATCAACAAGAGACCTCTTTGAACAAACAAAACAAGAAGTATGTTGGTCTCCCAGTGAGAGTTGCTCATAAGTAATCATGAGTATAGCACAAAAGGCAAAGACAGATGGAGAATGGCAAAGAAATGGTGAGAAAAATCAGCTTCGAAGATAGGCAGTTGTCTCAGCTCTCCCAAACAGCCTACATTCTGTCAATTTCTTTGTAATTACCATAGAAAATGAAATTTAAGAAAGGATTTGAAGGAGGATAATTCAGTGATTTTGCAGGTGTTGCAAAAAAGAGTTCTTCCAAAGTATGAAGTGTAATGGGAGGAAGCATAGAAGTGCTTGACTGTAAACTTAAAAAGGGGCTAATGAGAAGTAACTTAAAGACTAATTGTAAGTTGGCTGTTGAGTAGTGAGAAAGAATAATAATGAGAGCACTCATTGGAAAGGGAAAGGAGGGATGCAGGGAGCAAAGTCACACAGTCAGAGTAATGAACCTGAAGAATGGTCTTTGCTGCAGCATGCAGCGCTTTGCCTGTTTAGGACAGAGAAGAAGATCTGAGACTAGGAGAGTCTGCAGAAGGTTACTAATTAAATGCATTTTAAAAGATGATATGTAAGCAATATTATGCAGAAAGATTCTGCAAGAGTTGATCTGTCTTTGATGACATAAAAGATTGTCTGAGTTGAAGACAGCACTCAGGCATGTATCTTAAATGGTAGCATCTGAGCAAGGATCTATCAGGATGAGTTTGTGGAGATTGATCATGAAAACCCTAATTTGGCAACGTTACCTGAATTTACAGCATCAGAAATATTGGCCAGTTTGAAAAGAATTTAATAGTATTGAAATAATGGCGTAGAAGCATAGCATCAAAAGAGGAGCTGGTAGCTGACACTGTGTTTTGAGATTACAATGTTAAGAGCAAAGAAGACCATAAAGGACATTCCAAAACATATAAGAAAGTATAAAGTGTTTCCTCTGAAATACACCCAGAGCAGTTGTTACACAGATCAGGATAAGACAGTGTCAAGGAAGGAAAAACTTCAAAAATAAAAACTTATGCATCCTAGCCTTAAAAATCAGTTGACATATCAAGAAGAATGAAGAATGAGCCCAGTTCCTGAGGTATATATAAGTACAAATGATATAGATTTTAAGAGTTGCTCCATTTGAATGCAGAAGGTAAAAGCCATCAGGAAAGAACATCATGCAATAGCATTAAGCATCAAAGGACAGAATGCAGAGGTAATGGTGACTTCAGAAGCAAGTGAAGTTCAGGGAAAGATAAGTCAAGTTTTGCTTTCTGGGAATGGGAGGAGAATTAAGGCAGATATCACAGGGAAATTAGAGATTCTGAAAGAAATCATGAAACTGTGGGAGACGGCTGTGTCTTTTAGGAAAGGGGAACAGTACACCTGAGCACAAGTATTTTCTGTGTTTCGAAGGTAAGACAGGGAAAGGAGAAACAAAAGAACAAAAAAATCATGGTGCTGTTATATTTCTGTTGGATATAAATAGGTATATAAAAAGAAGTAGTGAGAGTAGTGCTTGAGAACTGGAGTCAGGGAGTTAGAGTCATTGTGGATGTGTTAAATAGATGGCTGAATAAGAGTTATCTACCTGGGAAAAGTGAAGGAGGACAGAATTAATTTTTTTGGAGGACCAGAGTTTTATCTCAGTACTGGAAAAGGAGCAGAAGATGAAGATTGTCAGTGATGAACTAAGGCTGGGGTTAGACCATAGAAAGGGAGAATGACAAAAGAATAAAATAAAAAGGTGCATGAAATGAGGATTCAAACAATTAGTTAATGAAATAAAAAGATCTGTGAGATAGCTGCATGAAATGGCTTTGTGTTCTTTTAAAAATGGGTACCGTGTTTGAAAGTACCTGACAGTCTGCCATATAGCACATCTTAAAACCTTCCAGACTCATGAACACTTTCCCAATAAAACTGGGCAGATTCCTAAGTCTGGAGTTTCTGCTTTGAAAGAGTAATGTGCTCTGAAGGCTGGGGGGCTAGGTGTGGTGTGTTGAAACATCTTGTGTTTGTGGCTGTAAGCGTCTGATTTTTACCTAGACATAATAAGAATGTCACCGTCTGGTATGAAAAGTGAACAACCAGTGTAATAAAACATCTTTTTTTGACACTGGCAAATCAGGGAACATGAAAAAAAAAAAAATAAAATCAAAAAGAGGTAAATGCACATACAAGGCTTACGTCTATCAGCAAGTATTGTCAGATTTCTCTGAGATTGTGCTGAACACAGTGACTCCATAGGTAGTACTTCAATTAATAAAATGCATCCTTATTTGTCCATATACTTGTGTTTCCTAACATCAGAAACAAAGCACTGATTTACCCTGTTTTTAGATGTTACCCATCTGAATAGTAAAACTCTCTTTTTATCTCTGTATTTTTTTAAAGAAAGTGGCACCAATTTCTCTTCTTAGTGTCTGTGCCTCTTAGGAAGATCTCTGATAGAGGGAAGACTTATTTAACTTTTATTTCCCAAGGATTGTAGCTTTGCTTAGAGGAACCTGTATGAATACAAAAATACCAGGCAAACATTGCGAAAATTCAAAGAGGTTTTTTTTCTTCATTAAAATACGTAAGAATGATTTATTACAGAACAAATTATATACACGTGGAGATGTATGAATTCAAAATGTAATGTGAAATTTAACTTTAGTTCTTTGTAAGAGGAAGAAATATTGTTCCTTTTAAAACTGGTAATCAGAATCAGCACTCTGGACAGAACTGAAATTTCACTAACGTCATGGCATTTGCATATGAGATCAGTTCAAAGCTATTACTCAAAACGTAGGTAGAGTAGGGAGAGTAGGAAATGTCTAAGTAAATGTAATTGCCCCAAATTATCTTGTCTCCTGCCCTGTGCATGGGGAAGACTTTGTTAAACTACATGCAGGGTAGATACAGTGCCAGATTTAGGTGTCTAAACTTAGTGTTCTTCACGTTGGTATGTGTATGGGATTTACGTGTCTGCAATCCAATCATAATCAGTAGAAATGTAGTCAATAACAGTCAATAGACACGAGCACAGTCTCAACCTAGGAAAAAGTGGCAGGTATCCACTGCAATGGTGAGTGCAGGTAGAACTACTCTTCAGTGCTTTGTATGAGCTTTTTGTTGTTGTTTTGTGGTTTTTTGTTTTTTGTTTTCCTAGTAAATTTTCCACTTATAGTTGGTTAGAGTAAGAGCAGAGTGAACTCATGGGGGTTGTATGACCTGGGGCATGAATCTCATATCTTTGAGATTTTGTTTTACTGTAATCTGATTAATTAGTTAGGTTTAGAATATCATTTTTTTCTTGTATGTCTTATAACTTCTAGTTTAATGCTTGTCAGAGATTATTGTGACCCAGAACACAGGATGTAGTAGTGGCTGAAGATGTTTTTGCTTCTGTCCACGATTTATCACAATGTAGAGATAAACTGTATTGTAGCCCTTGTAGCTGTTGGGAAAAAAAGGACATACCAGATTTCTCAGTGATTTCTTGTGATGCCTTTACCAACTCAAGTATATGGGCATACTGTAGCCTAAGTGAATGCTGTAGATACTGGATAGACGGGAAGGCTGTTGCTCTAGTGAGAGACTAATCAAGCCAAACTTCCTTCAGATTTTCCTTTGAAAAAGCCTCTATTCATTCTGGTTTCCAGATATTACACAAAATTCTGCTACTCCAGGCAGCTTTCTGTGTAATCACCTGAGAGGACTCTGAGAGTGCACAATTGCAGTAGAGCATGTAGTGTAGCCCAACGTCATGTTTTCATGAGTTTGTATGGTGTCCCTGTTAATACTACAGAACTATCAAGATTTTTTGGTTTAGCCAATTGTATCCTATCCAGTCCCAGCAAGAGGTAACTATTGTAGGTCTTAAAGACCTTTTGAATTTCTTTTCAAATAAACATGAGTAAGAGTTATTTTGAGTTATTATTAAGAGTTGAGCTATTATTAAGAGTTATTATTTTGTGATGACGATGTATGTTAATATTAAAAGATCAGATCTCTATCAAAACTAGAACTCATTCCATGTGTTTGGGGAAACTGAATTTCTTTGGTATGAACTCAGGTGACTGTGCTATTTGTCAGCACCAATCTGACTATGAAGTTTCCTATTGTTTTACCATTAGATATTATTTTGGAGCTTCACCTCAGTCCTGGCTCTACTGTTTTCCTAGTGTCTGTTGTCCCTTTCTCATCTTTTTCTTCTGGAATGACATGTCATGTTTTTTCTGTGTGTGGAGGGAGAGCTGTGTGGGAGTTGAAGGGTGGGGTTGCCCAGAAGTGGCTGAAGACAGCAGTGGAGACAGAGCTGGGGATCTGTTGATGAGATTTGTTTAAATGCTCTGGGTGCAAGGAAAGGATGGAAGATACTCAGATCTGTTTGAAAAAGCAGAAACTTTGGGATTTGTGTGGTTTTAATTGATATATTGGATACAGATGATGTGAATTGTGCTAGATGCATATGAGCATCTCTTTTTGATTGAATAGAATAGACATGTTATAATAAAAGGATTCAGTGAGAGTGATTTAATCCTCTGGCACAAACTGGCAGGTGTATATGGGTCAAAGGCTTCATCATGAAGTAGAAAGGTTTTATATTTTCTCTTTGGTTTTTGAGTTTCAATGTGCTTTGAATGTGGAGTTAGGAAATCATAATCATTTCTCATGCTGTGTGGAGTTTAAAGGAGAAACAAGCTGTGGGGAATACAGACTTGAAATAAAAGCCTCAGATAATGCAGCATTTTTCAAAAGTCAAAGAAATGTAGAGTCCAGATTAAACACTCTGCAGTATGTAAATGCCACGCCACGTATGTTGGAGTCGTGCTTGAGTGCTGCAGGGGTGGGAAGCTCGTGTCTGCATCCCATTTTGGATGGAATATTTTTTGTTGCAGTAAGCCAATTGCCTAGCCCAACTGTTTCTGTGATGAGCTGATCAATATCCCATTACTGGATGTAACAGTTGCTGCAGGAAGCGCACAGAAGATTTTAATGCATGAATTATGCATGCTGTGCTCATTCTTTAGTCTCAGAGCAGAGTGGCAGAGATTGTAAAGATGACTGGGATAGTTTCTTGCATAAAGTGACTGCAGCGAAATGCTTCATATTTTCATGCACACAGGCAGCATTGAGTGGGACGGCCTATTTACGAAGATATAAATCCCCGAGCTTACAGCACAGAATGCTTGATTTGAAAGCATTGCAGTCATGCACAGAGCCAGTTTTCCTGCTGCCTAACCTGCTTTCTGCCGGAGGTTGGCTGAGGGATGCTAACGGCTGTGCTTTGCTCTGAGGTCACAGCTTGAAGTCTTTTTTTTTTTTTTTTCTTCCTTAATTTGCTTTCTGCCGCAGGAGAGGATCTGTGAAGTTTATTGGTGCAACCATCCTTGTATTTTATCAAAGGTACAAACTTGCGATAGTTATTATGAACAAAAGGACAAGAAGAAATTCACCACCCAAGGTAAAACGGGGTATTTTTCCTTTGTAGCTCTGAGTGCAGGAGAGGGAATATGCTGAGGCAGGATTATGATGATGCAGTGTGGTTGTATTGACTCAGATGTCTGTTCTGGAATGCAGCGTCAGGATTCTTGGGGGGATGTGGCTGCATGGATTCTGCTGGTGTATGTGTTGGAGAATGGTTGCTTAAATAGTGCTGAGAATAAATAGCGTTTACTTTTTGTATCCTGCAGTTTGCTCAAGAGCTTGCATTTCTGATCAGTTTTTGTCTGCTGTAGATGATTGCATTGTAGGGAGGGGCAGGACAGTCACCGAGCTTAATCAATATAATAACACGATCTATTTCATTAGAGGTCCTAACTGAATAATGATAGTGTAATTTCATTGACTTTTATTCCTCTATTTGTAAATTCTCTGTAACATTTGCAAACGACAGTGAAACGCTGTCTGGCAAACAAGGTCCCAGAATCTATTGCCTGTTTGTCCTGTAAATAACTGTGATCAAACTGTTACATTTTGGATAAAAGACTGGGCTGTTGTACAGGGAAGGGAAAAACCTGTCCTTATTGTCCTTCAGAAAAATTGGTACTGTCTGAGTTTTTACTAAGGCAGCTATTTCTAATTATGTCATTCACCAGGAAAAAAAAAGATACCACCTTTTAAAAGGAGAGCAGTAAATTACATAATTTTTCCTTATTAATAATTTATCAAAATGAATGTTTAAAACCTTATACGTCATTAGTATTTTGTGCTTATGAATTTTTTCATATTTTAGAAAATATTAATTTGGAAAATATAGTAGAAATACTTTATATTCAGCAACTTGAAGGTATAACCCTGCTTTACAATAGATATATTGTCACAGAACATTGAGAAATAGCCAGTTTAATAAATCTGAAAGCTGTTTGCTGTGTGATCTGGATTAGTAAGGTGCTGCCAGTCAGCATTACAGATGGCCACAACAGCAATGCCATGTGCTACCCTTCCTTGTGTAGATACCTTTTTTTCCTTGAATTTACATTGCATTGCATTTACATTTGCATTTTATAGCACTGGATGCTCCAGTTATGTTTCCAGTCCTTACACCACATTATATAGAAATACATAAGGACCTCTGTCTCAAAGAACAGTGTGTGTTTGACTATTAATTACCTGGTAAAGAACTGTAAGGAATGTATGAGGAACTGAATAATCAGCTGGAAAAATGTTGTACTAGAAGTCAGCCAGTGCTAATATTGCCCATTTCAGATGATAGGATGTTAATATTGCTTACTCATGTTCCCCTAAAAAGCTGTCAAGCAGTCATCAGATTGAGGCAGTATTTCTGAATCCTTCTGTGTGGAAATGCCTGCGGTGTTGGGCAGCGCCCAGGTTATGCTCCCTGCTGCTTCTGCAAGCTGTACCCTGCCTGCTTGCACAGGGCTGTGTCCTTGCATCTTTCCTGAGCTGGGAGAAGCTGTCTGAGGGGTGAGGGATGTGTTCAGTCCTGGTCTCCTGAAGGCTTCCCGGATGCTGAGTCACAAGTGGGCCAGATAGATGCTGCCAGCCCATCAGCAGGCATTTTAGCCGTGGCAGCCAGGAAGGCACACACATTTATTCAGGAGCATTTATTTAGGGCAAAGAGAGAAGGGAAAATGTTAGAGATCCTCATTGGCAAGCACCACATCTCAAGCATGGTGAGTGCAAACGTTGCTGGGCATGCAAGCTCGAGGCTGGGAGGATAATGGGGATAGGAGTGAAAAGCTCATATTGCAGGAGCAGGAAGAATACATTTGTTAGTGGCCACTTGCAAATGTGGGAGTCATCCTGCACTGGTCTGCAGGGTTGATTATGTCTTCTCCATCTCTGACATTTAGTGTCACCTGAAATGGAGAATGTGTAAATAAAGCAGACTTTCAACAAATAGGTATAAGAAGAGAATAACTGACAGGAGGAGAAAGATCTCTTAAAATCCTCTCATGCAGTTAATCAGGGAGTATCTAATTCTATCACAGTAACTAAGGAAAACAGTAGGGACTATTTTTGCAGAGATAACTTATATAAACAGAGAAGGTTTGCACATTCACATACTGAGTTCAGAGCATATGTGGCTTCCTGAAATATGGCTCTGCTGTTTCAGTGCTTTGTTAGTTTTTCCAGATAACGGGATAAACCTGTTACTTATGTTCTTTGCTTATCGT
The DNA here is from genome assembly GCF_054131305.1 of Coturnix japonica. Lineage (NCBI taxonomy): Eukaryota > Metazoa > Chordata > Aves > Galliformes > Phasianidae > Coturnix > Coturnix japonica. The sequence goes on from NC_140663.1 coordinate 25,810,273, forward strand.
ATTTAAAAGCTACTACAATCAGTCATGGAGATGCAGACAAATGTTAATCTGGTAAGAATATCCTCATTTTTTTTCTCTGTCCTCGTTTTTTTTTTTTGTTTTTGTTTTTGTTTTTGTTTTCCCACACCAAAACAGAGTTACTTATGTTATCTGTGTTATAAAAGGCAACATACATTAATAAATGGTAAAGAAGTGGGAATACAAATTTTCTGTTAGAGATACTGACTAGGATTTTCCAGGGCATTTAAGACAGGTTGTCAGGGTCCACTAAAATTTGCTGGGGACTGTGACATTAAATCTATTTAGCTGAGAATTTCAGAGAAGCATATAAAAACATTTTAGTGACTACAGAGAAAACAGCTTGAATAAGAATGAAGGAAAACAAAAGCAGATGAGCAACTCTTTGCTGTTAATGTAAGTAATTAGAGGAAGATCTGATTTTTATATATATATATATATACATATATATATATATATATATATTTTTTTTTTTTTCATTCTCCCTCCCTAGTTCCACAGGTTACCATGCAATCATATCCTAAAAAATATTTAGAAACAACTTAGAGTGTTATACAGAGAAAAGGGTTAACAGAAGACCTTCCAAATATCTTATTAGTAAGGAATGTTGTTGGAAAAAATAAATTTTAATGGAAGCAGGATTCTCCTTCATTAACCTTTTGGAATATTCTGTGTCTCATTCTCATTATAATGTCAAAGACTGAGTAACAGAATGTGGTTTTCTCAAGTCCTGACTTTGCATATTTTAACTAATATAGACCTAATTCTGGGAATTTGTCTTGTTATAATTACATCTGCAATCAGAGAATTGATGCCTGCTACCAGAGCTCATTGATTTTGTTCTCCCTCTAGGCTGCAGAGCAGCCCCATTCAGTACAGTTAATAACTGGAGGGGTGACTACTTATAAAAATCAGAAGCTTCAAGTGCTGATGCTTAGCCAATGTGTGAACCCTAATGAACACTAATCAGTTCTCAGTTCCAGGTTTAGTGAAGTGGCACTGACATACTTTTGAATTATGCCTCCATGAGAAAGTGAAAGATTTTTTTTTTCTTCTGGTTTATATTGCTTTTCATCTGTTTCATTTGAAAGGCAAAGCAAGAGGGACGATACTGATAAAAAGATTGTCAGGAATTTGTGTGTTAATAAGTGATCATGGAGTAAGAATTCTTCCAAAAAACATTAGTAAAGTCATATGTTAGCAATTTAAAAATAACTTCCCTATCAGTAAGAATGCATGTAAAATGTAAGTTAACAGGGCAAGTAGTATTTTTTTCCTAACTTACCAGTGTTTTATATACACTGGTACTAGTCATTAATTTATTTTTGTATTCCCTACTGTGTTAGGGAAGAGGTCACTGAGTGTAATCAGATTGCTTGTGACTGAATACATATACAGAGACTTAAAAATTGGAAATTCCTTAGAATTATTTTAAGTGAATAACTATGTATTTGTCCACAGTGCTTATTAAGTGAAAAGTACATCCATATATGTGCACATATATACATATGTATATATATGCATGTGTGTGGTACCTGCTTAGTCTATAGATCCATTGTTCTTTTATCTGTTTTTCTCAGCTGTTTTCTAGGAATAGCTACTTTTAAAATTCTGTTATTATTTCCCTGTAAATAAAATGAAAGGGATGACTGAGCTGAGTTCTGCTAAACATCACCCATTGATTGCCCTGAAAACTCATTTGCTTTGGTTGAGAAGCAAGAGAAGTGAAACTTTGTTCTCCCATTTGCCAAAGACATTAACCTCAGTACAGTAATATTTCATTGTGTTGGAAACAAGCTCTTTAATCTCAGTATTCTAGAAACAAGCTCTTTAATCTCTTAGGAGAAACTGCTAAGAGGAGCCAATGTGGCAATATCTCAACAGGTAACAGTGTTTTTACTTAAAAAAAATAAAATAAAAAAAATGTGTGGACACGCTAAAGATTACTATATAAAACCAATTCTTCACCTGCCTTTAGAGATGGAAGTTCATTGATTAATGTAGGTCACTGAAGCTGCACAGAGTTTGTCAACCTAGCTTTTTGAACTACATCTTTTTTAGCTTAAAAATTGGTTTACTGCCTTAAAATGTTGATTTAGTACAGATACTCCTAGTGCCTTCAACAGCAGCCATGCACAAGGGGCACGTTAACTGGTGGCACAACGTGGCAGAAAATAGTTATAGACAGCAAAATCTGTTCCTCCAGGGTTAGTGTTTATGGCAGACAGAATGCATTAACATAATTACAGAGAAATTTGCAGACCTGTCAATAGAGAGCCCAAACACAGGCTTTTCCTTGGGATGTGAGAATCCTACCTGAGCACAACATTCTTTTCTCTTTGGGCTAGCAGTTCATTTCCTATCCCAAGACCTTATTCAGAGAAGAATGGGAATATGATCTTACACATTAACTATAAGGCTGTTCCCCTTGCACCCCGTTGCAGGATGAAATGATCCTTGGGCTATTTGTTTGTTTCTGTATAGAAACATCAAGCAATCTCAAAATAACTTGCTAACACTCTTGACATCAGATGAATATCATTAGCTTGACATTTTTGTGTTGTAAGGCTGAATACTAGTTGTTCCTGACTGGAAAGTGATGTTAGAAAATTGATTGAATTAACCAAAAGAAATGAACAACTGTATTACTGAGTGTACATATCTAGCTGCACTGATGATTATTACTTTGATATTTTAGCATTGCTTTCAGAAAATGTAGTCCATATTTCTTTATAGGAAAACACTGCAGTCTCTTTACTGAGAGAGACCATCATCATAAAGTGTTTAAAGATTTGAGCAACTTATATCCAACCAGTGCCAAATTCTAACCTAAGCTCTGGAAAGGAGGTTCAGCTGTTTTTAGGGACCAAAGTATGTCTTTTTTTTGTACTGGGGCTGGAGCTAAACTCTACCTGAACATGCTGTTCATATAAGTTTTCATATTTCAAAGACTGTGCTCTTTTGAAATTGTTCTTGGTGGGTGACAAGGATTTCATAGCCACAGGGAATGACTGCAGAGCAGTCACAAATCTGGCCAGTCTTTGTCCTCCAGGGATAGAGCGTGCTGTTCCCTTTGTGTCTTTGATGAGAAAACATCAGAGATGGGCATGAAGAGAAGTCTCAGTGAAAGCCAAAATTCAACAGGACAACAGCCGGGGCTGTGACTGGCAAAATTGACAAACGGAAGAGAGGTATCAGTAGTGTTGCTTCTTGTTTTTACTTTTCTTACTTATTTGAGTGAACTTGTTTCTTAGCGTGTCTCAAGCTGAGGCCTTTCTGCTACTTTCATGAACAATTTAATGGGAATGAAATCAACAGAAATTTCCATCAACATTGTTTCTGCAGGGACTTTAAGTGGGATAGAAGGGGAGTGTATGGGATGGAGAAGGAAAAACGCTGAGAAGAAAATTAAGAGCTCCTCCATAGGCTCCTTCCAGGTTATGGTCTTTTTGGAGTGTCTGGAGGACTATTTACTTTGACAAAAGGCATTTTCATCTTGAAACATCTGGGTACAGTGAGGCCCATTTATTCACAGCTTGGCCATCTTCTCATAGTAGCGTATGATCCCAGATGAGGAGTACAACAATTTACTCATGGTATTGACTAGGATCTGATGCTCCTAAGATATTTGGTTATGTAGATTCATATTTATATAAATTGTGATTTGACTAAGCAACCCAAGCAATAATACCATATATGATAATTAACTCTCATATGAACTAGTAGCTTCAAAGAGAAGTTCAATATGAATAGAAATAATTACATAGAAATGTAAACTCCTCTGCTTCCCTGCACAAGAGTTCATGGGGCTCATTATAAAATGGCACTGGCAGCCTCAAACCAACCAGTTGTTTAATTCCTCCCATAGCTAAGATTTCAGATAATCAGCAACCACATTGTCAGTAGAATCCTTTAGCTGGGCATGGGAGCTATACCTGAACTGTTTATGAATTACACATGGCTCAGCAAGTTCACGTTGGCTACTACTGCCAACGCTGTAGTTGCTAATGTCTTTTCTTACCTGCTGTAATGCCATACGTTGACAATTATGTAGGGTTTCTCTTGGACAACAAGATAATTTCTGATGTTAACTTGCATAATTAAGTGCTTTTAATATTTTGGGACCCAAAGAAATCCCCTGCTAGCTTTTTAAACCTTTTATTTTTTTAAATCTTCTCAGCCAATATATGGCAAAACAAGGAGAAGGACAAATGATCTGACCCTGTGAGTCATTACTGTATTCATTAAATAAATGCATAAGTTTTTATCTTTCTGCCATTTGCTCATTTGTTGGCAGTGTCACAGAGTTGTCCCCACACATAACTTGGTCCAAGTTTGTGTCTCAGATTCCTGAATATTTTTTTACCACATAAGAGCTTAGGGTTCTGATTGTTAAAGTTGTGATGGTAATATAGCTTTGATTTATGGATTTATTTGTAGAATTACTTCCGTAATTTTTCTCACTGCTGGTTTCATATTTGAGCTAGAAACAGTGGGAGCTGTGTTGGAAAACAGTTAATATTGTTTTGTTACTGTTTCAGAATAAAGTAATACTTTTGTTGACTGGGTATGAATACTGGGTATACATAATCTTTTACCAAAAATGCATGCTACAATGGAAATAAAGTTGTTCTACTACTTAGCTTTTACAGCTTCAAATTTGGAGCAAAAACAGTTTATTTCCTACCTGTTCCTGTTTTGAAGGATGCAATTGAAAAGTACTTGAAGAAGGAAGAAGATATAAATGCTACTAGTTTTAGGGAAATGCACTTTTAGTCATTGCTTATTTTTGTGCCTAAATATATGCAGCATTAGACCACTTTGGAACGAGTTATTTATGCAAGCAGAGAGTGTGTGAACTCCCTTGGGGATATTTCTCCCCCCTAACTCACTTACGCACTCAGTGCTTTTCAGCAGATTATTTGTGGATCTGGTTTCATTTAACTGGCTGAGACATCTATCTGTCCTAATGTGGGCATTGTCAAAGCTTAATTTCCAGGAAAAAAGGATGTGTCTGTTCCCCGGTGAATTACTCTTTTCTCCTTCCTTCTTTCATTTTTTTTCCATCTCTCAAGTATCAGCCAGCCCAAGAACCATCTCTACCCAAGAGGCTGTAAGCTGGTCTCCTGAAACATTAGGAAGCACATGGAGAAGGAAATCTGCACAGAAGCTGTCCATATACTTTCTTTAAATAGCAGAGATTCTGCAAGAGTTTCTGGCTCTAAATATCCTGTCATCCTTGCAACATGCCAGGTAGCTGGAAGGCAGCCTGGCTCCCCCTGCTCTTTGCCTTCCTGTCTCAGGGGTGAAATAGTCTTAACTCAGCATCCAAACAACCCATGGCAGCAGTACTGGGTTCTTTCATTCCCAGAAATTTCAACACTTGAGCTTTGGAGCACATCATCCTCTTGTTAAACAGCTTCAACACTGTGTAGTAAAAGCATTACTGATTTCTCTCCTCCCTTCTTGCTTGCAGAAGTGCCTTGGAACCTACACATAGGTTTCCTGTTGTATAAATTATACTTACCTAATTCATACCTTGATAAATGATATTTGGCACTGTTTTGTTTATTTTCTTGTCATGATTTAGGTGGTATGGAGCATGGAAAAATGCAGAAAGATAAATTTAGCATTCAGTCTATTTTTGGCCACCCAAGGATTTTCTCATCTGCTATATAAAATTGTAGTTTATCGATGAATTCACTAAGTGTAGGATAACAGGTTCTCATCCTGATGGGAAAGTCAGTGAAGTGTCAATATTTACAACCCTTCAAAGGATAATACTGTGTATCATTGTCAGTAATGGCAGGACTGTAGCACATCAGAGCAAACTGCTAAAAAACATGCATCTGTAATCTGCTGGCACTACCACAAGTGGCTGCAACTCATAAAACAGCTTCATAATTTAGAGGCAAGCAAATGTATGAGGAAGAATACATGAGGGAAGTTTTTCTATGGTGGTTTAAATGTGTTTTCATGAGCATATGAAAGCAAGAGAATACAGTAGTTGCCTTTTTTGGGAATGCTCCTATACTAGATATTTCTGTCTGCCAAGTGGAGAGTTCTTCCAGTTCTTCCAAGATCCTGACTTGCCCTGCTTCTCATAGCAGGTTGTATATTAGACCTGCTGAGGTGGGGGTAGGATCATCCTCCAAAACTGCAGCTTACAATGAAATGCTAGACACTGATTTCAGCTGTTCTTTGTTAAGTCTTCCAGATGTGTTTGTTTCCCATCTGGAACTAACACAGATAGCAAACGAGCATTCCTATATGTAGCTTTTACCAAAAAAAAAAAAAAAGAGAGAGTCATGATGTTAGTATTAGTGGACATTTGGTGTTCTGGAGTGGGTGCATTGGCTGGATGACTGTTTCTGGCTCCTGTGCACTGTGGCACTTTCCTCCTGAGTTTCACCCATATAAAGCATGAATTCTGCTTTTAGAATGTCTCAGTGGCCATCTGCTTACATATGGCAAGCACTAAAAAGAAATATATGCTTGATTCATCATGCATAATTTTCTGCATTTGTATCTAGCCTGATTAGTTCTCTGTAACACTGAAAAAAGAAAGGCTGATGTGGCATTGCAGGAAATAGAAAATTTTCTTGTGAAATGTATTATCCAGATTCTTAAAACTTAGTGTAGATGTAAAGTGTCTCTTGCCTTGGAAAGAAATATGTTAGTGGAGTGAGGATAAAGATATAACAGAGCTCTGTGAAGTTATGAAGGGCATGCAGAAAGTGAACTGGGATGACAGTTCCTCATTTTCTATAGAGATTTCATTTGAAGCTCCTTTATTCTTTTGTGAGAAAAGACTCAGAGTAAAAAAAAAAAATGTAACGAATAGTTAAACTGTTGGTCTTGTTGCTGCAGGATGTATAAGTGCAAAATGTTCTCATGTGGGCTGAAAAAGTGAATTTACAGAAGAGCAAACCATCAAAAACAGAGAGAGGAAATCCCCAGATTCCAAATTTCTAAAAGAAAAAGGATTTTCTTTTAGGGAAGGGAAAAGAGCAGGGTTGTAACATCCTGTTCTCCTTCTCTTAGGCAGTGCCAGAGGCAGGACTGCCATAAGAGATGAGATGCACCATGGTCTTAACCTGTACCTTTTCATTCTCAGATTTTAATGTTCAGGTTGTGCCAGCTGTGTGACAGGCAGCTAAGAAGTTGTCATGTGCAGTAGTGAAGGCTCTGGGCACTCTAGATGTCCATATGCAGCTCATCACAGGCTGCTGGGTCTCAGCCAGACCCCTCAGAATTTTCTGGGTTATACCAAGAGCCAAGACTATGATCCTACAGGTTTCTATCGCTGACTATGGCAATGGCTCCTTATTCAGAGGAATCAGACCTTCTGTTACTAGTCCTTTGGCATTACAAGGTTCATCTTTTTCTTTTTGTTGGACACACTGTTTGCTATAATCTTAAAGATTTTTAAGTAATAAAAAATATTTTAGATATATGTTTTAAGAAGGTCAGGTGAAGTAAACCAATACAAATTGGTACAGACATGTACTCACATGTACACATGGAAGTATAATATTTATACATACTCAAGGAACCATAGTAAAGCTTTATCAAGCACAGCATACTAAGGAGATGGAAGCTCCCCTTCCTTCCCCTGACTCTGTCAAACATCTGCTGCTATGGTTCTCCACTTGGGACACATTTAAAAATAAAAAAGGCTACATGAATTTTCACCTGTACTGCAATCCTTAATGAGCTAACACGTCAAAGGAGGAGTAGTTGTCAGATAGGTGGTACCATCTGGCATAAGATATAAACCTGTTATTTGTGCGAGAAATGGTAATAACAACCAGGAAATCCATTGATGTCTTGGTAGCCATCCAGACCATGAAGAATTTTTTTAAATGGATTTTTGTTGAGAAAAATAAGAAATTCATTATTTTACAGAATCTGGTAAAGTATCTGTGTGAGGGGCCAGCTCTGGCATGTTATGTGTGATAACTGGAGTGAAAGCAGATCTAGTGCAGCTGTAGTGTGACATGATGGAAGGCCATAAGGAAACTATGGTGAACTGTGCCTACTCCAGCTTCCTGCCTCCAGTAGGGTCTCACAACAAATGCTTCCCCCGCTTTACCTTCCAAGCTGCCAGCCTTCAGCTGTATAGTGATGTCCTGTCTTGGAGCCAGCTGATAGGTGTTTCAGAGCCACTAATTAACCTGTCCACCAGGAGTTCCTCTCATCTCTTTTGAAATGTTCTGTCCCTTCAAATGCTCTTAAAAGTGTTTTCGTGGCACTCGTCTCTGCACTCTTTTTCAGCCTGATGGAAGTATAAGCAATCATGTCAAAACTTGCCCAAGTAGGGAATGTGTTAGGATAAAAGAATTTATAAACTAAAATATGTGCTTCCACAGAGAAAATTCTTTCTCTTAACTACCACTGTGTATTGTAGATGCTGTAATGTGTTCCCTCTTTGTTCCCTGCTGTGAAGATGAATTCTGTGCCTCAGTAGTTTTCAAGGTGACTCTGAAGAGCTCTTCTCTTTTATTGTATCTCTGCTGCAACTGCAGAGGCTTCACAGGTGACTTTGTTTTCCTTCTTTTGCTGTGCATCTTGTCATGAATTATAGAATTCTTTATACTGCCAGCTATTTATAATAGAGGCCAGAAAAAAAAACAGTGAGAAAAGTGTACGTTGCACATTTCTATACTTGCCATGTTTATTCTTTCTTAGCTTGATACAAGTATTTACAGAGAAGGCCTATACAGATGTTACTACTTTGCAGTAATAACTAATTTCTTATGTTGTGTTGTTATGTTGTGGAACGATTGCTGTGTAGGTAAGATGTTCATGCTTCTGTCATCATCCTTTTTGTGACCTTGGAAAATACAGATTGTTGTAATTTCTATTTGTAGTTCCCATTTTCCTTAGCCTGATTTTTGTGTACATCCAAACCTTTCACTTCTATTAAATGAATTTCCAGGCAAAACTTCTGATGGGGAGGTTACTTTGAGTAATTAATACCAGTGGTGCTTGAAGTACCAGCAAAATGAGGTTACAAGGTGTTATCACCAGTGAAACTAAGCACACTGCTAATCCAGTTGCCTGCTGCTGCAAACTACGTTATTTGCTGTAGCCGCCATGTGACTGTGCAGACTGGCAATGTCATGTGGAGTAAGTATAATGAAAGAACTTCGCTAGGCAAAATCAAAAATGGTGAAGGATCTTATTTTAGCTGAGTTTACTGTGTTTAATGTGGGAATAACAGTGCTACCTTCTTTCCAGGTTTGTCTCCTTTTTATTTTTTTATTTTTTTAATATAAATTCCTTGGGAACTTTATTGTATAACTTTATTGTATTTTTTGTAAGCAGCAGCTTTTGAGCCTTGGTTAAGACTTCCTTGAAGAACAGATGATAACAGTGTCCATGACTGTAATGACTTTCTCCAGCAGTGGGAGATGTCAGAAATCTCTCTGGATATCCTGTATGTCTTTGTCAGTGTTTCTGGCTGCACGAACCTCAGCTGGCAATGATAGCAGATAAGCTGCTCACTGTGCCTAATTATTTAGAGAGATTTCTGCAGTGATGTCTGTGCTGGAGCATACCTGATGGAATATATAAACCCCACGTTTAAATGCAGTGTGGGGAACCAAAAGATAAAGGATTAAGTTGAAGGCATTGCAGAATAAGGGAAGAGGTGATTTCTTTGTGCAACATACTGAAACTAAGTTTTTTAGGCAGAACTGAAAGCTTGAATGTTAGAATTGAATTTTAAAGGTTGGGCATGAACTGTTTTTCTATCTTCTTGTGAGTAGCTATTACTTTGAAAAAAATATATATACTGGATCTGTTGATTTCCATCCAGTATGGGTACTGGCCTCTAGGGAGGCCAGTATTACAGCTTGAAAGCTTCTTGAGATGTGCTGTGTAGGCACAGCTGGCTGTTAGATGTGCCCAGTGATCAGGTCAGTGAGTGAGTGAGTTGGGGAACACAAGCAGGGTCAGAAACCATTAGAGACTGAAATATGATGGGATTAAAGTCTTGTTTGTTCATTCTCTTAACATATGATAAATCTTTGTATGATTTTTGAGTGATCAAAACCACAATTCACCTTCAAGTTGTTTTTGTTTGTTGTTTTGTTGTTTTTTTTTTAATTTGTGTTCCCTTGAAAACTGAACTTGAAATTCTGAATAATGGAAAGTTTAGAGTAATTGTTTATAATAAGGAAAAATGGCCTGAAAGTAGAAAATTTTGAATTGTTTCCTTTGTCAGTTCAGAAATATTTCAAATTGAATGACGATTTGTTTTTTGTCTTTTTAAATGATTAACTATTTATAGCAATCAGCCTTGTTCTCATCAAGTGCTTATGCACATTTCATCACCTGTTTGCCTTTTATTGCATGCTCAGGACTCTTCAATTTTTTTACTCCCATTGCTGCAGTGGTACACATGTGCAGGATACACACAAGTTCAGTGTGTTCTTATACTTGACTGTTTTCAGTGCAGTGTGTTATGCCATGACAAGTTTGGTGACTGAGACTTTCTTTAAATCCCTTCCTTGTCTTTCTATCCCTGTGTGTTTATAGGCTCATGGGAGCCTCCTGGGGAAATCATTAGGGGAGAAAATCTTTAAAGATTTATGTTAAGACAATTTGTAAGTAAACTTTCATACCCATCTTTACTGTCCAGATCAGAAGGAACTCAACTGAAGTCCCTAGAGTTTTATCAGTATAAGACTAGCATCAATTCTTGATTTTGCAATTCATTATCACAGCTCTAGGACCCTGTGGAGTCATTTACTCTAAAGGACAAGCAGGGACTGGACTGACTTTTGCCAGTTAATCTCCTGGTGCAAGGCTGATCTGAGAGCCATGGTGAAATGTTCAATGGTAATCTCAGATCAATAACATATCTTCAAGGTGGTAATGTCAGAGCATTTGTCAGATCTAATCTGAATGGATGTCCATAAATCATCTCATGGGACTGTTAAGCTGTTTCCGTTGAGGTTCAGCTGACCCCAGTGACATTAGACAGGTATGACCCCCACTGAAGAGGTTTGTGTGAGCCTACTGAGCATCTCATGGCGTTGAAAGCTTACCAAGCACATTTAGTAACAAATGAGCCAAAACCTGAGGGCTCTGGTATAGCCCTCTCTGCAATATTTTGCTATGTCTCAGTTCTGGGTCTTAGCACCAGGCACTAGAAAGTGGCCTCTCATGCCTGAGCTTGAGAAGAGTTAAAATCCTTTAGGTGACTGATTCCTCCTGAGCTGGAGAAGACTTAAAATCCCCTGGGCAACAGATTCCTCCAGAGGCTCTAAAGTCTAGGATTTCTGTTTCGTTTGTACAGAACTGAGCAAGATAGTCCATCTTTTGTACCAAAACCTCAACCAAGAAAGCAATGTCCTACTTTTCCACTTCAGTTAGCTTTCAACCTTCTGAATATTTCTGTCCAGGACTGGCTCAGTGGTATTGTTTGCCAGTGCTTGGCTTTCACAACTACCACTGTAATTCATCCATGAAACTTAAAGAAATCATCCTTTGATTGAATCCTTTGTTTTGTGATGCTAAGCAGTTTCTTGTAAAACTCCACATTTTGTTGTGCAGCCTTAAGAGAAAACAGTTCCAGATTTACATACTCAGCTCTGGTGGTCTCCTTAGCTGACAAGCATAACATGACTGGGGACAGGAAATCAGTCAATAGGAAACATCTTGATCATTCTTCTGTGGGATGCAGAATCCACATCATCTGAGGGAATCTGAGGCAATGAGATTGGCATGACTCAGGTTATCAGAATTGCTGCAGAGACAACTGTCATATTTGGTACAAGGACTTGAATTTTGGAAGAAGAAAATAAATATTTTTTATTCATTTTCATCTTTCAACTATTTGTTATTAAAACGTAGAATATGAGATAAGGAATACAAACAGGAGATGATTCAACTTTGTATTTTCTTAAATTAGAGAAGTATCTGAACTGGGAGGACTGGAAGAGGTTGCAAAGGAAGACTCTGGGGAATAAACTACAGGACATAGATGGAACTTACTCTGCATTTCAGTTTTTAAAATAACTTAGGGAAAAAATAAGAATGAAATTCATTGTTTTCTTACATGTATTTATTTTAAAGAATTTCATTTTTTATACTAGTTCTAGAAACCTTATATTTTTTGATTCAAAAAAGGCTTTGTTGTGGTTAATTACATGCCTAAGTGAACATTAATATAAATATACGTATATGATAGAGAAGCAAACTACTATGCTAATCAGTCTTCAAATAATGAATAGCCATTGAATCAGAATTGGATAACAACAGGTCTCATTTTTAATTTTTTATAATCTTCTAAAGTTGTTTTTCTGAAGTGTGTTTATATATATATGTATATAAAGACTTTATGATCTTTGTATTCATTTTCTATATTACTTTTTAATGAACCATTCTCAGATTTATTTGACTTTTTAAAAGAAACTTCAAGAGCTATAAAATTCTCTGGAGATGCAGGAATGCAGTCATTAGGGACTGAATTATTTTTATGTCTTACACAAACTGGAGCAGTTTACAGAACTGTTTTTTAACTACATCATCTAAACTCAAGGACCACACTGAAAAAAGCAAAATAAAAACCTTTGCTGTATTTTAATTCATGAGTAAAAAGAATTTTAAAAATCTTTAAGAGGATCCCTATAGCAAGTTGTAGTACTGAGGAGGGTAACAGCATAATCTGTCCTTAAAAGTACTGCTTAAAAAATCTATCTGGACCACACATTTATAAATATTGTGATAGACTACATCCAGCTGGTAGGGATTCATAGATACAACAGACACTACACATGTGCAGAGTCACAAGAAGAGTACGAAAAAGAAATGGATAGGACGGGAGCAAAGAGAAATTTGATGGAAAACAAATGAAAACGTGGTACAGATGCCAGATGCTCTATACAAGAGCAGGATGAGGCCAAAACTCGAGCTTCAGGCATTTGAAACCTCCTCCAGTCCATCTGTTTTCTATGAATATTAGCGGGCGCTCAGACATTAAGTATTTAGGGCATGTCTACACTGCGCATCAACAAATGGCCTAGCAATAGGCAGTAGTAAGCTAACGAAGTAGAGCTCCAGCTGAGTTGCCCTCCCTCATTGTAGTGGTAATCAAATCAAGTGGGTCTCCAAGTTCAAGCCTTTTAGTACCCAGGGATGCTAGTCAGTGAGTGTGATGAAGCCAGACTGCAGCGTCTATGCGATTAGTGCATTTCAAGCTCTTACTGTTATTCTCATACCCTGTGTAGTTTCTCTAGGCTCAAGTCCAGAGCTGCTGCATCACAAAACTGCAGATTTATACTACTGCCAGCACTGACAGAGTCTCAAATAATCATATGCATGTTCAGAGAAGGATGTTTTCCTTTCTGGTCTCAAATTATGGAGTGCATCAATCTATTATTCTCAGAATTGCAGACAAGATGGGTTATAAATTGTCCATAAGACTAATCTATGCAGATTCTTGATGCTAAAACTTGGGGGAATTAAAATGTTACAGAACTTAAATAATCCAAAATTGCACCTACTTTAAAATTATAACTTAAACATTCATTTTCTGTGTTACACAAATTTAACATTGCCAAAACCACACAGTAAAATATGAGACAGTGTTAGAAAATTGATGTGCAAGAAGTAGTAAATACAAAATTGATGCCTCTGATGTAAATGAGTTTACTCTGTTGCCTTTAGACTTTTAGAGATTGAAACAGTGTATGTCAGATTGTATATGGCGCTAAAATAAATAAGAAACTTTCCTGGGCCTCTATTAATGCCCTTTGAACTCATAAATATGTTCAGGCTTTCAAAAATGCTGGCAAACTTTTTCCAGTCAGCTCCGAAAGGAGGTGTAGATGCATGACATCTTTAAATACAAGTCATTTTTACGTCTAAAACTGTATGTGAATTTTAAACATAACTTTCAGAACCCAGGTTTAAAAAAATGTGAGTTACAAGTTACACTTGATGCTGCATCATTTATGAGCTCTACTCCTTGGGCAGCACAAGCATTCCCACTTCGCCAGCCCCCTCATGTTTCATTTCATGAGTTCTTTTTAATGAAAATATCTTTGCCTCTGGTGTATTCAGAGCTGAAATAAATTTGTCATTCTTTGACAATCAGGAAACTGAAAAAAAGTTGACATATTTTCTCCTTACAAAAATACACAGAGTGTTAAATCTATGGGTGGAAGAACAGATCTGAAGTTGACAAACAGTGTGCTCTTATCAGAGCAAGTGACTTTCAATGCCCTGGTAAAATATAAAATAAAATTATTTTTTATTTCAACGGCTTAATGGCTTTGAAATTACCTGAGAGAACAGCTTTCTTGTTTTTTTCTCCTACAAGCAAAATGCCCATCTTATAAAGATGTTGTCTCTACATGGCTAATTTCATTGTAAAACGTGTACTGAAGGTATGTCTTAATCAAGGGAATAATGTGCGCCTTTAAATCAGCTTCATGTAACTAAAGAATAATTACAATTGCTTTACAGCAGAAGGCAATATATGAGAGTATGCAACCATTATTATGGTTGCAGGTCCTGGCCCTGCTGTTATCTGCCTGATACTTCCTTTCTCAGAAAGTTAATCTAATCAAACTTTAAAAATCCTATAACAGGAAAGAATTCTTGAGATGAAAAGCATGCTCAACCCCTGACATGATAATGCAATGCTAGAAATCGAAACCTGTGATGAATACAGAAGTGTGGATAGTATTAAGTTATTTTTGTCTGCAGCACAGACTGACCAGTGGGAGAATATAAAAATACTCTGTGTTGAAAGGCAGTTGTCTCTGGAAGACAGTTTCTGAGTTGTCAAGAAAGAGAAATGTATTCCACCATGATAGTGGCTAAACCGAGGTGCCAGGTTATCCTAACTTTGCCTGACATTGACATGTTGAGTGTTTACTGTGTATAAACAGCTTTTTAAAGCATATATATTTCAGTAGCTAACATTTATGCAGCACTTGAGCAAAGCCATCCATCTAAGTAATATGACAAAATCAAATAAGCTTTCAAAAAAGTCATATTTTTCAGTAGGAAGAGGCGAAGATGTCAAAATACAACTGCTTATTTCTTTGGTATGCAAAGGGGCGTGCATATAAGATTTACTAATCTGTATACATAAGCAAAATTCTGAACCCGAACAAGTTTCACATACAGTTTTATGTGATGTTCACCTGGACTAGTAATTTCATCTCTGGGAATTTCAAACACATACTGAGGAAAGTGTGTAAAAAAAGGGAAAAGTTAGCATAATATACTCCTACAATAATTTGTCCTCAGCAATTTGTTACTTGAGAATTCCCAAATCACATCTACCATCTTTGAACTGAATAGGATTTTGTACTGCAAATTTGTGTAATTATTTGGGAATTTATTTATAAAATAATATCATTACATGATTAGTGGTAAGATCCATGAAACACGTGTTGCTTACAACAGTTTTTGATGCAGATTGCCGATTTCACCCCTTTTTATTATAAAGCTACAGGAAATGTGTAAACTAAATTTCTTCTTCAGATTGGGTATGAAGAGAAACGTGGCCAGCAAGTTGAGGGAGGCGATTCTGCCTCTCTGCTCTGCCATGGTGAGACCCCACTTGGAGTACTGCATCCAGATATGGATTTGTCAGTACAGGAGAGATGTGGACCTGTTGGAGTGTGTCCAGAGGGCCACAAAAATGATAGAAGGTGTGAAACGCTTCACCTGTGAGGACAGGCTGAGAGAGCAGGGGCTGTTCAGCCTAGAAAAGATAGGTCTGGAGAAGAGACCTGGTAGCAGTCTTTCAGTATCTAAAGGAGGGGATATAAGAAAGGAGACAGGCTCTTTAGCAGGGCCTGTTGTGATAGGACAAAGGGAAATGGTTTCAAAGTAAAAGAGAAACAATTTAGATGGATAAAAGGAAGGAAGATTTTTAATATATGAGTGTGAAGACTCTGGAGCTCGTAGTCCAGAGAGGTGGTGGATGCTATGGAGACATTCAGTGTCAGGCTGGACAGGTCTCTGAGCAACCTGATGTAGCTGTAGGTGTCCCTGTTCATTAAAGGGGAGCTGGACTAGATGATCTTTAAAGGTCCCTTCCAGTTCAAACAATTCTGTAATTTGAAGCTGAACTGGGACCTGTGTTCCACAGGCATCTTTGCTGTGAATGAAGCTTCTCCCTGGGACAATGCAATTGATGAATACGAAGTGTTATTTAATATATGCAATATATAGGACTAAAACTGTCTGAGCTACCACTTTGATATTGTATCTGTCCTACTGTTTTACACAAGGTGTCAGCCATGTAGAGAAGTTATTAGTCCTCCTTCTTACTTGCATCAGACAGACCTTTGTTTTTTCTGAGTTTCCATCTTCTGGTTCCTGCTTTTTGTCTTGGTGCTTTAATCTTTCGATATCATCACTTTTCCTCTTGTGTCACTCAGCTGTTGTCTTTTTATCATCTCAACCATTACATTACTTTTACTTCTCTTATCTCACATAACTTCAGGGCACATACAGTTTCACGCCTTCACAATGTTTTGGTTGAATTAACCTGAGCTGTGGTCATGCAACCAGGCTTCTTACAGAGAGCCAAACCCTGGACTGAAGAAGGCCCTGACAGCAGTGAATGCTCAGTCTTGGCACCACACAACAGCTAGCTGAGAACAGATCACGCAAAGCACCCCTTGTGTGGGTACCAGAGCCTTGCACCTGTGCTTATTCTCTCTGTCAGATGCATGCCCAGATTCTGGCACTGATTCCTTTTTGCCTACTTCATCTTCAGTAGGAGGGGAATGAAAAGAGCAGACTTGTTCACAGTGCTCAAGATGGGGACATCAGGCTTCTGGAGAATGGTATAATGACATTTGCTGGTGCATTATGTGTTTCTGAGTAGTACTTAGTGGTTTTCTTTCCCACTGTTAATGAGCACTGAGCTGACATTCTTGCGACTCCTTCAAAGGACACCAGCGGAGCTGGGAGGCATGATTTCCTGGTTAAAAATATAACTGATCTTCACTATCTTCACTGATATATCACAGAACAAATTACAGGGACATATATGGCCTACGAAAAAAATTACAGGAATATATTTGCACTTTTGAGCTACCATTTCATAAAATGTAAATCATTTTTATAAAAAAAAAATACTGTTATCTCATAAAAATATGTTATCTCATAACATACATAAATACCTGAATTTGTTACTATGCTGAAGAATTTTTTTTTCTATTACATACATGAGTTAATTCTTAATTCATTTACTGTTACTAAATGTAAATGGATGAAAAAGAATATAGAATTCATAAGGAATTTTAACAAGTGTTAAAAAGGAAGTATCCCCATGGCATGTCTCAGCTGTGTCTTGACTACTAAACTTATGATACAAAATAATATATTTAAAGTTATCTGTGTTAATTTATGATCTTAAATTTATTTGACGTGATACATACATACATATGAACTATAGTTTGTTAAATTAATTAGTACTCTTGTCAGTCTCAAGTTATTTGAGTCCACAAGGAATAAAGTAGGTTTTGAGAAGTTTTTTGCAAAGCCACAGAGTTTTTTCATCAGTATTTCCAAAACACTTGAGAAAAGTTGTTTAAAAAGTATTTAAAACTGTTAGTTGTAATGGTAGTGGAATTAAAAGCATAAAACTTAAGTGGAAAAGAATAAACATATTTTCATTTTTTCCCCTCTCTTTCTTCTTGAGATATAGGATCAGATTTAATTACTGTATGCAAGCATTTACATTTGCCAGGGAAAAACTAAATACATGTAATTGCGAACAACAACTCAGTTGCTCAAGTGAGGAGAATGATTGCTTGCGCTGACACCCACTAATTGCAGCTAGTTTTCATCTACCAGTCTGCAGCAAGTGACCTTGCTGCGGCTGCAATGAGCAATGGCTGTTCTCTTGTTGAAGTAGAAAACAAATAAATCCAAAAGAAAAGCGAGAGTACAGAAATTGAAGCAGCCATTTTCTAAATGAGGATGCAGAA
This sequence comes from Coturnix japonica, assembly GCF_054131305.1. NCBI lineage: Eukaryota > Metazoa > Chordata > Aves > Galliformes > Phasianidae > Coturnix > Coturnix japonica. The sequence goes on from NC_140663.1 coordinate 25,828,266, forward strand.
GCTAGTGTCACTACAGTCTTAACAATATGTCTCTTTCTCTGCCTGCTGAGTTGACCTGTAGACTATCATCCATCTGACAAAAACCTGAAGGAGTGTGAGCTATAGGTATAGAGATGATGCATTGCAAAGCATGTTCCATCAAGTGTTCAGAAATAACAAGATGATTGAAACTCAATGGTCTTTAAGGTCCCTTCCAGCCCAAGCCATTCTATGATTACAATAAATAGTAAATAAGCATTCTCTTCATTTTCTCTACATCGTTTCAAAGGTGATAGACATACTAAGGTTATCAGCTACCTCTTTTACGAAACAAAGAGTACAGGCTTGTGCATTACTTGGGTGGTAGATATTCCATACCTTTAGTCCTCTTTCCCTTTCATCTCTATAATTTCTGGTTGTGGCTTTTTTCCTTCTTTTTGCAAATGAGTGGCCATAGTGGAAATTGTATAAATACGGTGGGCATAGAACAGACTTCTGGAGCATAACAGTATTTCTCTATCGTCAACTCCTTTCCTTATTATTCCTATTTTAAAAATATCAGTCTTAGAGGCTAAATGCAAGCTGAGAATGGTTGTTTTGAGTTCAACTTTAGTGTTTAACCTTATAAACTAACTGAGAAAAACACCTCCCACCAGTGGTGCAAGGTGAGACTATTAGAAAAAAAACAAAAAGTGATGAGATCACTGGTTGCTATGTAAAATATTGCTTTAAAAGCGGAGTGGAATTTGCCGTAGTCAAGCTGGGAATTTAATATAGCTCAAAAAACTAATGACCATTTGAGTCCAAGACATTATGAGTTTTTGTTTTAAGGCTTATCTTCAGAAGACATCTGGTTGATCTCAAATCATCAGTGCTGAGAAGATTTTTTTAAAGGTGTTTTTTCCAACCAATGACCAGGTGTTGCTGTCACATTTTGTCTGTGCAGACACTTGAGTTTTTATGGTTCTTGTGTGAAGGACTTTTTGGATTCTTGTCAAGGTGGCCACCAAGCTTTGCATTTGTGCCCAGTCTGGTTCCATTGTCAGCAGGTGTTTTGCCTGAGGGGAATCTCCTCCTAATCAGGAGCTTAACAAAGTTGAGGGATTATTTGGTCAACAGGAGCAGCATTTAAGCTGTCCATTAGTCAGCACACTTAATACCCCCTGTCTGCTCACCTTGGTTAACTGCATGACAGTTGAACTGAAAATTGCAGCAGTAGATTGTAAGTTTTGAAGATTTTGCTAAGAGCCAGTGGAGAGTTGGAGAGTCTGAAAGGTGGCTAGTTTATTACACCTATATGATGTATCACTTGTTTAGGAACTGCTGTAGCATTTATCTAGAATTTATTGCAGCCATAACAACGTGATTGAAGTTGTTGCCTTTTTGACCACTGCTGAAAATGAAGGTGTTATTTTCAGCAAACTTATTCATACTAAAACGTATTCTGAGTAGCAATGACTGATTTAGTCTGTATTTTTCTGTATATACGGTTATTTCTCAATGTTCATCACCTTTTTCTTTTCCTTTTTTTTTTTTTTTTTTTTTTTTTTTTCTCCTGCCGTTTTACCATTTTCCCTTCAGTTACTTGGTACTATGATATCCTTCTGTAACTCTTCAACAATAGCTTTGATCTTAGTGCTGTGAAAAGCCTTGTATCTTCAATGGTCTTTGCCATCTTAGGATTCTTTTTGTTTCAATTCCATTTATGATTATGATGAACAGCAAAAATATCTCAGGGATCCTCTGACAGCCTTGTTCCACTGTTAAAACCAACCCTTTGTTTCTGTAGCTGGGTTTTCTTTTTGTTTTTCCTCTTTAATGCTTCTTAATGTACAAGAAGAGAATTTGGTAAGAGTGAATGCTTGCCATGGAACTGCCGCCTTCCATGCATGGGTAGAGGCTTCATTGCAGATCTCAGGTATTCATTGCTGTGCTGGTTTCTTGGTTTCTTAGTTAGTTTATTTTTTTTCACAGAGCTTCATTCAGTAGAGAAGGAACTTCAGTATTGCTAGGCTACTTTTTCTCTTCTTTCCAGATATGCTACTCTGCTAAAGTAAATAATCCAAATGATATAAAGATATCATTTTCATTTTAGCTATAACCCTGTAGGTGACAGCAGGTTCTATCATGACTGAATTCTGAAGTAAGATGACATCTTGAATGCTAATGATTTCCAGCCTTAGCTATTTAAACACATATATTGCAGAAACTTGATATTTGGGTTTGTGATACGTGTATACCATTATACCTGGCCAATACAATCATGGTATGAGAAAACATGATGATAACATTCAGTAGTGAGATGTTTGACTCTGTGATGAGTAGGCACAATTAAGCTGACTTTAATTTTGTGAGGCCTGATAGGCTTACTGTCAAGAAAAACAAAATATGATATTAGGGTAATTGTAATGGCTAGTGGCTGTAAAATTACAGTTTGTTACTTCATTTTTTTAAATGTTATTGATGCTTACTGAACCATTTCAATCTGCGAAGTCAGATGGGTGATAAAAGTGATGAGCAAGCTAAAGAAGGGTGTCAGCATGAGGGTGATTTTAATTCCCAATAGGGCCATTTCCAAGCTTTGCAACCTGATATATGTTTGTGCAGTGGCTTTTTGTTCCAAGTAGCAGTGACATCCAGCAACGGCATCCACTTAGACAGTCCCAAATCTGTTAACTCACAGATAATCCAAAGGTCTTGAATATGCAGCCACTTGCAGTTGGCATCTCAGGACTGTTTTATTTCCTAACCTAATTCAGCTTATCTATGTTTTATTGTTTTCATTTCAGTACAACAGAATTTCTTTTATTACTGCCTTGACAGTGAGGTTCAATGAATGCCTCCAGGTGGCATTGCCTTCTTTGTGGCTCTGCATGATATCTAATAGATATAGAGTTCTGGAATCTGCTTGAGATTACCAACTGTGTACTTTAGAAAAATATTCTAGTATCATTAGGATTGTATAGTCAACTTCCTGCAGTGCTTATTAGGGACAAATTCATGTTTATTTGCAGTGTTGACAACAGAAGTTGAAACCTCATATGCTTCCACTTTGTTTCATTTCTAACACCTGGTGGGGAAAAAAAAATAATCTGAGATTTGTAGCAATTAAAATAATGCATAATAGAAATCTTTAATCTCAGCTTGTTACCAAACAAAGCCTTCTTCCTATCTTAAATTTCTCTTCACGTTTTTAACAGGTTGTGCTCAATTTTGCCTCTTGGTACTATCAGTGTTAGCACAAGACAAATGCAGTAAGAATGTTAATTCTCATAAATACTAGAAGATACATTCATGACAATAACACCTGTCTGGCATTTAGCTGCCCTCTAGATGTATTATAGCAATTAGAAGGACTGACTTATTTTTAAACACATACAATTTCAGAAATAATTCTAGCAGTTGTGAGGTTGTTCTTCCCTATTAGTGAAGCAAATGAGAGCCGACTTAGTTTTTAGAGAGTTTTCCATACCAAAAAAAATAAAAAATAAAAATAAAAAAAAAACTAAAATAAGTTAGTTGAGTTTCTAGATTATCCAAGAGTTAGTGTTTTCATTTCTGCTAGTTCTGTTAGATTCAGTTGTCTTCACAGTGACACCTACATTTAGTGGAGGGAACTGTTGGCAAAGAAAAAAAAAATCAAAGGAAAATATAAGCTAAATGTCTTTGTTGATGAAATATAAATCAAGGTTTCACACACTACTGTCAGTTCCAAACTGGAAATATCCCTGGGGTGATCATTCAAAAGAGCTATTTTTTAAACTTTTTTGTCTTCAAATGTGCTGATTTGCTTTTATTAGCCCTTTGTATATATGACTGTGCTGTACACCTGAGAACCAGTATTTCACTGATTTAATGTAACATAGTTTGGATTTCTGTCTCAGTTATGCAAAATTGTAATATTTCATTCCATCTGAAGCACGTCAGATAAAATGTGTGAAATTAAAAAAAGTTAAGGAATCCTACCAAAACTTTTCTCTACTTAAAACATTTTTCAGATTCTAAGAGATTAATTCATCACAAGCATTATTACTATAATATCTAGCTGACAGGAGTCAGACATGTTCCATGCCAAGGGCAAAAAAAAAAAAACCTTTTCCAATTCTGGAAGTTTTTCTTCTTTTCAGCCATTGATTCATAGAATGGCTTGGGTTGGAAGGGACCCCAGGGATCATCAAGCTCCAGTCCACTTGCTGCAGTCAGGGCCACAGAACTCCACATTTAATACCAGAGCAGGTTGCCCAGGGCCCCATCCAACCTGGCCTGGAACGCCTCCAGGGCTCTCTGGGCAGCCTGTTCCAGCACCTCACTACTCTCTCAGTAAAGAACTTCCCCCTGATATCAAACCTTAATCTTCCTTTCTTCAACTTGAAACCATTTCCCCTTGTCCTGCTATTATCTACCCTTTCAAAGAGCTGGCTCCCGACCAGTCCTAAATTCATTCTTCTATTGTAGTTTCAACTAAATTACTACACCTTAAAACCTTACATGCAGGCAGCTTATCTCCTCTGCAGCACAAAGGCAAGCTGGTTTAATTTTCATAGTTTTTGTTTGACTGTTTCCAGGATTAGCACTATTGTGTATGAATTGGAGAATGGTGGGTGGAAGAAAGATTCTGGGTTCTTTTATTCACAAATGAAGATTAAGAGTTTATTCATTTTTTTCTGGAAATTTTGTAATTTTTTTTTTTTTTTTTAAATTAATGATACAAAACGTAAAAAGAAAATTTGCTTACAGAAACATTCTAAAAAGAAAACAACCAGATCACTTACAGTGACTACATTTTAAAAGGTGCTGAACATCTGTAACTACTACTGGCACCCACTGGAATGAAATCTCAGGTTATGAACATCACTGAAAGCTGCAGTCTGGTAGGAATAGTTCAGCCTCTCTTTGGATTGAGCCATCTTCAGAAAAAAATACATTTTATTTGGAATTATAAAGATTCAAGTTTTCTTTATGAGTGAGGAATGCATGTTCCTCACAGGGAGAAACTATGAGGTTTGCGGTCTGTCTCTCATCACCTTTAAGTAGTTTATCTTCAGCAAAAAAGAAAAGAGACATCATAGACAATCTGGAATTTAAGTTATATTCAGTATGTACAGTTTTTATGGTGTATATATATTTTTTTTCACACTGACCTTTAAAGAAATTTCCATTTTATAGCATCCAGTTATTGAAACACCTTTGCTAATCTTCCGTCATATCTCTCTTTAACATTTTCACATACTTCTCCACACCACAAAAGAAGTAATTGCCTAACAGTTACACTCTGCTGAAATTACTGCTCCCACCAAAGTTATTTACAAGAATACATGATTCTGTTATTGGATGCTGCTGCTAATACTGGAAATAAAAGTAGGAATGGACTGTATGCTCCATTTCTGGAACTATTCATCCTCCAGCATAAATGAACAAAACTCTGTTTGGATCAATTTAGCTATGACCCAGTGTCCAAATCCAGTCTAAATGATTATGCATAAAGATCACTGTAAAGTGCCAATTACATCTTGCTGCGCCAGTGATAAGAAAATAAAAGTACAAATGCGAACAATTCTAAATAATTGAGGCGAAAAAAAATGAAGTATGAAAAGATTAGAGATTTTTTTTTAGTTACATATTGACATTTGTTACTATTCACCGCAGTACTTTAGTCTATACCATCGACATGAAAGAGCTCCATCTGAGAAAACACCACTGCAATTATTGGATGTTGTTGACCACAGTAGCTAACACACTTCACCACTGTTTTCTCCCAGAGATGCTAACAGGAAGTTAGGGCAGAATTGCCACTGATATCCCCTCTTCTATGTCTGAACCAATCAGGACCTTGGAGACAAACCACTGCCTAGCACATTCCATAGGTTTCCTCTCCATACTTACAGTGCCTTTAAATGCAGATAATCTCCTTGAAAGTTGCTTTGCTGAGGGGGCTTGCAGGTCCATCGAACAGTATAAGCTTGACATGGGCAGCCTTTTGCTGTCAGTGAGCAAACTGGGTAAGAGTAAACTTCACTGCAGTGCCTGATCAACTTTCTCTTAATATCCCACAAAAAGGCAATCATCATATCATGGAGAAGTGGGCTGTAAAAGCATCAGAACTCTGTTCCCCATGGAAATAGATAGGTTGTACTGCAATAACTGTAAAAGGCATTTCTTCTCTCACCTTGGATGCCTTCTGTTTTCTTCCTTTAGAAAATGCCCTTTCATGATGAAGTCCTGTGTTGGCTCATGACTGCCACAATCAGTTCCTGGCAGAACAGTGAGAACTGGTCCTCTTGAAGTTAAGTATTTAAAGCAGGCACAGGCCTGCTCGGGCTTGGCAGCAACAATAGGGTACGTCTTGTTACTTCATCCTGGAGCTTGTGCTGATGGTGGGCTAAGGAAATATTTCATCTCTTTTATTGCTGGAGACCAGAACAAAACAGACTGTAGAATCTGGCTTCCATCACCAGCGTGTTTTTTGTTTTACTTGTTTTGAGTCTGTTTTGGCATTTGTAATGCTGTTGGTTATCCTGAACAGAATTTTAACTTATCCCTGAAAAATTACAACTTGCATTGTGAGACTGTGTGTGTGTTGAAGTGAATCCTTCAAACTTTCATTGTATTGAAGAAAGATATAAATGTCCTAAGGCATTTTATCTTTGGAGAATTATGTGACCTTGTTCACTGCATGAAATTGGAAGAGTTCTGAATTAATCTCATGATGATACTGTATTTTTAAAATTTAAAGATGAACCTCTTCATCATGCTTTTGCAAAATAAGGGCTTGCTTTTCTAAGACATTTAAAAGGAAGTGTGTGTGGGAGATCCTTCAAAACAGAGTGAGAGTCCAGGGAGAGTTAGAGGTAGAAGAGAGAACTAAATGACCTTCTACCAGCAAACAGAAATAGATTTCTTCTTTTTATTTCTTTGCTACTAAATAAAGATTCTTCCTATTAAAGCAGTTGGCCAAATCTTCATGCTTAACCAGTCTGATATGGTGTCAAATAAGGGACATAATGCTGCTCCTGCAGCAAAGAACTGCCAGAAACAGAGCCATGAGTGCTGAATTTGTAGTTTTGCAGACAGGGGCTATAGCAGAATTTTTAAAATGACATGACATTTTGGAACGAAACACAAGAAAAAAATGTTTGAAGATTTTCAGTCAGCCTAGGTTGTGTTGAAAAATGTTAACTTTGGAAGCAAGGACCATTGAATGAATCATTTGTTCTTGAGTGAATGTCAGTGTGGATGCATTTTTTTTCACAGTCCTACAGATATTTGAAATGCTTTAAAATGAGATGCTTATTAAGAACAAGCATTGTTTTAATACTTGCAAGAATGGAAAACATAAATAGATGGAAGATAATGGAAAACGTTCTATCAGATATCAATATCTATTCTATCACATTATTCTAGAATAATGAAATTTGCATACCTGGCAGAAAAATTTCTTAAAATAGGGTAGAGTCTTCTCCCCATCATTTTCTCTTGTGAGAATTGAATAGTTTAGCATGCTCTATGAGAAAAGACATAATTTCTAAGACTCCCATTGTCAAATATGATGGAATTTTACAAGTGAATTGGGAATTAAGTAAACAAAACATATTTTCCTGGGGATGTTTTATTATATGTGGAAGGCAGGCAGTTCTGAGGTATCACAGAATGTCTTGTGGACTAGAAGTAGATAACATTTAGTGATGGATTGAAAATTTACTTTTGAAAACTTTGTGATGGAAGTCTTTACACATTAATAGTTGATAAGCTAAAACAGGCTATTAGCAATGATCCTAGTGCAGAAAGCTAAGAAATAAAGTGTGCATGTCTGCTTATTTTTTGCTTTATCATACAGAAATTAGGATGAACAATCTTGGCAATAAACTGAGAAGTATCCAGCTGCTTTCATGGCATAGGAAGCTTGCCACCAGGTTACAAAAGCAGGGATAATGCCGTAATGATTGTTGTGGAGTTTGTCTCTGGCTTTGCAAATGGAATTTGAAGTTCAGCTGGCAGTGAACAGTAATAAACCTCTTGTTGGATACATAGCACAGCAAGGTTTAAAACTCTTCATTTCATTTCCTGAAGACATGCACAGAATGGTTGTGTTCCCTCCCTCTGTGTGAGAATTAGGCAGTTTTCTTCAAAAAATAGCATCCTAAATGTTCTAAACTGTTGGATGCCATTAATTTGGAATAGCTGTGAATTACCTCATATAGGATGTAAATTATTATGGTCTCCAAAAATTTTCTGTTTTGAGTCTTCTTCCCCCCATGTACAAGCACAGCCTTTTGTTTGCCTTTAGAGGGAGATGGAGCAATAGGCCCAGACCGACAGGAGCAGGCTGCTCTGCATTAATGGTGTGCCAGGAACCAAGAAGGGGCCATCAAGCATCCTCTCCATTGCTGCCCTTTATGTAGACCATTTCCCTGCATGGACACACATATGAACTCCTTATCATCCCTTTTTACACACACAGGCTGTTACAATAGCCCGCTCACATTTCATACGCTAACACACAAATCCTTTTCTTATCTGCTTATCTATGCTTGTTTGTAGGGACATATGCCTATGTTTTAAGAAGTGAGTCAGTTCTAGCTACCAAGTAAAGGTTTTTCAGGAGGAAGAAACTCTTGAAAAGACAGTGATAGGCTCACATAAAAGCAGCATGATTTCAAAAATTAATTTTCATAGGAAACTAATCAAAAAGGAAGGCAGTGTTTTTACAAAGATGAATCAATTTTTGACAGATTTACTAGCCAGAGGCTGGTATAACGGGTCAGCATTTGCTGTAGGCTGAGAACAGATGTGAGAACAGGTGGCAAAAAGGGAAAGAAATGTGATAAAGACTCCAAATGTTTGCCTCATAGCCAGGACCCAGGAGAGCAGGGTTTTGTGGTTGCAGTACCTGGCATGGCAAGTGGTTCAGGAAGTGCTGAGACCTCCTGGAGGGTGTGTGTAAGGGAAGCATTTTTGTGATACCTGGCAAGCAGAAGCCCATTAACAATCTCATTCCCTCCATCTCTCACTCTTCCTCTCTCTCATCATCTTTTTCTGGGGGTGTTCTTGCTTTCACGAGCTGTTTTGGTACAAAGTCTTGTTGTTTACCTCTAATAATTTTCTGCATAAATAGGTTCTAGGCAGCAAACAGAAACACACCAAGAGTGTGTATATATTTCATATATTCTCATTTACCTCAGTTTGTGACAAAATGAATGCCAGGTCTAAAAAGTGCTAAAGAGTACCAACATAGCTCTCTTTTTACCTGAAACTAACTGGGGGCATGAGGGAATCTTTTCAAAAGCACTTTGAGACAGGGTGTTTATTGTATTTTACTTCTGTTGGTATATTTTTATAAAAGCCAGTGGAGTTCTTTGTGACAGTGAGCAGTATACCAGACATGTCGGGAGCTGTTAACATTTAAAGTTGCCTGAGGATCTGCTTCTGGGTGATCTGGGCAATATAAACTACTCTCTCCTGATAGAAGGTATTTGTGTTACGAATCCCCAAATCTCCTTGTATTTACTTTCAACTGCAGAGGTAGGAAACTCATTGTGATGCAGGATTAAGTGTGGGATCCAGAGGAGTCAACCAATATGTAGTCTATTATCTGCCTCTTGCATATGCTGGCCTCAAGTGGCATCACTTATTCCAGTTCCCAAGGGCTCAGATGTTATATGCATTGCAAGAAGATGAGCATTTGACTGAAAAGTGTTGATTTTCAGTCATATTTCTCTGCACAACATTTTTACATATAGATCACTTCAAATCAAGTGTCTTATGCTATAAATTGCAAAACAAATAACGCCATATGGACTACTGTGTTTTCTGAGAACTCTGAAGGAAAAAATGTTGGTATTAATACTGCCACTCATACAGTCAGTAAGTTGGTTTGCTCTAAGCTATTGGACATAGAAGAATTGCATCTGGGCATCTTTGTCATCTGCCTTGTCAGTGTTCACCCAGTTGAGGTACTGAGTTTATGAACGATCTCCAAAGTGGGGAATGCCATATGCTGAGGTTCACTTTCAGAACTGTGTTATTGTCTGCTTTGCTCTAATGCTGTATTCTTCTACCAAAACCATGTTTATGGAACAGCAAGAGCCCACTCTTTCATTTGGCACGAGGCAGTGTGAAAAAAGGCTTGAGAAATCTTAACAGGAAATGAGGTGTATCTAATCCACTTTGATACAGTAGGCAGGATATTATTAAGCCAAATTCCACATTTACCCCTTTTTTAATTTGCACCCTGCTCCCTAAGACCAGTAGTCTTCCATCTTGCAGGCAAGTTGTGAAAGGATTTATAGCTGGAGGGATGACTCAGCCTTCCCTTTATCTCCTTCCCTTTTCCACCCTTGCTTCCTTCCATGTTCATGCCAATAATTCCAGCTGAATAAGAAGCAGTGTGCCATTAAAACCCAGCTCACTGAAATAATGAATTGGAATAACTTGCCAGGGGCAAAGTGTGTTTTGTTAAGATACCAGAAAAGACCAATGGACCAAATCCACAGAGCATAGTCTTTGCATTTACTTCCATCAAATGCAAAAGAAAAGAAAGGAAGATGGAACAACTGTGAGAAGTCTATCCTAGTTTTATGAGGCTTATTTTCAACATTGAGCCTGTTTTTTCTTTTCATCCAAATTTGTTAGTTTTCTATCATCGTTCTGATGTTTTCTGTCATTTTTCTTCTTTCTTGTCTTTTCAAGTGTTGCCGTTCAGCTGAAATGGTAATCAGCTTCCTGTTAGGCCAACTCAAGCATTTGCAATTTATTTCTGCTTGCTACCTGTTGAAAGAAGACTGGAAATTCCTTTTCTGGCAGCAGAAGGAGCTGCAAAAGCAGCAGCTGCATCACCGCAGGGATGCACAATAGTTACATCCATCCATTACTCTTATCTACTTAGAGACATTAGGACAGATTGTTCCCTTTAATTCTTTACCTGGAAAAGCAGAAGAAGAAGAAGCCAGAGTCCATACAGTGGTTAAAATAAGCTGCTGCCTTTGAACTCATGAAGTAGAATTTCCAATCCCACAGAATTCTCTTTAACATGATTTTTAAAACAAATGTTAAAATTGTACCAGATTGGATGTAGTCTTAATTCCGTGCTGTGCTGCTACAATTTTAAAGCTGTGTATCCTTATTCAGAAGGCGCAACAACAGAGTGGTAAATCGGGCAGCTTCTCCAGACACTTTCAAAATCCAAGATTCACTGAGGTTGACTTGGCTGAGAATTCTGGTTATGGTCTGAAGCCATAATGGTCTTATTGATGCAAAAAAAGAAGTAACAGCCAACATACTGGTCTTCTTCTTTATAGGGTTTCTTATTCCCTCTTGTTATGCTGCTATTAGAAACACTGCAAATATGAATGATTACATCATATTTAAATCCTAATTTAAAGGAAGTAGAAATAATCAGAGTAAAAGCTGTAAAGTTTATAAGTAGACTGGAGCCAAGAAATCTGAAGAATGCTGTGGTCATTTTTTTAAGCTTTTTTCAGCCCGCTCCTTTCATGCAGCATCACTGTGACCTTTGGCAGGCTATTCCCTATTGAGGCTGTTTTCGTGATCTGTTAGCCTTCATTAGTCTTTGCCGAGTGCCAGTAGTGATGGATTTTCAGACACCCCTTCCAGTGATGGAATGTCATATACCCTTTTACTCCTTTCAAAAAAAGTACTTTCTGTCCTGGTTACCTGGTAACATCAGCAGTGCATGCAGTGTGGTATGTTGAGCTAATTGCCAATTAAATAATAGAGAAGGCTAAGATCTAACAGAAAATCATTGTGCACAGTTCATTAACTGCATTTCACAGATCCAAATTTATGCCACGGGGTTTTTAAAAACATGTTTAAGGAAATGAATAGTTCCTTCCATAACACTGGATAGCTACAACAGAATGGAAGGATACTGAAAGTAACAGTTTCTGGGGCTTTCATTTCTACTCCATCAAAAGGTGTGTCTGGTCCCTCTGATAATTTCAGTCTTCGTAGTCAGAACTGCTAACTCAAAAATGAGTACCTGTTGTTAATGCCAAGTAAATGAATTAATGTTTACTGTATGCCTAATTACCCTGTCAGATACATTCATTTTTTTTTTTAGACTGTAGTGGGAGTTGCAAACACATCTGAGAGCAAAATTTCTCCCTTTAGCTCTACAATGTTAACTGTGTCCCCTCAGCTGTCTCAAAGGGACTCAGCTAATGTTTACAGAAAACATCTCTCTATATTCCAGTCTACCTATGGGCTACACAGAAATCTCAACATGAGGTTGTTTTTTTCTCTTTAAGCTTTCACCCTGTTCTCACTGAATCTTACACATTTTGTTACAAAATCAATATAATTGTCCAACATGCTGCTAGGATGCTAATCACAGAATCAATCACAGGGTTTGGAAGGGACCTCAAGAGATGATTATCTACAACCTTAAGCACATGCCCTTCATCATATCACGCAGGTAGGCATTCAGATGGGTCTCGAATATCTCCAGAGTAGAAAACTCCACAACTTCTCAGTGCAGCCTGTTCCAGTGAACCGACAGTAAAGATACCATCTTTTCTCATCAAGTGTTCATTCTGGAAAAAAAAAAAAAAAAACCAAACAGAAAAAGCAACAGTGAAAAAAAACAACACATAACAATGAAACAAATGTGGTGAAGCAGAAAATGAGGCGGATTTCTGCGTATTTGAGATCTAAGCCTCTGCTGATTGTCAGAGTTTTTCACTTGTAGGAGAAGGCAGTGTGTGTGTGTGTGTGTGCAACTTTGTGTGCCTTGTAGGGAGAGAACAACTCAGTTACTCACTCATCTTTTGTGCACAAGGCAAAATACTTACTAGAGCAAAATATTAGAGCATGTTTGTTATTCTATAATTAAACTCTGGAATTTGGGAATTTTGATAATAAATGAATTGGCATCTGTGGGAACAGATAACTTGTTTATCTAGATGCTTCAATTATTTTTACTACAGAACTGTAGGACAGTAAGCTGTTTGACATATGGTCTATTGTGTAAACTTAGAGTTTACTGTAGGTTATGTTTTATAAGAGAGAAGCCAGCCAACATACCTTGAAATCTGTTTTAATCTTGCTACTGATGGAGTACTGAATGGCTGCGGGTTATAAAGATTTTTTTTCATGCGGTTTATTACTATGTGAATTGAACTTCTTTTAAGATAGTTCAGAAGGAGTCTTTTTGTTGCTAGTGCAGCTATATAAAAGTATTTTTTACAGTCTGTTCTTTCTGTATTGTTTGCAGTTTCCACTGTTGTTTGAAGTATTCAAACGTGAAGTAGACTGGAGGTTTTTTTGCTTGTTAGGAGCAATAAAAAATGCTGCTTACTAAAAATAATCTACTTTGAAACTCACTGGAGCTGAGCAATTTAGTGTGTGGCCTAATGGTGAAAGCACTAAAAGGTGCTATAAAATGGAGTAGTTAAAGACATCAAAACATGATTTTTACAGGCTAAAGAGACAAGTGCTTCAGTCACTGAACCTTTTGAAAAAGATGAGATTCTGATTTCTGGAACAGAAAAAAAAGGCCTGCCAGTCTGAAAACATAGATTCCCCTTCTAGAAAAGCACTGTGCCAACACATCATCACCTGTTTTCTTATTGTAACTTCAGTTCCTAGAAGATCATGAGAGCTCAGAGATACATCAGTTCATACCAGCTGCCTCAGCAGTTAGTCCAGTATTTTATACTGCGCTGGAATGTGCCTTGCAAGAGAGAACTAATTATCTATTGCAAGACCTCAAGAACTGGGCGTGTCACAGTACTCTGCTAAAATTTCACCATATATACAGTCCCTCGATAAAAGGGTTTTCTATAAGGCATTTTCTCATTTTCACTTATGTATATATGTGTATTCTACACTTCTGCACTATAATTTTTATTAAAAAAGACTTAAAAAATCAAGTTTTATAATTATTTACAATGTTCAGTACAAGTTACGCTAGCACCGACTAAGGACCGTAATAATTCCTATGATGAATGCACTTTTTAGTCTTTTTATACCTGTGGTACACACTGTTCCTTTAGCCACATCATTGTCCTAAAAACCCAAGTTAAATTGCTTGTCCTCTGTATCCCCAAGATGCTTTTCAGACTTGCTGTTGTCCACAGTGTGCCTGGTCTGTTTTATGACCTCAGTAATTTATGCCTTACTGCACTGAATGCTGTGTTTTTCTAAGCAGTGTGGAACACTGTGAGCACTTTTCCCTTATTGTTTTTTTTTTCAACTCATCATTTTTCATCTGCAAATGTAACAGGAGTGATTTTGCATTTAGTTCCAAATAACATGTATTATCAAGCTGAACATGTCATAAATATCCCATGAAATGTAATTTGTATTTTCTTCCATTGGTTTTACTAGGTGGGAAATACTCAACATTTCTAATCTTTTAATTCAATAGTATAGTCATGTGCCTGCCTGTTAGAATGAATGTTGATAATGTTCTAAAAGCAAAGACATAAGAAAACAATTTCCCTATGTTAAAGTGACCCTAAAATATGATATCACAAAGATAACTCTTTAGAGTGTCTTCTTGAATAGAAGGACACTTCTGCAGTGCCTGCTGTAAGATGCTAACGAGAGCTGTCAGACTTATTTTACTTGTGTGTTCTTTTAAGATCTATCATATGTCTGTTGGGATTTAGGAACAGCAAAGGGTTATATACCACAGAGAAAATGAAAAATAAATTGAAATCTGCAAAATCAGAAGCAAGTTTGTGATTTAAGCAGTTAATAGCCCTATAGAGCCATCTTCAAAATAAAAAGTCAGTTATCTTGAGTCAAATTCATTAAATTGTTTCATTGCAGCGGAAAACCACTTCCAGATAATCCTTCTCAGAATTTAAGAGAATTGATTACTTGAAAATGTGATGCCAATGTGGAGACTTATCCAATTCAATACATCAAATCTAATGCTGATAGTAGCTTTTGTATGTAGCTTTGATTTGCAAATATATTGCCTTGCTCTTGGGTAATTTAGTAGATTGTTTTGTTTTTACATTTTAGTTATGGTAGGTAATTTGTATGACATTTATGAGACATAAGATGAGTCACATTTATTTCAGAACATAATAGAGACCCAGAACTGTTGATATTGGTCACCGAGACTATCATCTGACAATTTGTGTCTGTATTTAATTTGAATTCATTTGGTTTTCATTGTAGACACATGCTCCTTGTGAGATGAATACAAATCACTAAATGCAATCATTTAAAAAAAATAAAATAATTCCAATGGTCTTTTAAAACAAATAATGTTTATATGTGCTGTGAAGCAAAAGATAATGGTGGTGGAAAATGCAAACACTTAGTGAAAATATCTGACTCATTGTATGGTATAGAAATAGCTCTATGTTATTTTGTCACCAGTAATCTTGTACTTTTGTAACTGGTTTCTTCAAACTGAATACCACAAAACATTCGTCAAGACAGAGGAAGATCAGTGATAAACAAAGGAAAGAAAATGCTTACTTCAATTTTTCTCTTAAGTCTGATTACTTTTCTTTTTGTAAGTCATGTAGCCAAGTAAAGTACATTTTTCATATAATTTACTAGAAGAAGCAGTGTTGCCTTATATAATCTTTTTGTCTGCAATCTCAAGTGACAAACATGGTAGCAGAGATGAAGAGCTTTTCTTTGGCTATATCAATAAATCCGTTCTGGGCATGCTACAGTAGTTATACACAGAGTGGATTTTGCCCACGTCAAATGGGAGAAATACAGTTTTTTCAATTCTCGTGTACAACAAAGAGATAAATTCAGATATGTTATATTTCAGCTCATACTTGAGTTGTTATTTCTTCTTTTCCATCCACAAGAAATGTTTGTAGAGTTCAGGTTATGAACTATTGAGTACTGCGCTCACAGCAAGCAAATATTCACTTAAGTGCTGCAGTATAGGGAAAAAAAAAAAAAATAAGTAGGAAGCTTTGTTGTCAGGGTAGATCTTAAAGCTGTCTTTGGTATGTGCTCTGCTGCTAGGACTTCTGCTAGCTCCTGAAATGGTTGCTGCCTGTCTTCTGAACTTCTTTTTTCCATGAAAATCACCTAAGATTTATTCCCACAAAATACCTAACCCAAATGCTCTCTCAGTTATTTTGCTTTCAGCTTTTTTCATGTCCTTAAATCCAGTCTTAATTTTGTTTGTACTCTAAGGAAGTGTGAAGATGGAATTAGTTTTGGAAAGGAACAACTTTGAGAGATAAAGTGATCACTCAGAAATTCTTCCTGACACCATAGTCCTGAAGTTTTCCTTTGTACCAGTGTGCTTAATTTCTTCAGTCCCCACGTGCCTTACTAACAACTGACAAGGGACTGTGTGCTCCTGTTGCTCCTCAATATCTTGCTTCTATTTCAGAGTCCAGAGAATGATCTGCAATTGTTTGAGCATTCTATCCTGTGACAGCTCACAACTTTTAGCTCTTTAAAATTGCTGGTGCCATTTCTGTGCTTACTATAAAAGAAAAGCCAGATTGCAGCATTAAAATAAACCTCTGAATCTGAAACAGTGATGTACAGTGATTAATCTCTTGATTAAGATAGAAAGCCATACTGCCTTATCCTCAAATTTTAATATCCTAGAGAAGGAATGTTCAGTTCCTTTTCTTAGGGATAGCCAACACAGAAGCTATCAAAAATTGCCTGTGTTAAAGAGAAGAAAATATTTACAAATGTGCTGCAAAATTCTTGGTGAATTTGAATATCAAATATTTTTCAGGCAAGGAGCTAAATAAATTTCCCAGTTGAGAAGAATGTTTTTAATGTTGTGATACTCCAATAAGAATTAGAACATTTTCTCATCAGAAAAATGCATCCCCCAAGTTCTCAGAACCGTTTAGAACATACAGCAAATTATAATACAAACGTTGTACATTAAAAAAAAAAAAGATTCAGTGTAATATTTTTAGAAGTAGACCGAATGACCACGTATGTGTTGCCTTAATGATTCATTTGACAGATGCATTAACAGACCACAGAATGTGATACACAGCAGTTTTTGGTAGTTATAAATAGTAGCGTCCTTCACATTGCCTTATTAAATGATTAATAAGGCAAATTGGACTATGTTAACATTGTATCTCCATCACTATAAAAGCACAAAGATGTCCATGAAGATAATATTATTTCAATTTCTGATATAGGTAATTGTATATGTAATATTGTCTGTTCTAATTTAAGGTGTGTATCTTTATGTTTTCAGATGAAAAGTACCTCACCAGTTGAAATAGTTCAACTGAACCTTTGAGGCATTTAAGAAAGCTTGACCACATTGGATAGGAGGCCAGGTTTGAAGGTTAAAGGGAAGTACAGAAGAATATGTGTGTGTGTGTTAATGAATTAAATCACTTACTACTGATTTATTTATTTTTTTAAGTGTGTGGATATTTTAGATGTAGTAATGCATCACCTAAGATATCAGAATCTGTAATAATGACCTGGCTTTTGGTGATTCGAACAAAAGGTGTGCAGGAGCTGCAGGTAACTGTTGGATGGAGACTGATTATTCCATTTTGTTGCTTGGAAAAAAGTGGAGTTGCTGCAAGACGTCTCCTTTGCAGTCAGATCCTTTTAAATGAGGAGGTTATTTTGATTTCTTAGCACACTGCCATTCTAAAATAGCATCTATGAAAGAATGCACTCGTATGTTACATTCAACAGAATAATTATCACTTAAAGTATATGTAATTATTTGAAATTAGTCTATTGGAGTTGGAAAGACTTATTAATGTGACTTCAATAACCAAAAGAGAAATGTCTTTCTTGTGGCTGACTTGCTTAATCTATACTTATCTACAAATAAAAATGTAGTTTTTGTTGCAACATTATGAAACTTGGGAGAAGATCTGTGAAATGCAGATTTCTAGGCTTCAGTCCTGCAAACATATGAGTGCCCATGGTGATTTTGCTATACGTGTTCATCTGACACTTGAGTATTTGTAGATACTTCAGTAGGTCAGGCATTTGGCTTTCAGTTGCTTAGTTTTTTGTTGTCATTTTCATTTTTATTTTTTTCTCAGTGGTATTTGAAAATAAAGGGCAGAGCAGGATGTAGGTATAAAATCTCCATTATTCTTAGCCTATTCATTGCTGTGATTTGAGCTTAGGCAGTGCTCTGGACTTGATGTCTGTTGGTGATTACTGTCTGACATTGGCATTCACACCATATTTATGTATTCCAGCTTCTGCAGTGTCCCATGACCCCTTCTTCAGTGGCTGCCACTTGGGCCCCTCTTACACACAAGTCTCTTTATGTGCTCTCCCCCTGGACACCAGGCCCCTTGGGCTCCTGGTCCTACTCCACACTGACACTTCCACCTCCATACACATACATGCACACTCAACACAGAGCTCTCACCTAGGAAAACAGATAGATATGAAATTTAATGAGAAGACAGGACACATGTTGCTGATCAGGGCAGAGCATGGCCAGACAAGCCTACTCACCAGCCCACTGTTTACACACAGCCAGACTCTTTTATAGCAGTATGCCTTTATTTTCCTTCACCTGTTTCTTGCCACTCCACCTTAGTCCCTCACTGAGATCTGTGAGGTCTTCTAGAGAGCCTCTACTGTAGTCCTTCATTGGGTTTCAGGCTGGTGCACAGCTGATTGCTGTAGCTTTGGAAAGAGCTGGGCAGCTGATGGGATCACTGGGTTTCCTTGCCCTGCATTGTTCCTTTCTGCTTTTGCATTTGTGGTGATGAGCCTTTAAAACTTTTTTTTTTTTTTTTTTTGGTCGTGATGAGCATTATGGATTAAGGTTTGATTATTTATTTATTTATTTGTTTGTTTATTTATTTATTTATTTAGAGCAAGACTTTAAGTTTTCAATGAGCTTAGAAAAAAGATTTTTATCGAAATGCAATCATGATGTCAGTGTTCTGCCTCATTAACATGGGAAGATCTCATTTCTGGTGTTTCTTTGATACTGTGGTTTTGACTCTAGGGTTCATCCAAAGGCCATTCTAATAGTGTGTATCAGTGCATTTTTCCAGCTGTCGAAGTATTAAGTGAGATTTCTTTATATTTTGTGTGCTTCTGAGAGTGTGTTACCATTGATGGAGAATATATGTGTGAAAAGTATCAACTGATAATTAGCAAATTATAAACTAAGCTTTCTCAAAACTGTGCTTGTCTGGGGACTGTGGATGCAATGCTTTTGTTGCTGGTAATTATACGTACACTAGAAGTAATTTAACTTCTGAAATGTTAAGGATACAGTAAAGTCTACCTCATGAGTAAGAATCTGTGAGACACAGAAGGTCTTTGAAATGGTATAAGGCAGTTGAATGTGTAAAAAATGACCATGGATCTCATCCATGGCTGTTCTGAACCGTGCAGTCTTAAACCAAAAGGCACAAATGACATGGTATTCCAAAATGTGGTAGCAAAATCTAGTAAACATGGAATTATTCCCCCCTTTTCTACTGTTTGCAGCTGCTAGTCTGATTCAAATTGTTTATTCACAGGATGAAAGAGACGTTTTTAAGCATTCTCAAGAGTTGCAAGTGATTGATGTAAATTTAAAAAAAAAGCTACTCCAATTTAAAGAGAGTTGCTAGGAAACGTGTAACTTGAAGATGAAATCTCCCACAGAGCTTGTCTTTGGCTGTGCCGTAAGAAAACATCATACAGTGTCTTAAATTACAGATTACATGAACAAAACTGTTAAATTTTTATAAACTGTTAAATTTTTATAAATATAAATACATTGGCTTTGAACTTGTCGAATACACATGATTAATTCCCATATCTGTGGTTACTGATGAAATACAAGGTGTCGTTAAATTCAGGAAAGTTGAAAATTGAATAGAAAATGGCATGAGTGCTATAAAGGTTTTCATTGGCCCCATCCAACCTGGCCTTAGTAGGCCAGGCTGGATGGGGCCCTGGGCAACCTGATCTAGTAAACATGGAAGTTTGGTGGCCCTGCCAGGCAGGCACATTGGAGCTTCATGATCCTTGAGGTCCCTTCCAACTTGGGTCATTCTGTGATTCTGTGATAATTTCATTAAATTTTCTGAAGCATCAAACAATTTTTTCTTAGGAATAGATCTAGTATACCTGAGATTTAATTTCAAGATGGCATTCTGAGGTTTCAAAGCAATCGGTGTTTATGTTCTTTTCCTTTTTTAAACTTTAAAAAAATCTAATCTCTGAAAGATAATAGTTATGGTCTTAATTTCAATTGAGAGTTAATATTTTTTGCACCATGGAAGGTGCTGGCTGAAGAAAATAAAAGTTTCTCTTTATCACATGGCATAATGCTCATTTTAAGTAATAGATATCTGCTTATATTCATGGTGGATATTTTCCATGCTAGCTCTAGAGTCCAGGTGTGTTTGATTATCTTGGATTCAGCTGGGCTTTAAGATACAAATAGAAGCTAGTGTTCCTGATCTTGGGCTGCATAAAGAGAAATCAAGGTCAGGGGAGGTAATTCTGCCCTTCTACCCTGCTCTCATGAGACCCCATCTGTAGTACTGTGTCCAGTTCTGGAGCCCCCAACTCAAGAAGGACACAGAGCTGTGGCAGTGAGTCCAGAGGAGGGCTACAAAGATGATCAGAGGGGTAGAGCGCCTCCCCTATAAAGGCAGGCTGAGAGTGCTGGTGTTACTGAGGCTGAAGAACAGAAAGCTCTGAGGGCACCTTATTGCAGCCTTCCAGTACCTGACAGGGTCCTACAGGAAAGCTGAGGAGGGACTTTTTATGAGATCATGTAGCAAAAGAAAGAAAGATAATGGTTTTGAAGTTGAAGAGGGTAGATTGAGACTAGATATTAGGAAGAAATTTTTTTCTGTGAGGGTGGTGAGACACTGCTCAGAGCCCCATCTAGCCTGTCCTTGAACACCTCCAGGGTGGGGGCGTTCACATCCTGTTCTAGTGTCCTTGACCATGGCAGGGGGTTGGAACAAAATGATTGCTAAGGTTATTTCCATGCCAAACCATTCTATGATAGAAACAGACCAGTTTGCTCTGCATGATGCTCTGTGTTTGGCCAGAGTTTGTTTATTGATCTTGGTTTGCTGAAATTCTCTAGCAGGCAGTCTTTAAGCAGCATCCCTTACAGGATGCTTTAGAAAACTCAGAGCGATGCCTATGAATTATAGCAGCAGTAAGTGATCTTTTTCTTATTTATTGCTATAGAAGACAGAACAGCCAGTTGCTGATAGAGCAAAACGTGTGAAGAGAGGCTTAGAGGACTGGCTGCCAAGCCCTTTCCTACTGACATGATGATTTAGGAGCGTTTGAGTACTTGTAAGCAGTACTACCTTATCTGAAGATATTTCAAAGCAAAATCTTTTCACAGCTCAACAGCTCGAGAAAAGTAACCATGCAGTAACTGACCCTACATATTGCAGTCACTCATTAACTGCGAGATAGGTGTGTGACCACTGCGGAACCCTTGCAGAAGAATCTTGATTTATAAAGGATCTGTGAATGCAAATAAGAAAAATACGACATCTCATTAGTGGCATGAGCTATCTGAGAGGACAAAATAACAGAAAGCCAAAACAAACTGTGTAGGAGGCAGGGGAGGAGGGTGAAGAAAGAAAACAGAGGGAATGATGCAGTAGGCTAGCAAAGGAAAATTCCATAGGGATCCTTAATTGCTTAACCCAAAAACGAAGTACTTACTGAGCAACTGACTGAAGAAGTCTTGAAACCTGGAACCTTAGATGTGCAAATATAAAAGAAGCAGGAGGGTGACATTCACAGTGTGATTAACTACCAGCATGTTTTCCTACTTGGAAAAAAATTATAATGCATTAGAAAATTGCAATGTAAAACAGACATCTTGTAGCAGTAAAGTTGGTGTTCAGGTCTGTAGTGTCTTTTATATCTTATAACAATATTCTGAATGTAGTACTACATAATACGTTATTGTTTCTTCTTATAGGCATTATGTGTTCTTGCATTGTAGAGTAGGTGCTATGGCTTTGAAGTGCAATAGCTCTAAACATATCTATAGAAGGAATTTATTATCTTCTTTGTGCCAAAGAAGGAGTGTTCTAGGAAGGTATAAAAAAGGTAACTGAGTATGTTCTCAATATTGTCCCCAGGATGTTTGTTCTTCCAAGCCTAAGGTGTGAGAGTTTCGTTCAGAAGAAGGGCAATAAGAGCACCTTTATAAGTATTTGTGGAAGAACTGAACTATTTAGTTAAATAACTAAGCATCTAGTTAAATAACTACAGCATCTGTAAACAACGGAAAATGAATTGGGAGTGGGTGGTAGTAAACACTAGTGGCTAAAATGTTGGTTTCAGAATTAAATGGAAGGGTTGTGGATGATATGCTTTTGAATAAGATGCAATGTGCTTTCTTATGTCACCATCTTAACTAAAATTCAAAAAAGGGCTTGATCACAAAATTAATTTGCAAGGACTAAAGCAGTAGAAGATGACAATAAGTAATTTTCAGTATGCATCATTATTTTCTTTAACTTCAAATGTTTATTGATAATTCAAAATACTGAGCAAGAATTAAGGTTTATGATGTTTTCATCCTCATAGCAAAAAAGAAAAGAAAAAAAGAAAAGCAACCTGTTCTAAGAAAATCGAGATAACAAGCAGTTAGATGCTTACTAAAATCACTAAAAAAGCCTGAAGTAAAAACAAATAGAAAATACTGATTAGGCTGAAGTATTGTGTCGCTTCTAAAAAGCTTTGATTATAACTTTCCACTGTGTTCATTTACTAGTGAATTATTGCAATTATATATATTCATGTTTTGAAAAAGGGTGGAGAACCAGAGATTTCCTCTAGATTATTGTATCTATTTATAGCCTAATGTGGCTAGAATCTCTACAATTCTAAAACTTGAATGTGTATAATGATAATAATACAGCAGGAATGAGAACTGCGACAAGGATCTTGATTTACCTCTCATAGCTAAGAGTACCAAGCCAGAGCTCCTAAGCACATTTCTTTGCCCCATCTCTATCAGTTCTGTACTAATTTCTAAGAGGGAGCCTTGAGCAGATGTTGGGAGCTGTTGTAGCAGTCATGCTGCCCCCATGCTGAATACACTATGGTAAAAGTTGCTGAGGTTTAGCGATACACACAACTTGTCTGCCTTTCTTCTTCCACTCTCATCATCTTGATGGTTGTTTTTCTAGTACACAACTGCAAACTGATTCTCTGTTGTTGTTTGGTTGGTTTTGTTTGTTTGTTTTTTCCTAGTTTCTCTGTTTTAACTGTGTGCTAGTCTAGTTTGATAAAATAACAGATAAAATAAACTTAATCATCTGTATCAATTCTGTTCCTTTAGTCCTTTGATCTCTTGCTGTGGATAGTGAAGACTTCTAATCCTCATCTGTATTCACCTACCTACACCTCAGTCCCTTTTTCCTTTCTTTCCTTCTTTCTGACTGCCCCTTTGGGGTAGTTTGTTGGTCCCATCATTCCACGTTTCACTTATGTTTCCCACCAATGTCCCTCCCCTCTCTAATGCTGAGTTGTATTTCTTTGTTTCCTCTTCACCCCTTAAGCATCACCACTGGTGCTTTGACTTCCACTGCAGGCTTTTTTCCTTTTGTTTATCCCGCTCCTAATTTCTGGCAATTTATGCAATTTATTAATACTGCTTTAGATCTTATGATCTTTATTCAACTGACTTGTTCACCTGCTCTTTTCCCCTCACTTCTGTGTCTGGGTTATGAGTTCATCTACAGGTTTACATTAAATAGAGAAGTGTTTTAAACCTGGTGATTTCATAGCTGTGAAGCAAGTGTCTTTTGTTTCTTAATGACGTCAAAAGGCATCCACTGAAAGTCAGAAGAAAGCCACAGAGAATATGGAAGAAAAATTAGATATTTTCCTGAAGGGATTTTTGAGAGATTAAGGAATCTTTGCGATCTGGTAGTGTGGAGGGGTAGTTCTTTCCTTTTGTCTCAAGAGCATCCTGATCATAACGAAGCATCCTGAGACATCAAAAAGCCCCCAAAACAGTTCTGGGAGGTCCCCATGCTCAAAATTGAACTCTCTGTCTATTAAGCAGCCAGTGTCCCAGTTTTTTCACACTGTCTCTGGGAGGACTGCACTCCAGACAGCTCACTAGAAGGAGGCTTCTTGAATCTAGAAAGGCAAAGACCTGTAGTTGTGATTGGGTCTTTTGGGAAACAAAACAGTCAAAACGGATTAAAATGTGCTAATGAGCATTAGATAGTAATTAAATTGGGTGCAGTTGTATCTGTGTGCTTGTTCATTGTATTATATATGAGGAGTGCTTCGAAAATGCTGCCTTCTGTTTTATGGTGTTGGCCCATTGCATCAAAGGTGGATGTTGGTGTGCCAGTAGATGTTGAATCTTCCCAATGATACTGTTTCATTTTGTTGCCCTGCATCAGGTGGCTGCAGAGGGTCACTCTGACAAAATGGTGCCTAAGGTGGAAGTGTGTATGAAGCAAAGGTGTGTCACTGAGTTCCTCCATGTAGCAGCGGGTGATGCGTTTCTGCAGTGACAGCAGTGACAGTGGGTCACCTTCACTGGTGCAGACTTTTATGAGCAGATCATGCAGGTTCTTGTTTATTGGTGGTGAAAATGTACATTTAATAGGGCTAACTATACTGGAAAATACCGTTTTCTAGCTGAGAATTTATTCTACCAAATAGTGCTGCTATGCTCTTTGTTTCTGTTGTAGTTCCCATGGGAATAAATAGGAGGCATTACTTTTGGAGTGACCCAAGCATTTTTTCAAGTGTGTTTTTCATTTGCTGAAATTGTGATTCTTTGTTGTTAGGGAAGAAAACGCACAGTGCAGATGAAAAGGCACAGATCCTGGCATGTGATCACTCTGTTTTTACTGGGAGGGAAGTGAGTAGTACTAATGATCGTTCTTTTGTTAGGGAATTATTTTTAACAAGGCAACAGTATCCTTCTCTCTCTGCAAGGAAAAAAAGCACGAGAGCTGTAAAGTTAAAAAGACAGAGGATGACACTGCATGAGCATTGCAGCCCACGGAGCTGCCCCCGGTGGGAGAGCTGCTGCCTCAAATACGCCCAGACTTGCACTCAGTCAGCTGGGCGGTGCCATCACTTACAGTCATGGTGTTTCAGACGTGCAGAAGATAACCCGCGTGCTGTCTCATCTAATAGCAGGCAGTGCTGCCCGAATTCACCAGAGCAATGTGGAGCAGCCTCACTTCTTTTCTGCAAGCTGAGATAAATCGGGAGAGATGTGCTACATAGACAGAACCCACTCAGCTGAAATAAGTGAGGGCAAGCAAAGGATTTTAGTCCTGGCAGGGAGGATATTTCTGTATCTGAGTAAAATGAGGTATTTATAGCATTTACTGACACAATTTTTGTTTACTGTAATTTGAACCAAACTACATTTTCTGTGCCAACAGGAAGGAATTTTCAGCGAGCTGGAGAACAAAATAATATTCCAGTAAGAACCTGAATTCTGCAAAAGAGAGGGAGGGGGGATCTGCTGTTTGCAGAGGTGTCTGTAATGTCAGAGAGAGAGAGCAAACGTTTGCTCTTAACATTTTCATCTATCCATGCATTTGAACACAGTTATTATGACCCTGAGTTACTGTGTAATTATTATTGTTCCCAACAGAGTTACTGTTTCATTGCTGTTTAATTATGTGCATTATTTCAGAATGACTGTGCAATTTAATTCCTGTCACTGAAATAAATGTTCCAGGAGAGTCAGTGTCATACCAAAAGAAGCTTCGTGCTCAGGATCTGGATACTGGACAAGTATACAAAATGATTTGTTGATGTAACCTACATCTGTCTTTTTGAGGCATCATAGAGACGTAGCAGACCATACCTCCACCATTTAAAACAGGTGGCTGAGATAGTGGTGAACACCCTTTAGCTGACAGAGCAAACTCCAGTGCTGAAGTCTGAAAAAACTTCAGAGCTGAGAGAAGCAGGAGAGTAACACTGTTAAATTCTGATGCTTGCATTCAGCTACAGGACACATTTGCATTTGTTATCTCATTAAGAGCCTTTTTCAAGGGAATGATTCCAAATCAATCCCAGTTCTTGGGAACCCTGTTCATGTCTTTTGAGTTTCACATGGAAAGAATATTCAGCAAAACATAAAAGATTTTCAGGATCACAGCAACTAATACAGTTTTGAGCTTGTTGATAAAGATTTAGGAACAAGTTTGAAGCTTCTGTAATTCCTGACTCAGAAGGATTTTCTTTTGGTATCTCCTGCCATTTTCCTATACTGTGAACTTAATAAAATATCCTGTGTAACTCTCTTCAAGGAAATCTCACTGATTTTTGAGGCATATTCGAGTAAATGCCTTTTCAGCATTATTTGAAACTCTGTATGCGTGAGTGGTTCAGCAAGAAAAATGGAAACTAACTTTTTGCTCAGAGAGCTTCTAGTGATTGCTGATGAAGTAAAGGCGGCAACAGCTGTTAGCTAACACCAGCACACTCAGAGTGTAGAGCAAAACTGATGCTGCAGACCCACCAAGTTTGAACAGAAATGCTAATGTAGGTGCACTCTAAAGTGCTGAGATTGCTGTCACTGACCTGACTGCACCTCTAGCTGCCAGAGACAAATCTGGGAATCACAAGGGAGGAGAAATGGACAGCCCTGAATGGTAGTAAAACAGCAGCCTCAAGGGTTTAGGAGGTTTTTCAAGGCAAGGAACATGGGACAAGTGAAAAGCCCTAACAGCTGAAATGTATTCTTAGTTGCCTCGGGGAGACACGAGACACTGAGGCAGGCGTATCGAGCAGCAGCTCATAGACTTGCTGGTAATCACAGCAGCATTTATCCCAAGCATAGTTACAGAATCAGGTATGCTAGTACTTGTGATGTGAAATTGAAAACTGCCTGTTTTTTGGTGCTTGAGGTGGGAGACGGAACACCTTTCAAAGAAAATATAAAGAAATGTTGTGCAAAAAGAGAACAATACAGTAAAGACTTTGACCTGGGAAGATGGAGAGTCTAGATGAAAGACAGAAGCTGTGGTCAGTCACTGATACCTGTTATGGAACTCTGGGAAACAGGAGCATCAAGACTGCATCCTGCTGAAAGTGAAAAGGTCTTCTGATCATGCACACCTCCTGGGATGCATATTTCTGAAGGGTATTTAGGTACCTAGGAGCAAATTTGTGTAATGAAAGTAGCAACAGAATGTATTAACTGTGCAGAGCAGATAAGATCACCACATGCCCAAGATAGAGTAATACTCTTTTAGCAATGGAAACAGTGCGTTGTGTGAAGGTCATAGCTTAACCAGTGCTACAATAGAGCCAATCAAGAGGAGATATAGAAAAAGGTATAAACAAGATGTGGTGCATATAAAAGATGGTTTTATGAAAGTATAGCAAGAAACCTATTAAGGAAGACAGGAAATTACACTCTGCAAAATTGTAGTGCTGATGCAGTTCCCTAAAGAAATAGACAAAGCCACCAACCAGAAGGAAGAGTCAAGCAAAACACTGATTGAGAAAAGCAGAAAGCATTACAGAAGTAGAGCATTCAAGTAAGTAAAAATATCAAAATACTCAGAAGAAGCTACATGTTCAATTAGTTTCAGTTTAATATATGTTCAGGCAGAATTTCTCTCATAGGGAGAAAACTTTAAATATGATGTTCTGATAATCATTATGTTAAGGAAACACATAGAAACTAATACTGCTTTTCCACAGGATTATTGATTGTGTGCTAAAGCTTTTAAAGTAATTATATAGTAGCCAAAATAATTAGCCCTGAAGAAGGTTCATGTGCTTTGGTTTCACTGTAGTTTTCTTCTCGTAGACTTTAAATCCGTTAATTACTGTGTAGTGTTTACTGAGATTAGGGAGGATAGAATGGTACAAGCTGCATAATATTTAGTATTTCCTATAATCTGAAATCTATAAATTATCTAGATCCAATCTAAAGCATAGTTTTGATTTAGGAAGAAGGATATAAAAGAGGACGTTCAGTACTGACAGTTGCTATACAACTTATTACCACCAGAAGGCCTGAGTATTGTGTGGACTTCTAAGGAGTGTGCTGACTGAATAAAAGAGATCATTAATTTAATGTAGAAAATTCAGCAATACATTAATTATTCAAAAGGCTCTGTACTATGTTAACTCATAAGTATTTGGTTTAGACAGATAATATGGGAATTTAAATTCCCATAAATGATATTAGATAAAGCTTTATGTCGGAATTATTCACTCCTTTTTCTTTCTCTCTAATCAGGTGGTTGTGGTTCTCTGAATACTTTTGTTGCAAGGCAGAATTCCTTTTGAGATAATCTCTGAATAGAAGGTAGCCATGAGGTTCTTCATCAGTCATCTTGTTACACTCTGTTTCATCTTCTGTGTGGCAGGTAAGATGCTTTACTTCATTTAACTGTCTTCAGTTTTGTGCAATCCAAGGTCAGTTGTGCTTTCTGTATGGTTTCAATGCAATTAATTAATAAATGTGAGTAAGAGTGAGCAGGGAAGCGTACTTCCTACATTGAAAGCTATAACTAAAAGCTTGGAACAAATGCAGATCTGGACTTTTCTCGGCTATTCCCACTCAATATACAGAACCATTTATTTTCTCTAGTTTCATCTAAGGTTATAAAAATGTATGAGCCATCATTTTGTGCACAGATAATCAGGATAATTAGAAGAACGGAAAAATTCCCATGTGAAGACATAACAAACACAACATTCTTTAATATTGTCACCATCTAAAATTCACAAAATTAGAATTTCCTACTAGGACACTGCAGTGGTAGTTTTCATAATACAGTGGAGCAGTGCTTCATATACTAACTGTGATTGGAAATTACAAATAGTAAAGCTTTCATAAAGATAGATATGGCTGTTTTAAACTTGCTGGAGCCATATTTCTGATATCTAAGATTACAGAGATTTTTGCAACTTAAATTTTGGTTCAGATCTAAAAGAAAGAAGAGATCTTTGGAAAGTTAAAATTCAGAATTAAAATTTATTTTCTCTTCCAACCTTTCCAAACAGCTCTGAGATTTGTAAAGCCTGTTTCAGACATCCTTGCCAACTTAAATGAATGCTGATTTTTAGTTGCTGTCATGAATTGGGTTGCCAGTATAGAGCTCTCAAGAGAACATTTTGCTTATGTACAGCCTGCATGAATTAAGATCACAGCATGTAAAAAGCAGAATAATTAGGTTTTGCATATAAAAAGCTTTGGGAAGGTCAAATATTCATGTGAATTCTGTGGTTATTTTCTAACATGTATCAATGTAGGCTGTAAGTAAGTCCCTGCTTTGAGGAAAAAGTTAAATATAAAGTTAGTTTTACATCATTTTATAAAACAATTTTTGGAATTCTTTAGGAAGATATTTAGTCTTCCAATGAACTTATGTTCATGTTCTTCCTCAGTCTAGCCCATCATTTCAGGCATCACCTCAACATCACTGCTGTGAGGTGATATTGTTTATATTATTGAGTCTGAAAATATGATTAAGGCCATCAACTAACATCAGTAACATTACATGTGATTTCATTGTGATATTAGACAAAATCATCAACTACAGGGCACAAGCAAGGGCTAAATATTAGTTAAAAAAAGCTCTGAGTCAACTACTGGCAATAAGAGATCCATTTAATTCTTTCATGGATAGCTATTAATAAACAACTAACAATTAGTGCTATTACTTCTGTATTTTGTACATTGCAGTTGTTCCCAGAAACCAGAGATATTGGCATGTTGTAAGTGCCTTAGAATGACATTAGAGAATATGATGTTCTGTGAATGTCAATAGCAAGTGACATACAAGATCTGCTCCTCAATTAAGGCCCTCTATTTTGTTATGTTGTCCCTCAACATCAGAGGCAGATGTTGGTGATATGGCAGTAGGGACTAAAACTTCCTGCCAGTATTATGTTACATTTTGTTGCTGCACAACAGACGTCAGCAGAGGGGCAGACTAACAAAACAGCATCACGTGTGGAATGTCTGAATGTTTCTAGAGGCCAAACAGTGGATGTGAGCACAATGAGACTGTGGGTGATGCATTTCAGCAGTGTGTCACCTCCACTGATGTGAATTTTTAGGAGCACAGCATGCAGGTTCTTGTTCATCACTGGTGAAAATGCACAGCTAATGGTGGGTTGTGTTGAAAAATAGTGTTTTGTAGCTGCAAATTTGTTCTATCAAGTAGTGTTATTGTACTCTTTGTATCTATTGTAGTATCCTTGGAAATAAGTAGGAGGCATTACTTTCAGAGTGACTGACATAAAACGAATGAAGTTGAGTATGGTGATATAGCATGTAGCATGCATTGATATATTCATAGCAATATTTATCTTTCACCTGATGGTAGTTGGCTGTGTTAGATTCAGGTGAGTTGAATAGAAGGCAGTGGTATGAATGGATTTGAATGTGGAGAGGTTATAATTGAGCTGGTTTTAGAAGGCACTTCAAGTTCAATTTAAATTCCTAACATTCTGGTAAGTAATAAATTCAGGACTTGCATGAATTTTAGTCAAAAGCCAAATTTAATACTTCAAGAGTAAAAAAAAAAAATATGGCACTGTCTACCAACATGAAGGATTCATAGTGTAATACAGTCATGGGGAGTTTGTTATCTCTAGTATATTGTTACGAGGCTGAGTAACACACACACACACCAGCTTTATTTTGCATCCCTAATTGCAAAATCCTTTTGAATT
This sequence comes from Coturnix japonica, assembly GCF_054131305.1. Taxonomy (NCBI): domain Eukaryota; kingdom Metazoa; phylum Chordata; class Aves; order Galliformes; family Phasianidae; genus Coturnix; species Coturnix japonica. The sequence continues at coordinate 25,858,851 of NC_140663.1, forward strand.
AAGAAGTCTGCTTCTATTATCTGGTCATTTTAGCACCCTCTTAGATTACATTCCTTATTCGAGGACCAATTGGATGTTGTGTTGAGGGACATGGTTTAGTGGGAGCTATTGGTGATAGGTGAACAGTTGGACCGGATGATCTTTTAGGTCTTTTCCAGCCTTGGTGATTCTATGATTCTGTATTTGAATCTGCAGTCTTTGCTCTGCCTCAGTATGTGAATCTCACTAAGGTGTTTCTCATTCCATGACTACTAGAGTTATTGGTAATTAGTTGTAGCAAATTTTCATTTTCAGTATATTTCTTGGCAATGAAAATGTCATAGAAACCAGGAACCGCTGAGCTGCAGACATAAAAGGGGTTACCTGAAAGTGTTCACAGAATGGTTATGAGATCAAAGATACTGTGGAAAAGAGGGAGCATAGTTAGGGTGATCAGGTTAAGTTTTAGCAGGTATTCTTCCACATGCAATTCTATAAAGAGGAGTGCTAGCAATGTAAATAACAACAGAGAATTTGGGAATTGAAAATGTTTTATAAGTAAAGATCTTGAGTTCTCATTTAACAACAAGATATGCCAGAGATCATATTAAAGAGAGAAGTTAGCAGGGAGCAGACTTTGAAAGCAGAATACTAAAAACTTTTCTTCAACATTTTTTAAGTAAACATGGGGTTTCATTTGGCTCAAGTTGCCTCCTTTAGTCCTGGATCCACAGATCTAAGGTGCTTCTACAAGCTAAGTTCCTCTGGGCAAATCAGTTCATGACTGGCGCCACCAGTCAGGGTTTCTGCAACCCATGGCTCCTAAGAAGATGTAGTAAAAGATCTGTTCTGGAGCCAGAAATACAATAGCATTCAGAACCAGTGTCTTTTCAGGTGTACCACCATCTGGTCTGTCTTGGGTTTAAAAATAGCTGTCAAAAAGCCTGAAAGTATTGAGGCTTCATGCTTCGAGTTAAACTTTGTGAGCCTCCATAACTACGTACTGGAAAACAGGAAGGTAGGAAACTGAAAAACTGAATGTCATGTTGACTTGTGATTTTCAGAATTAGTCCTGCAAGAGTCACAGTGATTTTATCACTCTATAAGTCAATGATACCTGTTTTCAAACAGATCTTATTACAGGAAATTTACAAAGGGTTTTCTTTTCTTTTTCCCCAAGAATGAACTGTATGGTTTTTAGAATTTTTGAGTTTTCTCTGCAATAAAAGCCCAGACTTTTAGCTACTTCTGTTTTATGGTAATCAAAGCCAGAAGTTAAAAATTAACAATGACTAGCCATTTTCCATTGGAGGGGAATGTGCAGCTACTTGAATGAAGGGAAGAAAACGTTACACAAATCAGTGCATTGGAAGCAAATGCGCTGAAAAATCATCTGCCATGAGACAGGAGCAGTATTTATTTTCCAGGTAAATTAGTGCTTGAAATGTAGCCTTGCAGATGAAAACTGATGAAAAAGCTGTAAGTAATTTGGTCTTTCACTTAGTGATATAACAGTCAGTTATAATAAGGGTTGCTTTTCAGAGTGCACTTTGAGCAGTGCAAGGCAAATGAGAGCAGAGAATCACTCCTCAGGGAACATGAAGATGATTGTCAATCCACTGCCAAAAAAGTTATTTCACGCCTATTACTAGTAATACTGGACTCTATTTCTCTTTCATCTGACATCTCAAACATACTTCTCCATTGCCTTTGACTTCCTATTAGATTCATGTACTATTGCTGAGTTTGGATTTCAGACTTTTCCTTCATCTATCTTATCCCATATAAATCAGTGAACCATATTGTATCTTCATTTGGGAGAATATCCTTGGGCGAATAGAATTAAGACTCTGTTACAGCCACAAAAAACTAATAACTGTAAAGAGCTTTTTTTTTTTGCTTTGGTTTGGTTTGGGTTGGGTTGGGTTTTGTGTGTGTGTGTGTGATTAATGAGTACTTGATTACATTTGGCTATAAGAAGAATCAAATAGAAAAGATATTACTCCTTTATTTATTTATTTATTGTGTTCTGATCAAACTGTTGTACTTTCTACCTTGAGATTTCATATTGCAGAGCCTGGTAATATTTGATTTTGGGTCAGATTAGGACTGAAAAGGCAGCTTGCCATTCTTGGAACTGTTTTCATTTACGCAAAATGAGTTGATAGTTCAAGGACAAAAGTGTCAAAACCTCTTCCATTATTTAGGGATCCTAATGCTTTGTTTTCAAAAATCACTTAAGTGAAAGCTAGTAAGCCTTAAAGCCGGTATGACACAGGGCTTCTCAGTACAGGACAATTACTGTGATATATAAATGAGGATACCATTAAACAGCATGCTGAATTTCTGACTATGTTGCTGACATTTCATATGCACTTGTGCAGGGAGATAATGCAGAGTAATAACACAGTCTAAATTAATTCCTAATTTGCTGAGCATTGTCTTTCCCACAAGGTCAAGTCGCTAGGCTCTAAAGTAACTTTTGAAATAGTTCTTACGTTTCTAAGGAGTCACCTAATAGGCAAGTATATGTATGCTGAAAAGTACTATAATTTGTATTGGCAAATTCTAAGAAGAGAAGCAAACTTCACCGTTTCATTCTTAACATAAGTGGATGAAATTGCTTCATGAAGAGCTGGAGCATTTTATACTAGAAACTTATTATAGAAGTGAAACTGTGTAATAAACTACATTGCTCATAGAGGACTTTGTTGGCACATATCCCATTGTCCTTAGTGGATTTCAAGGAAGGTGAATCATTTTCTGTCTCTGGAGTCATGCCTCCCCTTGTCAGCAGAGGTTGCTACCATAATGGAATCATCCAAGACTCAGAGAAGCAATACAAATCAGCTTATTGAGAGCACCCTAACAACAATTTATACACTACTTGGAAGTAACATTGGCTAATTTGCTGATAATTAGTAGTAAGTGTTACAGGTAAGAGTACTTTGGCAAAGGAGTTATTTTTATGCTGAGAGTTCTGAGACAATATTAGTCAACAGCTACTTCAATGAGTGAAAGAGAAAAGAGAGAAAATGGGGAAAGGGACAGACGCACAGACAGACAGACAAACACAGCAAAGCAAAGTAGCTCGCATCTCCTTAGTCCAAGGGGTGTCAGAGGGTGCTAATCTTTGGTAGCAGTGAGTTGTCCAATGTTGTGGTGGTCAGTTGAAGACTAATGATAAACATACATACTCTTAATTAACAGACCAGTAATCCAGTTCTAGGCCTGGCAAATTTTAATCAGCAGTGGTAAGAAAAAGCAGGGAGACACCAGCTTGTATGCAATGGTTTAATCTCCCAGTCTCCTACATCAAGCTGGAAAAATTTGCTCCCAGGCCATGTCTTCAGTCAGAAAACATTCCTGGGCCTTCTCACTTGAAAGAAAAAAGCTGCAAAGAAATGCTTTCAAATGCAAAATTGCCCACAAAATGTTGTTGATTGTCTCATTTTGATTTGAGACAATGCATTCATTACCAGTCTTAGACAGCTTGTGTGAGAAGGCTAAAGATGGATCTGATTCTCCTGTCTTTTCACTCCAGATAAGTAGAGGTAGCCTTCCCCAAGACAATCAAACCCTTTTGTCTGGTATGAAGTGAGACAATATGAGTGGTTACTTTTTCTGTCTGAGGACTGGCTCTTGGTGATTGATGTTCCTCTAACATCTTTCTGGCTAACACAGGTGTCTTCGTCAGCATAACAGAGTCTTCTTTCTAGATGACTAAATGCTTGTCATGAGTTTTTTGGACATTAGCATGTTACTGCTTCGGCATAGAAGCTTCTGTAAGGGCTAAGTGTAACATATCTCTCCCCAAACCTTAGCGTATATAAAGCTTGGATTTTTAATACAACATGTTCAAATACATGTTATGAACTGAGTTGAAATCTGCATAATTTAAAACTTTCAGACATGTTGGTTTTATTCACAATTCCTAAAGACAGATATAGGGTTGGTTTGGTTTTTTTTGGGTTTTTTTTTTTGTTTGTTTGTGGTTTTTTTTTGGTTTGGTTTGGTTTGGTTTTTTTGTATAATATGAAATGGACAGATACACTTAATACTGATTTATGACATATGTCGTGTCCCTGTTTGGGTCTTAGTAAACTATTGCATGCTGCTGCAGGTTATTTGACATTTGTAGATAAATGATCACAATGTACTTTGTGATCATAATGACCTGAAAGTGCTTTGTTCACCTTCCTGCTAGCCTGGTAGAGATATTTAGTCTGATTCCCAGACCAGCCTGGACCCAAGCATGAGTTTCTTGTGTACTAGTAGATGCTCTTTTCTGTGACACTGAAAACAGTAGGAAATATGGTTCTGAATGTCATATGGTTTCCAAGCTTTCAGTGATGATATAGAACTTGATGAGTTGATGATAATTAAGGTAATGAATGAGTCCATGGTTCTTCTGTTTGGTAGCTGTTAACATTCAAGGTTAATCCAGCCATGTGCTGTGTCAACAGATCTTTGTCCCTCTCTCATGTGAAAATATGTAACAGGATACAACAGTGTCAGATAGATCAATACTGATGATAGTGATACTGAATGACTGTCTCAAGCAGACACACTTAGCAATTCTAAATGTCAGAAATAGAGAAGGGCACAGGAAGCAGGAACAGAAGGAGAAAATCCCCAATGGAGTGACAAAATAAAATGAAAATAATTTTATGTGGGTTAGCAATGGGAACAATACAATTCTGCCTATTGTAGCTTCTTTCTGACATTGACATCTTGAAAACTGTGATTTGTTATCGTTACATCACAATTTATGGTGTTTTTAGAATCAAGTTGATTCTCATCCAGCACAGAACTTAAACACATGCTTAACATTGCATTCAAAAGTAATCTTATTTAATTGGATTTACTTATGTTCTTAAGTTCTGTGGTGAATCGGGTGCCTGGAATAATATGAGACCTTTAATGAACTTTCAATACTGTCTCATTATTATTTTCCTTAAGCAAACAATAATATTGTTTTACCCTTTTTAAAGATTAGCTTAAAGATCTTAATGTTTCCAGAAGAGACTCTTATAAATATTCATTAGTAAAACTGTTATCATCCTTTATTGAAAATATATTCTCCTGAACATTGAATTAATAGGCATCTGTCCATCAAAAAAGCTACTTGCCAGCCTTCTTACAGTTACCTTTGAAATGAAATGTTTTATGCACAGACATTTCTGAAGGAAAAATCCATACTTTTTTTTTATGTCTTTGATTTTGTGAAGCAAAATGATAGCTTGTTTGCTCTAGCATGCAATCTGTAGATCTTGAAAAGCATTCAAATCTTTATCCCTTTATTTTTCAGCAGTGCCTTCTAGTACTTTGGATGTTGGTTTTCTAGTCTCAGAGTTTGAGATTTTTTTACTATGCAATTGCAGTAAAGAAAAGCATTTACAGGAGTGTTTGCAGGACTAGGGCCTTAGGATAATTCCACTGTAGTTTCTGAACATAAGCAATCATAGTTATTTATAGCACCACATGTTTTACTACCAGCCTTTCACAGCATTTCAGCAATCTATCATTTCCTTTGTTAGTTTCTTTTACATAAGTTACTGTACACACTAATCTTTTCCTGTTTGACATGCAAGTTGTTCTTACTGAGTAAATCACCTTTTCAGTAGTGTCAGATCTGGGAGCATTTCCAGAAGCCTGAGTGCCCTAAATACGGTTAAGTGAACACGTGCTCCATTTTGTTAAATTGACTGTTTCCCCTATTAAGAATCAGTTACTTCTCTGGATTTTTTTGTGTTTTAATTTAAGGAGTTAGCAAGATTAAAGACACGCTAGAGCAACTGAGGCAAATACGCAAATAGACATCCATTAAAAATATCTTGCTATTACAGAATAAGAGTCATTTGGATGAAGTGACAATCTTATACTTAATGTCACATTTAGGGTATTTTCCCATTTAATATCCACATGGCTACATATCCACCAGTTCTGATTAATCAGTTTAAATACATAACATTTTTAAAAGTTGCATAGTGGTACTGTATATCAGCCATAACAGTTCTGTTCTAAAGGGAAATGTGGGTCACTTTTGTACATCAAGCCCTGGAGTAGGCTCCCCAGGGAGGTGGTTGAGTCACCATCCCTGGATGTGTTTAAAAACCCTTTGGATGTGGTGCTCGTGGACATGATTTAGTGGAGGGTTGTTAGTTAGGGTAGTATAGTTGGGTTGTGGTTGGACTCGATGATCTTTAAGATCTTTTCCAACCTGAGCAATTCTGTGATTCTAGAAAGATAAAGCATAAATAACTTTGTAAACAAGGATGAAGTTAAAAAATATATTTTTACTCCGCAGTGAATTTTCTGCAGCTCGTGTATGAAATATAGATTATAAGTGCCCTGCAAGGAAAAGGCATATCTTGTAAAAAACATGGAAAATGAAGACATACTTGTAATCTTTCACTTATTTATCAAATAAGGGTTGTTAGTTAGGGTAGTATAGTTGGGTTGTGGTTGGACTCGATGATCTTTAAGATCTTTTCCAACCTGAGCAATTCTGTGATTCTAGAAAGATAAAGCATAAATAACTTTGTAAACAAGGATGAAGTTAAAAAATATATTTTTACTCCGCAGTGAATTTTCTGCAGCTCGTGTATGAAATATAGATTATAAGTGCCCTGCAAGGAAAAGGCATATCTTGTAAAAAACATGGAAAATGAAGACATACTTGTAATCTTTCACTTATTTATCAAATTTAAAAAGAGAGTAAATGTTAATTTATAACATTATTTGCTTATTATCTCACTAATTGCAAGAAGACATGAAAGTAAACAGATCTTTAGCATGATTTATTGGTCTCTCTTTGACTGAGAGACGTGGAAGAAAGTCATTTCAGAAGACTAATAGTAAAATTACAGTATATTTTTCCCTTTGGGAAATTTCTGTTTTCTTCTATTTTTGTGTGTTCAGATTGCACAGAGAATTGATGGCACAGAATGTAAGGCTGCATATATTGCTTGGGCAGGCAGAAGTCAGTACAAATAAGCTACTAAAGAAATAAATGTCAGGAATTACTCCCTACAAAGTAAGAGATCAGTTAGTAGGTAGCTCCCTGTGTACTCATGACAACTGTCCCAAAGCAGAAGAGATAATGTGAATGATCGGTTCTGTTAAATGTAAAATAACATGTTATTATTATGGGCTGCATCTACCACTGTACATAATGGTCTTCATTTCCCATTTTCCAGATTTCTTTCCATTGTGAAACAGAAGTCATTATTAAGATCATCAGCTTCTTTATTCTCTTCATGTTTTATTTATGTCATCCTTATGATACCCTTTGCTAAAAGTATCAAAGAAAACCTGAGGCTGCTTAACTGCAGGCAGTCCGCTGTACTTGAGCTTGCTCCTTTAACTGCAATGGAAGACAGTGCGCCAGAGGCTAATTCTCATCTCATCAGAAAGCTGCTAAGTCTCTGAAACTATCCAAGTGTGGAACTGGTAGACAAGAAAAAAATGATTGAACCTAGAATGACTTGTTAAAAATTGATGGTGGAGAGTCTAACTCAGTTAAGCCCAGTACCACAGCAGGAGTAGGGTCCTTTCTGCCAGCTGCTGTGCCAGATGTTGAGTTGCCATTTTCTGGAGGCCTGTGAAGCATGATGATGTTACTGCAGCAGGTTGTCACAGATTGTATATTTGTATGGAGAAGGTGTGTCTGTATGGAAAACTAGTCTACGCTTGGCATACTTCAGGTTTCTAAATCTCTCACTTTTGTGACTAACTGAAGGTACTAACTTCTTCCCATTACCATACTGTGATTCAGGGGAAGTGGTAGCCTGGGCCGGTCTCTCTCTTTGGGTTGGAATTCAGGCAGTTATATCTCTCTCAGTAACAAACAGAGCCTGACATGCTGAAGCAGCCTTCACTGAGCACAACACGGAGCAGTGCAGTCCCCTCTAGCTCTGAAAAAGGAAGAATAGATTGTGTAGGCAAAATTTCCCTTTTTTTTTTTTTTTTTTTTTTTTTCTGATTTAAATTTTAAAACAGAAAGTTGCTGAGCTTCTCTCTCCAGCTTCACTCATAACTCTTTTGTCATATCTAGTGTCCTATTTAATCCAGAAATTAAATTCTTCATTAGAAATGGGTTTAGGAAAACCCTATGGACTTCCTACACCCCCGGTCCCATGGAGGCAGATATCCTGACTGACAGTAATTTTACCCCCAGGGACTTTATAGATTAAAGGTATACTTCAAAATTTATTATTTAGAGATCCAGACATGGTAACTGTGCTGGCAGTAAGTGATACTCAGAGCTACTGGTCGCACAAAAAAGGGAACATTAGAGTCTGATAAAATATCTGGTAAATTATCTGTTAAAATAATCTGTTATGTATATCTGAATTTATGTTCCCGTATATATTCAGAAGATCACTGTTTCAATACATTTCTGTGTAAGGTTCATGGAAAAAAGAAATATATGTATACATATATATATATTATATATATTATGGGGCTTCCAGGAGAAATTATTATTATTAAATTTTGATAAGATGGAACAGATACACTGTTATATCTTAGAGCATGTGATGATGTAAGGACAGTGTTAACTCTTCATGCTTGACCTTCCCCATGTTCTTTGGGTGTCTGAGCCCTGCAGAACAAATAAGAAGCAGAAAGTACAGTTGGTCTTCCGGTGGTGCACTGGAATGGAAGAACAATCTCTTTAGGGTAAGGATGTTTTTTCTTGGTGCAATATCAGTGTGCTCCTTGACCTTCCACTGAGATTTCTTTATGCTGCTGCAAGACAAGTGAAACTAATAATATAAAAACAGGCCCCTTATCAGGTGTGGAAGCTCCAGGAGAAGGATTTAATTTTGGGTTTGGTGCTAGTATGCTCACTAGGGAGACTGCAGATCACACTGCACAGTCAAATTAATAAAGCCAGATTCTGATATGGAAAGGTTCGTATGATTTTTTTTTTAACTTTCTATGAGAAAGGTACCAAGTACAAATTTCATCTTTCTCTGTGGTTAATAAAGAGGGAATTGGATTAATTGCCTGCTTGAAGTGCTCATCTAAGCTCTCTGAGAGAACTGATATGTGACTAGTTTAGATGAAATCCTTAACTTATAAAATTACATGAGATAAATCCCACAATGTTAAGAGTCTCACTCTGAATTTACTACTGTACACAAGAAAGTAGATTGAGTAAAAAAGAAAGATGAAAGGAAGATAGCTATTATTGCTATCTCTTCATTTATTGAACTTTATTTCTCTTCTGTATCACCTTATTAAAACTTGAGATATAGGTACAATGCAAAGCCAGACTACCTATAAGGATGCCTTTTGAAGCATTTTATATTCCTTGCCACACAGGTTGTAAATAATCACTAAAAATAAGAACGATGTGAACAATCTGTATCTGAAAATGGATAAAACAAAAGTAAACAATTAGGTTTTATTTACTTTTCCATACTGGAAAAAATAAGCCCATGAACTGCTGTTTTCTTCTGCGAAATAAACAGCTTCACAATAGTCTTTAATTAATGGTATATACTAACTTTCTTGTCTGATTGTGCTCATGGTAATTTCTGTAATTATAAGGAGCTTTGCTTCATGGCATTATGGAGTCATAGAATCATAGAATTCTTATACTGTTATCCTTAATCTATGAGCAAAATGGATTTTCAGAGTTAGATCCTCAAAAGGCTGAAGTAGCTGATAATAAACTGACTTGCCTGAAAGAGATTTGGATGCTCTCTCAGCAGAAAAATTATTTGCTCAGAACTCCAACCCACTGAAATTGATGGTTTGAGTCCAAGATTTTGTAATGTCTATGTCAACAAGGTAGCATAGTTTCATAATGCTATGTGGAGTGTAAATATTATGTTTATGTTTAGGGGCTTCTATTAGATACGGAAAACAAGATGAGTAGTTGTGCACAAATGCTTTTGATATATTTTTCCCCTCAGTATTTCATAAGAGGGAAGACTCAAGAGACAGATAAAACATCAGAAGGTGAAACACAGATCTAACATAAGAACTTTCAGTAAAATTAGAAACTTGAAAAACTTTAGGTATTAAAATTTAGATATATAAAAAAAGCTTTCATACTTCAGGTTTCAGTAATGGAATAGAAATGCTAAAAACTATGAAGCCTTACATCTGCAGTCTTTAGAATCAGTTGAAAAGGCATCTTTTGGGATGATTTAGTATCGTGGGTTTGGTAGGGTCTACCTAGGTCACGTCGAAACACCAGGTAATCAGTCATCCTTTTAAATGAATTCTGTAATAAAAGAAAAAGTGAGTTATTTTCTGTTTTTAAAAGGATTAAAATTCATCTATTTGGGAAAGTCAAACATGGGAAGAATGACAGGGATGTTACTCTGAATATGAGTATGTATATCTTGCATCAGATCTAGAACATACATAGAATATGTAGCTAATTAGAAATTACAATGAAATGGTTTGTCTTAAGGAGGATAATACCAAACAAAAACAAAAAAACCATCACTGATAAGAATTTTTCTGAACTCATCCAACAGTTTAGCAATTAAAACAATATTTGTTCAGAACAGTCTTTTTCTGGTACTGTTCTAAAGAATTGTGTGAACGAGAAGTTAAGAAAGAAGCTTTTGTATGCAAGCTAGCCCTGCTCACTCTTTCCTAGGCAATGAGAATTCCCTACGCTTTTCCCCTTATCTTAACTCTGCCCACATTTCTGCCTATAAATTGTGTCTGTATTTTTATTTCTACACAGGCCAGTGTTTTCCTAGTACCTGATAAATAACTTTTTGTTTTTTCCTCTTTTCCTCTGGTTTCTTTCCCACTTGTATCCTAAGCAGTTCTGTAGTTATGCCTCTTCTGAAACTTTATTTCTTTTCTTTATGCTAATATAAAGGCAGCCCAAGATCATTTTACCACTCCCACAAAATAACCAAAGGCCCAACACTTGCATCCTCCCTTTTTCAAACTAAACCAAGCTTCATCTCTGGGATGCTCTTACCTTGAATCTTCTCAGGCTCACGATTCTCAAATCTCAAAGCCAAGTGCTCATACTTAATCCCATCCACACTCAACCTTTTTTTTCTCTGCAGTGGGTGCTGGGTGCATGTAAGGGCAAGAAATGATCCAGAATGGAACCCAGAAAGCTAGATGTAAATAGTTGTTCACTCCCTTACGTTTTATTAGCTACTTCAGTAGTCATTTGAGCATAAGGAATGTTGCACAAAGGGCTAGAAGGAAAATGGCAGCTGGAGAGTATTGCTTGCAGGAAGGTTACAGGGCCACCTTCCAGCAGCATCATTACTTAGACATTTACTTATCCATGATCACATGAGTTACACTGTTTTTTTCTTGACCTTCACCAAGACTACTGAATATTTCTTAATCCTGTTGAAAATTCTGTTTCACGTTTGCAGAATTCACCGAACAATTCCTTGGATAGTGAGAACTGGATGACATTTTTTACTCAAATTTAAAATATAAATCAGAGTAAATTTACTCAGGAAATAGGGCATTAAGTGTCCTTGAGAGGTCACATAGTTCATTCTCTTGTTCTAAAGCAGGACCAGAATAGGGGCAATATGCTTTTCTTCTCATCTTGTTTATCTAATGCAGCCATTCCCTTTTTCTTTTCTCTGCTTCTTCTTCTCCCCTCTTTTGTAAGCACAATGTCAATCAACTGATCTTTTCTCATCCTCTTTGTGTGCACTTCTTCATCCCCAGATGCCATCACATAGTCATGTTTCTCCACTAAAGTGTAAAAATCTGTTGCTGTTCTTTTCACAAACCCTTTCTCTTTGTTTTTCTCCCCTGTGCTACTTACATATTACTGCTCCGCATTCAGCTTTTGGCCAAACTCAAATGAAGGGCTTATTGGTTGCCCCACCTGACGTGCAGTCTGCTCATCTAGTTCCACTCAGCCAGACATCTGAAACTCAATTCATAATAGGTGGCAGCAGAAGTGCCATTATAAAGCATATTTGATAGGTGTAAGAAACAGACATTCACTCAGTATAATTAATAGTGTTGGAAGCATTAAAAATGCATGCCATGAAATGCCTAAAAGGTCTGTAACACCATTTGAGTCCTAAGATGGAAACAGTCAGCTGTATTTGATATGACTATTCGCTGCTAGAGGCCATTGTTATTCTATATTCATACTTAAGGTCTGCAGAGAAAGTGCTTTCAGGGCTGTGGCTCAGTCATTCAAGGCTCTGAGCAAGTACTCTATTTATTTCTGCCTTTACAGTCTGAATGGTCTTCTTTTGATCTAGCAATACATAGATTTTTTTTTGTAGTGTTGTGCTCTAAAATATCAAAGAAAGCAGGCCATTTTTCAAAAGCTCTTCTTTCTTTCTAGTTGCTTTTCTTTCATTCTTTTAAAGCCTTATCTTCTCATTAGATGAATTTGTTTCAAAAACGAAGTTGCCTGACTATCACAGCATAGGAGTGCCTTCTGGATCTGTTCCTGTCCCCTAGGGAATTAGTGATTATTTCCACTAAAACTTGAGCTGGAAAGAGAAGTTAATGTTTATCCTCCTGTAAACAATTTTCTCCTAGTTCTATGAAATGTGCATCTACGAATGTGGATTTTAGAAGCAATGAAATACTTGCATTAGGATTGTTAAATGTGTATATGATATTTTAATACTGACAATTTGGATTACTTATACAGGTAAACTCTACCTTCTATTTTATCTTTCATAAGAACTGCCTGATTTCATCCAAAAAGTTTTAAAAAGAGAGGTAAGAATTTTAAGAGGATAAGTACAGAGTCGTAATTTTATTTAGAGACTTTCACCTGTACCATTTTAAGACATACTGCATTTTGTATACACAGCACAGATACTGCTGCAAAATGGTAGAGTTTCTCTGTCCTTAATAATTGATTGGGGAAATTTTTAAGATAAAAGTAGTCAGTCAGTTTGTTATAGGAAAACTATATTTGGTTCCTTAATCTTACAAGATTTTTGTCATCATCTTCCAGAGGGCAGAGGATTTGGCAGGGTTCTAAACATGAATGGAAAGTGAACCTGGTAGTGGACATGCCCTATTTGCATATTAACCACTTTCACAGAAAAATAAAAAAGGAGTAAACAACAAAAAAATCCATAGTTACATCATGGATTTGCCAAGCAAAATTTTCCCAGAATTTTCTGCCGTTGCTCCTAGTCTTGCTTTTAAAGACACCAAAGAACAGAGGCCTTATGCATTAGGAAAAGATGAAGGAGAAGGGAGTGCAGCAGGGGGAACCAGAGCCTACAGCCGTTATAACGGCATCAGCAAATGGAGGATAAAGATTAAAGAAAATAATTTGTTTCCAAATTTGTTTTATTTTCAGTCACCTTTAACTGCTTGTTTTGACAAATGAAAATTATTTTACGCGTGAGACTTCCTTTTATTTTACTTTGTCTTAGAAGGAAGAGAGTTAACATATATACTTACCTGAGCTTGGAAAGAAGGACAGAAACATTCTGGAAACAATGCAGTCCTCAGTGGTGATCTCCAGTATTAGTTTTTATTTGTACAGTGCTATAAAGATTATTTCTGAATATATAGGACATCTGGAGCTGTTTAGGTTGTAAGATAATGAACAGTTAATGTTTGAACTGTGGTTTTCTATCTGGACCTATTTTATGAGAACTTGTTGGCCGCTGTGAGATAAGTTGATCTTAACTGCATTTCTGAAGGGCATATCACATTCATAATTAGCGTCATCAAGTCTCACATAAACTGTGAAAAATAATTGATAGTGTCAGCAGAGAATGCAAAGAAGGTAGTTCTACAGGAATATAGTTTCAACTCATTCTCAGAGGACAGTAAAGGAAGGTCAGCACTATTATCCATACTGTTCTAGTTTTCCTGATGCAAATGAAACTTGATTTTGCTGGGCTTGCTATTTAGCTGTATTCACATTTTGAATATGGTAGGTCTGTTGTAAATTCCTTTTCAGTTTGGCTACTAACCAATAACCAATAACTGATTAATTTTCAGACTCTACCCATTTTTCAGAGGAAGGAAACAAAGGTTATGGACCCGTTTTTGAGGAGCAACCCATTGATACCATCTATCCAGAAGAATCTTCAGATGGACAAGTTTCAATGAACTGCAGGGCTCGAGCAGTTCCTTTTCCTACTTACAAGTAAACTCTCTTATTTTGATTGTTACATCTTATTGTGTATTCTACTCAATGAATGGTTTGGGTTTTGATATTAAATGATTGTCATACCAAGAAAAAAAAAATGATAGATTTGCTATTTTTGGGTAAGAATCATCCTGGATTAAAGTTGATGAAATGTCTAGACAGTTTTGAAAATACTGTATTACTGTTGTGTTAAATGGTTTTGGCTTTTGAAAAGAATACTGACCCAGACACGAAAGATGAATAAGTGACCTTTAAGAAACACTTCAGAGGCTTTCTGCCTTAGGTTAGGAATCGCTGAGGTTCAAGTCCATGTTCTTCTTGGATCAAAATAGCTTTTTATCCCATTTTACTCCTAAAGAAGGACTGGTATTGAGCCTGAGTATCCAGTATTGCTTCTGCCACCAACTTGTTATAAAGAGATGCTCATGAATGTAACACAGTTAAGATTGCTGTCTACTTATACAGATCTACCTGTGACTAAAGGTAACTATAATACCACTTTTGAATCTCATCTCTAGCTCTGACAGTGTAAGTTTTTTCTGCATGGTATTTTGCTTCTTAACTTCTTTGTTCTCCCCATGCTTGAAAGATCTGGAAGCCACGTAGCAGAGTGGAGATTCAGATTCAGAACCTGTCAGATATAAGTAGCCATTACATTCAGTTCATCCAGCCTATTACTCCCTACCTGCAAATGTAAGCAGAGAATGATTAAAAGCTCTAACGAAATTTTAGGGTTCTTCCTTAAAGAAATAAAGTCACTCTGGAAAAACGATCTTGAATCTCTAGTGCTCTAAAACCATAGAAAAATACATATTTGATGTTGCAAGAGACCTGGGAGGATCTTTGATTCCCAACTTCTGGCTCCACAGTAGACCATGCAGAATTGAAACCGTGGCAGCCTTGTTGCTGTGACTGCAGCCCTGGGCAGTGTGTTTCAGTACTCAACCATTCTCCAACCCAACCTGACCCTCCCCTGGTGAATTTTCATGAATGATATATGCTCTCCATGTAAGAAGTCCAACAGAGCCTTGTGAAATTATCCATGTGAGTTTGGTTGTTTTGATTTACAAGTTAATAAATTCAGAACAAAACAATATTCCATGTTTTGTTTTTATTTTTACTCCTCCCAGCTGCACATTTTATGCAGTGCTTTTCTGATCTCTTTCTATGCGGCATAAGCTGTGCTCCTGACAATTATTCCTAGATATTTCTGGACAAAATATTTATTACTCATAATACAGACACCATATATCTCAAAAGATTGAACAAGAATGCCCCTAAGATCCTATAAAAGCTAAACAGTATTTATTGCAGGTTGTAAATCCTGCCTTTTATTTCCTTGCTTTGCCTTCCTTCTTGTTTCTTTTCATTCTTTCTTCTTTCTTTCTTCGTTGTTGTTGGTGGTGATAATGCCACTTTTATTATTACCTTCTTCTACGACAATTCGAATTTCACTTTACAAATGATTATTCTGTGTTTTTGACACGACATTTTAATCAGGAAGAAGCACATAATGGATGTATTCTCAATCTGAAAAAGCAGTGCCTGTCTTTAGCTTGGTACAAAAATCTAATCTACACTGCAAGACTTTTATGATTGTTAAATATATTTAAGTTGCATCTTTCCTGTTTGTGCTCAGAAGTTTATTTCCTTTCGAAGAAGATTATGTGCCCCCCCTGGTGGACATAGTAATGAGGAGCAGACTTCATTGATAACTCCTCTCGTAGTTTGAGAAGGGAAGTTAGAGCAGTAGAGTTTTACAAGGACTAAGATGGGAGTGTCTGGCAATTTTCCGAATATAGGAAACAGCTCTTAAATCAGTCGTGCCACTGTCATTGCACTGACTCACTGGCAGTTTAGGCTTTATGAAACATTTTCATTTCCTTCTGCAATTTTGCAAAAAAAAATCTCTTCAAAGTCTCACTTCAAAGGTGTGGAAGAAACATTTGCTTGGCCTTCAAAAGCTATCTGATGATATGTTTATGATTCCAGTGCCTGATTACTAGCTAGTTCACTGGCAGTCAGTTCTCTACTACCTGGACTGAGTTTTAAGGTACCTCCTATCTCTGAGAAGGCTGAAGCAGTCTGAGATTCTTATGTTTAGAATACCTATAATGTTCACAAAATCTTAATGAATTAATCTTCAAATTGTGATGCTTACTAGGTTTGTTTTTGGAGCCAAATCTTACATCTGTCTTTTTTTTTCTTTATAATAGGTGGAAACTCAACAACTGGGATATTGATTTAACAAAGGATCGCTACAGTATGGTAGGAGGCAGACTTGTTATCAGTAACCCAGAGAAATCAAGGGATGCTGGAAAATATGTCTGTGTAGTGTCGAATATCTTTGGAACTGTAAGAAGCAGCGAAGCAACTCTGAGTTTTGGATGTAAGCCAATGTTTATGTCAAAACCTAGAAACTTTATGGTTAACATGAAATGTCCAGTGTTTTTTCACTGCAGCGTCTTCTGCTTATATGTGCTGTAGCTGTATTACTCTGTTAAAAAAAAAAACCACAAACACACAAAAAAGCTCCCCTGCCTTTGCAGAGAACAACACAGAATCAGTTTTGTAAGGATTTTATATAGTTTAGCATTCAGCTGTCATTCCAACTCTCTTGCTGAATTAAGTTATTAATTGAATCAACTTACAACAGAACCAAGTTGTGAGATAATAATGCTCAAAGAGTTTAAACTGTGGTAGAACCGAAGGGGAAATAGTCACTGAAGTAAGACATCAGTAGTGACAAGTGGTGATCAGGCAGCGCTGTGGTGAAAGCACAAGTGGGATGCCTGCAGGAGGAGGGCATGGCACTTGTTACGAGGCTCATTCCCTGACTGCTGGGCTGTGGGAAGGCCCTGCCAGAGGACTTTTCTGTCAACTTCAAGCAGTCATGAGCTACAGTCATGAACTCATGCATATGTGCAGATGTAGACTGCAATCAGATGCATGCTGTATAAGAGACTGAAGTACTAAGTGAAGGCTAATGGAAAATTTTACTGAGTGAAGACAATCTGGGATTTTTATTTTATTTTTCCTTAAAGTACTTTTTTTTTACTGGAAATTTTTTTCATCAGAACCCAAAAACAATCTCACTCTTACCTGGTGCCCTGTGTGCCCTTCAGCAGAACAGTTTAACTCCTTAATATTTAACATCAGAGATGAACTGAAACGTTCTTTTTTTCTGCCACAAATTGTAATACTGTGGTTCTTCATATGTCAAGAAAGTCCAGGAGCAGTAAATAGTTATTTGAGTATCAGCTTATGTTATTTTAGCTTTTATCCTACTTGTTCAGGACTGGCATCATTGACGCCTGTTTTATAGAACTCCATGTCCCTCTACCACTGAATACAGCAGCAAATATCCTTCAAACTGAATATTTAGGTCATTTCCATTAGAGAGAAGTAACAGCCCAGACAGGTTCAATAAAATGGTAGCTGTGTGTCTTCCATTCTCATTTTTATGATCATCTGTAAAAAAATCATCCTTTGGTAATCAGAATGATAGTTATAAAAGAACTGAATTCAAAGTTGCTAAAGGTAATACAGAAAATGACCTTAAGTAGATTGTTTTGTTCTTTTGCTTCTACATAAACTGCTTGGAAAATGGAAAAAAAACATTTTTTTGAAGAGTTCAAGAAAATCTTGACCATCTGTTCATGAATGAGCCCTTTTATTTTTGTCTTACTGTCAAATCTGCTGAAAGTATGGAGCAAAAGTCACACTCTTGTAAACTTTGTTTCAATTAATCCATCTGGGAGCACTGTCTTTGGTAGATGTGGATTGGCCTCCAAGAATAAAATAGTTCTTTTTAGCAGCAGCTCTTTAAAGCCACTAAAATCTCTTTTTGCTTTTGTATGCATATGTATGTGGGAATTTTATCCTCCAGGAATATTCTGTGGCTTTTTTTTTTTTTTTTTTTGCTTTTTTTTTTTTCTGTGCAAAATTAGAAGCTGAAATACAATGGTACTTGCTGGAAAACAGTCTCATAAAAGTAAAGCACTGCAGTTTCATAGTACAGAAGCTGCAAAAGCAACAATGGAGAGAAATTTCCATTTTCTCTAGATGTTAGCTGTATGCTTCTAAGAGTGCAATACTTATGCCAATTCTAGCTAAAAATGAATTTCTTCAAATTAAGAGTTCATGGAATCATGGTTATTATAATTATTGAGTAATAACCAAGTAGTATTTATGCAAAGAAGACATCAAGACCCAATCAGAGTACAGAGCCGTTCATAAGTGAGAAGAAGGTTACAAATTACATCTCAATAATTGTATGGCATTCCTGCACCTGGCATAGATCATTCTATTTCAGTACTAACATACAGATGTTTTACTTATACAAGTTGCCTTTCCTATCCGCTGTCATTGAATTTATGGTGGTGACTGTCGTAAAGTTTCAAAGATTAGTCAAAGAACATCACAAAAAACAATAATTCTACACTTAAAATAGAAACTGAAAATATCTGAAAAAAAAAAAATAATAAAATGAAAAGCAGCAATAGATTTTTCTTTCATCAAGCCCTGCACTCTCCAAATACAAATAAGGATCAAAATAGCAAAAGATTTCTTTCTATTGATCACACAGCATGTTAATTTTTCTTCCCGTTTATGTAGCAGATTGTAAAAGCTGATCTTTACCAATTAAAGTAGAAATGAATAGCATCACATTTACAAGCTGATGAAAAGGTCAGTGATGAAGAAAGTAGCTGTTTGCAAAGGAGGATTAGTCAATCTCTAGAATCACAGAGTCCTTAGAGTTGAAAGGGACCTTTAAAGGTTCAATTTCTTCTTTATCAAAGAGTGATATTCCAAATGAATTGGGAGCCACTTGTGGAGGACTGAGCATGTTAAGACACACAACAAAATTATATTTAATAGTAATTAGAAACCCTTAAAATGGACTAATATTTCATGCATGCATTATCTAATATAAAGATTCAGATAGTCACTGGAAAGGTTTTATCTTCTAGTCATTTTGAACAGAAGAAAAACTAATAATTCAGAAACTGAAAAAAGGGTATTATCCGTAGAAGTTCACATAACTACCTAAGGGGAGAGTTTTCCCATACATTTGGCAAAGTGTTATGTCATGTTCTTCCTTGATTCTTGTAGCTGTTCATGTCTGAAGGCTACAATTGGCTTTGGAAGACACCTATCAAGTGTCTACTGGGTCTGTCTAACTGTGCATTGCAGTTATATTTGTGAATAGTACCTGTTTTCTACTTAATCTTTTTTTTATATATATGTAGCTTTGTAACTTTTCTTTGTTTCTGGGTGAATGCTTTTGAACTGAACTTTTAGTTCAATATCAGAATCATTCTTGGGAATGTAGAAGAAAGAACATTCAAAAAAGTTGAAGTAATCTAAACAACATTAGCTTAGATTGTATCTATGATAAAATATTGCATTCAGAAGCTCTGCACTTCACTGTTACTGGTATATTATTTACACTGCAGCAGTATTTGAAGCAGGACTCCAGTACTGTTGCAGGTTCACTGCACTTCCTGACACAGAGGTGTTTCTTTTATCTTTTTAGAATTTGTAGTCAGAATGACTAAAATAATGTAAAAAAAATTTTGCACTTGTTAATGACAGAGTTAAAATGAGCAAACTTGTCATAATCAGTCTACAGACGCCTCTGTGCCAGATATTGTTTTATTTCTATGTTTATTTCTACAGAGTGAAAATATTATAAAAAATAGGTGGGTTTTTTTTGTAGTGAAAAGCCCACCGTTTTCCTTCTTCACCCTCTTTTATACTAGATCTGGATCCTTTTCCACCAGAGGAGCATTATGAGGTTAAAGTACGAGAAGGTGTTGGAGCAGTGCTTCTTTGTGAGCCTCCTTACCACTACCCAGGTAATTCAGCCCAAAGAGATTCATTTTCTAATGCATAACAGTAGAAGACAAAATAAGATTTATTTCTAAAAGCTTCCTTTATGTTTAATTAAACAGTAACTCTTATAGAGCTTGAGAATTTCTCTTTAGATTTGATTTTGATCTTGAATGTATACTTGCGGTTGAATGTATGTAAAAGACAAGGTTGAATTCTCAGGCAGTTTTTGTTATTACACATCACATTACTAAAACTAATCTGGATAATTGAAGGTGGGCCTGACCTGCCATTCAAAAGATCCAATTATGTCTTTATGTCATTGCGTCATCCCAGACTTGCTGCTGCAGCTTCATTCTACCTAATGAACTCACCACAACATACTCCAGTTAAAATATTCTAAAGGTTTTTTTCCAAATCACAAGACTGACAAGGGCTTACCAGCTCCACAGTTGGATCAGGGCAAGACACAGCTTCACATCTCCTCTCCACCTCAGTCCATCTCCAGTGGAAAGGCTTGTTCTAAAGGGAACCAGGTGCATATTAATCTGCACTCAGGGAAGCAGCACTCTGATGTCCAGTACCAGTAGCTAGCTGGCTACTGAAATGTGCATATTCTCTCTTTCATAGCTATCTTTCCTGAATAAATGATGTATAAGCTGGAACTCAAAGTGAAGCAGTTCATATACAGAGGGTATTCCATGGTTTATGTAGCTGACACTATTATTATTGTGTTTTTATTTAATATTAACTAGAAAATATTTTCCTCCAGATGATCTCAGTTATCGCTGGCTTCTAAATGAGTTCCCAGTATTCATTGCTTTGGACAGACGACGGTTTGTGTCTCAGACAAATGGCAATCTCTACATTGCAAATGTAGAAGCATCAGATAAGGGAAATTATTCATGTTTTGTGTCCAGCCCTTCAATAACAAAGAGTGTATTCAGTAAATTTATTCCACTTATTCCACAGGCTGATCGTAAGTATTTATTGGAAATACTTTCTGCATACTACATTCTGTTTGTATTTTAACTTCACTCATTCATAAATATTTTAATCTCTTGCAAGAAGAATTAAATGGCAACTCCTAATACCTACTGCACATCTGTTCCTCAGTCTTTCGCATATAGAGAGGTCCAAATCATTGCCATCCACAATGAGAGCTCTGTGAAGGAAATCTCCCTGGATTCATTCTTTTCATATCATTGAGAACAGAGTTTTTCTCATCTCTTTTATCTGTGTTCATCTAAAAATCTTTAATTTCTTCTGTGGTCTTGGCATTGGTTCAAAAGGTTGTGACGAAAAAGCAGAAATTCTGTGTAGAATTTTATAGAAAGTTTCAGGATATTTGTTTTCAACTCTGTTGAAATATCCTTTCCAAGAACTCTGTGTCTCACCAGGCAAGCCCCCGAGACACCTTTTTCGTTTTGTTACTAGATTGTTCTCTGCCATTTCATAAATCTGTGTGTTTTCTACATGGTAATCAGAATCCTTTCTTCAACTTTAGACAGTCACTAGAGACTCGTGAACTAATCATCAGGATTTCAGTGCCCCTTTTATTGGTTAAATTTCCTTTATTACAGTGAAGAGGTGTGATCAAATGTGGGTATTACAAATCAGTGATCCTTGTCCAAATTGTCCATATTGGAACATCATACTGTAATCTTCACCTAGAGCTATAAAAGGAGTCCCACAGATATCACACTAGGTAGATCTGCTTACATTACGTACTTGTACCCTTCTTAAGCTGTAGGTTTGCTGGCTGTTGCTCTTTCGTACCATTAGTGAGAGACTATAGAGCTTAGATTTGCACTAATTAAAAATACTTCATCCAGTAAAAGAATCTGTAGAAAATAAAGGCTCAGGCTTTTTATTTCTATTCTTTCACAAGACATTGTCACAATTTAAATGATAATGAATTAGTTTTGTTAAATTATTGTGTTGTAAAGAAGTGTTAATCGTTAGTGTCCAAACATAACTGTTTGCTGAGTGAAATAATTCTGTCTCAATACCGCATGTTCTGTGCTAAATCAGATTTTATGGATAGCCAGGCTATATGTATTGTAAGGAAGGATTTTGTCTGGATTTTTACAATGGGTTTTCTTGAACTGTAGAAGTTGCAATAGTTTTGTCTACCACATCTCTTCTGAGAATCTCTTGTTTTCATGTTAGGTGCCAAAGTGTATCCTGCTGATATCAAGGTGAAGTTCAAGGACACATATGCTCTCCTGGGGCAAAATGTGACACTGGAGTGTTTTGCTCTTGGGAAGTAAGTGTGTTCAAAAATATTGTAGAGCACTGTTTGCTTTCATATTTCAGAAAAATAAAATATGTTTCATCATCAAATACTTTTTTGTAGTCTGCAATTTAACAGCCACTTCTAGAACATGCTGATTTGTTCTTTACTGTACCTTTTCAAGTCCGGTTCCTGAACTCAGATGGAGTAAATACCTTGAACCTATGCCAGCCACTGCTGAGATAAGCATGTCTGGTGCAGTTCTTAAGATCTTTAATATTCAGTATGAAGATGAAGGACTTTATGAGTGTGAAGCTGAAAACTATAAAGGAAAAGATAAACATCAAGCAAGAGTTTATGTGCAAGGTAGGTAGAAAAAAATTATTCTTCATGTTGCATGTTGCTTTTACTTATATTGGAAGTATCTGTGTTTTCATCGTGGACTCATTGCATCATCCTGGCACACTGCTGTTAGAGTTAATAAAACAAAATCAAAATCCCTACATAGAATATCAAGAATATCAAGCATTCATGAATTAATTAAACAGCTCAGTTTGCCTGGTTTTGGTAGGTCTATATTTACTTTGATAGCATTATTTGTTACTGTTAATATATTTGTGCATAATGGAATATGCTCAATGAAAATTAAGTAAGTGATTGAGAACAGTTGAAGTGAAAGAACTACCAGAATGAAAAAATAGGCAATTAAATTTGTTGTGCCTTTTTGTTTCTGCATTTTGTCCTTTATGTCTTAGCTCTGTTTTGCATTAGCTACTGTCATTTCTTCATACCTTCAGCCTCTGTCCCTTCCCTTCACACATTTGAATAAAAAACAGACCAAAAAGCACTTATCCTACTGCTATAGTGGAATCTTCAAGTAGTCTCCTTGACTAAGAATTATGCTATAAATCTTTGGCTTGAGAATATTGTCCATAACATCTGAATTGCATTCAGAATATTTCAGTCACATTTCACTGGCAATAAAGAACATCTTCTGAGTTAAGATCCTCAGTTAAACTCATGAACTCTGTGGAATAAATGAAAATAGGCATGAGAAGATTGTTACTGATTGCCATATATTAGCATAATAAATTAATTCAGTTGCTTGACAAAGACAAAAATACAAGGACATTTCAATATTATTAAGTATATTTTCTGAACCAAAAGAATATTTTTCTTGGATGCCCATTCAGAACATATCTAGATTTGCACAAATCCATTGAACTGACATTTTTATGACACTACTGAATAGTGTGCTTGTTGAATAATCTGCAGGTCAGTGTAAGTGGTAACATCTTACATCTTCTGGACATTTGTGAACCGTTCTTACAATTCTGTATATTTCTGCTCATTAAATGAGTTGCAGCTGTTTTGAGTCTACGTGGTGAAAGAAAAACAATTCATTCTTTCCTGTGCTAGCATATTGATTCAGTGTTATCATCCCTGTCTGCCCGGTTAAGTATTATGGAATTAATAGATTGTAATGCTACTTAAATACACATCTATATTTACTAGGTATTGTGTTTTGTTTTTATTCTTCAGCCGCTCCAGAGTGGGTAGAACATATCAATGACACAGAGAAGGATATAGGCAGTGATCTCTACTGGCCATGTGTAGCTACAGGAAAGCCTATTCCAACAATTAGGTGGTTGAAGAATGGTGTCTCGGTAAGTTTATTGCCATAGGGAACGCAAGATTGATAGGCTAGCTGATGGAAATGATTTTTTGAAGCACACATTATTAAAGGGCAAAAGAAATTGAATTATAAGTATACAAAGATCTGCTGATTCCCCCTGTGCTAGTGATTAAAGTCTATTTTTTTCTAGTTATATGTCAGTCTTTTTGTAAGTTTTGAATTACATTTTTTCACACTATTTAGTATTCAGCTCTGAATTCTGACCTTGTCTTTTGACTACATGTCTGGGGTTGAATTTTCCCTTTTTTCTCCAACCCATTAGAAGAAACTGCTGTTTTTTCTCTGTTCTGGATGAAAAGAGTTATCAGCTTCTCTCCAAAAATAATCCTTTTGTATCGCATTAAACATGACAGCATCTTTAAAAAAAGTATGAAAGAATAAGAATGGAGTCAATGCAGACAAGAAGTAAGAATCATTTAAAAATGATCAGTGGTCTTATAATGTAATTTTTCACATTTTTTTTTTCTATTGCAAAATAATGTGAAGTTTAAATGAATGCCACTTGATAATTGTAGGTTATTACTGTGATTTATTTTTTTAACAGAGTAGATTTTCTGTCCAGATATTTCAGAAATTTATTTAATATCCCTTTCTTGTACTGTGTGATGTGCTATTAAAGAAGAGGGCACAATACAAGACTGCATTTGTGGAGATGCAGTGATGCTTGTCTTGGCGTGCAAACAAAAGAAAACAAAAAGGCAGAGTTGTTTTGGCTGCATATCTTAAGAAAAATGTGGACTGGAAGGAGAACATGGATGTCATGATCTGCCATATGGAGATGGCTTATATTAGAAAATAACAATGTTGTTTTCTAGCTTCTGCACTTACTACAAACAAGTAATTCTACAAGCAAATTACTTGACAGTCCCTACTGAACTTGGCTTTCACTCATAATTTACATGCTAGATTTCAGAAAACATGTAATTCGTCAGTAATGCGCCAGGAGATTATATTGTGTGTTAATGCTGTGAGATGATTTCCAAGTGGAAAATAGCAAAAATATTTCAATTGCTTTGATAATATATCTTGATTCTAAATCAGATAATTTTTAATCATGTATTTTACTTAGCTCAAAACAAAGATTCCTTGTAGAAAACTGATTTTTTAAATCATAGAATCATAGAATTACCCAGCTTGGAAAAGACCTTGAAGGTCAAGTCCAACCACAGCCTAACCATAGTACCCTAACTCTAACAACCCTCTGCTAAATCATATCCATAAGCACCACATCCAAACGGCTCTTAAACACATCCAGGGATGGCGATTCAACCACCTCCCTGGGGAGCCTATTCCAGTACTTAACTACCCTTTCTGTAAAGAAGTGTTTCCTAACATGCAACCTAAACTTACCTGGGTGCAACTTGTGGTCATTTCCCCTCGTCCTGTCACTTGTCACCAGTGGGAAGAGACTTGCCCCACTCTCACTGTAAGCACCCTTCAGATACTGGAAGAGAGTGATAAGGTCTCCCCTTAGCCTCCTTTTCCCCAGAAAATAAACCAGTACAGGGAATATGAGTCCTCTTTTCATATAAATATTTCTGTATTTTATATAATCTTAATTTTCCACTACTTCGTGCACTCCAATTGACTTATATACATAACAGTGAGAATGTAACAGATTTTTTTAAAGTCTTGCCAGTGCCTTGATGTTACATGAAGTAATCTCTTCTGAACAGTTACTGAAAAAAAGAAAAAGAAAAAAAAAAAAAACAGCAATGGGGGGATGGATGGGAATTCTTCAGCATATATGATGAATACATTGTTTCACTGATTTTATGTTTTAGTTCCGGAAAGGTGAACTACGAATTCAAAGCCTGACCTTTGAAGATGCTGGCATGTATCAATGTATAGCAGAAAACACGCATGGAATTATTTATGCAAATGCTGAACTGAAGATTGTGGGTGAGTGAGATTATTTGCTTTATTTAGCAGTGTTATTTGCAGGCATTGTTTAGTAACAAAGTACTGTGAGGATGAAGGAATGAACCCTCCTTGAATCTAGGTGAGATGGGGATTATTTGAGCTCTTTAGACAGGTTTTGGCAACAGTAGGACCAACCAAGTTACTAACTTATGGAGAATGTTTACTGCATTTTTTCTGATGTTTGCCTGCTGTTGTTACCACACAGAGGAAATGATAACACAGAAGTTATACTTAGCACATGGAGTTGTTGACTACTTGGTCAAGCTTGCAAAACAGGTTGATAAGTGTTTTCTATTTTAGTCATTTATTCACTCCTCTGTTGGGCAAAATTTGCTTTTTTCAAAGCCATGTTGCTGGGCACCAGGCCTTTCAAACTCTTCCTCTTTACTCTTGCCTTTGGTTTTGCCTTCTCTGGACCATTAAGACCAGTTGCAATTTTTGTGTGCAGTATAGCTGTCCCATTTGATACTAGGATAGTTATTAATCCTGTGTATTTTCTAAAGCATTGTTCTGTAGTCGAAAGTTAGACTTTCAGATCCAGAGGCCTACAATAGGCCTACACAGACCTAAAATAATTTCCTACTTTTTTTAGTGATGCCATTAGAGCAGGTGTGGTGGCTACTTGGCATGGCTTTCATAATAAATTTCCCTGGAGCAGTTACCTTGGGTTCTTTCTGTCTCATGGTTGTATCCAGATTTTCTGGATCTGGATCTAAACTGTTTTTGACTTACCCAACACATTTCACAACAATACTTTGTCCTTTGCTTTTCTTCCATTGCCATGTACTCAGTACCAGACTAGATTACCCAGAAAGGAGCACTTTTTGCAAGAGGATTTTCAAGCATACTGATTGATAAGATGTGGGTGTTTAAGCAGACTTTGTACTATCCTAATTTACTAATAGCTGTATTTCCCCAAGCTCTGCATGGATTTGCTGACATGGTTAACAGTGATGGTGCACTAAAATACAAAGTAACTAGAAGTATTTTTCTCATGTTTTATTATAAATTCAGAGAGAATTAGTAAGCACAGCTCTGATCTAAGGTATGTTAGTGTGGTGCTTTCTACTCATTACTGTTGTACATGTCAGAGCACGCCTAGGATAGTTGGTCAAAGAGAAAGCTGCAAATAGAAGGGAACAACCTTTAAGTTGTTAGACGGGCTTAGAACCACAGAAAAGTAAAAACGATGTGTTATTTGAAAGTCTGATGGAGTGAGATACTTCTTATAGAAGTGGGCCTCTAGGAATCTAAATTTTATTAGGACTGATCAAAAGGCCTTTGAAAAGAAGTAGCTTTCCATTGATTTCAGTTGGCTTTGATCTTGTTAGATTAAACTTCGAAGTTCATAAGTGAACAAAAATAAACTTATGCTGTAACACAGTATTAGATCTAAATGATTTTTGCTGTTTCTTTTAAATCACTGTCTGCTTCTCATCACATCTCTGTATCATTAATATTTTTCTCACTGGTCTGAATATTGGACATTTGTATACAATTCAATATTTCATTATTTCAATATTGCATTCTTCAGAAAATTCACTAACAGCAGTACTCGTGTTAAATTTTGTTTTCAGCTTCACCTCCTACTTTTGAACTGAACCCTATGAAGAAGAAAATCCTAGCAGCTAAAGGGGGGCGTGTAATCATTGAATGCAAACCTAAAGCTGCTCCCAAGCCAAAATTCTCCTGGAGCAAAGGAACAGAATTGCTTGTAAATGGGAGCCGGTTAGTATTGATTGTTAGTGAACACTATGAGTCTTAAAATGCTGCCTTGTATTTTTATTTAGTATGCAAGCTAGTTCTTATTTTTGCAGAGATCATTGGCAAGAGCATGTATAATTTCAGGAAAGTGATACACCTGGCACTGTGGGTCCAAAGAGCTAGCAGGGCATGCATGGCATGAAGCTTTAGCCAGTGTGGTTGGTGCTGTTCACATTTCAAAATTGAATTGTATCACAAAACTGTAAGAAAAATATTTTAATGACTACTGGCAAATGAAAGTAGACCCTCTTGCTCCAGCAATATAAGGCATCTAGTCATGCCTCAATCTATTTAGATATTTTTGGGCTATAGGAGTGTTTATATATGTAGCAGTCAGGCATGAGATTCCAAGATATTTTTGTGGTATCTTTCAGCTTAACGCAATTCTTACTGTAAGTATTTCTTTCTGATCTAAATGCCAAAATTTTCTTGCTCTAATGCTTACACTTTCAATAGCATACATATTTGGGATGATGGGAGCCTGGAAATTATCAATGTCACAAAGCTGGATGAAGGCCGCTACACCTGTTTTGCCGAAAATAACCGAGGAAAAGCTAATAGCACTGGTGTTCTGGAAATGACAGGTAAACCTCTGCTTTGCATTTGTTTTGGGGAGAATCCTGCAGTTCAAAGTCGCTAATTTTCACTCTCAGCATTGCAGTACTTTTGCAAGCCATCTTATATCATCTTCCCTTTATAAATTAATGGAACTTTAAACAATGAGTTGTGGCTTTTAAAATGTGTTGCTTAGAAGAAACTGGGTGTATGTTTCATGACAGAGACTGAATGTCAGTTTCCAGGAATTATTAAATCTGATCCATTAAACTGTCATACTGTGATGGACTCATTCAAGATCACAGTGGTTTATCTCAAAAATGGATGGAGGACCATGGTTAGAAAAGAGAAATGGGGCCCTTATTTGACCGTCTTTCACTTTTTCTTTTTTTCTTTTTTTTTTGACAAGGTGAGCAAGCTTGAGAGGTCATTGCAGTTAAATAAATATAGATTAAATTTGTGCAATAGGAGCATGTAGACATAGGGTTGCATTACTAAATTCTCTTCACTCACAGGTATTATTATTTGCTGATTGAATACTGATATCCCTAACTATTTTAAATCTGATGTCAAGTACCTGTAGAGCACAAGCAGAAAGTGTGGCATTAGTGAACAGCTGTGTCTACCAAGTCTCACTGACAGTAGGACAGTTGTTTACTTTTTCAATGTCTGTTCCAAAAATCATGCTACACATGGAAGCTTAATACCACAACTTTGAAGCACTGACTTAAGAATGAGTCTCTGTCTTCGGATCAGATGAAATCATTTTTTTCCAGCTGATTTACTGTACCAAATGAAAGGGTATTGTAAGAGTTTATTTTGATTAATCAAGTATGCTTCATGTTTGCTTTTTTATCATCTTGTGTAGTTTCACATGTCTTGGCATTAGTCTCAGTCATAACTTTTAAAATCAGGATGAACATTTGCACAGTAAATCTGACAGTGGAACTCTTATACCACGTACCTTCACATGGTATAAACTACCTATAAAGAAGTTTCCAGTCTTTGAGTATTCTACTCCATCAGAAAAGGAATTTCAAAGGACTAAGATGCCTCCCTTGCATCACCACAGAAACAAGATGGTCAAATGATATATTTTAAAATTGCATTGACATGGTGAATAATAATGAATATTGACAAAATATACTTTGAAAATGGCATTCTGAAGCACTTTGTGTGACCCATAAAATTTTTAAGACATTGCTTGTGACTACAGGAAATTAAAAAGTTAAACTGAAGCTGACACACACTGTAAAGTTTGATGGCCTTTGATGGCTGTTTGTTCACTGCTTCTTATCAACTTCTTTAATTAATAGTCCTTAATATAAAGACTTAGAAATTCACTGATGGTAGAATCAAAGAAAGAATGAACAGGTATAACATTAGAAAACATTGTGTATCCTAAAACAAGTCCATAGCTAGGACTTTAGAGATCAGATGTTAAAAGGTTGCTCCAGTGCATCATGATGCTCCATTCTGCGATATGTTGTGACATCCTCACAGTCTCAGCATTAAGCACGTTTTGGATTACTAGGGTAGAATCTGGGAAGTTTTTTCCTCATCAGAATGACAAGAAATACGTTTATTGGGGTTATTTTATGGTTATGTGTGTGGTTAGGTCCTTTGAAGCACACAGAAACCTGGATCTTAATTAGGGGCAATAGCTTTTTTACTGTCATCTTCCACGATCTGGTACACCCTGTATTTGTGAGAAAGATATTACATGTCATGGTATGAGTAGTAGGTCAGAGGATGGCTTAAGTTGGAAAGGACCTTGAAGACTGTCCAGTTCCACTGCTCTGACACGGGAAGGGTGAACTAGGGTGAACACAGACAGAAGTAGGGTGGCCAGTAGATCAGGCCATCCAGGGAACTATCCAGCCAGACCTTGAATGCCTCCAGGGATGATGTTCAGTGTCTTTTTATTGTTCAACCATTTTTAAGAGAAAAGGAATGTACCAGTGATTCCCTTCCAGGACTGTGTTAATTTACCATATGAATTTGATGCATGTACCAAGATCTCTAGCAAGCATCATGAACTCTTGCCATTTTCTGTTTCTATAATGATGCTTTTCTGGGAGGTGTACAGCTTTCCTCCTTTTCTTGTATTCTTTTTCCTTCCACACGTAGCTGTTTTCATAGTTTGTTACACATCCCTTATATTGCTTCACAGCAGATAAATTAAGGTCTCCCTGTGATGCTGTAATGGAATTCTGACTCAGCCTGACAACTGAATAGAAATTTCCACTGGTTAAGGAGACTTACTTTAAACCTTAAGAAATGCTGTAATTAAAACAAGAAATTCAGCACAAATCGCATAAGATTCATTACGTATCTTCTTTCTACCTGAAGTAGTCAGTGAATAAAAATAGCTTTACATAGTTAATAATGTGATTCAGAGTCTGAAACAGCCATTTTCAAAGGGCAGCTAAATACGCATGAGGCATTTCAGTTGTAGAAGTTTTCCTTTGTTCTGTTTAATTTGTTTCTTTCAAGCATAGCTGCACGAATAACACGTGAAATGGAGTGGAGGGAGTAGTTTTATAGATAATCAAACAGTTACTGAGCTGTGTTTGCATTTGAATAAATATTTATTGGAATTTTCCATGTTTGCTGTTAACTTCACAGAAGCTACAAGGATTACTTTAGCACCACTGAATGTTGATGTCACCGTTGGAGAGAATGCTACCATGCAATGCATTGCATCCCACGATCCCTCATTAGACTTGACATTTATTTGGTCTCTGAATGGCTTTGTAATAGACTTTGAGAAAGAACATGAACATTATGAAAGGAATGTCATGGTAAGATACTCTCAGTCCTTATTTAGTTTGTGAAAGCCTGGTTTTCTTTATTGTGAATAGCTGTTTTACTTTTTCTATTGTGTGTCCAAGTCTGTAAAAATACAATAAGCTAAGAATACAGCAGAAAATTACAATGTTGGCACCTTCTAGACATGTAGACACTTGCAGATGGATACCTGAATTCAGATATTCAAATTGACATGAGCATTTTGGTACTTCAGCTAAATGCCACCCTGATGAATAGTGAATATAACTGGTAAGTAGGTAACCTGATAGTAAGCAGGGTGCAGATTATCTTGAAAAGGCACGCACATGTATTCACTTTAACTTGCCCATGTTTTTCTCCTCAACATTTCTGGAATTTGGCACAAGACTGGACCAGATGGTGGGTAGGAGTCAAGCAGTCTGTAAACACTGAGCGAGAAGAGTTTGTGTGAAGTCTAAACAAGTTAATACAAAGACGCTCATTTTGGCACATATGAAGACGAATTACAAACCTTCTGTGTTTGCATGTATGGATATTTCTTTTCAGTCTTCTGTCAAGCTTATTCAAAATTAATACCTTGAGCAGAAATCCTTTCTAGTGATAAATTGTGTTATTCAACAACAACCTCAGAGTGGTTGCCGAAAGTGTATTTATTTATTCTATTCTGAGTTTAAATGATATAAAAATATTCAAATTTTGACACAGATTCTTCTCATGCTCCAAAGAGGATCTGGAGATGTGAAGAGAAAAGGCTGTTAACAACGCCTCTAACGTCAGTATCTTCAAAATTATCTACCTTGTCACAGTCCCTCCTGCGGAGTCCTAGAGCAGCAATGTTACTTGATCTTTCAGTAGAGAAGAAATTCTGTTTATTTTGTTGTTTTTCAATTTCTATTTATATCCATGTGAGGAGATATTTCAGGCATTATTATTTTATTCTAATTTGGAACAAACCAGTTCTTAAAAGGCTCAGGGTTATCTTAGTCTACTTATTTGCTAAGTTGTAAACCTCCCTAGGATGTCACCTTGTTCTCTATCAGTGAGAGAACAAGTCTTTGTCCAAAAAGCCAGTGTAGCTATGCTAAGCTCAGATGAAAAATACTGAAACTCAAAGATACAAAGTCTTTTCTGTGACTAACTCCAATTTATGTCCAAACTTAACAGGGTACTATGCAAGTAGAAATATGTATTATATGTTGCTTCACAAGTGACAAACGATGAAGATTTACACCAGTTGGTTTTTTTGTTTGTTTGTTTGTTTGTTTTTTTAATAAAAAAAAAATACTGCATATGGCTGTTATGTCACACTTTTGATAAGTTTCTGTTCCCACATAGATGAAGAAGCTTTGGTCACCTTCTAGTAGCATTAGCTTTCCCTTAGCTGAAGACAAGAATGAGCCCGAGTGACAGTCAAAATAAGAGCTCAAAGAGTAAAGCCTTCTTTCAATATATTCTATGTAAAAGGAACCACTCCCTGTTTTGTCCTTTTTTATTTATTTTTTCTTTTTCTTTTTTTTTTTTTTTTTTTTTTTAGTTGCTTATAACCACTTATAAGGAATCACACAAAGAAATTGTGTTCCACTTTAGAGCAAGTCTGACAATAGTAGATGAAACAATAATTTTGATGTGGAGGAAAGGTGAAGCTGTCTTTATCAGAGGACTGTAATGCAAGACTGTGTAATGCAAGACCCTGAACTTTCTGCATCTGCTTATCAGGCGTTTAACAAAAAATTTCTGTCATTGACATACACTTCTGGGTTTTCACCTTAACAGTGAAAGTAGAAGGAAAATCAATATGTAAATACATATATTTAGGAATTTTATTTGGAAATTTAATCCCAAGTTGGGGCACTTTCTACCAAAACACTTCAAGTGAATGAGTCTGGGGCTAAATATATGCTTCAGTAAGTGTGCAAGGCCATAATTCTTTCTGCAGTTTAACTTAATGTTTAGGCTTACAATCTCATCTTTCAGCTATAGATAGTGGTCCTGGATCACTGATCCTAAATTCTGACTGTCTCTCCAATATCTTAGACACTGTGCTGAAGTTACTGATTTTTAAAAACAAATTAGCCTACTTTGTTTCTATGGTCTGGAGACAGAAAGGGAGAGGTCATTCACTTTGTGTAGATGTTGTGCTAGATGTAACTTGTCTCTTTCAGTAGATTATAGAGATATGTACTTCACAGGATACAGAAGTAGCTGAGGTGTGACTAACTCTTAATTCATTTAGACAGCTAAGTACAGTAAAACCAAACATCAGTTCCTTTATTTGTCAAAGTGTAACTCTGTTTCCCTGAGGCAAAATTCTTAGTTTGTGTTCCTTTTGCACATGATCAGTACTGGTATAAATAATTGAAACATTTATTTTAACTTTCTGTGGCCTTACTTCCGTGCTTTCAAATGCAAATCAAGTGCAAGTAATTTCTGTTTCTCTTCCAAAGGCAACTCAGTCTTCATCACTCAGGATAGAGGGGGCAGTAGGATGGCATTTGATGTCTGTAGTCAAGATATGTAATTATTTCAGGGTTCAGGAATTAATAATGTAGAAGAATTGGGAAGAAAAAAAAAAAGAAAAAAAAAGGAAGGGCCACAATATACATGTTTATGTAGGGTGTAATTAAGAGGAATATTCACTTTAAACATTAAACTCTGTTTCATGTATAATTTTCTAATAGTAAGGTGCTTTTTATTCCCCTTCACATGAGAGCAAAGGGTTTTCCTCCTGTCTACAGCTTATGTACCTCTGGTAGTTCTCAGCTGAAGTCACTGGGTGGCAGGTTTGCTCAGGCTTTCTCGGGTGGAAAGGCATGAGCTGCTGCACATTTGTCAATACAGCTCTAATTTTTGTATTGCCGCACAACTCTTCTCAAACATGAAAGAAATAATATATCATTGTGAACACTGCAGTCACTGGATATGTAATGCATTCCCTCTATGCTATAATTTCCTGTTAATGAAGGATCCTAATCTGTCTTCCTGAGAATACTGCTAATAATTTGTGGTGAATCGCAGATCAGCTTGATAGAGCTGCAGTATTTCAGTTCTCAAAAGAGTTTTGATATTGTTGTCACATAAACACTCTGACATGAGAATGAAATTCATGTAAATACTTGCATAAGTCTTTTTTTCTTTAAATGGAAGCTTTGGTAATGACACCATTTATTGAAGGCAAAGCTAATTTGCATTACATTAGTACTAAGACTGATTTATCAAAAGAATGCTTCTCAATGCTGTTTTGATTTCACATGACCAAGTGTGACAGTGATATTTGAAATGAAAAATACATCTACTAATTGGTTAACTTTCAAAGAATCAAATGCATTCTTCAAAATCTTATTATTAAATTGCTTGCTTTTGACTTTATGTTTGTTATTTAATTGAGGAGCAAGACAGTAACACATCCTTTCAAATCCCATACAGATGTAGTGCTTCAAGTAATCAGGAAACATCTGATGTCTGGTCATTTGTTATCTATGGATCTTCTTTTTGCCATGTATATTTAAAGACTGAAAGACCTACTTTTAAAATATATTGGAAAATACTATACATGACCCAAACAAATGTATTATTTTGATT
This sequence comes from Coturnix japonica, assembly GCF_054131305.1. Classification (NCBI taxonomy): domain Eukaryota; kingdom Metazoa; phylum Chordata; class Aves; order Galliformes; family Phasianidae; genus Coturnix; species Coturnix japonica. The sequence continues at coordinate 25,893,315 of NC_140663.1, forward strand.
TTTAGTTTATTACAGAACATTCTCTTTAGAATGTGAAAGTGAAGCTGTATCATTGTATTTTTAATACACTTTTGGAACATGCTAGTCCATTTGTATAGATAAGAGGTACTGTATAACTTAACTCTCCCTTTCCTTCACTTTCCCTTTTCTTCACTTAGGAATTCTTTACCTTACCAGGAGCTGTAATGACTGAGTTTCTTTTATAGAACCTTTGCTATGAGATCCCAGGCCCAGCTCCCTGGTGGTGGGCATTGTGTAGCATTTCAATCAAGTAAAAAGTTGTCGCTAAATGAGAAGCACAGTATGAGTTTGTGCTGACACACCTCACTGTCATGACTGCTACAGAGCAGGAATTAAAATCTACTGAATCCATACTGACTCTGAAGTCAGGCCCCTGCATTGTGCTCTCCAGTGTTTCCGAAGACATGACAGAAAGGTGACAAAGTATGTCTGGTGCAGAACTTGTAGGTCTTGTAGCTCAGGATCTCTTTGCTTTTGAAGTTGCTTCTGAATCTAACTTGTCTGTGTATAACTACAACAGTATAGACTGGACTTCACTGTATTCTCAAAAGTTACTGGTGTCTTTTTCCACTTATGCAAATATTACTCACCTTATTCCTCTTCAAAGTGCAGAAAGCTTTGCAGTCTTTGAAGACCACATTCATAGTACTCTGAAGATGTGTGGCCAGACAGCAACTGTATATTGAGGTAAATCACACACAAAAGGGCCTATTTCTTTACCTTGACTGGAAAAGGTGGTTAGTTCAGATACCAACATCCACACTGTGGATGTATAAAACTGGTGAGATGAATTCTAGATTGAAGACCAAAAAGGAGAGTTATCCAGAACAGACATTTTTGTACACCACACACAGATTAAGTTGGACTGCAAAAATCCTATTAGATGAATATAGCTTAGTATCTGTTTAGTTTTTCTAAGTTATAATTTGCTGAGAATGGTGATTCCCTGCTTGGGCATAGTAGACAAAATTATTTTACTGTATGTTCCTGCTTAACAAATTACTGAATAAACAGTTTCACTGTATAAATCCGTCCTTTACACTCCACTGCAGGAAAAAAAAAAAATATATATATATATATATATATAAAGGTTTTCTTTTTTTTTTTTTTACTTTTTTTTTTCACTGGTAATCCTCCTTGCAGAATGTTGAGCTTAGCTTCAGCTGTATGAGAGAAAATCAATAGAAAACTCAGGAGGAGAACTGAAGAATTAGAATATCGGGGGAGTAAAAGGTTGTTCATGAAGCATGGCCAACCAAATCATCTGAGCTCTTGATTTTTCTGAATAAAAGTCCCAGAACTCTCTGAAGGCACTGTCTCAACCCATTGCTACCAGTGTCTTAATGCAGCAGGGAGACACTTTGGACATGAGTAAGTTTGAAGTCAAATTTTTCTCTAGATTTCAGGGAAAAAAATCTTAATAATAATGTAGTGCATGGAATGGGATGGATGGAGCCAGTGGTTAAAATTAAGGAGGGGTAGGAAAGCAGAAGACATAGTGCTGAGGGTGAAGCCAACAAGCAGTTAGCTCCAACAGAAGGCACTGAGGAAACATATTATTAATCTACAATGCTATTTCCAGCACTAACTGTTAAACAGTCTACAGAAATGTAGTCTATGTAAAAGGATAAGATATGCCAACTACTGTTCTAGAATTTAAAAAAAGAAAGTAACTTTATATGATTGTGAGTCCTCACAAACTGCCCAAATCCATGAGAAATATCTACATCGTTCTGCCAAAGACAGAATCTGTGAAAAAAATGTAAATTAGCATCAGGATATAAGTCTATATAGTAAACTGTAAACAGCATCAGATCTTGTCTAATATCCAGCCGTGTCCATCAGGTATTATAGAGTCATAGAATCCTTGGAGTTGGAAGGGACATTCAGAGGTCATCTAGTCCAGCTCCCCTGCAGTGAACAGGGTCACCACTGCTAGAGCATGCTGCCCAAAATTTCCACTTCTCTGGGCAACCTGTTTCAGTGCCTCACCACCCTTACTGTAAAGGATTTTTTCCTTATATCCAAATTCTTTCGTCAGAGAGTGATGAAACACTGGCACGTGCTGCCAGGAGAAGCTGTTTATGCCCCATCCCTGGAGATGTTCAAGGCCAGATTGGATGAGGCCCTGGGCAGCCTGAGCTGGTGGCTGGCAACCAGCCCACAGCAGGGGTATAGAGCTAGATGTCTCTCTCAATTCAAACCATTCTATGATTCTGCTTAAGTTAAACAGGACTTGAAAAAGTCTCACGAGTTAAGTACTACCCATAGAAATATAGTTTGTAGTTGATTGTGAATTTTCTTCATCAGCCATAGCTATGAGCCATGAGTACAAGTGAACAAGTATCTAGACTTTTCTTTTTCCTCTTGGAAGTGAAATAACAGGGCACGATACCACAGGGGTACTGGTACAAAGCAAAGTATCCTGAGGCATTCACAACAGTGTGCTGAATGGGAAAGAATAATGTGTTTGTTGGAAGTATTTCCTAGTCCACATTTCAGGGCTAGAATTAGCACTGTTCTTCCTTTACATGTAAGTATAGTTCACTGAAGGAAGAGGTTCTTTATCGGGAATGGCTATCATTATCCTGCTGATTTTTTTTATTTAACCATCATTTTTTGCCAGCTGTGGCTTACAAAATAAAGTGAGATAAGATCTTTTGTGAACATGATAGAGACACTGGAACTGCATTGATGTTTTTGTCCCTCTGTTTTCTGTTATCTCCATGTCAGGAAAATAGCTGTAATCACATTTACATTAACATTCATCAACAGCTGCTGGATTTTCTGCACTACTTTTAGCTAACACACAGCAGATCCTCTACTGGCTGGAAAAAATGTTTCAGGTGAACATGTTTAAAATTCATAGTTTTGGGTACTGAGTTTACAAAGAATATTTAAGTTATTGCTAGCTTTGGAAAAAATAATCTAATCTCCAAGAATCTCTTCTCTTCCAAGTTACCTCTTATTAACTGTTCTATCACTGTATTCCTGGTGTGCATTAAAACACATTAAAGTTCAGAATCTGGGAATTTTAAAAACATCTCCATCTCTGCCTACCAGATTCTTACATAATTTTGTTATTACAAAGGCCCTCTTAGCTTCCTAGTAACGTTCTTGCTGAGGCCATAACAGAAGTTTCAGTCGAAAGAAATGATTTTCAATCACATAGAATTAGGCATTCAGGAATTATGAGCACAGGCAAAGGTGACTGTCAAAAAGAAACAGTGGATCTCAGATGTAGAGCATGCAGTGCCATTTTTGACATCACTATTAAAGCATAAACATAGGGTTTGTATGATGAAAGTCTTTGCTTGAAACTTGGTAAATATCTGAGTGGTGAACCACAGATACACTTGGAACATCCCTGAGTACTGCTATCACAATTTCCAGTCTGTGATTCAGTTTTCTGTGTATTAAGGAAGGCATTTTTTAGCTCAGCCATGCTGAGGTTTTTCAATGAAAACATGCAGTGCATTCATATCTAATTTGTGGACAGAATCTGCTGATGCCCATGTTCTTTATTTGCTTTGTAAGCTCTTCTTTTACCACCAAGAACTTGGGCTTCTTCTGATGCATGGAAAGCTTTATCACCAACAATATAAAATCTTTATTCAAGAGAGCTTCTGAACATATAGGGTAAAATACCGTACCTATAGGATGATAATGTTTAAACTACATTACATTTTTCCATTTGGTTTTCATCATTTGTATTTTAAGACCAAGTTTCCAGAGAGAAAATTACTGTTAATGGAAGTATGTTGGCACATCATTAAGAAATACAACAAAGTATTTTACTTTATTTGCTAAAATATGAGTTATTGAGTTGTAAGACTTAAGAAATTGTAATCATTTTTATGAAGTAGAGATGAGATAAAGAGAATTCCAGGTTTGTGCAGTTCTTGTAAAACTTACTGGACGAACTTTCGTATGTTTATATGAAGATCAAAGTGTAAGCAATGATGAGAGATTCCTGGTCTGTAGTGTTCTTCTTAGGATGGCATTTAGTGTTAATAAACTACAAGCTTATAGCGGAGAACTAGAATAGAGGATTGTTTGCCTCTTTTATTAAAAACTGAACAACAACAACAAAAACAGTGTAAGAACCCAACCACAAACTGGGAAATCAAGAGGTCAGAGTTTATGCAATTTGGTTTTTATCATTTTTGGAGCTCAGAGCAGTGGGTAGATACCCTTCTCTGCTCCTACACTGGTACTGATACTCCTCATGACTTTTCTTCTTGAAAGCTGTTGACAGCATTTTGTAGCCCACTACAGACAAATGTGGTTAGTCAGGCAGCCAGCCAGAGCTCATTTACACAAGTAATCCCCACATATTTTCACAGGATGCTGTCCTTGAAGGTAATCCCCCTGCAATTCTCATGAATTAACGAGGGCAAGGAGCACTCGTCCAGAAATGCTTCTGTTCCAGACTGCCCTCGTGTAGGAGGACAGTTTTATCTGACTATTTTAATCTCCTCTAAATATATACTCTGAACTTGCATTCTAGTTTCAGAGCATTTGGAAAATATTTAACCTTTACTTTTTCTTTTTTCCCCCCTCATTTTCAGTCAGGAAATATAAACTGAATGATGTAGCTTTATTTCATTTCTTCAAAACATCAGAATTTAGGGACTGCAATGACAGACTATGATACTTCAAATTATGTTGAAAATCTTTGTTGTTAACTGGACACTATGACTGTCCAGTTAGAACACGAGTTCTTATGCCTAAACATTCAGCATTTTTATTTACCATTTTGCATCTTAATTCTTTTTGTGGAGGTTTCAGGGTTGCAGTGTTTTGGTTTCCTTTTTTTGTAGCATAATGAGATTTCTGAACAATCTGGAGTGAATTACAAAAACAGAATGTTGCCTCTTCCAATTTTGTGTGGTATAAAACCATCTGTTCATCTTTTCTAACATTTCTATTTTCATGAAAGCAATCAGTTATACTTTGTATATATATAATTTGGTTTTTGTTTTTTCTTCTGAAATACTATAGAACTAACACATGCATAAACCTAACCTACTAATCTGTTTTTAGGGCTTTTTTTGAGGGATACTAAAATTATTAGAAATGTTAATTTTTAATCATTTGTATAATTCTATTTCTTAATATAAAATGTGCTCTCCATTCAGGGTAGCTGTGGTCTCTGTTCTGCTCCTTGTTCTACAGGTGCGTGTGTAGTGGGTTCAGAGAAATGTTTCAACACAATTTTTTTTCAACTTATGGTACTACCACAGGTGGCTTGAGACAGTGAGCCTTATAGCTATCTGAAAATGTGACACATATTTTCCCCAGATATAATCACTTAAACACTTTGTATTGAATGTCCATTCAAATATGGCTTTTATTTCTTTCTTTCTCTTCCTTTTCCTCTCCTTTCCCCTTTTCCTTTTCCTTCTTCCTCTTCCTTTTTTTTTTTCCTTTTCATCTTTCCATTTCTCTTCCTCTTTTTTTTTTTTTCTTTTCCTGCAGAATGATGTATGTATGTGGGAATTTTAGAGATCTTCTACATGTTATACATTAAGAAGTTTTAACTCTTTGTATAAGAGACAAAACTTTTAAGCCCCACAGCTAGGGTTTTAAATTTGCCGTAAGAATTTATCACATTGTCAAGACATCCATTTTCTACTTATCCAGTTTATGGGTCATTTATCGTTAATGGACATTTTAAATACCAATTTCTCTCAGCTTCAGTTCCTTCTCCAGAAATAGGGGTAATTAAAACAACTTATGTCACTTGTAGCACTGTAAAAGTTAAATGAATGAATTTTCCTGAAGATTTCTATAGGAAGAGAAAAAAAGTTGATGGAGGAATAATAATTCAGTATTCAAAGATGTTTGATTAATGAAGAACAAAAGAGTGAATAAGTTGGAGTTTGTCAAAGCTATCCATTAAAGCAGGTAGGCATCCTTTACACATTAGCACAGAATTATAGGGGTTGGAAGGGACCCCTGGAGATCATCTAATCCAACCCTCTGCTAAAGCAGGTTCCCTATGGCACATTACACAGGAAAGCATCCAGGTGGGCTTAAAATATTTCCAGAGAAGGAGACTCCATAACCTCCCCCAGCAGCCTGTTCCTACACTCTGTAAATCTCAAAAAAAAGTTTTTCCTCGTGTTTAGTTAGGACTTCCTGTGTTCCAGTTTGTGCCCATTGCCCCTTTTCCTGTTGCTGGGCACCAGTGAAGAGAGCCTGACCCCATTCTCTTGATACCTGACCTTTACATACTTATAAGCATTGATAATATTTCCTATCAGCCATGTCTTCTCTAGGCTGAACAGCCTCGGGTGTCTCAGCCTTTCCTCATACAGGAGATGCTCCAGGCCCTTTATCATCTTTGTGGCCCTCCAGTGAACTCTCTCCAGGAGACCCCTGTCTTTCTTGAACTGAGCAACCCAAAACTGGACAAAGTATCCCAGATACAGCATCAACAGAGCAGAGCAGAGGAGGAGGGTAGTCCTTTTAGAGTAAGAACAAGAGGGCAGCATTAAAAACCCTTGTCTTAAATATATAACAGGTGCACAGGCTGTCTCTAAAGCTGGACTTTTTTCTAAATGTGCAAATTGTTGGCTTTTAATTTCTTGTAAGCTCAGTAATGCACTTCTTGGTCTAGTGATTGAGTCATCATGAAGGTTAGCTCCTTGCACACTACAGTTCTATTTTTTAGAATGTGTAATTTGTAGGTTAGCCAGTTTCACCCCAACTGGAGAACTTTTTCCTAAACACAAGATACTGATAGCCATTACTTGTAGTCTAAATGCTACATGATCATGAAGCATTATGTAAAGACTGTGGATATCTCTTGGGTCGCATAATGTGGTAACAGAGCAGTGAAGTTGACAAAGGGCTACAGCTTCATATTAGACTCTCTCGGCTGAGAAGCTGATTTTATACTGCAGTCTTTGCTACATAATACTGAATCCCATCACTTTATTTTATGTGAGTGCAGTTAATAATGACACCTAATTTAAAATGTCCCTCTGTGTTGGTTAATTGTTCTTATTTAAAAGACTACATTCTGTATTTCTGTAAAATTGCATTTTATTCACTTTATATTTTACATACTAAAAGCCTATTGGAGATTCTGGCTGAAATTTAAATACATCATGCAGAAATACTTAGTCATTATAAACTCTGATGCTGAATTTTGATTAGAACCAACAGATTTTAAATCTGTGAAGATGGAGTAGTACTTCCTCTGTTAATTTGCTAGGTAAGGACACTCCTCTCCCACCCAGGAAAAAAAACAAAACACATAAAAAACAGAATAAAGCTTCTATTACACAGATAAAAAACAGTCAGTATTTTACTTATATATATCCAATCTAGCTACCTCAACTGAAGGTTTTAAAAAGTGAATTTGAAATAGCAAGATTTACAAAGCATTGTGTAAATCTATCTGAGGTTTGGACCTTTAAAAATATTCCTATATAATATAAAGAGAAATTAGAAGGGAAAAGATTGAAGATATCCATGTCATATCCATATGACAATAAAGTAAGTGTGGTATGTGTACAGAGAATGATGTATATGATGTATATGTCAGCGGTGGCTGCTGGTAGATGATTTGGTGAAGTCAATGGAAAGTGAGCTTTGGGGCTTCATTCTCTTTTAAGTCTGTAAAAGAACTGTCAAACAGCATTCTGGTCTGTTAACGGGTCTCAATGAAACTTATACAAACATGCATAATTAGGAAATAATGGTGTAGATGAATTGTCTGATTGCTGTTTACGAGAAAAAAAAAGTCTTAAAATAGTAGAAAATTAACAATGCCAGCTAGTGAAGAAGTATCTGCTCTCTTATGTCGTGGTTTTGTTTTTCATTTATGGTAAAGTGCAAGTGTCTCTTCAAGAAACACAAGACATCTACAACAGTTGTCTCATGAATCAAACATACCTTTGAGAGTGATCTCAAAACAAGCACTTTTTGGAAACAGCAACTGCTGTATATCTCTATATCAATTGGGAGGTATGTGTAGATGGGTATCAGTTACACAGGGATGTTTACTGTCTTCATTAAGTACTCTTTTTAACAGATTAAATCCAATGGTGAACTGCTCATTAAAAATGTTCAGCTGCGGCATGCTGGAAGATACACGTGTACTGCCCAGACAATTGTTGACAATTCTTCAGCGTCAGCTGACCTTGTCGTAAGAGGTAAGGTTCTCTGTGTAAGGGAGAAATGCTGCTGTTTTGTTTTGCTTTTTTTCATCTAGAAAAGTAGGGTGTTTCTGGTTGTTGAGAGTAATTTATTTCTCATTTAGAACTGACTGTAATTAAAATGAGAAATACATAAACGTGTATCAGGATACTGATCCTGTTCTGGACATTTAGATATATGTTTTACTGAAAATCAATAAAGGCTTTTTTTTTTACTATGTGTACTTTCTTTCTGTTGAAGTACATTTGAAGTAGTTTAATTTGCTGTTTATTATTAAATATCAAAGGTGGTAGTAAGTATTATTTCAATATATCTACTGCATAATAGCTTAAAGAAGCCATTTCCATTTTCTTATTATGCTTCATTGATACACAGTTTTGTATAACACTAGGCCTAAATTTTTAAAGGATCCGTTGTTTTCAAATGACAGAAATCATGACACTGAGGTTAAGATTATCACTCCATCGTTAAATCATTCTTCTCTCTGTAAGTTTTACTGCAATATGAGAGCACTGCATACTGAGAGCACTGCATACTCCTTTGGTATATATGCTACAAAATACATTACACTATGTGATTTACAGTAGCATGAGTTAATTCTTGTCCTTTGGACATTTTACTGTTTTGTGCCTCCAGGAATAATATATTCCAGAGTACTAATGCTCTGTAATGCTGTCAATTCAAAGGATATTTAACATGTACTTGGATCTGCATTGCTATCATGTTGTACATTCCAGCTGTACTATATATCTGTCTAATAACTGAAGTGTAACAAGTGTAACTTGTTCCTTCATTCTGAGTTTCTGTCATCTGCTGAGGTTGTGGACTTATTATTTTTCACTGAGTGTTAACGGCCAGTGAAATGCCATCAGTTTTGGATGAAATGTCAAAGCAAATTTGATATATGGTAAAATTTCAGAACTGTGAAGAAAGGTAAGAGTTTGGTTTTGTGCCTTAGTACTATGTAAGCAGTTCCTTTTACATAATAAAATAGGAGTTAAGCTGCCTTGTCAATCTTCTGGTTCTCACAATGTGGTAATTATAAATAGAATAATAACTCTTAGCATGCTTTTTGGAAGATACCAGCATTCATTTTATGCTTAATGTTCAGGTTTTAACATCATGATCACAGTCCTACATAGTGCTAAGCACTTCTCACCCCTGTTTTTGTCAATAGAAGAATCAGCACTTTAAAAATTTACATTTTTTTATGATATATTACAGAAGTGACATTATAATTTCACTGTATTGATAGTAAGAAACAAGAGCAAAATCTGGTTCCAGAGCAGTAAAACTATAGGCACTGTTCATGCAAGCAAATGAAGATATTTTGTCTCTCCACAAGACAATGGAACTGTTCATATAGTCTGTCCTTCATGACATTAGAGCATTAAAATTTGAGTTCAGGAAAGCTAATAGTAGTGTGCAGAAGAGCACTCTGTGAGACTGAGTACACCACCAGGGCTTAATGGCCGTGATCTGCCTCATCCAGAACACCTATCTAGGTATACTGTAATAGGACCCAGGTGCCCAGTTTAAGTTCAGTCCTGGCCTGGCTTTCAGTCCTGGCTGCATTACAGATATGCTGGCTCCAGCTCTGTCTGTGGCCCTGCCTCCTGGATGGATCTTTGACCTGTGCTTCAGGTGCCTTCTCTCCTGGATGGACCTCTTGGATATATGCTGCATCTTGTCACCTGGATGCACCTGATGAATTTTGCCTGTGTTGCCCAGGACTGTCTTACCAGCACCTAGCTCTGCCCACCTCATTGTGATCCCTACAGAGCTGGATTCCTCACTGAAGGTGCAGCCTACCCAGTGGTTACACTTATGTCGTGGCTCAGCTTTCCTGATGGAACTGTTGGCCCTTGGTGCTTCCAGACAAAGGCTTTTTCAGAAACTTTGACAGTGAGATGAGAAGCTGCAAGAGGTTCTTCTCAAAGAAGGCAGGAAAAAAAAAAAAAAAAAGACTAACACTGATGGACCTTTCCATACTCTTCTTTGTTTCAGTTCATTTACCTTGATCACTTTTCCTCAGTTGTATGGGGAAAGGGAAGAGCTCAAGAGCTGAAGATACGTTTGGCACACTATGTGTTTAGATGTGATGTAGAAATCCCATTCCATTCTTGTTGGTTTTGTTCCTGTTTTCTGTGGTTTCCCTGTTACATGCTGCAGATAAATTTGTCCTGTTATTTCTTGTTGTTTTGTTTGTTTGTTTTTCAATGTGCTCTGAGACTTGTTCAATCAGATTATTAAGTAATTACCTGAGTCATGTTGGCATGTTGTTATCTCTGGAAGTGGAATCTGAAACTGCTTCTCCATAGTTCTCATACATAGTTTCTGTTTTTCCACAATTGGCATATTATATAAATGTGTATCATATAAATGTGTATCATATAACAAAACTAGAACAGTCTATAAGAAAAGAATAATATGAGAGTATCTGTGTAGAGCTTGCTTGTAAATAGCCTCTCCGCTTCAAGTTACAGAATTACCGTTAAGTTCAAACACTTGTATATTTGTGGGCCTACATCACTCACTTGCTTCATAACGTTCTAGTTTATGAAATAAAAATCACATGGTTTGCACATTTTAGCCTCTGTTTGAAGCACAGTCTACAGCTACACTGAAAAGGTATCCCACGCATAGTGGAGGCATGACAGTAGTAGTAATAAAAGATAGCGATGTTCAAAATGCATATAGATAAATGCAGCCATTCACTACAGATGCTTTTGCATGTTGTTACTGTTCAGAAATAAACCAGATACGATTTGATGAAGGATTGTAATACCATTTATTAGACTCACTACCCTTATCATAAAAACAGTTTTGTCTTACAACCAATCCATATCTACCCTCTTTTAGTTTGGAGACATTTCCACTTGTCCCATCGCAATGGAGCGTGGTGAAAAGTCTTACTGCCACTGTATTTTGTTCATTAATATTGACTGTAGATATGAATTCTGAAATTCATCTTTGAAAGTATCAACCTATTGAGGAAAAATAAATCCTTATTTTCACAGTATTGTACAGGTGCTTCTTGATGATCCAAAATGAAGGAGGCAGTTTTGTGAAAAATACTTTCTCTTTTTGACAGCTTAGTGCTTCTGTTCTTTGTTGGTGGTCTTTGTGATTTTTTTCTGGTTCTTGGAGTTTGTTTGTTTGTTTGTTTGTTTGCTTTACACATATATTTTTAAAGACTCTGTTTGGATCACTGTGTATAGTGGATTCCACGTCTTGGCATAGCATGGAGTTTGAGATTCTTGTTGTGAGAAGGTTTTGGGGGGACTTTAGAGAAGCAGTGACTATTTCTACTTTTTCCTAATTTATGTTAGCCCATAGGAAGTTCAAATCTCATGGTGTGTTTACCAGATTTGGGTTAAGATGATGGGCCAAGACAAATATGAACATACCTATAGACATATAGTGTTGTATAATTAACCTGTAATTATTTATTTACTTTTTTTTTCCCCTCAGGTCCTCCAGGCCCTCCAGGAGGCATAAGAATAGAAGAAATTAGAGACACCACTGTAGCACTTACCTGGAGTCGTGGAACAGACAATCATAGCCCTATTTCTAAATACACTATCCAGTCAAAAACTTTCCTATCTGAGGAGTGGAAAGATGCCAAAACAGGTAGGAATAATGTCAGAAACAATAAAATCTATAGGTTATAAATACTTTGATTGTTAAGGCACTTAGCTAATCACAAAATAGTCCAAATAAAAAGTAACCAGGGATACTACTAATATCTGCTTCAGAGTTTGGAACCGGGTATCATCCTGGCAGTGTGTTGTCAACATTTTTGTTCCCAGCGTTAGGAGAGACTGAAGTGAATACCAAGATATGCAAAAAAAGAACAGGCAAAGTTTTTTTCCTAGTTGTTGTTTTTGTTCTCTTTTCTTGTTGCTTCTGGAATTGCAAAAAAGCGTCACAGGTTAATTTGGATGATAAATGAATGTCTTAATTTCTGAATTTGTTACGTGGAAAATAGGTTGAAATTGTCTTATTTTTCTGTGAAGAGACCAGTTGCTATTTGCATTATAACTGGCACTCCTAGAGAAAACATAGCTAAGATGATCCTTCTAACCACTGGATGTCATCAGTGTGCCACATAATTGTAGTTGAGGAGATACCTATCTGAATACAGACATACTGACTCTGAGTCTTTCCTTATAAAAAATTAACATAAAAACATAACTTGTGACAACAAATTAAAAATACTTTTGTATTTGAATGCTTTATGATGGATAGTGTTTCTACAAGGTATACTCGATTCTCCTGACAATTCATTAGGCCACTGTAATAAAATACAACATTAGCTCTTTTATGTGGAATTACTAAACTAGTAGACCTGCAACCTGAAATCACATCTCTCTTCTAAAACATGAGGAATGTGTAACACTATTGTATATAATTACCTCCAACAACCAATACTGCTATATGACTTGATAGCTTGGAAAATAAAACTAGAAGATCCCTCCTTAACTCTAGTATCTTGTTTAACAGTTACTTCAGAACAAATTCTTTTGAAATTTTAAAATGAATATAAGAGTTATAAATGTTCAAATAATTGCTTGATTGTTTATTTTGGTGAATATACAGAGGACCCATTTAGATCAGCCTCCCTTTTTTATCACTTTAAATTGTATTCTATTTCCAGTTGATTGTTTCCTTTTCAATAAAGAATGTGCCTGGGGAGAAGCCAGTTTGTACGAAGATATAGGAAGAATTTATGCAGAGGGGATGATATCTCTGATATTGTCATATTTTAAGCTGCATGTTACTAAAACCTGAAATATTTGTGTAGGACGTGCAAGTTCAGGATTCAGATCTTCACTCTCTCCAGTTCGGAGCAAACACTTGAACTCACTTTTCAGGAAGATTTTTTATTTGCAGTGTTCTTCGTATGATGAGATGAACCTCTCTGCATCTCTGAAGTTCTTTGTATGATTAATAAAATAATTGTTGAGACATACAGTCAGACTTGGAGTCTTGTAACATTTTGAGTGGGGATTCACATCTTTGAGCAGAGAGAAACCTAGTTTCTCAAATTCCTTTTCTAAGAAGCTAGGGGGATAGATAGAAATGTTTCATTTCTGAGAAACTGAAATGAATTATTGCAGCGGTTCCAAATTCATCACTTTTCTTTAGAACCACACTGAGTACTTTTGATGAGCTGTACTCACCATAGTAACCACTGCTGGCACCCCTGCAAGCATTACTTAACTCCTGGGCTCCTCCCAGTGTGGCTCAGTGCTAACTTTTATATGAAGGAGACATGATGATCGTTCCAAATTGATCTCTCATCAGTATTTAGGCTGTCATTTACTGCCATCAACTTTCAGTGTGTGAAACAAAATTATACTTTGGCATTGCACTTTGGAAATCTTGTTGTTGTTATTGTTACAACCAAGCCAAGTAAATCATCTCAGGTTGCATAATACCAAGTATGTTGTGTTGTTTGGTGTTTTGGTCTTTTTTTGAAAGAAGTGAGTTCTGCTTGACAGTATGGAAATATGTGTGAATAGGTTATGTAAAAAGTTGTTTACATTTATGTTGCTTATTCAGGTTGAGGGGATCAGAGTATTTTCAAAGTGTTGAGTTTTCATAGTTATTTTGGGAATGTGTGGCACAGCAAGATTAAATGGAGAGATTGGAAGAATCGCAGAAGAAAGAGTAACAGATTTTTATTATGTTTGGAAGCCATAGGAGTTTTGCAATGGCTTTATTGTCTGGACAGAAAAATAATTTTGATAATGATGAGGAAGGTGGTTGACAGATGGAAAGAAATAGAAAGAGTTTTCCTTTCTCCTTCAAGGCTTTGGAATGAAAGCTGTGTCACTATCCAATGTTTACGTCGTTGTTCATGGTTTTGTTGGGGTTTTTTTAGGCAGCCGTTGCACTCATATTTTAATTCCAAACCTGCCACCTTCCCAGTGCAGAGTACATCATTTCTCATCTCCCTCTGAACCCAAGATTTTAGTTTGACAGACAGCTCTGTTGGCCCATACAAGAAATGAAAATCCTCTGTCTTTCCATGGATGTAGAGTGTTCGCTATCCTTGAGTTATACACACAGTGTCATGAGTTGGATAGAGTACATCTTACAGGACATATGTAAGAATGCTTCTTCTTGAATCAGAACTACCTAGCAGGTTGTAACATGCTCACTAGTAAGGTGCACCAAAATACAATCACATTTTATAAACTACTCTTTCTCAATTGATCAGTCCCAAAATTTACACCTGTCTAGCTATTGCATATGTCATTAACTTGTATTTTATTCTTTTTGCATTACACATTTCTCCTTGTATTTTTCTGTAGGTAAAGTGAAATTCCACAACTCCAGTATATGTAACTAATAAGGATAACTAAATAATTGAATGTACTTCCTTTGCTAGTTCACAATCAGTTTGAACATAAAAATATGTAAGGGTTTATCTAAGCATCTAAGATAATGTTATAACTTCCAAATTTCTAGCCATTGCCAGGAGTACTCCTTATAAAACATGGCATCCCTTTTGTGTAACGTAGTGCTCCAGCTGGCTGTGTGTGGTTGTAGACTAGTAGCAGTTCTGTGGATTTAAAAATCTCTTTCTTGACTGACTCCATTGTAAAAATGAGATTTTCTAAAGCAACTTTCAATCTCTTTTAGATCCATCAGATATTGAAGGAAACATGGAATCCGCTAAAGTGATTGATTTAATTCCATGGATGGAATATGAGTTCCGGATAATAGCAACAAACACTTTGGGAACAGGGGAACCGAGTATGCCCTCACAAAGAATCAGAACTGAAGGCGCTCGTATGTAAACAGAAAATGTCAATTTTGTTAAATGTCCTCTTTGTTTTCACATTTTTATTAATTGTTTTGTCTTTTTTATTTTTGGAAGGATTTTATAAGAAGCAAATTCGGAAAATGTAGTCACTAGTAGTAGTGACTGTCTAGATAGACTGATAGATATAGTAGACTGTCTAGATATCTTAATATTAAAGCAGACAGAAAGAAAACACAGTGATAAAACCAGCAAATTTGTCTCCAATATTGAAATAGTCGTGCTGTATCTTTCAGAGACTCCCTCCACTTCTTTGATTGATGTTGGGTAAACACATGCACTTGCTTGACATTAAGATTCATGGCTTAGCAGAAAAAAAACAGATGCGTGTTTTTGACAAGAAAATGTCCTTTTGCTGTTTGGTTTATTTTTAACTAAAAGATGCATGACAAGATGTTTGTCTTACCATATAATGCTATGTATCTGTCAGGCTTGGTCTTGTTTCTTCTTATTCTACATGAGAGATGTGGCATTATTCGACATGGCAAAAACCCATAACAGTATAATGGCTCTGTGTTAAAATTATTAAACTATTTAAGGATACCCTCTAGGCTGAGACAGGTCCATTTTAAATTGGATTCTTGAGAACAAGGAGGATAATACATTCTGTTTGAACTGTACAAAGGAGATAACAGCAGTGCTTTAGGAAGTGATGTATCACTTCAAAATGGCTTTATCCTACAAAGCCTGTGTACCAGTATATCCACCTGAATGCGTATTAGCACCCATGTGCAACCGTGAGATATTTATGATTTTTAGAAAGCCTTTGTCCCATGGCTTGTGATTACAAAATAAAAATGCAAAACCAAAATTAGAAAATTAAATTTTGCAATTAGAGCAGATAGGTTACTGCTGCCATTAGATAGCATTTTAAAATGCATTTGCATTGCAAATTTGAAATCATTTGTTAATAAGGATCCACATTTAGTCCATTTAAAAACTTGCTTAGGAAGAAAGAAAATACAAATCGGTTAAATTAGTCAGGGAAAGAAAATGTGCACAGAATTTCAATACTCAAAGTAGAAGAAAATCACTTCATAAAAAACTGACTACTAATATTGTCTGTTTTCTGACTCAACAACTGTATTTGAACACAGCCCAAGGGTCTAAATGAGAAATCTGGAAATGCTCCTTGTAATTCTGAGTGCACAACAGCCATTTTTGAAATGTCAGGAAAGAGGCAGAAAGGTTAAGGACTGGCATGGGGCTCAGAAGAAATGCTCACAGGTGGTGACCATGGTGGTGTCCTGCAGATTGGAATTTGCCACGTTCATGAAGTTTGTTTTAGCCCCTTTCCAAGGCCCTACTGACTGCTTATGCTCCACTATTTTAGCAGGATGAAATGCTTTGCAAAATGTAGTCTGCTAGGCTGCTGTCCCATTCCCCATGTACAGCACCATTGTCATCTTTGGTAGATTTTGATAGACATTCATGGTGGAGCAAAGCAAAATTCCAGTGTAGTATCCTAAGAATTAGTAAAGACTTCTTGCAATGCTACAAGAGCATATAAGTCAGTAACTATTTGCTGATAAACTTGTGTGCCCAAGAACTTTTCCTGCCAGAAGCTGGAATTTTTATAAGCAGCAACAATAGCATTTGGGATGCATTATCACTCTCCAGGGTGCTACAGAATAGGGTTGTGTGTGCATTTTCATCTTAAAATGAAGAAATTAAGTATTTTGTTCCCTAGACAGCCCACTTCTATACATTGCTGTTATTTTTAGCATTTGTTCTGTGTTAAACAGCAACAAACAGTGCTGCATCTCTGAAACAGCAGCAAACTGCTGTGTCTCATGTCGTACTGTGTGTGACAGATAATGTTCATTCGACTCTAATGTTATCAGTGTCTTTTTCAGTTCTGAAGTCTCTCTTCTTGAAGATAACTTTAATTTCAATAACATTTTAATTAGCATGCCAAGAGCATGTGCTATGGAAGAGAGATCCTTCTTTTAATAAAACATGCATTCTTCATCAGTAACACCCGTATTTCACAGTGACTTCTTGAAACTCAGTTGATCAAAGGCTGATGATTCTATTTTAGCTTTAGTTTATGTTTGGCCTCGTTCTCCACTGATTTTCTTTCTGGAAGGCCAGAATAAAAAATATAAACTGTGCACCAAATGAAGGTTCTGATTTCAAATTTATTTTTACTTTTTTTTTTTTTTCCTTTCTAAATACATTAATTCCTTTCTGCTTTCCTTTTTATTCCCAAGTGACCCTAGCAGTAGACCTCAGCAAACATGTTATTTAAGTAGAGGGAGACCACTAAAGATCTATCCTCTTACTCTCCTGTGACCTTTACTGATTTATAGGAGAAAATGTCTGATCATATAAGAATGTTTTAACACAGAGAATGTCCATGTAGTTAATGCATGATCACCTGAGTCTCATTTAATGCACAGTATTTAGACTTAACCATCATTTGCTTTTTCCAGCAGTACTGTGCATATCCTTCTTATTGAGAGACAGCGAGTAAATACAAAACCACCACAGACAATAGCAATGAAATCATCATATTTAGTGTAAATATGTCATGAATTAATTAGACAGTTCTTGCTGGGTGTTTTCTGTGTGTCATTATAGAAACAAATTTTGGAGAAATGTCTATACTGGATTCCAGAGAGAAAATAGATTTTAGCTGTTTATGGTAGTTAAGAGAATTTAGGTACTGACAGAATCTTACAGAAATATAAATGTAGGGAGTTTGACAGAAAAAAATATTAGAATGACTTTTAACAAACCCTTGAGAGTATCTTTCTTACCTTACCATTCAACTGCACCAGTGAGAGATTAGCAGAGTTTATTGCATCACATAGAACAACAGTGTAAAATGTGATTACTAAATTACTTAAGTACTGGGCAAGCTTTGGTTCCTAATATCTACCCATGCCAATCAAGAAGACATCTGCCATTCATCTAAACTAGAATAGGACTAGGAAGGCAGTGCTTCAAACATGTACTCATTTTGCTCACGCTGTGAGTAAATCCATTAAAATAGGTGGAACTAATTGCAGTCTGTTAACAAATAAATGTTTATTCCCTGGGTACTTGAGCCTTTGGAATATCAGCATCTGAGGAGACATAAGAACATGCTGTCTTTCTATTGAGGCCTATAATTAGTGTTCTACTTCTAAATATTGAATTAAATATTTGTAGAGTGTATGGTTAAAAAGAAGAATGATTGATTGCTCACTATAGTTTGAACTGGCATGTTTCCTGTTGCAGTAGCTATACTTTAGTTTTGGTAAGACCACAGACTGACAGCTATTACAGGCTATCATTATTTTAATTTTGTGGGCCACATGTGCTCATTGGACTTACTGGTAAAAAGAAAAGCAAATCATACTGTTGCTTTCTTCTTACTGACTACATACTCTGTAGTTATTTTTCTTGTCTCTTCTGTTTTTCTAGCTCCTAATGTGGCTCCTTCTGATGTTGGAGGAGGAGGTGGAAGCAATCGAGAGCTGACAATAACATGGATGGTAGGTACTTCACTGAGATGAAATTAAACATATAATTCCACAGGTCTGATTTTGTTGGTCCTGAGATGCATGGAAGGTCTGTATTGCTCCAGTTACTTTACCACAAAAGAATATGTTTCATCTCTGTGAGATTTACAGGATATGAAGAAGTAATGCAGGAATTCTCTTTTGAAAGGATGATTTTGGTCAGCCTTCAGATGAGCTACTGACATTATTTTGGTTGCACTACATGTGCTAATAGTTTTGGTTGAGACTCCATGGACAGAGGAGGAATCACTGAATATAGAGCTTTACTAAATGAAGCAAAAAATTTTATAGTAGAAAATTTTCTGTAATTTTTTCAGTATTCCTAGTTATAGGGCATCAATTACAGTTTTGAGAAATATCTTTGGATAGATACCTTTAATGTTCATGCTGAAAGTGGAAGTCATTTTCACTTAAACTTTTGGCAGATAGTAGCTAGGTAAGTAGGTAGCTTAAAACAACTAACTGGTACCCTCTCCATCATGACTAAAAAGAGGTAGGATTAATTATTCTTTGAATACGTCCATCTCAATTAATTGCACAGGCAGGATTCCTTAATCACTAGCTTTACATAAATGAATATAATTTAAACTAGGCACTTAATTTTTCTCTCTGTGTATTGCAAAAATAATCTCTGCGTATGCACATATACCCACATATTTGCACAGTGTGTCTGTTTCATATCCTCCTTTGCTTATTCCTAGGACAAACTGACAACAGTTGTGATACGCAGCTGCTCTTGGTTTCTTTCTGTAGGCATTAGCTTGATGTGTCTTGCAGTGAGTTTGGAGGAGAAATAAGACCTTAAAATGTACTAGCAGCAGGTGTGCTACTACTACAGATCTGCATAATGGCTTACAGCTGTTTATGGGGGTGGATAGTGATAGGACAAGGTGAAATGGTCTTAAACTGAGACAGGGGAGGTTTAGGTTAGATATTAGGAAGAAGCTTTTCAGACAGAGGGTGGTGATGCACTGGAACATGTTGCCCAAGGAGGTTGTGGATGCCCCATCCCTGGAGGCATTCAAGCCAGGCTGGATGTGGCTCTGGGCAGCCTGGTCTGATGGTTGGCGACCCTGCACATAGCAGGGGGTTGAAACTGGATGATCGTTGTGGTCCTTTTCAACCCAGGCCATTCTATGATAATGAAAGCGGTACTTTTTTCAGTAGGGGATGTGAGCAAACAATAGAAGCAAACCATATGAAAATTGAACTTTAGACCAGTATTTTTTCAGAATCCACGTAGTTTTCTTTAGAGATCCTTCTGTTTGATCAGCTACAAAAATCTGAGTTTTGTCTTTTGCCTTTTTAGCCTCTGTCAAGAGAATACCACTATGGCAATAACTTTGGTTACATAGTGGCTTTCAAGCCATTTGGTGAGAAAGAGTGGAGAAGAGTTACAGTTACTAATCCCGAAATTGGCCGTTATGTCCACAAGGATGAATCAATGCCTCCTTCTACCCAGTACCAAGTAAAAGTGAAAGCCTTTAACAATAAAGGGGATGGGCCTTTCAGTCTCACTGCTGTCATTTATTCAGCACAAGATGGTGAGTACTAATTTTACTAGATAATGTTTACACTGCAGGTTCAAATCAGCACTACGTTAGGGAGAACCAGCTCCCTGTCTCTAATTAGTATAGCAATTGTCCTTGAGCAAGGAGAATGTATTTTGCTCACAAATGATTGCTGTTCATAGTAAATAACGTTGAACTCTACTTTCTAAGTGCTGGAGATTACTTGGTTATACTTGCAGTCTTAACGGGCAATCTGCAGAAGTGTTAATTTTTCATACTTTTTAAAAGATTTAATAATTAAATGGATATATATAGTCTTCGTATTTGCTATCTAAAAAAATTTCATCATTATCCGGCAGTTCTGCCTCTGTGATCTTAATACATCTGATTGACATGTGTATGGTTTTTTAATTCCTAACAGACCACGCTGAAGCCTGTTGATCTAATAGATCACTATCAGAATTCTGCCCCAAAACTGTGAAGCAATGACAGTTGAGTTCTATTTAGTTACATTATGAGTATGTTTAGAGTCTAATATAAATCAGCTTTGTTACATCCTTTACTCTTGTTTGGATGTTAGAAGTACCAGGTGAATAATTTAATAAAAACCTCTAAATTCTTTTTCTTAATTCTTGCTGGAATTATTTCACATGCTGTGATGTTATGGTTGAAGTTAAATTACATTTCCAAAATTATCGGAGGAGGGTAAGCACCAGAAGTTTACCTTAAGTCAGAAGAAATATATACAAGATCCTAATTGCAATGTAATCACTCAAGACTGTTTTTAGAAAAGTATAGTTTATTAATTTCTGCCAAAACCCAAAGAATTGCTCATATCCTTTTCTTTCTGTAGAACAGAATCTCTTTCACAAAGTCAGCAGATCTAGACAAAAAAGCCAAGAGAAGGGCTATAATAACAAGGCCACATTCTCACACTTCCAACTCTATTCTTTATTCTGTGTATTTTATGGGAGATTTATGTTCATGATTCCCATCAGCACTAATGGGAACTTTGCACACAAATTGCCCACACACAGAGAAAAGATAAAGTAGTCCTTTTTGTTTCATACGATAATTCAGGATTCAAGCTAGCAACACTTAGCTGGCTGAAGAGATTAATATTAATCCTTTTTATAAAAAAAACAAAACAAAAAACACCTTTCAGGATATCATCTTCAACAGCTGAAGAGATTAATATTAATCCTTTTTATAAAAAAAACAAAACAAAAAACACCTTTCAGGATATCATCTTCAACAGCAGAAAATTCTTAATGTTTCTGCAATTGTCTAAATATGTTAATAAATTGCTGTGGTATAATAAAAGCCATAACTGCCAAATAACATTTCAGTATCCGTCCTTTCTCAGAGGCATTATTGACAGTGGACCGATAAGCTCACATGTATTTATGTTAGGATTATACTAACTGTGTCAGGGATGGGGATGTGTTTGTATAGCTCTCTAAGTTCAGAGACATGGCAGAGTCTAGTAGCTCCAAAAGGTGGTAGAAAAGCAAATGTTCATTAGTGCCAGCTTCCAGATAAATAAATCACTTTGGTGTTCAAGCATAGACTTTAGCCAAGTTCAGTCACATTATTGATAGAAACACTTGAGAACAAATGATGGCAGATACAGACAGCAAATGCAGTAGAAGCTCAGAGAACCTACTTCTTTCATAGATTTCAAACACACGAAGCACAAAAAAAATGTCAGATTTGTGGTGCTGTAAACCTTTCCAGTAGCGCTAAAAGCTGCTGTGCAAAGCTGCAACCTGACTACTGGCCATTACAAACACAGGAACTGCAGGACAGGTTAGAAGGAATTTTCCAACTGATGTAAAGAAAGTTAATTTTAAAAGCATTCTGTTCTTCCATCAGAACTTGTACAAAGTCCCCTTGGCACTTTGTAGTGCTTGCTGCCTCCCAGCCTTACATTGTAAAGTTACATTGTAAAGAAGATAATTGTGCTATGACAGCTCTTTTTTAGTGAAGAGCATTTACTGGAAGCACATTTGATTGTTGTTTTTATGGTTGTTTTTTTAATTGATGGAATTACTGAATTAGAGGTCTGGAGAAGAGCAACTGATGTCATCTTTCTGGCTCAGGAAAGACTGCAAACATTTATAGAACATAGATGCCAAATAGGGATGTAAATTTCAAGCTCATGAATAAGCATAAGCAGATGAAATACTATTTAGAATGTTGTATCAGCAAAATCCCTGTTAGTTGGAAAATTTCAATATGAAACATTCTGGCAAATTCTGTAATTAATATGAATTAATTAAAATGAAGATTCTAACACTGATTAGATGATCACATCTATTCCACCTGTACTTCTGTACCTCTGAATCAGCAAGTGATTTTACTACTGTCAGAAATCACAGCTTCTCAAATGCAGCAGAGGGATTTTAAAGTAATACGGTGATACAGTATTCCATACTACTATTTACAAGCATTCATACACACACATACATACATATATATACACACAGTGACTGTATTTCTAGTTAGTTGTATATTTTGTAACATATCTGTGTGTCTATTTATAATTGTGGGCATCTTTGTTAAATTTTGTTGCTGGAGAACTTCCGCTTTCCCACATGCTTTAAGCCAAGTTCCATATCTGACAACTGCATGTCATACCTTCCGTTGCTAGTAGAGAGTAATGACTGCTAGTGAGTGCACAGCCTCTTGCTTATCTAAATGTCTGTCACTGTAAAAACAATTTTGCAATAATGCATCGTTTTTTCAATTACTCATTTACATTATTAACAGTCACTGAAAGACAATTACAAAAGGTTACTTTGCATATAAAATTATTTTGTTACCTAGGATACTTTTCATATGAGATGTAGCTGATTTTTTTCTTAACACTGGCTGTTTTGATGCATAGTTGACATGATGCCCAGTTAGAAGATTAAGTATATGAAAGCTTTCCTCAGCTCGGGCTGCCATGACTGTCTGTTGCAACTTGTTTCAAAAGATTCACAAAAGGGTGCTGTTCTTAGCTTGAAAAACTTTATCTTTTGTAAACATTGCTAAGTTTACGCTTTTGAAGTTCCTTACCTCATTTAAAATACAAGCAACAGTGAAATTAACAGCTTTTTGTAATTTATCTACAACCTTCTTAAATAAAAGCGTCACACTATTGTGGTCTGTATTCTAACTTGGCTGGTATCCAAAAAAAAAAAAACAAAACAAAATCACTTCTCAGACATGTGCCTGATAGAAGGGTGCTCTTGGATTATTTCACATGTATGTTTAAGTTTATATGTGCCACTAATCAGCTCATCAATATCTGGTCATATGAAAACTTTGTATCATTGTGTGTAGATAGCTTAATACATATATATGTGTGTATGTGTGCATATGTATATGTTCTAATCTGTCAACTGCTGTCCAATTTAGATCACTGGATGCTTCATTCAGTTCTTTGTCAAAGCCAGTTTTTAATTTACACAAATGGAATCTCTTCAAGCATAAAAATACATAATCTGAGCCAAGTAAAGAATCGTTGCTCTGTTTTTTTATAGTCCTTTCCCATACAGATCATCACTGAATTTAAAGTTTACACAAGTTAAAACAGGTTAAAGACTAAGACACTTGACCCCCTGAAAATAATACAAAACACTAAATTGAGATGAGTCCCTGTAGATAAGTTTAACAATAGCACCAAATGAAACTGGTTATTTAGCATGTGTTCTATCTTGTAGCTCCAACTGAGGTACCTACAGATGTGAGTGTGAAAGTTTTGTCATCTTCTGAAATTTCTGTTTCTTGGCATCACGTTACTGAGAAATCTGTGGAAGGATATCAGGTGAGTTTAGCTGCAACACTGCACATTTTCTCATTAATTTAATTTCCATAGTTAAATGCAAGGGTAATTCCTATTATAACATTCCAGCTTTTAGGGTTCACTTGTCTTAAGTTTGCTGTCCAGATTTCACATCCCAAAAAAGAGATTATTTTTGGTGCTCTGTACTTCCTTACTAGGACATTTGCAAGTCATTGTTATATCATAAAATAATATTGTCTGTTTATGTTATGTAATCAAATGCATATTGTTACCTTCTCAAAACATATTGAAATTAAATTTGGAGTGTAATTGTCAACAGAGACATGAAACTGTAACTCATGACCCATTTAAATTATCAACAATTATTAATATAATTCACTGACAACTCTATTAAGTAGAACAAGGTGAAATATGCATATAATCCTGTAGAACGGGTACAGTTTTATTGTGCAAGGCAATGTTTTGTTTGTGTTTTCTATTCCTTGTATGAGAAAAAGCTTCAAGGTATGTTTTTCTGGTCCAAAAGTAAGTGGTCATAGTGGTTAAAATTGTTCACGTCCTTTTACAAAGTTGACAACAGCCATGGGATGGTTGCAACTAGAAATGACCGTGTAGCTCTCCACATGGCAGGGAATTCTTACATCATCCATGCACAGCAGATGCTGATGAACTCAGCTGGCTTACTTTGGCTGCACTGCAGAAAAGGGATTTGGGCACTAGATTGTTAGTGATTTGCTTTGAAGTTTAAGTCGTCAGCTGCTTGATGGTAGCTTCTGTGTTCCAAAATGAACAGAGGGTCATAAAATGTGTGTACGTGACTGAAATATATGAATGAATGTTCTTTTAAATACTAATACTTTCCTCCATATTTCATTATTTCTATTTATCTCTCCTTGAGAGGCATGTAATATTTTGGGGATATTGTAACAAGATGCAGATCATAGTGAAGATCTCAGTAGGAACTAGCACAGTGTCATATGTAAAAGGATTAATAATTGTTGATTCGTCAGAATGTGCACAGAAAATTATAAGCACAATTATAAGCTCAGGAAACAGATTTGAAATAAAGGCACTGACATCATCAACTGTAACTTTTAATTTACTAAAACAGCACACTGGTTTGGTGTTTCATATGAGTTGTGCAACTAGAATCTAATAGAAAAAATCATGGTCAGATATGAGAGCAGGTGGAGAATGTGGAACTGTGAGCTCAACCCTGCTACCATGTAGCAGAGTTGCACTTCCAAGTTGGACTGTCAGTTCAGAAAGTGAGCAAGAAGCCTTGGTGCTGTGAATAACCCAGACATTCTGAGCAGGTGCACACCAGGGAGCTTATAGGAATGCAGAAATACCAGTAGCAAAGAGGTCTGGAAATATGCTGGATAGATTGGGGTTGCAGCAGTGATAGAGCATGGCAATTATGTTGAAAGTTGTGATGTGGGGCAGGACATATGGAAGGATGTTGAGGATGGCTGGGAGAAGAACATGGTGAGAGAACATTCTCATAGCCATTTTAGATCACATTTTTATTTTGCACTATTTTTACCTAAAGCCAGCTGAGTTTCTGACAGGGAGCATCAGGGGAAGAAGAAAGAATGATGTGGTCACCAAGGATGGAAAAGACCTCCAAGATTATCCCTTAGTACAGCATCTGAGGAGAGGAGAAGGAGAGGCTGAAGGAGCTGGGAATGCTCAGCCTGGAGAAGAGGAGGCTCAGGGGAGACCTTATTGCTCTCTATAACTTCCTGAAGGAGAGTTGTAGTGAGCTGAGGGTCGGCCTCTTCTCTTGTGTCATTAGTGATAGGACCAGAGGGAATGGTTTCAAGCTACAGCAGGGGAGATTCAGGCTGGACGTTAGGAAATATTACTTCTCAGAAAGGGCGGTGAGGCACTGCAATGGACTGCCCAGGGAGGTGGTGGAGTCACTGACCCTGAGGGTGTTCGAGGAAAGACTGGAAGTTGTGTTGAGGGACATGGTTTAGTGGAATCTATTAGTAATAGGTGAATGGTTGGACTGGATGATCTTTCAGGTCTTTTCCAACCTTGGTGATTCTATGATTCTGTGATTCTATGATCTAAACTTTTCTTGAACACCTCCAGAGTCAGTGACTCCATCACCTCCCTGGGCAGTCCATTCCACTGTCTGACCAGTCTTTTGGAGAGTAAGTTTTTCCTGATGTCCAACCTTAATCTCCCCTGACGCAACATTAGGCCATTCCCTCTTGTCCTGTCACTACTTACGTGGGAGAAGAGGGCACCCGCATCCTCCTTTCAGGCAGTTGTGGAGAGCAATAAGGTGTCCCCTGTGCCTCCTCTTTTCCAGACTGAACATTCCCAGCTGCCTCAGCTGCTACTCATAAGACTTGTGCTCCGGACCCCTCACCAGCTTTGTTGCCCTTCTCTGGATACACTCCAGGTCCTCAATGTATTTCTTGTAGTGAGGAGCCCAAAACTGAACACAGTACTCAGAGTGTGGCCTCACCAGTGCTGAGTACAGGGGGAAAATCACCTCCCTGCTTCTGCTGGCCACACTGTTTCTAATACAAGCCAGAATGCCATTGGCCTTCTTGGCCATCTGAGCACACTGCTGCCTCATATTTAGCTGAGCATTGGCCATCACCTGTGAATCCCTTTCTTCCACACAATCTTCCAGCCACTCTCCCCCAAACCTGTAGCATTGCCTAGGGTTGTTGTGGCCAAAGTGCAAGACCCAGCCCTTGGTCTTGTTGAACCTCATCCCACTGGCCTCAGCCCAGCAATCCAGCCTGTCCAGATTATTCTGAAGGGCCTTCCTAACCCCAGGCAGATCAACACTTCTGGCCAACTTGGTGTCATCTGCAAACTTACTGAGGATGTACTTAGTGCCCTCATCCAGGTCATCAATAAAGATACTGAACAGAACAGGCTCCAATACCAACCCCTAGGAAGCTCCAGCTGTGTTTAAATCCATTCACCACCACTCTATGGGTCTGGCTGTCCAGCCAGTTCTTTACCCAGTAGAGTGTACCTTGTCCAGGCCACAGGCTGCCAGCTTCTCCAGAATACTGTGGGAGACATGTCACAGGCTTTGCTGAAGTCAAGGTAGACCACATCAACAGCCTTTCCCTCATCCATCAGCCAGGTAGCTCAATCATAGAAGGTCGGGTTGATCCATAACCTTTTCAGGCACTGAGATTAAGCTGATGTGCTCATTCAATCAGATAAAAATACAGGATACAGGGAAAAGTCAATATTATTGCAGTGGAAAAGAAGCACAGAGGACTACTGGGATGTAAAGAGGTTAACTGTAGTTCTGAGAAAGGCAGAATACCCTGGCAATGGATGGGAAGTTCTGTTACACAGAATACACATGTAAGGGATGTCACCTTATTTTGTCAGCTGGAGCATGATGGTTCATCCACTGACTCCTAGCAAATTACTACATTTCCACGGATCCAGCATGGATGGAATGCTTGAATATGTACAATAAGCAGTGGTATTGGAATCTTGACTTTCTTTTCTTTTTTTTGTTCTCTTTCCATAAAGTAATCTTCTAGTTAAGGTGACTGGGAAGAAAAGTTTGTATCTGAAGCATTAATGAGCAGACAAATAGGTGTGAATTACTGCCCCCATAGAGCTCAATACCATGTTCATTCTGAGATCTTTTGCCCCTAGAACAATAATTAGCCTCAATCTAGCAGAGAAGAGAGCAGCAAAGGGTAAGCCAGTAGGGGTGAGAAGAAAGTCCTGTGCTCCGGAAGAACAGAATTGCTATCCTCATCACTCCAGTAGGAGCTATTTGTACAAGGCAGAAAAATAGAAGACTGTAGACTACCTTTCTGAAGTTGTAGAGGAAAGGGCACAGATCTGGTCAAACTACTTCATAAAATTAGAATGAAAATGTCTAGAAGGTTCTGTCTGTATATGCATCAAGAAATTTTCCAGTGTTTATTTTTCAGTTAGCACTTAGGTGAAACACTTGTTGACAAAGTCCCTTATTCACCAAAACACTTCCTCAGTTTCACGATGGTCTTCTATTGGTACCTAACAGTGGCATAACTGACCTCAATGCTAGAGTTCAAGAGGTGAGAGTATTCTGAGTTATGTATCCAGAGATATTTCACATGTGACATGACATTTTTCACACCAGGAAGAGTCAGATTTTCTTGACACTAATGCATGTTGTCTGAATGATTGCCATCACAGTAATGAGTGTGAGCTGATACATTTTGCCATTACAGTGGAGTGTCCTCAGCTCACACTTAAAGAAGAGATAAAGTAAGAAAACTATCTCCATCCATACAGAGAATTTAGGATTTATGAGTTCTTGTAGTATCTTGCTAAAAGACACAGCTCTTTGGTTCATGCTATACCATAGACACTATATTATTTCTTCTGCTTCTATGAAATGGATGTTTATTTCATTAAAAACATTTATCTCTGTTCATTGATATTGTCCCTCTCACTGAAATACGTCATGAGCATTTTCTTACTGTGAATGAAATGTCTCTTTTCTGTCCCTCCATGCATTTGAAGCTTCCATGCATTTGAAAAATGTTGTTTCATGACACTAACAAAAATCTCCAGATATATTTCAGAGTTTTTTACCCTAACTTTGAACACAGGCAACTGTGCTAATTCATAACAGCTAAGGCATTTTCTTCCCACCAATCTCTGTGTGAACCCTATGTTGGTTTTGGCGTAATTCCTTCAAGAGCCTCTGGAGTTGGAGTTAAATACTCTCTTCTGTCCTTTAAGGATGTGTAGACTACCCTAGCAAGGTCAATGTAGAGCACTGAGATTCATATCCGTGCTCTGAAATAAAAAAAGAGAACAAAGTGGGAAAATGGGGATTCTTGTAGAGTGGGACACAACATTCTGGATACTACTTTCAGAGAGGCAAGAGAGTGTAAGGGAAAATCCTAAGTATTTCAAGAGACTTTTAAAGTATTTAAATAATATGTGAGAAGAGAAACACAGGAATAAATAAGACAGTACTTTTTCCTAGCTCTCAAGGCAGTTGTCTTCTTATTTTAAATCTTTATTTTCCAAGAGTTATAGTCCAGCAATCCGACTATAGAGATATGACTCACTCTCTAAGAGTACTTAAATCCACAACATTCCAGCCAAGAGCAATAGTATTTGGGATTTAGATTTAGTTTAATTTTTAAATTATATTATTTTTACCTGAAATGTAATATGCTGTCAGTGTAATTTACATTTTCTTTCATTGTTCTCACTTGTCTTGTTCGATGCTATACATTACTGATTACATTATGCCTGTAATATTCTTGCAGTGTAAGCGATCAGTAAAAAAAGTAGAAAGTTTTACAAGTCTGAGGTATTCAAAGGCTTCCATCATATGTCTAATATTTAACAAAAGCTTCTCATATGAGTTGTTTTACATATTTATGTAAAGCAGATAATTTGCAGTTAAAAATAATAATAATTTTTAAAATGGCATTAAAAATGAATGAAAAAGCCTTCAGTGATCACTTAATATCCAGATATTCTAGATACATGCAGTATCATGGAATCAATAGCAGAGTGTATTCTATCCTCTAGTGTAGATAACAATATTAAAGTTCTGAGTGATGCTCAGCATCAAAATAGCAAGAAAATAGCCTAATTTGGCCAAAGGCATTATCCATTCTCCAGACTTTCAATGACTTAACTGAGAACAAATTAATCCACTTTGAGAAAAATTGTTATAATACAATCTGACTTAGTTTCTGTTTCTTTGCATTTATATACAACTTAGTTAAAATCTTGGCCTGGAGAAGGAGTTCCATTCTATTGCTGTTAAATATCTTTTAGTTCACTTAACATCCAGAGTATGTAGTATCAAAATGTATACATCAATTTTTATAAACTTTCTCTATAACAAAGCATGTTAAATTTAATTATTCATTTTGCTTACAGATTCGTTACTGGGCTGCTCATGATAAAGAAGCAGCTGCACAGAGGGTACAAGTAAGCAATCAAGAGTATTCAACCAAACTGGAAAACTTGAAGCCTAATACACGCTACCACATAGATGTTTCTGCCTTCAATAGTGCAGGCTATGGACCTCCCAGTAGAACCATTGACATTATTACCAGGAAAGCACGTAAGTAAATTGAGCATTATTGAGGTTATTTATAGTGTTCTGTATTTCATTATTGCATGTTGTATCATGTCTATCATTTCTTCAAGCTTGGCTTCTCATTTGTGTATCTGGCATTCTCCCTTTATGTAGTGCTAATTTTCTATGAAAAATTCAACCAAGGCTCTCCTTCCTCCCTTTTGTTTCCATGTATCTTACCAAAGCCAGAAAGGAGATGAATATTTTACAATTATAGGTTGGTTAAGGGTGGAAAGGACTCAGAAGGCCCTACATCCTTCTCAAAGCAAGGTCAGCTGCAGGCTCAGACCAGGATGCTCAGGAATAGGTTTTGTGGGGATGGAGAACCTCCCTGTGAGCCCTGTTCCACTGCCTGACTTTTTCCTAGCATCTAGTCTGAGCCTCTGATATTCAAATGTGTGTCTTTTGTCACTCATCCCTCCTGCCATGCACCACTTTAGAGAACCTCACTCCATCTTATTGATAAACACAGACAGGCTGTTCATAAGTTGCTCCTAAGAAAGCAACCTCATCTTGAGAATGAACAAGCCTGTCGTTCTCACCTTTTCAAAGGGCAGTACTCCAGCTCCCTACAAGGTCAGTGGCCTTGTGTTAATCTCACTGCACATTATCAGTGTCTTTCTTGTACTGGGGGACCCAAAGCAGGACACGATGTTCCAGGTCTCTCGAACATTCTTAGCAATGTTCAATTAAGAAATATATCTTGTGTATTTAAAACACACTTATGTGCACTAAAAATGTGTACAACTAGTTTGAGGATTTCTGTCAGCACATAGTGTACTGGGCAACTTGGACCTGCAGGGTTGTGCTGAATTATAATATATTTTATACAATTATTGTGTGAAATACGATCAACAGTTTCTGCAACAGGGTGCTTTGATTACTACTGAGTTAAATGCTTTAGAACTGCCTTTAAATGGTTAATTAAATATTAAATTTCAATGAATAAATATGACCTAAGCCACATTTCAGGGAAGTACTGAAGGTATTTGCATGCCAGCAAACACACATGGTCAGCAGCATAGTAAAGGGTAATTTTGGTCACTTTCATTCTGACAGCACAGAAGGGCAAACCCACAAAGCAGCCACTGCAAAGCCATACGCAAATTGTCTGGCTGAAGTTGCAGCACTTGGTTCAAGGAAGGGAACTGCTTACCTCTATGGAGATTGGATTTAATTTCCCTTTTTACGTTTCTATATATCCATGAAAATGTCAGTGAAGTTTTATGAAGTCTCAGTTCTTTTCACGTTAATATATATGTTGCTTTTCAGCTCCAAGCCAACGTCCAAGAATCATCAGTTCTGTAAGATCTGGTTCAAGGTACATCATCACCTGGGATCATGTGAAGGCAATGTCAAATGAGTCCGCAGTTGAAGGATACAAAGTATGACCTGTGAAAATAAGTTTTATCAATGTGTATTCTAAATGAGCTGTATTTTATAAACTGAAATGCATTTTGGTACCTAATGGAGCTTAGATATAATTGCATGCTAAAGATGAACATGTCAGGCTCAGAGATCTCAAACATCTAGTAGACACAGGGCAGAGCTGATGGACTTAGTCAATATGATGAGAAAATACTGTGGGTAGTGAGCCGTTTTATGTTAACATTTAGATCTGCTCTGACTGTAGCAACCTGATATCCAGTATGATTATATTTAGACTATAGGCTAAACTGAATATTTTTGCCACCCTCTGTTCTTATCCTCCATCATTCAAACACTCATTCTGAATGTAGAAAATTGAAATTATTCTTCAAAAGGTGGTGTAAACTATACTACAGAGAAAGCAATGAAGAAACGTGTTATCTAGATTATCCCTAGATAAAAAGGTAAAAGATGGTATCTGCAACTAAGTTTTGAGATATATACAAGCATAAAGCTAATACCTTTTCATTCACTTACTGTACGTATATAACTGTGTGTTTGTGGAAATGTGGGATTTTAATAACAGTGTTTGCTCTGACTTTCCTAGGTGCTATATAGACCAGATGGACAACATGAAGGCAAGTTGTTTTCAACTGGAAAACACACAATAGAGGTCCCAGTCCCCAGTGATGGTGAATATGTTGTTGAGGTCCGAGCACACAGTGAAGGAGGAGATGGAGAAGTAGCTCAAATTAAAATTTCAGGTGAGCAGATAACTTCTTGCTTCCTTCCAACACTCCTTGGAAATTTTGGAGTAAACATTTTCTTCTTGTGCGCTCCCCAGAGATGTCCACACCATTCACACCCAAAACTGGAGAGGTAGTTAGCTCTTCAGAAGTGACTGCACTAATAATTAAGGTTTATCTTAGAGTCTTCCTGAAGCTGAAAATGCACACAAGACACTTCAGCAGTGGCCTAACTCAGTCCTGGAAGCACTGCCAGTCTTCCAGACATCACTGCTTCTACAGGTGCCCTCAGTTATGCTGCCACTTTCAATAGTTTACTGCAAGTTTAACTGCACGTGCATGCCTAGGGCTGAAGAAATCAAGTTGCAGTAATGCTGTAGTTCCTAGGATCTGGTACCTCGGCATCTCATTCCATTCTTAACTGCCACAACAAGTAGAAAGGCAACTCAGACAAAAGTTGTCCACGAACCAATTGTTAGGTGAGTTCCACTTCCCAGGGTAGAGGAAAAGCTTTTTCATAGACATGAAAAAGCAGTGAGAGATGCAAAATGTTCAACTTCAAAGTGGTTTGGATGATTGGTAAAGAGGGTGGCCAGGCTGATTCAACTTATGTTCACTATTTACTCTAAATACAAGGTTAGACGTGGTCTGTACATCCTTTCCCTACTAGTTTTGCACCCTTTGTATAAAACAAAAAATATAATGAAGTCAGGGACTCGGACAGTGTTTTTGCAAGATTATGTTTTAAATGTGCTGTATTATTTTATTTTTTTCTTTACTTAAAAAATGAACTTCGGGGATAGTAAGGTTTAAACATAACAATATTATTGTCACACCACCGATGCAACCATTATTACATCGTTTTAAAAAGCATTACCTATGCTATATTGTGAGTGTACTTCATGAAAATGTGCCCCTGTTGAAAAGAATGGATCTCTAACCTGCTGTTTTTCAATAACATAGACAGTTTAAATCACCTAACGTGAACTCACTACTATCACCAGTCTTGTTTGGATGAAGCATCTAATCCAGGCTTGGTAAAATGAATCTAGAGGTGGAGAATCATGAGAGTTAATTAATCACTGTCACTGATCACAACTTTTTGTCCTGTTTTTTTTGTCCTATAAAATGGTGTTCAGCTTCTTTTCTAACCACAACCTTAAATCCTTCCCAGAGTCCTATATTTCCAGGATGCAGCATCCCTTCCTGATTTGTGTAGCATTTCCTTAGTGTGTAATTTTATATAAGGTTGTGATTATACACAGTTGGTTTGAATGACCTTAAGTTCCCATGCTATCTGGGATGATGATTTTTCTTGGAAACCTGTAGAGGGGGTTTGGTTTCCTAGAAACAAATGTTTTGATGGTCAGCTGGCCAGAATGGAATTTATATGTTTAGAGTGATGTAAACTACAGGGAAAGCAAGGCATAAAGCATATTATTTAATTTAGAGAGGACAATTGCCTTTAGGCATCTGGTTGCAGAATTTACAAACTAAATTAATTTCTTGTATAAGTGAGTGGGGAGAATGAAACAGCAAGCACAGGGACTGAATATAGCCTGGATGATGACCAGGATGGAACACATCCTAAGCAAACTGGAAGGATGCATGGAAGAGAGAGGAATGTTTAAAAACCTGTGTTTCTTCCAGATTTATGTCCTCATGCTGTTCATTGGGTATAACATCCAAATTAATTTACCTCATATACCTAAGTTAGGTAACTGAGTTTCCATTATAAACAGTGTTCATTTAGGGTATAATTCAGATATTTAAACATTCAACAGCTTTAGCAACACTCTTGGCACTAGACATACCCTAGATTACCAGGGATGTCCATGTAATGCTGGCAGTATGACAGGTTCTACAGGAGACCTTGCATCTTCTGGATCAGCAACTGGAGACCAGGCAGGATCTTAGAAGCACCATTTGCCCTTTATTTCAAGCATCTGAACTGCACATTTTGCAAACCAAAACCATTTCCTTGATTTGTGCGGCTGAAATTGCTGTGCTAGGAAACCACAGCATAGTCAGTCTGTTGTAGATGTGCAATTCTAAGCTCATACTCAATCGAGCACCTAGCTCAGGAGCCCTAGGTAGCCCTGAGATCTTAACTTATGTATTAAAACTACAGTACATTTTAACAAACACAAGTTGCATTTGGAAGTCAAATATAAAAGAAGCTAGAATTGTGTGTTATTTCTAGCTTCTTATCTAAAGCACAGACCTTGTTTTTCTCCTCCTTCTTACAGAAAACCCAGGCATAGGCTGAAGAAGGAGGCAAAACATCCCACCTTTGCCCACTTATATTCAGTCACTTTCCTAAGGATGCACTGTTTTAGCTGAGCATGATGTAAAGGAAATTTAGCAAGCAGTTGTCATGCACACATTTCTGCTCTGTGAGCATCATGAAATGCCAGTGCTTATCATAAAGTAATTCACTGCATATATGCCGTGATGTGTTTTGGCATATTGTTACAATCTTTAGACTAGTTGTGAACCACTGTATTTTACTCAGCAGTGCCTGTCATACTGGAGGCTGGTGATACTTTTCAAGCCCACTATAATAAATACATGAGCTATGCAATTGAAAAATAATTCTTGAGGTAAAAAAACTATTTGACGATGGGCACTACTTGTTTGGCCAAAGGAGTCCGTTCCAGTGGCTAATAGTAGCTTATCTACTTTCTCTGACATACATTAAAGGCTGAAAATTGTGGATTTTTGTCTCTTTTGTGCTTTATGGATTGCAATGCTTTGTCATAATAATAGCATTAACGTAATCAAAGCAGTCCTGCCATCAGTCAGAACTAAAACTATGTGATACTTAGTACTTTTCTCATTTCATTTGTGTATCTGCATTGGCCTCAGTGCAATTAATTTATGCCAGAGAAAAGAAAAATAGAAGCAAGCTCTCAAATTTTAAAGTTTCATCCATGAGGGAGGAGAGTAACTTCATATTTAAGAAAATGCTGTGAAAAAAAAAATAAAGATGACACTTTCACCTTCAAATATAAAATAAGGTTAATATCTCATTTTAAGTAGTAACACAAAGAATAACTTACCTACTGCATATGCGAACAGCAAGAAAAGAAAATTAAACAAAATTATAGCTCTAATGGCCATAAATAGGTTGTGCAGTGGTGTTTGACAGGCTGTATAAATTAAAATTAGGTATGCGTGCAGGGATTAAAACACAGAGCAATATAGATGACTCATTATCAGAATAGTGCTAACAAGACAGTAATTGCTATACATCAGAAAACAACAAAAGTGACTTCTGTCTTGTAAAGGACCTTGTAACTTCTTGTGTGCTGCTTTCATCTTCAATCTGAGTTGCTACTTGCCTGTCTATCTAAGCTTGAGAATTACCTGCAGAATCCCAGCTGAGGGTTGCTGCATGGTCACGTGAGTGCCTGGGGACTCTGTAAAGGCTTTTCAACATTAGCCAAAAAAGAAATGTACCACAACTTCAGACACCTTTTTACATGTCATAGATTATGCCAGCTGTCACCAAGCTTGGAAGAATGCTCGATCTTCCATGTATCTGCCATAGAAATGTATTTCTTAAAGTTGTAGTTGGATTTCTGATAGCAAAGCTTCTAAAGATAGCAAAAAGATACTCAAGAAAAATACTGAAAAACTATCGTGAAAGCCAAGGGAGTGTACTACAGCTATGGGGTGAATTCTTCTGCAAGTGAATCAAGGATCTTCTGCTAGACTAAGGGTAGTTAGTAAAGCAGATATTCATAGTAGGGAAAAAGTAACTTGAAAAAACAGTCACTTTTCTTCATAGTATGTGGATGAAGGTACTCAGTAAAAGCAGGCGGCAAGTTGAAATCTGTCCAAATAATACACTTTTACGTGGCACAAAATTATACTATGGAACTTCCAGTGCCAGGAGCTGAGCAGGACAGAGTTATAAATACAGACTTGGTCTAACAGTGCTTTATGTAAAACAATGCCCTGTATCCAGCCCTTGAGTCAAAAACTACTGATTGACAGATGTGGGGAAGAATATGAGACAAAAATTAGACTCTGCCGGCAATGAATTTGTTTTTCTTTTCATTTCATCTGTTACAGACCCCTGTTGGAGTCAGTGTCCTGAATGAGGCAAAAGCTTGGATATCACTCATTTAATCTGACCTTGTACTCACAGCTTTAGGAAAGTGCACTACAAAATGCTTGAATAATATTTAGTTGATAGACAAAGGATTCGTTCTTTTGAAATCCTCATATACTCTCTTTACTATTTTCACTTGTTTGGATGTTATCCACCAATAAATGACTGTCTTCTAAAATGTTTAAGTAGACAAAGAAAAATAAATTGTGGCTTACTACTGAGTTAAAATACCCTTCTGAAAAAATTGGCAAGCTTTTGATAGCCACTGTTTCATTAGGACCATCAATTCATCAGTGAAGCAAAATGCTTGATATTACACTCACTTCAGCATTAGAAGAAAATAAAATAAATATTTATGTTCATTATGTATTTTAACTCTCTCTTCTTTAAATGGAACAGCATAACAAACAGAGAACTGCAGAAAAATATTACGTAGCCCATAGTCTGAATGCCAAGATGCTTATTGTGGATTAATATAGTAATTCCTTTGATGCATAATGATTTAATTTAATTCAAATGCATATTCTAATTTCACCTCTTGGTAGGACATTTAACTACTGAACTATATACAGCATTTTTAATTGCCTTGAGAAATCGAAGTTAGGCAAGTGATCTTTAGAGTGGTTTAAAGTAATACTTGAAGAACTCATTATTTTTTCCCCTTAATAATCTAGACAGGATTGCAGTGGTGATCACAGGGATAAAGAAATGAAGAAGGGAATTGTTTCTAACTGTGACAATTCTTGCATGTTTTAATTTTTAATAGTAGCAATAGAATTGCATTATTCAAATTATTTTTAAGTTCAGTGGGTAACAAATTATCTTACTTCTCAGGGGTGCCTTGAAGTGGTGGCATACTCATAACTCTCAGTTGTATGTACCTGGCCTAAACAAACTACTTTTCTTCTCATTTAATGAGGAGAGTGGTTCAGAACTCCTAGGTTAGACAGCTGCTGTATCATAGCTTTGCATGAAACCATGAAACCTCTCTCACTTGTAACAGAATAAAACCCAGTGATTCTCTGACAAAAGCCATTGGTGATTTTCTGGTTACTTTAGTTATTACAGGTATAAAACACAGATAAAATAACTTATTTGCTAAGTCAGAATTATCTTTTAAGTGGCAGTGACCACATGGGAAATACTGGTGTATATTTGCCTTCTTTCTATAGATATGTTCATAGTACATCTTATTACGTACTGAAATGCTCCATGCCCTTTTCAGGGAACTTCAAGGACTTAAATGTCAGAATGTTCTTGCCTTTAAATGTGAATGCCATATATTTTACTTTCACCATATTCCAAGGCCTTTTCATAGAAGCAATAGGTGGAGAGGTGAAGATAGATTTGTCCTAGATATAAGCTTTGTGATACCAAGGTTCTTGTTTGTCTTCTGTGCCTGTTCAACAGTTATATTGAGCCAGTGGGGAAGGGAAAGAGGAATGTTGATGCTGTCAAAGTAGGAAATTTCAAAGGGATCTTTCATATAAGTTCAAATGAGTTGTTCAGAGTATCGAATTTGGTGCTTGTGGCTTTTTTCTATAGAGTTGCTGAAGTAGGAACTTTTATTGTTTGAGAAATTCTGAGAGAAGGCCAATAATATATTTTTTTTTTCTCAAGCAGCATGAAAATTTGCTTCACATGTGAACTTTTGGTTCTTTGATTTTAGAGACTGGATTCATCACAGAAGTTAGAATCGAAGAGACATTAGTCTTATTGTTTGTATAAGTCTCAATGACTAGTATCTTATAAATTCTGAACTAGCTGCAGCAATATCCTCTACTCTTGCACCACTAGGCTATCATGGGGCCCTAAGAAGATTCCTCTGTAAAACTGTGTATATGAAAGTGTGTAAGTATTAATCAGCATAAATATCTTTTCAAATCTGCGCTATCTTTTTGGTCTTTAAATGATGCACACTGAGAAGAAATAGCTGTGACTATGCATTTCATTTTTCTCATAGTATGTAATGTTCTACCAGCGTGCATTCCAAAAACTGGATCAGAAAAGGGCAATGTGGAACCACAGTGAGTCACTTAAGGCATGTTTCAGAAGACATGAAGGCTAGGGTGTCCCACATAGTACTATGTGATAACCCAGTACCCAGTCAGAAGAACCAGAAAAGTGGTTGTAAATTCTTCTCAGGGTTATGATTAAGCTTTCTTTTCTGACCTCCTTTTTTCCCCCCTTTTTTTACCTCCTGAAGAATTACCCCTTTTTGGTTAAAAACCTGTCAGTGAGACTCCCAGAAAAAAAGTTTGATTTCCTCTGAGTGGTTATGAACTGTAATTTCTGTGGCAATGAAGAATATATCTGTGTGGAACATTCACAGCCAAGTGTTTTGCCATACCAGGCAATCTATGTAATCACAGATGAGATTTTCTACATGGACAACCTACTAAAACTTGCTCTAAGCTTCTCCTGCTGCTTCAGCAGACAATTTCCAGCATTGAACACCTCTTCTTAGCAGAACACATGAGTCAACCTTGCTTGGTCTGGCAGTAGTCCTTGAATTTCTTGTGAGCCAGTTTATCAGGTGTGATTGCTCACCACTGAGAGAGCAGATGCTGAAAGGTATAACAAGCCTTTGCCTGAATATCACAGAATGGTGTGAGGTACAAATCTGGGTCACAGACAGACCTCTACAGATTGTTCTTGCTCTTATTTGTTGAGTATATCACTTAAAAAGTACGTTTTAAAAAATACTCTGTGTGGTCTTCTACTTAACTATCCATGCAAGATA
The DNA here is from genome assembly GCF_054131305.1 of Coturnix japonica. Classification (NCBI taxonomy): domain Eukaryota; kingdom Metazoa; phylum Chordata; class Aves; order Galliformes; family Phasianidae; genus Coturnix; species Coturnix japonica. The sequence continues at coordinate 25,932,236 of NC_140663.1, forward strand.
ATCTCTAATCTGTAAAGGGGAAGAAGATTCTGAGAAATAATTCACATTTATTATCTTGTTATTTTGGCAGCACGGGTCTCCAGCAGGGTGAGAGTCAATAGAAAGGTAGCCCATGCAGCTTCCAGCAAGCCAGGTGCTGTTGCCAGAGCAATACAAAAAGCTTGTTTGGCTCTGCTATGGATTCTCAAGTAGGAGAAATGAATAAAGCACTCAGACTATCAGTAGCCTTTGAACATGTTTTAATGCTGTCTCTCTTGTTCTTGCATTAGATTTAAAAGTGTTCTAAAGCAACGCAGTAAACATTAGCACAACACTAAGCACAAGGAAATGCACAGACAGCATTACTGCCATCACGTCTACTGTGATGCAAAACTAATTCACAGAATTACTCTATACAGCCTTTCTTGAAATGTTCGTGGCAAAGACAGAAAGAAAATTTCTTCGTACCTATATAAAGTAATTCTAGACAATGGAAATTGGACGTATGACTTAGCAACGTTGTCACTGATGCAAGATAAACATATTTTAATTAGTTAATTAGTTAATTATTTTCCATTTACCACGAATAGGAATAGCAGAATTAAAACCATGTCTGCTGTTTCCCATTTCTTCTTGCAGAAGCCTTTCTTGAAGTTGCTATTTCCAGCTGGGACAAGTAATAATTCTTTTCAGAAGCCAGTTCACAGAATGACAAACCAACCCACTTATTTTATGCAGCATAGTTTAATCTAGAAAAAAGTCTATTTATTACCTCCCTTCCCACTTTTCTATTCTGCCTGAGTAAATATGCACCCAAAGCAAATATTGATGAAGCCTAGGGGATGCTAAAGAAACTAAGGAACAGTATTCAGAGGATCTGAGGTTACAAAAATACCTTTACCTTTCCCAGCTGGCTTATTTATTTCCCACAGAACTGAACATGCAAGCAAGGAGATACACAATTTGAGAAAACGTTACATTTACCTTTCATAAAGTAAAAAGGAGAAGTATAGGAACAGGCAGCCCTGATGGAAATTGCCTGGTGGGCAATGGACTAAAAGGATAATATTGTTTACAGGAAAGTGAATAGGAGTTTTTGGGGGGTTTTTTTGTTTGTTTTTTTTTGTTTGTTTTTTTAAATAAATCCATTTTTCAAAATAGGTGCAACGGCACATTCATTTATTAAATAACAAGAGTAAATCTTTGTTCTGCTACAAACTTAAATTATTATTCATATAAAATCTCAATTCTGATAAGAAAATATTCTGTTTCCCTTCCTTACTTGTAATAAATTTATGATAGGTTTTGTCAGGAAAAATGTGTTGCATCTATTGTGTCATTCAGATGGTCAGGCTGTGTCTACCTGATTGATTTGTACAGTGCAGTAGATGGTGGATGTGTTGAGAAAAACAGTCGGCATTGAGGATGCAGCTCCACAGTGTATGCTGAGGTTGGGTTTTGCTTTGCATTCTGTCTCTTCTGTTCCAGCACAGCGTGTCTAAGCCAGCTTCACAGTGATAAATAAAGCCCAATAAATGGGACAGCTGAGATACTTCAGATCACTCTCCTCAAACTAGAACATTCATGTAGATATTCCCCGTGATGTTCAGTTCCCAGGAACTAAAAAAACTGATGTAATTTAATACAGATTAATTCTTCAACAATATTTCTTGATAACACAGAGAAGTTTTGCTTCAACAGGATCAGTTCATGATCAGCCAAGAAACAGCTTGAAGTTTGTGTATGTTGGCAGAGCAGATGCTTTCTCACTGAGAAAGAGAAGTTATTTACATATGACAGTTTCACATATGACCAGGAACTAATTTCCTGTTTCACAGACCTGATGAAAGTAAGATTTCTAAATAGTCTTCTACTTTATTTATTTATTTATTTATTTATTTATTTATTATTTTGTAATCAATATGGAAATGATACCAATGTTGGGAAAAGGGCCAGAAATGTCTTAAAGATAAGTAACATTTAAAGAAAATGATGACGTATTTTTAATGAAAAGTCATTGCAAAGTTTTGGGAAATATATAGAAGTCTAAATTGTTTTAACTTCTTTCATCTGGACCTTTAGTTAATTTCATTTCCTTTGAATATAATTGGAAAACATGTTGCATAGTGTTCACGGTTACAGAAAATTTGGAATCTCCATTCAGAAATATATATAAAAAATTAGACTTTAGATTATTGAATTGGAAACAAAGAATATAAACTTGAAATAGAGAACTGAGGATTAGTGGGACTTTACCAGGAGATCCTGTGGTATGTAAAGGTCTTGCTGAACCTGTCCAGCAGTTTTTCCCTTCATTTACTCAGGTAAGCAGCTGCTCAGGAAATGATTATCCCAAAAGGGTACTGAGCAAAGAAGGAAGGAAAGAGATACAATAACTGCATGTATCGAATACAAATTGTATTCACTAAGGCGTACATTTCTGTAGATAGTTTAGTCATTGGCTTAAAAATACCATCAATAGGAACTCTACAGCAGACAGTAGTAAGGCCTCCATATGAATATAGGAAACAAGATTTCATTACTTCTTTTGTTTGAGGCAACTGGGGGAAAAAAAAGAATTTAAGGTGTGTGTTTCATGTTTATTTGAAAGAAATGAGGAATCTTGATCTGCTGTCCACACATAATGGGTTGGAGTGGTAATTAGGTAATGCGACAGTGATTTGGTTTTGGCCTCAACTTTCATGACTGTATCTTGCAATGACTTGCGTACAGGACATGTAACATGCTGACTGGGAGAACAGAACAAATGTTGTAGCACTGAGGAGAGAATGAAGCTTTATATTGCTAAATTGTTCATGCCTGACTACACTTCAAGAGGAGTTTAATAACCCTTCTGTTTTCATTTAAATCCACATGTTTATCTCTTCACATTCACTAAGTCTTTATCTGGCATTTCTCTAGTTTTTGAGACATTGTTAAAGCTGGCAGATCACAACTGCAGTACTCTATTGTACAGAACTAACTGTGATCATTACTCATGCACAATGTACACCGATTTCTGTTCATGAGCTACTGGAGAGTATGGGCCATCACACAGTGGTGAATGGTAATTCAAGTAAAATATGATTTCTGACATGTGGGTTGGTAATATAACACACAAAATATATATACATGAAAAGAGAAGATGAACTTAATGTGGAATTATCTACATAATGTTCTGTTAATGTGCTATCCGATGGCAGGATTTACTTCATTGCTGAGTAGTTATAAATATCTCTGCATTGGTGCTTAAATCTTGTAAGGAATAACTATAATGGGGTGACCTGCTAACTCGTAATTCTGAAGTCAGTGAGTGCATCTCAGGGCAAGATTTATTATTTCTTTCTCTTTGTAGAATAGTTTCATGCAAATAGAAATTTCCTTTTATTTTCACATCATTTTTTCTTCATGTTTTCTTTAATGAGAAGCATTCAAAATACGACTTCAATTGTGTCTTTGCAACTGCATTTTCCTATTTTGACAAAGGCAGAATATGTTTTTGTGGATATTCTTAAACACAGAATATAGAATTTGTTTTCTATGGCCATTATCATTCATTAAAAGCTACTGCAAATAAACTACACAAAACGAATAATGTGCCATATGTATCATTAAAAAGGATAGATAAATATACTCCCATACTTTTCACAATGGTCAGAATGCACAGTTGTTATGTGTGAGAATATATCTGAACATACATTTGTATACATCCTAAGTGTAAATCTCCTCCATTTCTGGGTACTTTGAAGGAATCTTTCAGTATTTTCCTTAATTTTACTTTTTATTGTGCTGTACTTTTTGCAGCTGAATTGAAGCAATGAAAAGGGATTGGTAGGTCTCTTGTCTTGGTTTTCCAAGTGCTTGGATGTCATAAAGAAGTTCAGAAGAAATGTTGACTTCAGAAAGGATCTCCACTGTGCTAAGGGAAAGAGGAGAAGTGGGAGCAAAGAGTTCTGAATGGGTCAGAAGTAAGAGAAAGCAGCAGATGGAATTTAATATAGGGGACAGAGAAGAGAGTGGAGCAGCAGAAACATCTTCATTTGATAGAGGCGCAGACCAAGTGGAATAGGGTAATAGGCCTAGAAAGAGGGAGCAGAATAAGAGGAACGTGGCTGAAGTTGAAAAGAAATTCTGTGGGGAAGGCCCTAAAATTCTAATTTCATGGCAGATGCTGTGGACTTTCCCCCCAGAAGGACAGTAGAATAACCAGGATGGTGTGAAAATGCCTGCTTCCTCCTCCTGTGACAGAAACAAGAAGGGATGGCTCCATCTCAGAGGCAATTTTCTCAATAGATCTCTCAAAAGGATCTGCATAGATCTTCCTCTGTGGGTGAGGAGACACTGTCTTGTAGATCTGCCTTTCTAATAGCACCCAAAGTTCACTGCTTAAGGCCTCTTGTAAAGAAGCCAAGCCTTCTGTTTGCTAGTGGCTCATGGTCCTGTTTCTGTTAAATGATTTGCTACGTGACAAGCCCTAAGAACACAGATTCTCACTTGAAACCATCATGGGTTTTTTTTTACACTCACTATCATATTCCAATGACTTTTAATTAGTAAAGCCCTTTATTAACAGAATATTCAAGAACAAAGATACAGAAACTTCTCAGGCTGACGCACAAAACCTGCAGATCTGTCTTTCTAGAAAGACCCTTGTGACTTGCACAGACACAGATGTGTAAAGGCCACACTGCTAGAAGCCAGCCATCTGGACTTTGTAATCAAGCAGGTAAACAAATGGTCCAGGCTCTTCGACATCTTTCAGATTATTGCTGATCATAATAACATTAACTTTTCCAAAGGTGTCTCTTTGCTTTGTCACATTTCAAAGACTCCATTAATTTTGTTTTCACATGCTTAAATATTTATTTTGACCTTTTGCCTCCTGCTATAACCTCCTGGCTTGTTGGACCATCCAAATCAAAATACACTGATGTGTTCTGAATGGCCTTGCTGCTTGTATAAACACACTGCATAAACAACTCTTGCAGAACAAAAGACCAAGACCTCTGCTGTACTGTAGAAAATCTCTTTGTCCATTTCAGATTATCCATACAGGTAGGAGCTGTGTTGAGATACGCCAGCTGGTTTTCCGGTCTTCTTACCCTGCATTCTTGCTCACATCCAGCCTTGTTTCCTTACATGAGCAATGTTAAAGAAAAATCAGCACTATGTTGTTATCTGTTTTCTGTGCAGGTGCCACTGCTGGAGTACCAACTCTGCTCCTGGGCCTGGTGCTGCCTGCCCTCGGTGTCCTTGCCTACTCGGGATTCTGAATGTAGCTGGATTTACCTTGTCCTCACCCGAACACAAGGGACTCCCTTTGAAGAGGAGGACTGCAACTCTTGATTCCTGTGGCACCATCCTAAGCCAAATAAATTACACTTCAAAATAAATTACCCTACCAATTTCCTATGAACTTTGGAAGGACTGAGGCATCCAGGAACTCCTTCACTAAGTAAATCAACTTTTGAAAGGATAAGAAATATTTTTAACTTGTTCCAATATGCCTTATAAAAACACTTATGCTGATCTGTGACAGTTGCATGATTCGGTCCAATGGGGCAAGTTACAGTGTTAAAACCCAATAACATAGGCTGTACAGTGAAAGTAAAATCACCATACGTAGGTGCTTTAACTTGAATAACAAATTGTGAAATATAATAGAGATTGAAATGTTGATTGTATGTGATAAATGTAAGAGTACTACGTCTGTCTGTACTATCCTATATGTTTTGTGTACTGCATATTTTTGAATGGCCCCATCATCATTCATTGGGATTACTGGTTTTTTGAGAGACAGTCAAAGCAAAAACATTTTGTTTATTTTCACAGCTATATTTCTTGAGGCTATTGGATACAATCGGAAGGACTTGAAATGAACGTCAGTGGCAAGAAAAATGTTGTTTTAACTATGTTCAGAATACCTGAGACATTCATAGCAAGCTCAGCTTAAAGGAGTTCACCTGTACTTCACTGACACCAGATTTAATGTATTTTTTTCTTAAAACAGTTCTGTTGAAAATTCGGTTATGGTCATTGTTGATGATTTTAGGAGTGAAATGTCAGCTTTCAGGGAAGCAGCACAATATATCGGATTTGATTTAGTATTAATACTGTTATTATTAAGGTAGCAATATAACACATAGAAGACTGAAGATACAGTCTGAATTAAGATCAGCTAAATGGACCATGAAATGGTAGGAAACTTATGTTATTTTTTAAAGTAAAGAGATTTAAAATATATTAAAAAAAAAAAAAGAAAGAAATAGATATACGGTAAATGACAAAAACAGAGTAGCACAGTTAAAAAATTATTATATTTACATTTCTATGCTGCAGATGCCAGGTGTTACCTTCTTGTGGTGAAGTGTACATTTGGGAGAATTATATGCTTTTTCAAGGATTTGATATTATTCTAATATTCATATTGTTGTAAATAAGAGTTATAAAGTTCTGGGACTGTTTCCCTATTTGACAGAGTACTGAATGATCCAACTGTGTGTTAAAACATGAAAGTCAGATCCCAAATGTCAGTTGAAACTAAATGTTTGCTATGGCCTTTGCAGAATGGGAATTCTATTAGAGATAGAGAATGTTTTTGTTCTGACTGTATCCAGAGTGTTTCGGGGGTTTTTTGGAGTGTGTTTTATTTTTTGAAGTTTTTAAAGAAATACACATTCTTTATGTTTTCCATGGTATGCTGGGAATTAGTTTGAGTATGAATGTTGAAGAAACACAGTGATATTGAATCAGATGGCTCGAGTAATAGTGCAATGTCTGATGCTTCAAGAATTATAAGCTTTGAATCATATTTTATTAGCACAACCTTGCTAGCTACTTAGAAATAGATTTTATCTTTTTAGAACTGATACTGTAGAGGTCCATAACAATATTTACATGGAACAAGAATAGGCCTATTAATGATTTTCACCTCCTTCTTTAATTTGTATAATTTTGTACTATATATTTACATGTACAAGTGTAGAGTCTTCATCAAGAAATATCAATGATACTGTTTTAGTTTAATTTTAACTATTTGTTACAAGATGAAAATTTTTTAAATAGGTGAAAGTGATAACTTCCCTATAGAGGAATGTCAAGGTGTCAAGCACTACTCTGTTTCGTAAACTGTATAATTATTTGAAAGAGCAATGATCTGTCTTCATACCTGAGAAACTAATATGCTGTAAGCCTTCTGTACAAAAAAAGAAATGTGTTTTATTGTATTTCATTTGGTTTCATTCTTTTACAGTATGACTCATTTTTATATAATCTACAGCCACAACTAAAACTTTTGCCAAATGCATGATTGCCTTTTACTTTTCTAACACGTGGTGTAAAAAGCAAAACTGGTTAGTTTTTGCATGAAAATGACCTGGGAGGGAAAGCCACTTCCTTTTTTAAATCAGCAGCACAGATGAGGTAGGTCTCACGTACTGAACTGATAGTTCAGAGTTTTTCATTGCTTCACATAAGTGTATAAATTCAACTGGGACCTGCAGTTTCAAATTGCTGTAAAGAAAAACTAACCAATGTATCATCCGCTTTAAAACGCAAGGTTCTTAATTAAAGTTTATATAGATAGACAGACATATTTGTTGTTTCTTTATATTTCAGGAAACTTGATATTACTATTATTTGATACTGATGAATATTGAACTGGTTTTTTAGTTACTTTTTATCTTATTTTTCTTTTTCTTTTTCTTTTTTTTTTTTCTTTTTTTTCAAATGAATAGAGCAGGGTCGTGCTTTGTCCTTTTTATGAATGAAAAGTAAATTAAAGTTAAATAAATGTATTAATGTTACTCAAGGAATAATAACTGCCTTTTGAATTAGAGCTTTCTGCTTTCACAATAATTATGCGGTTCTCTGTAGCAGTGGTTAGAATGAAAACCTGTGTATCCCTGCCCCGTGTTGTTATGAAATTATCAGAATTGAAAGAGCTTCTGTGCAGTAAGGGTGGCCGTTTCACTTTGATTATGGGTGACATCATTTGAAAGATCTTCATGATGTCAATGGCTGAGAGCTTTTCAGAGTTTCTGGGAGGAAGTGTTAACCAAGCATTAAACTTTGTACTGGTTCATACTTGGTATGATCACAGTTTCAAGGGCTTACTTACATCAGAAATAACTAAGAGGCTGCTAGCCTTTTGGGGATCACTTTCAGGCCCTCAGCTGCACCAAATGTAGCATGGAAGAAGTTTATCTGTTGGTGAAGCTCACGATCATATTTCAGAACTCAGTTTCATTTATCTATCTTCAGACATCCCGAAAGAGAAGAGCTGTTGACAGAATATGTTTCATAAAATCGTGGAATCATTTTGGTTGGAAAAGACCTTCATGCCCTGCACCTGAGGATTGTCTTGTCAACTGGAGCAGAGAACAGACTGGGGAAGGGGATATTATGAGTGGTTTGATTTGATATGTTTTGTATTTTTTCTTGGTCTCTAAAAGTAATAAGTTTCTGATTATCTGACTACCTGCTAATAATTCTGAATCTATTAGAAAGTGGCAGATGAATTAAACAGATATCATACTACAGAAATACACAGCCTGAGTAGTAAGTGAAGACTTAAATTAGAAGTTTGCACCAAAGCAGGCAGCAGCAAGGTCACCGTGTTTCCTCTTCTGGACACTCAGCCAGCAAACATCTCAGCTGGGCTTGCTCCTGCCTTGCCCAGGGCCTGGAGAGTACTGAACAAGTGTATGCTGGAGGGAAGTCTGAACACGTGGCATTGCAGGAGGTAAAGGTAACAGAGGGAAACAGATCGCTGCAGCAAGATGGAGAGGAACTGGGGAGAGAACATACATCTGGAAGAGAAAATGTTTCATTAATTCCAGTCAACATTATTTCCAGATGAACTTGTTTTCATTTGTGAGACTTCCTTGTTTCCAGACTTTGGGGCCTCTAGCTACAGAAAGTGATAAGAAATATGCCTTTAAATAGTAAATATCTGGCTGAAGACCAAATCTTCCAGTCTCAGTCTGCCCCAGCATGACATTAAGCTACATTTCCTATTGGAATTAAAACAAAAAATGACAGATATCAGGGAATACATTTCAGTACAGATCTTCAAAATGTTCCAAATGCTTTTGTTTAGAGGTTCTGTATATTTAAATACATCACTGAAGTGTCAGTCTTTCAGGATATGACAATACATGTTAAGCAAATTCTGTTGTCATCAGTGTGCATTTCTATAGCTCCTAGCACTTGTGTATGTTCCATCTTCACATGTATAGTCCAGTGGAATCTCTACACCATGTTAGGACATCAGTACTATTTGGGAACCATCTGTGTTCATCTCATTTTCAGAGAAAGATTGATCCTCTCTGTTTTGTCCAGAGATGATTCATTTCCATTTGATTTTCTGCCACTGCTTCCTTTTACTTTGTCAATTCTTTTTATTTTCAAAAACAGAAGAAATGATAGAAAACATGAGAATCCACATGAATGCAAGATAGAAAAATATCTCAAACCAGTGGCTTTTCCCTCTTCTCTAAAGGACATCTGAAAAGACACATGGACAGCCTTAATATTATGTCTGGCATACATGCAGCTGTTCTGACATAGGGTTAGCCAGTGTTGTGTGATACAAGTAAAATAATTATACTGGCAAAATGTACGTCGAAAGTACTCAGCACCCACTAGGAGGAAGCACTCAACAGCATGGCAGCAAAGGCACTGCATTGAAAACTGGTTCCCATCTGGAGGTAAGCCTCAGGAGGGTTGGGAGAGACACATGCTCTTGAGCATGTCCTTCCCTGGACGTCACTAATGGATTGACTGCAGAAACAAGAGAATTAAAGACATTTAATTTTTAATTTTCCAGGTTGGAAAAGACCTTGAAGATCATCAAGTCCAACCACAGCCTAACCTAACCATAGTACCCTAACTCTTAACAACCTTTGCTAAATCATATCCTTGAGCACCACATCCAAATGGCTCTTAACACATCCAGGGACATGCTTAACTTCTCCATCCTACTCTAGGATAGTAAGAGATAATGTTTTTGGAAGAGAACTCTTCTCTGCACCCACTTGAAATCTCTTCCTGTACTGAATGAGTGAATAGGGTAAATAAATGACTTCCCTAAACATTCCTGCTCACTGTGAAAGAGACCTAATTCGTAGCTATCTAATGGTGTAGAAAGGAACCTTACTCCAGCTGTGCTATGACAACGCACAAGGTCAGCCACTAGTAAAAAGGCAGAGGTAGACAGAGAATACAAAGGCTGGGCCTCATACTCTATAGATGCAGGCACGGATGGCAGCGAAGGGTGGGGAGCACATAACCCCAGTGGACAGATTGTGGCACCAGTATTCAGATTATCTGTGCAGGTACACTTCTGATTCTTACAGGAGGAAAGTAGAAAAGCACAGAGTCTCCAGAAGCATTCAGACTCAGGAACTGATCTTCCTCAGGAGGCTCCCTGCTAGCAGCTTCTCTGCAGAACCAGTAGCAGGAATATGACATATTTGTGGCCATAGCAGCTTTGTATTAATAAGTGCATTGCCTGCAACTGCTCTCTGGTACTGCGCTTGTTAGGCTTTGTCCCCTGACTGAACTGCTTACTCATCCTGACTGGGTCACCATGTTAATGTGATGGTTCAACCATATGTAACGTGGTATAATCTCAAAGTTGTATGAACAAGACTTTAAGACGTGGCCCTGTGTGACAAGATCTTTGCTGATCCATCTCTTACACATTGTAATTTAACTGCTGTCGTTTGCCTTGTGAGTCCACACATAGCCAATAATATTAATGAAATCATATGTAGCTTTCTCTGCTACATCAGTGCAGGAAGACTTTTGCTATAAATATTGAGGCAAACGCTTCCATCAGACCTCCTTAATGACAACACTCTGAAGGAATTAATTACAGATTGTAGTTTAACTGTATTCTGGCAGAACACTCTAATGCAAAGCAGACTCTCTGTGGATTGACCTGTACCTCAATGAGCTGTCAAAAAGCAGCCCATTCGCCAGGAGGCTCCTGTCTGCCTGCCAGAACACCGCACTACCACTGCAGGCCTCCAAGATGTCTGCTGAGGCCCAGATTATGTCTCTTCTTTGCACCAAACTCCACAGATCTTCAGCCAACTTCATTCTCTTGGTTTGCTTTCCAGTAAAAAATAGCTGATGGAATGATGCAAAAGGTTGGATTTGTAAATGTGAGCCTTGTACAAGTAGGTAAACAAACAACAGCAAAAGAATTCTGCAGGTTTTTTTGAGGCAGTTCTAAAACTTCAGGTTGCCAGAGCCAAAAAGTAGGCAAAATTATTCTACTCAGTTCTGCTCAGCAGTGTATTCTATCATTAACTTACAGCACTGACTTTTCTGTAGTGTTGCAGATTTTTAAGTGATTACATAGACAGTAGGAAAGGAGAAAAGAGGGGAGAACGGTTCTGTTCAAGCAAAGGAGGAATCAGTAATGCAAACTCTCAATACTGGGCTAAATGTGCTAATACAAATGACCTAGAAAACAGCATAAATACTTTATTTCAGTAACTGTGTTGGTACGCAGCACAATAACACTCGGCTTTGGAGTTTACTGATTCCAGGACATAGGAAAACTGGATTTTCTTAATAGAAACAGCATCATGGCTGACTTAGTCTTTTTTTAATCAGTAAACTGAGCAAGCTAGACTCCTTCATTGTGTCAGGAACATGGAATCAGAGGGCATAAACTTAGCTAACACAGTTTATTTCCTTATCTTGTTTGGTCCACAATATCCTTTCTGGGATGCAATAACCTGATGGCTTCTGACCAATGTTCAATCCTGCACAAACCCCTCAGGCAAGTGTAAATTAAAACAGGCATTTTCAAGATCAAAAATACTGAGACACTCTCCCTTTGTGTTTCTTTGTCTTTCTTCATCTTTCTCTCTTTCTCAGTGTTCTTTTCTCTCCCCATTTCATCTTTTCCCTCTTTCCTCCTTTTCTTCTTTCTCTCTTCCTCTCTCTTCCATTTCTTCTTCCTCTTCCATTTCTCAAAAGAAAATCAGGACTAGGAATTTGAACATCAGTAGTATAAAGTTGCCAGCACAGAACACCATCTCTGATCAAACTCTGAAGAAAAACAGTCACCTCCAGACTAGCTGTGTATTCAAGAGATATTTGGAGGCACTCAGTTTCTAAGAAAACTCTAACATGAGAGAAAAACTGTGTGACATTTATTTGTGTCAAACACTACATAGGGCTTCTTCTAAAAGCTTTGAGTTGGATTTGGAGGATCAAGGATATATTCCAGTAGTTTAAAAAGGCTTGGCATCAGAATCTTAAAGGACTTGAAACCACGTGTTCTGAAATTTAAGCAAAATTTTATGTGTTTTGAATTATGTGGTGACTAACACACAATCTCCCATCTAATTTCATAGTATAACTGATAGGTTGTGGGATAGCAGCATTTATTCCAATATACAGCATAGCAAAATCAGTGAAAAAAAATAGATTCAGCTTCACATTGGATGACAGATTATTGCATTCATTAACTATTTGCTCACCACAGCCAACTTTACTCCAGCCTATCTCGGGTACCTCCACTACCAAAACCATGTGGGGGAAGACAGTAAGGTACTTCTCAAAGAGCTGTTCAGCTCTCAGATGACAGTCTGGGCACTTTCTGCTCATTTCTGTTGCTCTCTATTGAAAGCTATGATCCTCTCTGAGCCTAGACAGGATCCATCTATACCACTACTGACCAGGCAGGATCTCCTTGGTAAAGACCATCCCCTTTTTCAATGGAGGAAGAGTTATTCTAACATTCATGGAAATCTGTCCTTCAAATGCCTCTATTTCCAACTGTACAGTGACAAGAAAACTGGATAGCTTAGGTAGTAACTCTGTATTCTATGTCTTGTTGACAGACATTTTCAAAAAAGAGAGAAATCTGAATTGTAGTTAATGGTGAAATATACATTTGTAAGAAAGACAATTTCTTTCCCTGCCAGAATATCTAGTCAAAAACTAAATTTAGTAAACGTTCAAGTATTTCATATGACCGTAGGCATTACTAGACAAATTGCCTGTGCTTGTTAATTGTCATTAAACAGTTACCATGGCCATGTTCCTTCCAATTGAATAAGGTGTGAGCATGTAGGTTGGCTTCTTACAAATCATTGCCTAGATGAGTCTCTGTACCTCCAGTGAGAATAAAGAGTGACTGAGGGACAGTTGCAGTCTAAGATATCCAACACACAATTTTCTGCAGCAAGATCTCAAAACACTGGAAAACTTAAACACCAGTGAAATACTTGAACTTTATGATACCACAAGTAAAACCCTGTGAGACATCTGCTCAGGAGAAATAGACTTTGTAACCACCCTCACAAAGATGAAACTCAGGGCAACAAAAGTGAAAAGTCAGTACTCTGAAATATGCCACTGGAGACATAGCAGTAAAGAAGAAATATTATTTCTAATGATATCATTAAAAATCAAAGTGTTGTTGACAGTGTTAGCTTTTCAGAAATTAATGAACTAGAACTTGCTGTGAGAATTACTGCACATAAAACAGAATCATGCTGACGCTGTGCCAGAAGCTGTGATGTTTACCAAGAATTAATTTATAAAGTCAAAACTCAAAGGAAGCCAACTTCAATTATGACATCTAAAAAGTGCAAGTAAATATAGGATGAAAAAATCTCATGAGAATGTATACTTTTATAAATACAAGTACAACATTAGGTCTATGCTAAAATAACAAATATGTAATTGGTATTTGAAGCATTTCCCTCCTGATGTTTATTTCTAAAAGGTGTTGCTATGGACTCTGTTTTTCATATTGCTGTCCTAATAACTATTAATTTTTCACTGGGATAGTGTTTGTTGCCAATTCATGTAACAGGATCTGTTTTGAGTGGTTTTATTTGTTTTGTTTGTTTGTTTTGATTGCATATGGATTTACCTGAGCAGGAGGCTTCGAAAGAACGACAGATGGGAAAGAAGAGCATATCTCAAGATATCCATCTCTCAGCAAACTGTGCAGATCTGTTCAAAAATGAGCTAGAACTATTTTCTTTGAAGATTTCTCTTCTTTTCTAGAGCCAATCTCTACCAGGAATGATCAAAGAAGAAAATGCAGAATGAGCCATCCTCAGGCCAGAAAGGACTTTTCTTTGCAGTGGGCTAGGAAGGGATCCAGGGATCTGCTGTGGCTGTAAAATCTCTATTCCTACTATCCCTACCCTAGGTTTGGGGTAAAAGCAAGCAAGCAGTCTTGCCATACTAAGCCTCAACAAATATATGGCTGCTCTTGTGATCACAGACAAGGAAAAAGATCTCCATTATATCATGTCTTAATGCTGGTGAAGCTAGGAACCATAGAGAAAGCAGTATAAACTACTTCTGAAACGTTTTATTACCTTCTACATTAAAATGATTAAAAACTGCTTCAAAACGAAGATTACAGAGATGCAAAAAGTCAGCAATGAGCAGGCCCCAGCCTCCAATAAGAAGTGGATAAGTGAGAGAGTGTACCCATGCTTCATGGATTTACTCACGAGCTGAAGGGATGGAACAGGTTTATCAGTATAATACGGAGCAGTGAGCATCTTTTTGTCTTTCACAGTGTCGCTCTGCATTTTCTGTATGTTGTCCACTTCTACATTTGAAACAGTGAGAATGTATATATGTGTTCTTTTTATCATGTTCTAAACATGTCTATTGCTGTTTTGACTTCTTGGTGATTTTCACTAGCTTGCTTCAATGACTATAGGAATAGTTCACTATGTCCAGACTACTAGTGCCACATACTTAGAAATATCTTTTTGAATCTTTAGGGATTTTGAAACTGCGACTACCCTGTAGCAAGCTGCAAAGTGCATATATTTGTTGAGTCAGAGCAGTTGGGGCTACTTCTATTGATTTTATTAACTACAAGATGCATTCTTCTGTAGTCTAGAAGTGAACATTGTGTTGTACTTTATGTAGTGTTCAAAAATTGAGACTTTCTGTGTTCAATTTGCTTAAACAGCCACGTAAGGGGTTAAATAGCAGTTATTCCAAGCATGCAGTTATTAAGCTTTTCTGTGGTATAACTGCTAGCAAAATCTAGATAATGCAAATGTACACTTACTTAACTAGGGGCATGTAGAAAAACATTACATGTATTCATGAAGATACCCAGTAAAGTATCCATCTCTAAGGCTTTTTGACATCCTTTAGCTCAGAACAGGAAGCCCCCACTGATTTAATTTACAAAGAACTGTACGCTCAACAAAATACTGAACCTAAATCATGTTTAAAAAACAAACAAACAAAAAATCAATAAGCATGAAAACAATTAATAAATGTGGAATTAAAATGTTTTGAGAAAAAGATCCTTCAGTTACGGATGCCAATGCTTCAGGCCATTAGGCATCAGAAATTAATTTTCTGGAATGGATGTACTGAAATTACCACTCATTAGAAGCTGATGGCTGCCAGATGTTAATAAGATAGTCGTAAATGATTATCATTAGGTATAATAATGACTAAGCTCATGAAGTGTTTCTTGTTTATGGGCCTTTAAACCACAGCATGTGGACCAATGTCTGGATACATTTTTTAAACGAAAATGCATTATATAAAAGTCTGTTCTCTACCAGATAATGAGAGGGAAAAAATAACATTTCAGTCTGTAATAGCCTAAGAGTTATTTTGAGGTCAGTCTTCCACTTTCAGGTAGATAGATTTCTTGCTGAAGCCCACATCCATTATTTACTTAATTGGTGCCTGTATGCTGGTTAAACTGACAAGGAGATCAACCTTTGTTGTCATTTGGCTGAATGGCAACATTTGTATGTATTTTTTTCACTATATTATCTATTTTAAATAGTATCCAGAACAGCATAAAACCTGATCCTGCCTAAAGGTATTTATGACAGGTGCTGACTATAATGACTGATGATACTGCAGACTTGAGCTGGAAGGACTGTTTCTAGAGGGTGTCAGCAGCAGAGGTATAGAAGAATTTCTTTCCTCTCTAAAATACTTATTTTCTAAATATTGTGATATTTCTAAGTATCTCTGGACTTCTGTTGTTTCTTGTGTCATGTCACAATCTCTGCTGTTGAATAACTTGAAAAGCCAAAAAGGAATTCCTAAGCTCTTTTAATTCGCAGTGAGTGTTGTACTCCACAGTAATATGAAGGGATAGGAACATCCTGATCTAGATTTCCATTCAGTAATGAGTGTTAGGGGAGTTCATTTGTCAAATCTTGGTGTATCTGAAATTACACTGAACTCTGTAGAGCAAGCTTTCATTTCAGGTTGATTAAATCCAGTGAAGAGACTTGTGATTCTAGTCAAAATCTCACAGAGCCTGACCTGCAGGGCTGTGAAAGCTTTTGCGCTCCCAGGCAAAGCTGAAATTTGCTGAGTAATTCTGTAGGCAAAGGAGCCTACAAAGTAAGAAAGTCTGCACCTGCAGCAGGAGGAGCAACAAGTGCTAGGTGCTGATTTTTTTTTCCTCTCTAAGGCTTCTATCCTTCAGACACAGACCACACTAGAGCCAACTCCGCATATCCACAAGGACACTGAGCTCAGAAATAATTTTCACCTGCTTGAAACCTCTTTATCATGGCTGTTTGGTGCCTTTGAACTGTGCTTGGAGATCTCATACCTAAGAAAAGTGCTGATTTAGCAGCTACATATTGTTATGGTAAGTGTTAAAGCATGTATGGAAAAGTCAGTTTTCTCTACCACCTTGGTTGTTTGCAGTGTTTCAAAACATCTAACAGTAAGCTTTCAGCTGGAAGGATTTCTAAAACAACAACATTAATTTTACCACTATATTTTCTGTTTACCTCAATCCTGCCATGTAAATTTTTTTCTCTTATTCTTTCTTTGGATGAAGTACAGCTGGCTGAGCTTAGCACATATGCTAAGGACCTGAACAACTTGACTGACTTGTTTAAATCCAGTCCTCAAAGTCTGAAACTCCCAGCAGTCTAAAAGCATAACTTTTCCTCCAGATAAATATGGAAAAGCAGCAGCAAAATGTGAAGACAGTTCCCTATGGCTGACCCTTTTCACAGCATGTTGGCATTTATTCAGAGCCAGCCAGGTCCTTGAGTCTCTCTGGAAAGATGAGCAGTGCCCAAATGCCCCACACACTACTCAAGCAATGACAGACAAGGGAAATAAATGAATCTTAATGTTGCTTAGTTAGTGAATGTATTCCACATCTGTCATGAAGGTGTGTTGGGTTTTTACTTTTTTTTTCCTTAAGTGCTCTGTGGAGTTTCAAATCCCAGCTGCAGCTCCATGTGTGACTCAACAGGGCACTGACAGGGCCAGCGTTGTCATCAGGATTTCAGTCCCCTCTGTCCTTTCTCTAAATATTCCCCTCTACTGTCATTCCCTGCTACCTAATTGAATGTATAGGATTAAATTAGTGGTCCAGACAACTGATGGATGGGAAAATAACCTCCCAGCTGAGCCAGAAGCTGCCAGGAGGCAAAGTTCTTGTGAAAAGATAGTGCTTTCCTTGGCCAAAAGTGCCTGCTTCCTTCTAGCTAGGCAGGCATGTCCTCTGCACCTTGAAGTCCCATTACTTAAGAGCCAGCTTTCACTGCCGTGACACTTCAGGGACCCAGGAGTTTGAACAAGGCCTCTATGAGGCTCATTAGCTTGTAGGATGATGTCAGCAGCCTTCTTTTTATGCCTACTGACAGATATTAGACACCTACTGGCTGAAGTAACAGCTGAGCAATGTTTTTTTTGAAGATATCAGTGGCGCCTAACTAGTGGGATCAGGCTCCTACATACCTTTGAGGTGCACAGCCAAGGAGATTAAGTGGCTTGCCCAGAGTCACATAGGAAATCTATGGCAGAGCCAGGAACTGAAACCAACTTTCTGACTTAACCACAAGATTACCATTCTTCCATGTATAAAATTATTAATTCTGATGCTTGTCAGGAAGCCTGGGGCACAGGATGGGTACTTATTAATTGGAGCCAGACACATAAACATTCTCATTGATTTAGGTATTCATTTATTTAAAACTAGATGAAAGAACAATCTGGTATCTCATTTGGGATCTTACTTTAGTCACTCTCCTCCTGGTTTACATAGAGTTGAGGATGCACTGGAAACTGACCAGATTATCCCCATATATGGAACCCTTTCTTATGGGCCTATACATGCAGTAGGACTCATTACAAGTTGGGAAGGTTGGTTTTGCCATGTATCATCTCAGTCCATCTTTCAGATATAGACAGTGTTGTCACACATTCCTGGCTGGAACTTGTTTCTTCATTAAGCCAGTGTGCCAACGGTGTATTTCTGCTAGTCTGAGTTCAGCTCAATTGCTTCTAATTCTGTGGTTCTTTCATTATTCTTTGCTGCCTTGAGAAACAAAAAAAGCAAATATCCAGGCAAGAGGGAGGACATTGGCACTGCCAAGGTTTGGATACTGAACTGGTATGTTTATGTTAGGAAACGAGGCTCCCTGTCTATTTTTCAGTCAGTGGAAGAGGATAACTTCTGGGGGTGACTCAAGGAGCCTAGTTTGCAGGCTCTGACTTGCCCTCTGGGGGAGACAGCCTGTCTGCTCAATCAGGAGAGCCCAAGGCGGCAAGGCTGGCAAATGTAGGCACTGAGGCATTTAAATTAGTGTGCTTTTAATACATTCCTTACACCTTGCACACCTCCTGTTTATGCTTGTGGTACTGGAGGGAGGATCATGAAAACACTGGATCTTATATTCTGAGCTGATACGTTGCTAGAGGAGGAATAAACCAGTGAGATTAAACTCCCCTGTAACAATGCTAATGTGAATAACCACAGGTACATTCCAGTTCTGGTTAAAAGAACAAGAGGATGGTCGAGACTTTTGTGGCACCTAATCAGAGTCTTCCCAATCAAATCCCAGCAAGCAAACCCACCAACACATTGGGCAGGTGGTGAGTGCTGGGAACACTGCTGAGGAAAGTGAGCTCCAGGAGTGGTGAGACGAGAAATGAATTCACAGCTTAGGCTACATGGGCTGTAAAGCTATGTACATTATGTATGCGCTATCTACTCCGTAGGTGTGCCTAACCACATGGAGAATATCAGGAGCTTTTGGTGGTCACCATGTAATATCTGTCACTGATCTTAAAATATCCCAGGGCAAAATATTTGGGGGTTAAGTTATATTTTAGCCAGATTATAACAATCAGATACGTAGGTTTTGTAAACCAGGTTGATGTTTCTTAACTCATATACTCGGTAGTCAGCTTTGTATCTGGTTATTTCTGATAAGTGTTTCACAGTACAATGTGGACACTTCACCATGTGCCATATATCTCACTCTGCAATGATTCAGTGATGTATGGAATTAATATTGTGAATCTTCATAGTTATGGGCATGGAAGTCCTAGATGTAAACAAATACAAGCATACAAGTTCTTGTTAAATGTTATAGATTACTTACTGTTTCTCCTCCTGAAAATGAAAATGTCTCCCATATATGTACTCATACAGTATCTTTTCCATCTGCAGCTTGCCAAAAAAAATGCAACCAGTTTGTGGTTCAGCATTTGGATTATTTGAATAACACTGTGTGCTTTAGCATGACAAACACAAACATGACATAAGTAACATCTAGATCCAGTGACACATAACAGCAAATAGCAATCAAGGAAAATATATGTAGTCGGCTTTCCCGTTCAGGGTGAGTGTCATCCTGCCTTTCCTGTACCTTTTACTCATGCTATATATATATATGCTATATATAGATATATATACTGTCAAGCTGCAATGTCGCTGGTCTCAAAGGAAATTACTATGATGTCCTTGGCCCTTTTGAAATTTAGGTGACTTTTACAGCACCCATATTTTGATTTCTAAGCACATCTTCATTTGCCTGCTTTATGATACAATCTACACCCATATTTTCAAATGGAAAAAACTGTATCTACATACCCAGTCTTAATTTTGAGTATGATGAGATAGACTTGGGTGCTAGAACTGCAGGTGTTTTAAAGACATTGGGTTTTTTCCCCCAGCAATTTTTTCATTTCCTCAGGGTAAATGCTGCACCTTGGTGCTATACCCAGAATAGCTAGTTTTTGGCAGGGTGCACTTCGTGAGTCCTTGTTCACTGAGGCAGCATCCTTACAGCCTTTGCTTTTGGAGAACTTTCTAAGTCAAGTCTTTGAAAAGGTGGGGATTGAGAGGATTTGGATTAGGGAACTGTTTTTGAAGGCGATAGGAAACTTGGAGGCTAGTTTAGGGAATGAGAAGTGAGAAATGGAGCGGAGAGAAGCATTATAGGTTGTAGTTATGATTTAGGGGCTTAGCAATAACACTGTGAGACAGGAAAAAGCTGAAGTATCAGAGGAGTGAGAAGTGGGCATCAGGGAAGGATGCACGTAAAAGTTTTATCTTTAGAATCATCTTAAAGTTGTTTAGAACCTTGAATGTCTAAATACACCTCTCAATCTGATAATGAAATCATTTTATTCTAGAAGGTCTCCTTTAACCAATTCACTCAACTCAATGACAGACCACTTTTTTTTTTTTTTTTTAATACCCTCCTCATTTGCTGATCTATTTACAGGGACTTTTCTGCATGCGTGTGTGTGGATTTGTTTGTTTTTCCTTCTCTTTCCTTCCTCTATTTCTTGTCTTTCCCTTATAAACATCAACACCCTGTGTTTGTCCTTGCTGGGCTGCTGCCCAAAATACTGCCGTCAGAACAAATCTGTAGAATAAGTGGTGAGCTGCTTAAAAATGTAAACAGCCAACAAGTTGTTATGGGTTTTGCCCACAGAATCCATGCAGCTTTGATTGTTGGTACTTGTTTTATTTTGTTTAATTTGTTTTTGGGAATGTTTGGGGTTGGTTTGTTTTTGCCAGACAACTACTGTGAGCCCCAGAGAATGGGTATGACAACGCGAGAAGTGGTTTTGGGTTACTTCAGGCAAAATCCCAGGGTTGCTGAGGAACTTCTGGATGAAGCAAACAGGTCAAGGCAGGCTGACCTCTCCTCTGGGCTTTAGGGTGTTTGCCCACAGAGGTGTTACGGCAGACTCTGGCATTGTGGATAGGCTAAGAAAACTTGTGAATTTTTCTGCGTAAATTACCATGAGCTTGAGGCAATCTTCTATCAAGGACTGTATTAAAGATGGGAAGAAAACAAGTTGTCTACACAGAAGTTACTATATAAAGAAAAGTAAAAACAAACTCAGCCAGCTGTGGCTACCACAAGAGGATAACTAGAGGCTTCTGGTGAGGAGAACAAAATAGGAAGGATACTAGTGGGCTCTGCAGGGGCTTTGGCCTCAACCTCTTCCTTAATCCAAATGAATCATTTGGGTTGTTGCTGGCACAGGTTTGTGCCAAACAGAAACACACTAGAGCAAGTGTATGATTTCTTTATGTGATTAAGTTGTACGGATCATGGTGTTGTAACATGACTGAATCTTTATGCTGCACTTGTGCCACAGGTGTCCATGCTAAATTATGTGATCCTTAAAGCTGCACCTGTGAATAATACAGTCACCTGGCCTGGAGTGTCAAAGAGAAGCCGCTGAAGGCCAGCCAGTTGTTTGCAGCGTGCCAGTGGCTTCAGAAAATGACTGGTTAATCATCTGTCAGAAGGCTGGGCTGTGCTTCGACTCTCATACCATGACTGACAGCACACTACCAAGTCCACCCTGCATACAGAGTAATCCATTCACCAGCTACAGCTGGAATCCTTCACGTGTTCTCCATAGAATATACTTGCTTGGCTAATTGAAAAATATTTTTGCATGAAAATCAAACAAGAGGCACTTCTGTGAGAAACTGTTCTCTTCTATGGGAAACAGCTCTCTTCTATCTTAGTAATGCTGGATAATTGATAATAGTGGAAAGTAGGGTGGTAGTATGTCTTTTCTCAGAGACACTCAGAGGAGGACTGGGAATAAAAGCCCATGGAGAACTTTTGATTAGAAAAATATGAGAAGAATTTTGCTGTACTGTAGTTAATAGCCATACGCTTCTGGAAGCACCAATTGCTTAAATTTCTTTTGACAAGATGTGGAACTGAGTGCTTTGGATAATATGTTGAAATACAAGACAAGTACAGAAAAGACCCCTCCAAAATGAGCACAAGGTCATATTTCTGCCACTCCTTATTCTGTGTGCTTCCTGTTACTTACTGGATGTGCACTGGGGAACATGACAAAAAGGGGAAGGAAGCACGTGTGAGGCTCACAGTTGTTGTCCTGCTATAGGTCTCTCTTCTCTCCTAGACAAGAAATAATGGTGTGTTAGGACTATGTGTTGTTGACATAGAACTTAGTTATTTTACTTCTGCTGGTGCCTAAGAGCAAGACAAAGATTGCAACACATGAAGCAGACAACAAAAAACAGGCAGTGACTAGAAAAAAGAGTTCTCTAGATTAAAGACAGAAAAAAATTTAGACCACCTAAGGAAGGTGCTTAGATCTCCAGCTCTAAGATTCCTGCTTTCAAACATTGGTTCTTTACATATCAAACTTTACAGTTCGAGTAGGACTTAGAGGGTACAGAGGTACACCTGAATCCCCAGCACATTTTGGCCCGAGTACCTGCAGTAGGGCTACCTTTGACTCCTCTGTCCACACAGCGGGAAAGCTTCCATGTCCATCCCTGGAGCAATGGTCTGCTACTGTGGGGATAGAAGTGCTGAGGCTAACTCCATGCCGGTGGTATGAGCATGTTCCTCAGATGGACTCTGAGCTGCAGCCTCCTTTAGAAGATCCCTGTCTCCCAGGGGAATGCTTTTACTATCAGACAGTACAACATCCCAAAAGGAGGCCAGGAAAATCATAGAATCATCAAGGTTGGAAAAGACCTCTAAAATTATCCTGTCCAACTGTCCACCTATTACCAATAATTCCCACTAAACCATGTCCCTCAGTATAACATCTAAATGTTGGACATGTCCTAGTCCTCCTGACAAACCAAGGTCCTTCCTGAAAGTAGCACAGGTGTTGTGGAATGGGAAGAGAAAGTGAAGTGGAGCCCAATAGCTAAGGACTCAGTGTGGGGAAGCCCTCCAGCTGAGGTGCAGGTGGTGGGCTCCTCTTGGTGGAATCTCCTTCTTCCATTGCTGAGGAGTGGGCAGGCTTGCAATGGACATGGTTTCATAATTCTTTTCTGCAGAAGTTATCCATGAGGGAAAGTGGCAGCAAGGGCCCACTTCTCTGGGCACACAGCTTGAAATTATAATTACAGAGAAGAAAGAGCCACTCTTCACAGCTGGCCAGTGCCAAATCCATTTACTACTATATCAGGTTGCTCCTTGGGAGGGACCTGTATCCTCCTTCCCACCCAGGTCATTGAGAAATTTTCCATGTAAGAGATGCGTAATCCCTCTTGGGTAGGGGATTTGCCTGGATCGGGTCTGACAGTGAAGCCAGACCAGGACTTTGGTAAGTGTCCTACAAAAAGAGGGGTTATAAGGATGGTTCTGAGTACGCAATCCTTTCTGTCCCTAAGGGACAACTAAACTGTCCTGGGGTGATCTCAGAACAGTTTCTGATTTCTGCTTGTGTCACTGTTGATGTGGTCCGAAAGATTTTAGGATACAAATTTTATCAGAACTAAGTTTTCCCTGTCCAACATTTGAATGTTTGGAGTTTCAAACTGATGGCTCTTTCAGCTGTGTGATGTGCATGACTAATTCCCTAGATTATACTAGGAGCTGGCAGGAAGAGAGCTTAAAGAAAAATCAACAAAGTATAATAAAATCTATCAGTGAATTGTATTTAATACTCTTATTATTTACTACTGAAAGATGGTTGTCTGCATGAAAAGATAGCAGATAGCACACGAGGCTTGTAAAGAGATCTCATTCTCCCAGCAGTGCATTGAGTGGTTAAAATAAAAAGAAAAAATGTAGTGGATGTGAGATTGAGTTGAAACAGCAGCAATCTAATGACTCCCTCTCCTGGGATTCAACTAACCTGGAAATAGAAATAATCACTTTATTTAATCTGCACCTAGGGATGTGTTCAGCTTCAGATTAGCCTCTGATGCCTTTTGAAGTTGGGGGTCACTATTTTTCTCCTTAAACATTTGAGTAAGACTCCTACCAAAATTTATACCATAGATGGAATAATGCATACGAGGCATTTTTATTACTATTAAGTGACTCAGTAATATTATTGACTGACTCTATTATTTATCTTGGTAGGCTTAGGACCACAGGCATTACTGCAGTGTAGTTTATTCAGGTAAATTGACTCCTTCAGACATATTTATGAAGACTGTCCTTTGTAATAGAATTTTAAAGTGTTTTCAACAGTAGGTTTAGTTTCCAGTTGGCTACATGAAAAATGTGATATTCCATAATTTTTCTAAGCCATTATTCACTTTCATTTTTGCGTTTTCATGATCTGTGTGTAATATGACACTTGCTACTGTGATTTATGGCTTTAGGTGAACAATATGCTGCATGTGCTGTTAATCATACTGGATAGAATCCAAAGACATTAAAATGCTCATCTTCCTTCTTTCGTGCTAATGAGCTTTGATTTCTACCCTGTCAGCAGGATTTATTTATTAGAGCATCATGTTTGTGATTCTACACAGTAGCTCAAGTGTCAGTGCTGTCCTCTTGGCACCCTTTATTCCCTCTTCCCTAATGCATTTTGGACACAAAAGAAAAGTTTCCTATTTCCCAAACAGGGTTAAATGCTTTGAACCAAATAAGACTATATTAATTGGTTATAAATCACAGAATAAAAGTACTACATAAATCTAAGTAGTGCCATTCACAAGAAGTCTGGATTTTCTTGTTGGTTATCTATAGAGCTGAGTAGCTTTGATTTTTCTTTCTGATCAATTCATCCATTACCTCACAAAACTCAGTATCTAAGAATTGATAGCACATTTGCATCAAATAGCAAAACAAGTAAATACAATCTTTGAAAAGAAACAAAAGCTTTACATTAATATGCTAATAACGTTAGTTAACACTTATATAACGATGATAAGCAGACAGGAATGTAGGGAATATAAAAATTTTAATTCAGCTGTAAAGTGTTTTGTATGATAGGCACTTGATATCATCAAACGCAATATGTTTTGCTACAGATTTAACTGGAAAAACAGGATTAAAAATATGAAAAATCAAAGCAGCTGCATCAGTGTTACATCTAGATCCTTATGTTGTAGTTGGCATAAAACTCTTTGATTTCTTTTTTAATTATGTTTAATCCAGTAAGTCCCATTTTTTGAAAGCTTCCATATTTATGTTTCCTAAATGTTTTCATTTTTTTAAACTATGTAGCTATAATGTTTATTGATACTGTTTTGTATTTAATTCCCATGTTTGTTTTGAATTAAAACCAACCTGTCTGCACTTAATAACACAAACAACTATTCTCACAAAGGTTCTCACTGTGTCAGCTGAGCACCCTCAGAAGATTTTTTTTTCTTTTTAATTGCTTTATATGTTGCTTTTAATTACATTCCTTTCCCAAGCGATTATATCCTCATATAGGCCCCATTCCTGCAAGCTATCCTGGCACAAAAGCAGAAGCAGAAAAGTGCTGGGAAGGACCGCCACGGGAAAAAAGGCATGGCTTTTCAGGCAAAACAGAGGGATGCCAAGAAAGCTGTAGGTCTTGAAAAGGGTTCTCTCTGATTTAAAAAACAAAACAAAATCAACAGAATAAGTCATTTTGGAGACTAAAGGGAGCATTAGGCTGTTGTTACCTGCTGTAATACTGTGAGCTGGCAGAAGGATCTCTTGCAGCATATGAGCAAGGTATGAAGAAGACATTGGGTCTTCCTTTGGGAGGAGAAAGCATAGTGTGCCTTGGGCTGGGCCACCTGAATTCCTCTTTTACTATCACAGAGTTTGAGCATGACTGTTCCTTGAGGAGATGCAAAGGCTGCATGGTGCCCCTGGGATGACTTTTCAGGGACAGGTGATGATCCTCAGGAAGCACTGATGCACAGCCCCCAGTTGCAAGGCTATTTTCCAAGTAGGATGAGGAGGTGTAGGGAAAAGTCCAACACTGGTCACCTATAAAGAGTTTGCCTTATGTTAGGAAGGATGAAAACTGCTAAGAAATACATTTATTTATTTATCTATCAAGAAATGTCTGTTAGAGTGAGAAAAGGAATCTGCACTGAATTTCAGTAATGAAGGAGCAGGTTGCAGAGACTAGGTTCCTGTTGGCTCTAGAACACAGCAGAACCATTGAGGTTACAGGAGTCTGAAGAGAGACCCAACAGTAACTACAGCTGAAATATGAAAATAGTGATTGGTTACCAACTAACACAGATAATGAGCATCTGTTGTCTTGCTGATGGGAGCCAAGAAACCAAACAGGGACACCTTTAAAATCCTAGATTTTGGAGTTCGGTGATGTCCCAATTTCCTGTCCATCTACCTACATAAGACAAACTACTCCAGTATGTATTTCCTGCACTAGTCTGTATTTTTTCCAGTTAGGACTGGAAAGTGAAACACCTTCAGTGGTAAAATTGAGCATCTTACCCTTTTATTTCATATCTGAGTGTCTTAATTTTAGTTACTCAGACTTGCCATATATTCACTTCTCTACAATGGAAATGCTTCTGTTGTCTTTTTTGTATGTATGAGCAGCACTGCAAGTCCAAACATGATAAGATTAATTAAAGATACTTATTTGGATGTCGTTGAATATACGTGGTTCATGTTTTTTGATTATATGCATATATATTTTAATCTTTACCTTTTTTTGCCCTAGAATTTGGAGCCAGATAGAAATATAATGTGGAGAGTAATTTCATTTTTAATGAATGTTGCATTTCTGACAAGACCATATGATTCTGGGATGCAAAGCTTTATCAAAAGAATCATGCAATAACATCACAGATACAAATTAAATGCCAGTAGACTATAATATTATTGTTTGAAGCAATGTATTTATCTTTAAACCTCTCACTTGTTCCTACCTTCCAGTTGGGATTTCTACTAATTTCAGTGAAGTCTTGACAACGTAAACAGTTAATGCCACATTCTGCACAAAAGCAGTGGTAAAATCAGGATCAGTCTCACATTAAGAATGTATGATCAGTTGCCTGGTAATGTGACTCTTTAAATCCTTGATCTGGATAGTTATTTCTGAAATACAGTGACTTTTTCTATAACAGTAACCTAATTTTTGGTTGTTTTTTTTTTGTTTTGTTTTGTTTTTTTTATGGCAAGGTTAAGGACATTACGTTATCTATGTTCAAGTGCATTCTGTTCAAATGAACTCAGCAATCCAAATTGCTCCCAAGTGTCACCTCTTTATCTAATAGCTAGCAGTCATAATTGATTACTCTTGCAATATTTTTAAAGCAAAAACACCTGACAAGTACTAATGAGCTTGGTTGAATGTATATATAAGAAAGCACAAGGAAGGAAATTATGTAAATTTTAATTCTATGTTTCTTAAATTCTCCCTCTGACTTTTGAAAGGAAAGATGAAAAATGGCTTTTACCTGGTGAGATGGAGTTGCCTTTATGGAAATAATTCTTGGTGGACCTCTTTGGAGTTATTTGAGAACTTTTACAATATTAGAAACAGGAAAACAAATCCTATTTCTTTTGTCTGATGTGACAGACAAAAGCTATAGCACCTGATTCTAGCTGTATTCACAGGGTTCTCTGTGCAATTTAGCTCTGGAATTTGGGGCAATTACACCTGGTTCCATATCCAAAGGAGAGGGATTGTTCATGACTCAGTTTTGGGAACAGGATATGAGGGCCAAGGCTCTTTTCTAAACATTGGTTGTTTCTTTGGATGAGTAAACAACAGTATTTTGGGAAAAAGGAAATTAGCTGTATGATGTTTTACAGAAAAAAAGTAAAATCTGTCTTTTCTACAAATGTTGCTGAAATATTGTTACACATATATATATTATATAGATATATATAAAATACATCTCTAGAACAAATTGCTTGAGTAGGAATAAATAAAAAGCATAGGCAGTCATAAACAAATATATCTATATGCAATAGTAGCATAAATATATCTACAAAGCCATGTGTTTTATTTGGTTTTCCCCATTCCTTTTGCCTTTCACCGTTGCTACTAGATGCATGTGCTCTACTGAGCAGTGAGAGGAGGAAAGCAGCTGAGTCACTGCACCCTGAAATTTTATGCTGAAGCAAGCTCTGAAATGAAGACAAAAAGTGTGGTAATATTGCACACAAGCAGCAGAAGTGTGAAAGCTATTATGTGCCAAAAATAGGACAGTGATAACTAATTCATACAGCAAGTAGAGTTTCTGTATGTAAACATGTATTTAGTGTAAATTAAAGGTAAGAGAGGCAAAGCAGGGGAAAACAAGTCCTCCTGCATCCTCCTGTGTATGAATTATTTTTGTGATCTACTGAATAGAAATGTCCTTTAGCCACATAAAAAATAGGGATGGAAGATCTTAGGTTTACAGCCTTTGCTCTGTGCAGTAGTTCAGATTTTTAATTTTCCTCATTTGAATGTGATTCCCAGACTGAAAACTTTTCCCCTTGTAAATAATTCAAGTCCTCTTCCTGTGACTGCAACAGAAGCCTGCTTTTCCACCCATCAACACTAATGTGTAAAGCACAGTATGTAAAATAGTGCCCAAATTAAAAGATTTAATAAAATTATTGCTATGAGAAACTTGAAATGCTGTGGGTACTAATTCTCTGTGGTACATGGCCTTCCATGACTCCATTTTGAAGATGCTTTTCTTCCAATACAAGTCATTCTCTAGTTCATTAAAACAGTACAGAACACACAAAGAATGTAACTTTGAAATGTAATTTTAAATCAATAGAAGTATTATGTATTTATGCTACATAATTTCTGAGACCAGATCTATCCATACTGAAAGTAATTTGCCCCAGAATATCTTACCTGCCTCCATAGCGCATGATGCAGAGTGCAGACAAGCACAACTAGGGTCCCTATGCCTTGCAGATACCATGAACAACCATGCAGCTTTCACAAGAGATAATACCCAATGCTAGTTATCTGGTATTGTTCAGAAAGGAATATGATGCAACTTGTAATTCAGCAAGGCCAACTGCAAGGTTCTTACCTGAACCTGAAGCAGTCTCAAGTGCACTGAAATGGTGAGGACCCCAGGAAATGGCATTTGGCAGGAGAGGTGCAGGTACTTGTATGCTGCTTTGTGGGAATAGAGTTGTGTCCATCTGGCCCTAGAGAGCCCCACGAGAGCACTGCAGGATGTGTGCTAAAGCCCCCATGGCCATGTCACCAGCCATGATCCAGCCTTCACTCTCATCTGGGGACTGAGGGGATGGAAGGTGCTGTATATTATATGTAAGGAGGAAAATCTTTATGCGGAGGGTGAGACATTGAAAAAAACTGTCCAGAGAAGCTGTGGAAGCCCTATTCTTGGAGATATTTAGGTCCAAGCTGAATGGGGCTTTGGGAAACTTGACCTAATGGAAGGTGTTCTGTCCTTGGCAGGTGGTGGAACTTGAGGTCTTTGAGATCCCTTCCAACTCAAACCATTCTATGATCTCATATCCTTTGAGAAAAGCATCTACTGATCTGTCTTCCAGGCCTAGGCAGTGAGCTGTGAGTGGTGTATGGGCAGGTAAGCAGCTAGCTGCCTCCTCAGTCAGCTGAAAGAGGCATTTCAGAACTATTCCAAGACCACTGCACCTTTGAACAGCAGTAGGTTCATTTTGTGCAAATTATTTGCATTTTCTAAGCTGATTTTTAAATTGTTTTTCTTACTCACGTGGGAAAAAAAAAAAAAAAAAGAAAAAAAAAAAGAATTGTTTGCTTAAATCTTTCTTTCCAAATCTGTTACTTGCCACTCAGAAAAAATTACTCACTCTTGAACACCCTTGATTTTACTTCCTACATTTAAGAAGAACATTGGTGGTTTTGATAAGAGTTTCTAGAAAAATGAACCAGGTAAATTTGTCTACATCTGCCCACCGTTTGTCCAGCAGAAAGGTTATGAGAGCTTATATCCCCACGTTTGTAAAATAGACCTCAGTCTTACATCTGAGTTTTCTGACATGCGGTTATTGGTAAAAACTGTGTCATGCGTTATAACAGATCTCTGACAAGACCTCCAATGTTGATGTTAATTGAATGTTTTTTTTCTTGGGATACATTTTCAATGTTGTTTCTCTTCGCTTGTCCAACTTTCAATGCTCCTGAGGACAGGGAGATGACAAGAATTAATGCCTGTTTGCATTAGCCCTAACTTTATTGTCACTTAATTAACCATGATTAATGTCAGGAGGCAAAGGAGAAATGTCAAGCTATTTTCAACAGCTCTGTACTGATGAGCTCAGGAAAAAAAAAAAAAGAAAAAAAAAAAAAAAAAAAAAAAAAAAAGGAGTGGCATTGAAGTGTTGATTACAGTAGAATCCAGCCAAGAGATGCATTGTTTTGAAGGCAAGGTTTATTCTTCAGCCTAGCACCCTAGTAAATTGCCAGTGTCTATAACCCCTAAAAATTTCACTTAAGAAACGAAAACCAAAAACAAAAACACTTTCCGATAGAGTAAAAAACAAAGGAGAAAATATTACTCTGAATTACTCAATGGTTGTGGACCTGTAAAAAGTGTATTTTGGTAATATAATTTCAGTGATTTCAGGGAAACAGGACAGCCCAATTTTATATTGTTGCTATTCTTTATTAATGTCATAAATTGAATATAGTACTGATCAACTGCCAAAAAAAAAAACAAAACACCAGAGGTTGATTAGGATTCCTACTAGGTCTAGCAAAGCAGGCCAGCAGACTTGCATTTTAACTAAGTTACTGGAAGCAGCTAAGCACTCTAAGACTTCTTTTTCCAATCATCAGAAGCAAACAAACAAACAAAAGTGAAAGTAATGAAAATTCCATTGTGGTTGACACTGTATCTTTACTGAGTTCTTCACTGGGAAATCTAGGACTTAAGATGGCAGTGTGAGTACTTGGTGGCTGTTTGTGCTGGGTAACAAGCTAATCCAAAGGAGGAGGGCAAAGGAGTGGTTTGAAAATAAATAGTCAGAAAACTGGTAATTTTCTCCAATGGATTTGTCTGTATAATCTTTCTAAAGGTTTGAGGGAACACACATACATTTGTTTGCCTTTTGCTAGTAGATAATGCTTTGGGTTTGTTTTTTTTTCTTGTTGTGCCTGTGATTTGAAAGCTCCATAAGGGTTCTATTACTCCCTTCTCCAAATATACTAGCAAGAGAACAAAAAAATGAAGTAAGAGTTTACAAGAAGCGAGCTCTTGAATGGAAGCAGCATAAGGCAGTGTCTGGGTGGGACTCACAGAGGGATAATGTTCTGGTGAGAACTTACACTGAGAACAATATTCCTGCCATGAATAAATCCTTCAAGGAATTTTCTTGTTTACTCATGGAATGAGAACTCCAGCTTTAGAAAAGGTTTTCCCCACCCATTCTTTTCAATTGGAATTTTATGTAAGGAAATAAAACATTTTATGCTAAGGCTGAAGTGATAGGAAACAGTCAAGGGAAGAAAACTGTCGTGGGTGACCACTAACTGATGTCACTCTTCTGAAGCATTCAGCAAAGCAGTCATTTTAGGGAGCAATGATTTGCAAGCATCATATTTTCACTGGACAACAGCCTTGCCATTTGAAATATCTAGCCAAGGTCTTTGGTTGTGAGGTCTAGTGCCCTTGGTGGGTTTTGGTGGAGTCCATTAGGCTAGTTACATAGGCCTTAACAGCATTTCAGTCTCAGCCACATAATTATAATGTACTTTGTCATTTGGCCAGCCTGGGGAGAAGAGTTAGTGTGAGTCATGAGAATTAGAACTTGTTATTTCATAGTATCATTGGTGGTTTTTCAAACAAATTTCTTTCTCTTCCTCTTTCTTCCTCACTCTTTGAGTGCACAGTCAATTGAGCAGTCTGTCATCCCCAATTCAGTCCCTATTCTGGATGTGGAAACCACTGCACAACAAAGAGGATTGAAAAGTTGTCATCAAAGTGTGTGATGTTTCTGTGTGCAATGGTTTAATACTGGAGGATGACATTTCACTGCTTACTTAGCATTTAGCTATTTCTAAAGCTATATCCTGATTAAAACGATTCCTGAATTAACACCAATTACATTATAACACCAGTTATCTAAACCCCAATTTTAAGTAAACATTTTGCTGTAAAAAATGCCCTTTCTTCAATAAGCAAAATAATTGTTTTGCAACTGAGATTCTGAAATTTTCAAAATGGGATATTTAAAGATTATTTTTATATAATAAGTAAAATTATTTCCATTAGTAATTTTACTCTGCAGAGCAAAACATCTTTGCTCTGAGATGTTCACAGCTTCAGACTGTTCTCAAACCCTAACTGATCTGGTCAGTCAGACAAGTGACCAACACAAAAAGCATGCTGGATTTCATTCATGACTTATAAATGTATGGAAGTGTTAGTTTAGTGTTGCATTGTGTTTGCATATAGACATGTCCTAAAAGTGACATTCTAAATAGCAGAAAATCAGTTCAGATTTTCTATTCAAATTTTCAAACTTGCTTGCATATCTGAACAGTACTGAAGAAGATGTATTTCTTCCTGTGGGATCTCTAAATATTTCTTACAGTCTACTGACGAGGCAGAGCATGTCAAGAGAGCTCCCAAAGTAACTATGAAGGATAGGAACAACAGTTGCAAGTAGGCATGCAGCTGACTGCTGGTTGAAAACATAGGTATATGTGAAAGATGAGACTGTGTATCAGAAGTTGGGCAAAGCAACCCTTTGATTCAGTATACTTAATTTGTTTCTCTGTGGCAATTAAATTTCGAATAGGAACAGTGTGCCTGGACGAGACACACTGGGAGTGGTATCTGCTGATGTATAAAGTAACATTCTTGCAGAACCCTTTTGTTCCCTCCCCTCCCCTCCCCTCCCCTCCCCTCCCCTCCCCTCCCCTCCCCTCCCCTCCCCTCCCCTCCCCTCCCCTCCCCTCCCCTCCCCTCCCCTCCCCTCCCCTCCCCTCCCTTCTCCACAGTCTCCTGTAGTATCTGAGGAAATGCCCTGTAACAATTGCAGCTATTCACAGCAGGCCAGGAAAGGAAGGCTCCTTAGGCCAATACAACACAATGTGAGATGCTCTTCCACATCATCCTACTTAGGCCTCTGCTATCTCCACAGGGCAGCAAAGATCTCCAAGAAAGAAAGAGAATGCCTCTGGAGTGGGGTAGACTTACAGGAAACACAGGATAAACTGTCCCTCCTTGAGAATTAAAATTGGTTAGAAGATGCCTAATATCTAGATAAGGCTTACCATGTGTCGGAAGGTATTTTGTATCTTGACACCTACTGCTGCTAGTAGCACAATCTGGTCAGCATTTGAAGCCAGCAGCACCCTTTTCTAGGTAGACATTATATGCTATTATGCTTCATCCCTTTCTAGTCTGTACTGGAGAAATGATAAAATACACATTCACATTTCTCCTCACAATGTGCATGTGTGGCCCAGCTCCTTAAAGGATGCCCTGGACCTGTCTCCATGCTGTCCTAGGATCTGGTCAGGATCTCTCCTCTGTCAGAGCTGAAAACAAGGCCAAAGATATCACACCCCTATTGGGAGAAAAGAGATTCACTCTATCTGATGATGATTAAATCAAAATTGTTGATTAAATCAGCATTGATTATTAAATCACATGGATAATTGCATAAAATCCAATTCAAACAATCCTGGTAAAAGCTAAAAATCTGAGGTCCTTGAAGAGCTGTAATACCTATGGGGCTATGAAGGGGTTCAAGATTGCAGTTTTGCACTTTCATTTATAAACCTACCTCAGGCATTAGCGTGCTTCTGTTGAGCATCTGTCTCAGCAGGAGGCTTTCACTGCTTCTTAACAAGGGAACCTCTTTCACTGAGGAGACTTGAAAAGACAAAGTGTTTGTACGTGGCACGTCATAGGCCATCAGTGTCCTGGAAGCATATTAGGGAGATAGCCAGGTGTACCAGGAGAGGAAAGAGAAGTTATAAACTCATGAGGGTTTGTTATTATTGAAACCCATCTGAAATACAAAGAGTTGATCAAATGCCAAAAATAAGTGATATACTGTTTCCTGCAGGGCTCATCTTAGATATTTAACCAAGATCATGAAGTTTCCCTTTTGGTTTTTTCATTCCCCCTTTTCTGTCTCAAGCTTCCTTAAATGAAATTCAGTTAACTGAATTTAATGTGAATGAATGCAATTGCTATACTTCTTCCTTTGACCGTGAAAATATTATTTACTTCTGCTTCATGGTCCACTCTGTACAGCTCCCTGAAAGTTCTTAATTTCTGATTCAGACCATGCCGTTATAAACTCTGCCTGCCATACAAAAATGTCTTTTCACTGGGCCTTATCCAAAGGCCACTGAAATCAATGGGTTCACAGAAGGCTTAGAGCCAGTTATCAGTGCTGCTCCTGACAGCCATATTCTCCTCATGTAGTATGTTCTACTCTTTTGGTTCTATTTTTTTTACCTTTTTTTTTTTAAAAGAAAAAAGCTCCATCACAATGCAGTGAGATATGTTGAATATTCAGATTTTTCTTTTTCTATTTTATACATAACAGTTTTTAATAGTGTTCCTTATCTTGCAGGGATGGTATGTAAATCCAATGAGTCTAATGATAAATTGCAGAAGATAAATGGAACATTAATACTCTGTATCAATGAGTGATGTTGTGCTGCTTAAGTAAATGTTACTGTAACATGTATCCTTGATTTACAGAGTGTTGACTAAAAATAGATGAACTAGCATTGTACTGACAGTGTGAAAAAAATGGCCAAGCCATACCCTTGTGTGACATGTGGGAAACTGACAGAATTGCATATAGGGCAAATATTTGTTTGGTTCATCCTCACTATTCTTCAATTTTTTAAATGGAATTAATAAAAGCAATTATTTTAATTTCACTGAATTGGTAAAATGACATCTCCTATGTGAGATGTGGTTGTTGTTGGTTTGTTGTTTTTTTGTTGTTGTTGTTGTTGTTGTTTTTATGACTTGCATTTAAACCTTAGAACATAATCTGCTGAATTTTGATAATCTTCTGAATGAATGATAATTATTGAAGTTCCTTAATCATTTTTGTAATCTTCAGCATCTTCCCATCTATTACAACCCATCATTAAAAATATCTGAGTTCAACAAATTAGAAAAAATAGTCTGTACATCCCTCTTCTGTATTTGAAGAGAACCCTTCAGACTTCTCCAGATCTCTCACATTCAGCAGTGTCTTCAAAGGTTTTGGGTAATAATAGAACTAAGAAATAGTAGCTCTAAATGTCACCATACCAGATATCCTGAATTACCTGCACTGCTTCACAGTGCTACCAGCTGCTGTGAGCCAAATCAGTGCCAGGAACAGCAAGCATCAGAGCACATCAAAAAGTCTGATTGCGCTCAGGGACCTGAGCTCTCCCCATGCCAAATCTGGGTTTGCCTTTTGATTCTTGGGCTCCACTAACACTTCCCCTTTTAGGCAAACAGGAATAGCACTAGTTCAAAGCTTTGGCATTTAAAAAAAACATGTCATCCTTTTTCTGTAGAAGACTGGAAACCCCCAGTTTAATCTGCTTACTAGCCTTTAATTACACAAACTGCCAATAGATTCTATTACTAGTCCAAAGAAAATACTGGCTGTTGCATATTATTTTAACTGTGATTGATGAAGCATATTTGTGTAACATTAGGTCATATTTGTCAGAGTCTAACTTTTTAGTTGGCAACTATACCATTAATTAGCAATATTGCTGATAACCTCTATTTTGTATAACCAGCAAGCTGTTTTTCCATACAAGCTGGCAGTGGAAAATAAGAAAAGGATATTTCCATGGTGCCACAAGTCTGGAGTCAGAATATTCACAGAAATACAGACTACAACATCCTCTGTGATAGCTATCTGTAAAACAGGCTCTATTTCTTGACAGGTATTATTTTCTTAGATGCTCTTATAATAGCTTCCTTCCTTGTCAGTCTTATAATATATTCCTTTTAATATTACCTCTCTTTTGGATGCTCTCTGTGTCCATAGTCAGCCCAGGAGCATATTCCTGAGGTTTCACATTTCTTAGCCTGATTTCAGCTTCTTATAACTCTTCCAAACTTTCCCTATTTGCAATGGAATTCCATCTAATCACTATTTTTCCAAATAATACTTTAGCTAAAGCTGTACTGCTGGCTTTGAGCATGAAGTATGGGATAAATGATATGATTTTATCCTGCTCATCTTTTACTT
The DNA here is from genome assembly GCF_054131305.1 of Coturnix japonica. Lineage (NCBI taxonomy): Eukaryota > Metazoa > Chordata > Aves > Galliformes > Phasianidae > Coturnix > Coturnix japonica. The sequence continues at coordinate 25,968,379 of NC_140663.1, forward strand.
TAAATATAAGTATCTACTATCTTTCAGAGCTGGGATATGAAATTTTGCAAAAGGGAATGTCTTCTATTGGAAGCATCTCTTCTACTATCACTATTAAAATTCACCTTCAGCCCTATGAGATTCCTTTGAAACATCATAGTTCAAATTCTCAGTTGAGTCTGGTTTGTGTTCACTGGTTAAAGTCTCCAGAGATGAGACAACTTCTTGCACAAGCTCTCTGAGAACACCCAAGGGCACTGCAGCTCTTGGTGTGCTTATGCTATATAGCATAATGTTAGTCATTCTGGATTGCATTTCCAAACCTGGAACATGGGAAAAATACAAAGGCCATGCCTCAGATGAGCTGTATGAAACAAAGTCACGAAAGACTGTGAAGCACACATGCTTCAGTGATAGGCATTGCGGTATTGCTTCTGAGAATATGAATAATCCTATCTTTACATCACAGCTTCATCTGTAGAGGGCAAAGACAGCTTGGGCTATACACTGAACAATGAAGTGAAAATAAAATAGTGTGTTGTTACTCTTTAACTGAGTACAGACAGTTCTTTGCACTGAGAAAAGAACTGTGGGAAGCAAAAGAGGACATAAGGATGTGATGAAAGATGCCATCCTAGGGCACATGCACCGCCTTATTGCCTAAAAATTGTGTGGGTGTTAGGTCATGCATTTTCTAACTCCTGAGCTCTTAATAATGGTCTTTAACCTAATCTCTGTTATGTATCTTGTAATTGACAGGTGGGGAAGGACGTCTTTCTAGTTTAGTGCTGACCTGGGACCTGGGGACAGTGGAATCATTTCCAGATTCTACCACATACCTGCTGTGGAAACTAAATGTGTAAAAAGGACATAAAAAGAAAAGAAAAGAAAAGAAAAGAAAAGAAAAGAAAAGAAAAGAAAAGAAAAGAAAAGAAAAGAAAAGAAAAGGAGAGGAGAGGAGAGGAGAGGAGAGGAGAGGAGAGGAGAGGAGAGGAGAGGAGAGGAGAGGAGAGGAGAGGAGAGGAGAGGAGAGGAGAGGAGAGGAGAGGAGAGGAGAGGAGAGGAGAGGAGAGGAGAGGAGAGGAGAGGAGAGGAGAGGAGAGGAGAGGAGAGGAGAGGAGAGGAGAGGAGAGGAGAGGAGAGGAGAGGAGAGGAGAGGAGAGGAGAGGAGAGGAGAGGAGAGAAAAGAAAAAGGAAAAAAAACCCACCCAATTTTATTTTCCCGCTATCTACCATATCTGCTCGATCTTTCTCATTTCAAAATGTTTAGGGAAGTTCTTGTCTCTTATTCATTATTTGTCAGTCTCACTTGAGGCCCCTAGTTGCTATTTTAAAGAAATAATGACTTGATCAGTGGCATTCGGGGCTTGCTGAAAGTAAACAAATTCTTTCTAGTGAATACAGTGGCATTTGTAGTGGCTGTGGGAGCTTCTCTAAACAAATTCCTGGGAAATGCACCCCTTCTTAGCTTGGTTATAAAAATGTGAAGACTAAAAGCCAATCTTTCTATCTTGAGATGTCTTTAAGAATTTTGAAGTAGATGAGGCATGCAGTCATCATTGGCTTGACAGATTTTCCCAAGAAGCAAAACGTGATCAGGACATGTGCAAGGGGCTACCATGTTTGGCTGTAAACCCATGGGATCCTGCCCTTCTGTGCAGTGAGAGACATCAAGGTTCCAGGCAGGATATGGAAGCATGTGCAAGTGGCATCAAGAGCCTTGGTTCAGGCAGATGAATTGGGCTTTGTCCTTCTGAAACAGGATCAGAAGCATTTAATATGGATCATTTTGTGCATTTCCATTGTAATTCTTACCAATGTGGTGCTCTAATTGCATTTTACTTACAAATGCAACAAAATGATTATAAATCCTGAGAAGAAAGGTGATATCAAATGCTTCTTTTTATTTATTAGATTTCTTACATAATATTACAGTAGAAACTAATGGAGAAAAGAGGTTTATTGAACTTCTCAAATTTGAGGCTGGAAATCTAATTGAAGTAGAGTTTTTTTCTGGGTTACATAGAATTTTCTTATGTATATCAAAATCCTCTCCAAAATCCCAGCTTCAGCAATTACAGGTGTGAGAATTAGAGCAGACAGGCAACAGAGGAAGAACTGGGTCAACAAAGTAAAGTAAAGTAAAAACTGTCATGCAGCAGTCCATATTGGTCTATCTGACTTTGAGCAAAATTCCTGGTAATTTCACCTTGTGTTTGGAAATCGAACTTTTAATAGACACGTCAGAAAGGTGTTCTTGTGACTTGCACCACAATGGTTACTCTGTAGGAAGTTTTTCTACCTAACAGCAATGGTATAAAATCACTGAACAAAGAGAAGGTGATATGTTTTGATTAGGTACACAGCTTTCCTCTGACAGATTTCATAACCTGTAGTCTTACAGATCACACTGCAAAGAACACAACTGGTTTTCTGCTAGATCGCCTAAGGAACTCAGCAACCTTCTTTTCAGCCATGTGACATTCTCATTATTTGTTTTCTTTGTCTTGGGCTTTTTGCTTAGCTCCTTTTACAAGCTGTTCTTTATTCTTCCTTAGGTGCAGAGTTTGTTTTCTTAAGAAGCAGAGCCAGGAGCCCACCGCCAGCTTTCCTGGCCAGGCAAAGGGAGTAGGCAGTGGTAGGGCTGGCCCAGTTCCTGGCTGCAGTCCTTCAGTCCCATCGTGAGCTCTGAACTCTGCGCACTGGTGCACAGCTTCTATAGGCATCTCAGTGAGCTCTAGGAGCATGCCTGTATGCTTAGTACCATGAGGAAAGCCCACGGATGGATGATTCGTTGGTTTTCTCTGCTTTTGGCTAAATGATCTTTGAACTTTGAGACAAAACTTAATTTAGGTCAATCTGTCTCCATCTGTCACTGTTTTGATTCTTTTTCAGCAACTTGGGAATATGTTTAAGATGCAGTTCATGCCCAGAAGGCCTTTGATTGATTCCCATATATAGTAGATTTAACTGATGTGACCCCTGTGTAAAAGGAGTAGACCTTTTCAAGCCGCTGAGTAGGAGAAAGTTCAGAAATGTGCCTATAGCAAGGAAAACTAATATACACAGTCTCCCTGTGATGTAAAACACAAAGAGGGAAGTTCAGTATGAAGTTCCAGTAGGGAGGCAGATTCTTTCCAAGTAAATAATGCCATTATTTTAACTGCAAAAACATTGTTTTATTATGATATCATTGTTAAAAATAATAATAATAATTAAAAATTCAATTAAATTTGAAACAGGACACCCTTTTAAGGAGATACAGAATACAGAAAAGAGAATGATACATACGAAGAGAAAAATAGATAAACTGCCAGTCATGGTGTAGCTGTCACATGCCCCATAAAAACGTTCCCTTGCATGGCAGGCACAGCAGTGCTGTAAGCTACAGAACAAAGAAATATTATGCCGTATCTTATTCTCTATTTTTAGCATACCATTCAACACCAATGACAAGCGTTCTTTTCCTTTAAATAGATGACCCAATAAAAATATGTGTCCTTTGTTAGACTCTGCATTGTCATAGCAGTAGAGTGTAATTCATTGATGAGAAGGAAAAATTCCACTGTTGTTCCATTTGGGAAGAAGCAGCAGCAAGACTGCCCTGGGTGCTCGGGGTCCTGCTGAGTTCAGCACAAGTGGGCTCACGCCTCCGTGTGTGAGGTGCCTTCATTTGCCCTACTGGGGGTTTCTCCAGAAACTCCTCTTCCTCCTGCACTCACTTTCTGTTTTATCTAAGTAGATTTGTGGGAACAAAAGGGGCAAAAAGGAGGAGGTTTGCCAGCACAAACAGCAGTGTGTCTTTCATCTTTTGGGGAACAGCCTCTAGAGAGCAGCAGAGAGGAGTGCCATGCCAAGAGTGTCCTGGGATAGATTTTTTTGGGGGAGAAAGTATGCCTCCATGGCTCTCTGTTGTGAAGGGTACTTGCAGTTCCCTTCTCTTGTCCTGGGGACATCCTGGACCTGTGTGCTTCCTGTCACACAGCTGCCTTTCCACTGCCCGTCCTAAAGCCACACACTCCCCTTGGAACCCTCTGAGGACTGCAGGCCCACAAAGGCTCTAGAGCTGAGAGTGGGGAGGACACAAACAGCCCTTTTTCCATCCACCTCCAGCCAAAGAGCAGGAGCACACCGTGCTGACAGTTCTGAATCCCTCACTGAATCTTCTAGAAAATAAGAAGCCCAGACTTGCTCCTGACAAAATCGAGGGCAAATCCCTACAGATGATGAAAGGAAAAACTGCAACCTTTAAACAGGTGTCCATTTTAGTTTCCCAAATGAAACTAAAGGTGCAAACTACATTTGACAGTTTTTCAACTAAAACTAATATTCACTTCAAGCTTATGTCTGGATTATTTAAAATGCGATAACATTCCTTTGCTCTATTGTATTCAGACATTCAGGATCCCTGCAAAATATTTATCTTGGATAGTCCCTATATTCAATTCCTCCTTTTATCAATAGAACAATATTTATGGAGGTCGGACTGCCAACTTTGCCAGACAGACGCCCTTTGCATTCGAAAGAAAACATGATTCATCGGAGGATCTAGATTTCAGCTGCAAATTAAACAGTTCTTTGGTAGGCCGAGAGACACCAGTCAATAAAGGAAAACTCTTGATAGCTGGAAAGGAATGTACCAAAGGTTGCCAATATTCAGTTCTGATCACTAATACCTTACCTGATGGAAGAGAGTTTTTTCTTTACTTTATCTACTTAAACCCCGTGGGCAATATTTAAAAGAAATAGAAGGAGAGCTATAATCAGTTGTGCTGCTGAAAGTTGTCAGCTTATTTTTGTTCTCTTTTTCACACTGAAAACATCTTCCAAAGTATTTGTGCAGCACATGGGACAGAAGAGCTCTGATCCAAACTTACCGTTCTCTGGATAATGCATACAATTACTATTAAGAATATAAAGAGCAATAATAATAACAATGAGAAGAGCAATGATGAACCTACAGGCTTGTAAATGGCTTTCTGGGCATGAGCTTTTCGTACATGAAAATAGACTCATTCTAACAGCTGTCCAACACAGTATGAAAAAGAAGTTCCATGCTGGGAGAAAAAAACTTAAGATCTAGTAATCCTCATTGTTCAGAGCTGTTACTGCTGGTATGTGCTGTGGATATCCCACCAATTATTTATTGTCTCTGAGTGGTACCATTGAAAATAATATGTAATGTGTTTTTCATCACGTACCCTTTTAATGGTAATTAAATATCACAACCCTACCTTGCAATTAATTGCGATGGCTTTGTTATTTTTGGTTTTGCCTGACTATGATTTCAAACTAATGATCATTAGCAACAATAATACTCCTGTACCCTTTTATCATGCCTTACATCTGTGGGGCTCCATGTTAAGAATTACTATGTGCATTACACCAGTGCTTGCACTGAGTCACAGAGGTTAATTAACTTATTAAAGTTCTGAAGGCATGGCAGTGGCAGAATGTGAGTAACGACCATCCGTCCTGAGTGCTTCTTTCCCTGGACTTGGCGCTCTGACATCTCTTGTTAAAGGGTTACCCAGACTTTGCAAAATGCCATTAATCACTAAAAGATGGACTTCTTCAGGAGAGGATTATTTGTGTGGGAATAGAGGGAGGGAGTCACTTCATTGCTAAAAAGAAGTTGAATGTGGGACTAGTGGAAAGAAAAGCTTGTCTGAATCACACTGCTTGAAGGCAGAGGGTGTTGCAGAAGGCTGGTAGCATTTGGTAAGGAAATCTCAGAATGTCGCATTTACAAAACCAGCCTGGAGAGTTATGTACTGAAATTCCAAGTTCCCAAATGGTACAAAATCAAGTCTGATGACACCATGCTAATCTCACTGATGTCTTCTGAAAAGAACGTGGGAATTGAGCAGCTCTTAATATGTGGGCTGCCAAAAGGCCAGGTTCATCTAACTTGTGCTTCAGAGGAGACTGATGCTGTTGGATCTTGTCATCGGCAGTAGTGAATGGCTGCTTTTCTGAATACATGGCCAAGTTGTAGAGATCAAGAAAACTTGAGATTTTAAATTTGAATTACTACAGAAAAAAATATATTTTATGTCTCTCATTTCCTTCCACTATGCTGTTTTATTTTAACATGAGAGCCTTTCGCAGGAGCTGTTAATGCTGCTTCAGATTCTCATGGGATGGAGACTGGCATCAGTGAATTTAAATTGGCATTTTATGCTGATGGTGTATTAATATGTATGATCTAGCAAGGACTTTAGCTTTTATTACAATTTGAATTGTTACTAATTTTTGGACATTTTCTGGCTCTAAGATGAGCTGTAATGAATTTGAAGCCTCTGCATAGACCAGATAACACACTTAACATATATATTTTCCCATTTAAGCTGATAAGCTAAGTTATCCCAAACCTCAGTTTATGCACTCCCTGTTTCTATTTAAAAAGAAAACCCTGATAGCGTAATATCAGATTAATATAAAACATTTTGCTGTGCCTTAATCCACTTTAAAACATAACCAAGGGCCAAATCCAGCTTGACTAATTTAAGTGGGGAGACTCTTAGAAGTTAATAGCAGACTCTTCTACTAAATTATATGTTATTGATCTGGTTCTTCTGGGGCACAAGCAGAACCTTATGCAGCTAGAGCACGGTTAGAAGGGAGGCAAAGTACCATATAGTATATACCATATAGTATATAAATACCATAAAGTATGCTGAATGGAACAATACCAACAGGTATGAAGAAAGACACGTTCATCCTTTCTAAAAGCACTGACAGTTCTGAGGGCTTTTATCTGCTGTTGATGTCACTGAAACATCTGGCTGCTCAGCATTTCTAAAACTCAGTCTTCTTTCTTGAAGAAAAAAAGTGTAGGTTAAAAAAAAATAGTGATGAGGCAATCCAGCAGGTAGGAGCTATATTAGCATTTTGACAAAACACTGTGTAACAAGACTGTCAGGCTGTACATGTCAATCCTCAGTGCAGGACTACATAGTCATTACAAAGTTGGGTTAGTACAGCAGAATTAACGTTCATGAATCCGTGATGATAGGCAGCTTTGGAACACGTAGATTTGGCTTGTCCAAATATGTTATAATGTTGTCATTTCTGATTATGCAGGTCTGAGTCTCTCATAAAAAGAACACGCAGGAATCACCAGACAAATTCAAAATGTAGCAAGAGTTTGTCAGCACTGGAAAGTTAATTCTCTTTTCTCCCATTCCAGCCCCATTAGGATGGGAACTATGACACTGTGAAGTAGTAAATGGTTAATTCAGCACTTTTGACATTTCCAGAAACAGGAGAAATAGACATTTGCAAATGTTCTACCAGGAGATATTCAGCTGGACTGCATTCCCTCAAGTGCTGGGACAAATAGCCAGATCTTTCTGTGCCTTTATCTGTACAGGTTTGTCAGTGGCATCAAACCCAGCTTTGACCCCTGAACAAAAGAGATGTGATGTTAGTGAAACTCTTTCACCTACAAGTTAAAAAGTCACAAACCTGAGGGCACTCAGTCTGCTCTTAGACAGGCTGGCAAATGAGAAAAGGTGATAGAAAGAATAATATCCTAAATACATTTCTAGAATATCTGGTCAAGGTAGTCCTTCACACTAGACAGGTAGCATAAATCTTAGTTATGTATAACATAAAATAGGAGCCTTTTGTTTAAGTTTACTTCTAGAGTTAAGAATTGTATTTATTTTAATTCAGACCCATTATCTGGTGATTTGTCAAAGTGTAGTTTTAGGATTTGGAGGAAAAATAAGGTAAAACAAATTACAGGCTGGAAAAAAATTACAGAATTAAACAGCATGTTTTCTCACCACTCATAGTTTGCCTCTACTTTATGCTGATATTTTGAAAGATGTACTACTGGCAATCATTATTCCATCTTATTTGTATTGTCAAATGCAAAAACAAGACATTAATGATGTAAGTCTCTAATGGAGGAAGTGAAATATTTCTAGGTATCATGTTTGCTAGAGCACTAATGTATTTCCTTATACTTATTCCTGTTATTCCTTATTTCCCTTTTTAGCTGCGCATTATTTGTGTTAATGCAAGCTGAGTTTCAGAGGGAGTGGTCTTATGGTCAATTAAATATTTGGAGTGAGAATTTCAGACTTCATACATGAGGAACACTGGTACTAGTATTTCTTGGCTATTTTTTGCTTAACCTTCTTTGTCCATAGAGAACAGAGGTGTGGAGGTTGAAGAGGACACTCTAAGTCTACATTTTTAAGTACATAAAGGATAGTAAGTGTAACAAAGAGACAGAAGATGGGGGGGGGGGGGAGAAAGTTGAAGCAAATTCTTATATTCTCTTTCTGTGCCTCATCCATATGAACACTGCAGTATTGTTTGTTTCCCTTTGGTTTCTATACTTCCAGTCTGCTTTTTGTACTACATCTACTAGGGAGTCTCATACCACTAAAACAGTCCTTCCTATCTTCCCATGAACTGATTGTAATTATATTTAGCTAACATTTTAAAATTCTCTTTCACTTTTGTCTTGTTTTCTTTGACCGACTTTTGCCTTGTTCTCTTTGACTTACTAACAGCTTTTTCCAGTCTGTGTCCTGTTAAAATGCATAAGAATTCTGTGCACACATTTCTCAGACTGCTCACCTGGATTAAACTAAGTCCAGCCAAATTCTGGTGGCAGTGGTAATTAAATTTAATTTCAAAGACTGGAATTCACAGATTTACATAAGACTTTTGAAATTCCTGCTAAAAAAAAGACAACATATTTTCTCTTCAGTTTGTGGTATTTCACTCTGAGCTTTTAATATATGCTTTTGAACATGGTTTACTTTCTTTCTTTACTAGTACATATGCAAGCTCATACTATGGACTGTATATATAGGTAAAGACGTGTTTCTAAACACCATGCAAAGTAACACTGGCAAAGGACTTCCTAAAGCCAGAAGGTTGGTGATACCCTAAAGCATTTCTGCTCATCTGAAAAGCTATCAAAGCCTTCATCAAGAGCTGTGGAGGTTAGAAACTGGGGTTCTGTTTCTTTCTCAGTTTATGATGTACCTGCTTTCACTGACATTGGGCAAGGTGACTATTTTTCCATTCTGCTCAGTGCTGGCAGCTGCTGGGGCTTTATGATGTGAAAAATCATCCACTTGGCTTTTTTTTTTTTTTTTTCATGAGCTAATGGATGCTAGAAAGCTCTTGGTATCTGCATACCCCTAGGGAGCAGCTCAGTGCTGAGAGGAGGTGTCTGCAGCAGGTGAATGGATTGTGGGTTGTCTCTGCAACAAGAAATTTAGAAACTGGGACATCTGGCAGGGGAGAACTGCTGGGTCGAGAAAGGGTGGTCAGGTAAAAATACCCAAGGTAAGAATCCTGTGTTCCTTTACGTATGTCTATACCTATAACTCCTTCTGTTCAGGGTTTGCCAGGGTTACTGCTGTGGTATGAAGGACAGCAATGCAATGTGGGGCAGGGGCAGGGGGAAGATGCAGTCTGCACTAAGCCTTTTAGCAGACAGCTGAGTGACAACCCAACTGGGGGTGAGAATGCACTACAGTCCTGGCAAATATGAGGCTATTACAAATATGTGTCCTTACAAATGTGAGGCAGACCTGTTTTCTCACAGTGTCTCACTTCTTCTTGCTCCTTCCTTCTTTCTTGTTGTGGTAGAAAAAAATAAAAATAAAATAGCTTTCCTTTAACATGGAAGAAGAGAGAGAAAAAAAGAGAGCACCATGTCAACCCTTGAGTGATTCTGTGACTCTGTGATCCTTTTTTTTTTTCCAGTTTGCAATTAGAGATTTAAAGAAATGCTTTTTCCAACTCACCCCTACAGCTCAGAAGGTTCATTCCTGTTCCCTAGCCACTCCTCTGATGTCAGAACACTGCTCTCCCTGCTGGCTCTCCAACTATCAGAAATATCTTAGTGAAGGCCAGATGAATTGCACAGACCTGGCTGCCAATTTAGAAGGCCCTTCCTTGTCAGTAGTTTCCTAAAAAGAAAGAGAAGAGCAGTCCCAATTCCTTGCTCTGAAATTTCCAGTCCGTGTGAGCCATTATGACCCAGAATACAGAAAATTTTAGTTACCTACGTCCTCATCTGAAAAAACAGAGAAATCAGCACTTTCCTGTCTCATGGGAGTTTAGTGTTATGGTGTTCTGTTAGGAAAGTGTGGCAGAGCCTCCTTACAGTACTCATGTAGTCTTTGTAAGGCTCTGAGTGAACGCGTAGTACTCAGAAACAATTGCTCAGCAGTTGAAGACATGGAAAGTCAGTGGCATCCTTAATTTCCAGCTATTGAGTTTTCAAATTGCTGAACAGGTATGCTCAGGAATGTTTGCTTTTTACAGCACTGGACTCTCACATCACACCCAAACTCACCTCCGCTGTCTTCTGTCCTCTCTAAGGCTTAGTCTTCATGGGGTGACTTCAGAGCATGCAGGCTGGGCTTCACTGCAAGTACTTGGGGTGCTTTCACATACTTTCACTTGGGTTGCTGGAAGGTGCCTGTCCTAAAGACTTGTGCCTTAACACATGGGCTTTGTTAAAGATACACACTGTACTGGGCCTCAATCAAATGCCATGAATTCATAGAATCATAGAATGCCCTGGGTTGAAAAGGATCTCAAAGATCATCTAGTTTCAACCCCCCTGCCGCAGTCAGGGTTGCCAACCACTAGACCAGGCTGCCCAGGTCTGCAGGGCAGCAGCAAGCAGTAAGCAAAGTGAGAAACGAGAAGTTATTATACGGGTTGATGGAGACCATTAAAAGAGGTAGGTCCAAAATCCGGACTCACACTTGATTCCTTTTAAGTAAGCCCTGCTCACATTCTTCTTGTGGTTCAAGTTGATCAGTGATACATCTGATGTCAAATGCAATTAAACATAGACCGTACAGTCTTTCTGCCAATGGGCAATCATTAATCACAAATGTTTTCTCTGTGAAAACTTCCCTACTGAATATCTGCAGGTTCTGCAGGTTTTGGAGAGTTTCTTTTCTCAGCTGGTGAGTAGAAACATTTGTCCAGGCTTTCAAGAAAATAACTGTGAGCTCTCAGGCTCATTTTTGCCCCCTCATCTCAGGGACAGCTCCTTATACTCTCTTAGCATGCTGCAGTGATAGACGGCAGTGAAGAAAGTCTGCTTGTTGACCTGGAATACAGGGGAAAAATTATCTTCTTAGGTGTATCTCTGTCATGAGACATGAATGTATGAACTCACTTTATGCTCATAATCTGTTCTCTAAAGTGCAGTGGCATTCATTCTTCCCAGACTCCAAGTGATAACAGGTTTTAATAGTAAATGCTCAGGTCTAAATTCTGCCCTCAGAGTGATGTTTCTGAGTCCTCATGGCAATTAATACAGTCACAGGGTTTTTATTAGCATGACTGGGAAAAGAATCTCCCTTTGAAATCCTACAGATGAATAATAGAGCAAAATGGTTATGAAAATGAGGGAGAGAAAAGCAAAAAAGTACACTTTATCCCCACATATCTGAGTTGAAAGTTCACTAGATTTTCTCTGTTGAGTTAAATGGAGCCAGGAAGCTTCCAGTCTACCTTCAGGATTTCATAGCAATAATTCTTATCTCAGGATCCTTTCATCATAAGATTTGGAAGCAACTGTACAGTTCACACTTTAAACTGCAGATTCTCTTAGGCTGAGGCAAGAGCTAAGGGCTGAAATAACCCTTAATTTTGAACTTGGAAAAGCTCTTCCTCCTCTGCATGATACCCAGAAGCAGCAAGCTCTCTTTGCTGATTAAGAACTCCCTCAGCAGTATTTGCCCCCACCAAACCCTCCCTCAAAATGTGTGCATGTCCAACTACATGTGAAATGCAGAAAAGCAAAGGATCTCTTATTTTACATGGCTTTTACTGCTTTGCCTGACAGAGCAGAAGGGAATATGCTGGGAGCTGTTGGAGAAGGGCTGAATTAAAGGAAGCTGAGAGGATAAAGTGTGTGTTATTTGTGGATCCTGAAACCAGAACTGTGATCGTCCTGGAGACAAGCCACAACATGGGGTTTATTTTATTCACACCCAGGTGCAGTGATCACACAGGAGCTAAAAAGACTAATCCTAGCAATACTCCCATGTAAGCACATCAGTGATGTTTGCATGTATTCACTCATGTGTACCCATTGCCATAGAGGTCTGGTACGCGGGCAGCTGTAACCTTTAGATGAGTTCTGTGCATTTGTCTATATTACAGGTTGCTGCAGTGGAAAATTACTTTTGATATAAACCCAGTTGCTTGTGCTGTCATCTGTGCTGACCTCTTGGCAAAGAGAGATAGCTCCTTACTGCAGCACAGACAGAGGAAGGTTGTAACCATTTGGAACCATTTGAGGTGTGCTGACACTTCACCAATGCCCGATGCCAGCCTGGAAGGACAAGACATTTTAAAAAGTAAGCCTGCTATACAGTTCCTAAGTTTTAATTTATTTATTTATTTATTTATTTTTCACCTGAGTAAAAAGAAATCTCTAAAGCTCCAAGCTATGCAGCTTTGGCTGCAGCTGTACTGGGAAGAGTTCACATCCTCACTTCTAAGATCTCCCCTCATTGTATCTGCTGGGTTTGGCCCCTCCAGCTGCTGGGCTGTGCCTGAGCAATGACCACTGAGCACAGAGCACTGAGCTTTTTGCCTCTGTACTGAGCTGAGATTCTGGGCCACGAAATGGGAGAGAATAGATCGGATCACGTGGAAAGAATGGATAGTGTAAAGGAATAATGAGTGCAAATAGTCAAAGGCAAAGACAGATAAAGAGTACTGCTTTCTAATCATTTTCTGTAACGTTCAAAAAGAGGCTGATTCTGATCCTATGAGAAATGCAATTAAAATCAGTGTGACTACTAGATCATCAAAAGTCAATATGAATAGCTTAATTAGTTGCTCAGGGTGTCTGATTTTCTTCTTTGCATGGGAGAATGAGATTTTGATCTGCAGTGATACACTGTATGAAGTATTACAGTACTTTCTGCAAGCTGAGAGACTATTTGGTGGCACAGTTTATTTTACAGCCCTGGTAATCCGCATGGAACTGGTGTTTCCTGTGAGCAGGTTGGAAGTGGTGCCTTGCCGATGCTTCTCAGTAACGGTTGGGTCTGGAGATGTTCTGTGAGGCACTGCCTGTTATTACTGCTTAAATTGCTCAGAAACTTTCATTAAGCAAATGAGGGGTAGATGTAAAGGAGATTTGTGGGCCCTGTTGTGTAGGTGCAGAGCTTTCCTTCTTGCTTGGGGAAAAAGGGATGAGCGCTCGCCTCTTACACTGCTCCTATGTTATCCTCTCAGTCACGGAGAAGAACCATCCATTAGTGGCCTCGGGAGCCCCCACGTTCTTGCTGGAGGGATGCTGGATAGGAGCTCGGGTCAGGAATTACACAGCTGGTTGAGGACACACCCTGACTCTGCCCCAGTTCTCGGCTCCAGAGAACACCGCACGACCTGGACCAGGGCTGATGCCCGCAGCCGGGCTTGCCGTGCGTCCCGCATGGGCGGTGCTCCGTTCGGATTGTAGGGCCCAGCGGAAAAGAGCAGGGAGCTCCGTCCCGCTCCGCTGGGAGGTTTCCACAGGGCCGGGGGCAGCGGGCTGGCCCTGTGTTTTCAATAGTAGAGTTATGTGGGGAATGTGTCAGGGGTTTCATGTTTCAGTGTGTTGTGGGTTGTACAGCAATGAAGGGGTTGAATCCAGACCGGCTATTGATCCTAACCGCGCGTTTCCAGATTTTGCCGTCTTTTAGTTTTTCTTGAAATGAGAGCGTTGTCTGCACATACGTTGTTGTTTAAGGGAGCTCAACGAGCAAGTTTGTTATCCTGGCTGTATCATTATTTATTTATGGTGCGGTAACAAAGAGAACATTCGTACCGGGGACTTTTGCTTTCTGGGCACTCCTAGGCATCCCGAAACAGAAGCACAAAAGAGAAACTAGAGCAATGAGGCAGGGTAACACAGGGTAGAAGAGCCTGAACGCCTCGCTTCTCGCAGCCCGGTTACCCCAGCCCAACCTCAGGCGACCCGCGGGGATCGCGGCACGGTGCCTGCGCTCGGGGGGCCGCGGGGCGGGTCGGTCCGGGGCGGCAGCCGGGGCGCGGCGGTTCTCCGCACGCCGTCCCTCCCTCCCTCGCCCCGCCGCGGTTTCTGCCCCGCCAGCCGGGATGCTCCGGGAGGGCGGAGGAGGTGCCGGGGCTGGGCGTGGGGCGGTAGCGCCGGCGAGAGGGAGTTAATGCGGGAGGGCGCGGAGCAGAGGGGGGAGCCGCGGGAAGTTGAGCCCGGCGCTGCCGCTGCCTCCCCCGGCCGGCCCCGCTCCTCCGCCCACCCCTCACCGCCGCCCGCCCGTCAGCCCGCCGGGAGCGGCTCCAGCGCCGCCGCCGAAAGTTTCGAGGTCCCCCGGCGCGATGGGCTTCGACCCCGCGCGCTTCGCGGCGCCGGTGGCGGCGGAGCTGCAGTGCAAGCTGTGCGGGCGGGTGCTGGAAGAGCCGCTGTCCACGCCGTGCGGGCACGTCTTCTGCGCCGGCTGCCTGCTGCCCTGGGCGGCGCGGCGCCGGCGCTGCCCGCTGCGCTGCCGTCCGCTCGCCGCCGCCGAGCTGCGCCCCGTGCTGCCCCTGCGCAGCCTCGTCCAGAAGCTGGAGGTCAGGTGCGACTACAGCCCGCGGGGCTGCGGCCGCGTCGTGCGGCTCCGAGAGCTGCCCGCCCACCTCGCCTCGTGCCGCTACGGGCCGCCGCGGGATGCGCTGCCCGCGGGCCGGGCGGAGGGCGGAGGGCAGCGGTGCCCGAGGGAGCGGCGGGGCGCTGGCGGTCCGGAGCCGGGGCCGGAGCTGAAGAGGGAGGCCCTGCGCTGGAGCAGGAGAGAGAAGTCGCTGCTGGCGCAGCTCTCGGCGCTGCAGAGCGAGGTGCAGCTGACGGCGCTGCGCTACCAGGCCAAGTTCGGGCAGTACATGAGCCACATCAGCAGCATCACCCGCGACCTGACGGGCAGCCAGCGCAGCAAGGTGAGTGCGGAACCCGGCGGCGCTGCTCCTCCCGGGGCGCGCCCTGCTGCGGGATGGTCTGTGAGCGAGGTGTCAGTGCTAACGGTACCCCCGGGGGCACGCAGTCCCCCGAGTCTGCGCCGGGACGGAGGCCGTGCCCTACCCCCGCAGCCGGGCAACGCTATCTCGTCTCTCGCCCCGTCGGGGCCACGCTTTCCTTTCGTGCCGTCGGTGTCCGAAGCCCTGAAGCGGTGTTAGTAGAGGAGCTGGGGCCGGGCGGGAGGGGACAGGGGAGGAAGGGCTGCCTGCTGAGTTGGCAGCCTGCGGGCACGGGGCTCACCTGGAGCCGTGTCAGGACGCAGCATCCCCTCTTCGCAGGGCCCTGGCTGTCGCTCAGCTGGCTTCAGATGGGGCTGGCCGGGCACTCGGCTGGCTTGGGGCTTGTTTCTAAAGCCAATTAATTACTTAAAAAGCTGGTACTTAAAATCGTGGTAAACTTCGGAAACGATTGTGAAAAGACAGCAAAATCTCTTCCGTTTGGGAGAGTGGGATAACGATCGATGGTGCTCATAGCGGATAGCAGCTCAGTGCCTCGCTAGCTGTCAGTCAGGTGGCACTCAGTGTTCGAGTGGGCACCTGCTGCCTCGGGGCTGAGGGGAGCGCCTGGGGGGCTGTGGGGCTTGTGGTAGGTGTGAGCTGTGGGCTCTCGGTTGCAGCCGTGGCAAGGAGTGGTATAATGGAGCTTTAGTCAGATCTTCAGGCACCCTTAGGAAGCAAAATCCGAAGTGGGAAGTGTCCGAGCAGCCACAGTCATTCCTGAAGTGATGGTGTTTATCACTGCGGCCAGCAGAACGGCAATGGGGACGTCTGCAGGACACATCTGTACCCAGGAGCACGGGTTGCTGGCAATGAGAGGCGTTTTGTCTGGAGACTGGAATACTTTTTCCCTTTTAATGTGTTTTTTTTTTCGGATTTCCCTGGGGTAGCCAACCCACACTTTGCGGGTCACTGCGAGTGCATTCGTACAGCTGCTTCCTCTCCCGGCAGCTGTGCCGCGGCCGTGTCAGGGGCAGCAGGCGGCGTGCGGGCGTCCGAGCACAGCAGACTGTAGAGAGGAGAAGCGAGATGGGAATTGCTAGGGAGGATTTGGCAGGGAGGTATGGGCTGGCGAGAGCGGAGGGTTTGCTCCCGGCGGAGCTGAACGCCCGCCATGCCCGGCGCTGCCGGTAGGGGCTGCTGGGCACTGCCGGCAGGGAGCTGCGGCGGCGGGCAGTGTCTGGGAGAACCAGAGATGAAGTAAAGATGTACTTCATTAATCATAGAATCATAGAATTACCCAGGTTGGAAAAGACCTTGAAGATCATCAAGTCCAACCGCAGCCTAACCATAGTACCCTAACTCTAACAACCCTGTGCTAAATCATATCACTGAGCACCATTAAATCAAATCCGTCTTGCTGCAATCAAACGTTTCGCTGTCGCAGTGGATGAAACGCAGGCTTCAGCATTCGGTGTTGTGTTTTGAGTGTCTGGACAGGTGTAAGTTATGTAGGTGTCATAGCTGTGTCAGTCAGCTCAGTCAAAGGGACAGGCAAATGCCAACACCTGACTGTGCTGGGTGAGTGTAGATTGGTGCGAAGAATATGGCTCCTGAAATGTAGCTGTCATCCTATGTGAGCAACGGAAAATAAGCTGCTGCATTCCGTTTTTTTTCCATGTTTAAACTTACATTCCATCACTGGTTTTAATTGCTTAGAAAAAGCAACTTTTTAAATATAGAAATGGTTCTGGATTCTTTGAGGGGATGAAGAGCTGGGCTTCCTTCTCTGTCTGTTTTTCCTGAAAGCTGCAACAGAACTGTGCTGATGTGGCTTCTGGGTCCGATTAGTATCACGTGAAGGATTTTTATCTATATATTTAATGTCTGAAACACCAATGCATGCAGGTGTTTTTAGTGACTTCTGACTTCAGTGATTTCTGATTCGCAGCGCTCACTTCATTCAGTGGTGCTAAGTACTCCTCCCACCCAAAGCCTGCACCTTTTCCATTCAGCATGTGAGGTACAGGCAGGTGCTTGGCTTCCTGTTACACTGCAGTAGGATGTGTCCTTCCCTTTGCTTTTTTTCTCAGTCTTTTGTTTTTTCTTCCCAGCCTGATTTGTTTGTGAGCTTTATCTTATGTATTATCCAGCTAAGTATCTTTGTACATTAATGCTTTCATTTCAGATGTTCTTTTTAAGACAATATTCTATAACGGCATTTCACCTTTTTCTTTGTAGGCAGGAGAGCCCAAACCTTTAACCATCATGCTACACAGAGAAAATGATACTTTGGGATTCAATATTATAGGAGGACGACCCAATCAGGTAATGAGGAAAGTAATTGTAGGTTACTTTTGGACCATATTTTCTCTTATGTGCACTGTTAGTCACAAAAGAGTTGCTTTCAATGACAGTAGGTGTGAAATCAATTCCATAGATATAAGTACTGTGCATTATCAGGTATAATTAGATTCACTGCTTTGAAGGCATAGTCCTGTGAGAATTGCATTATTCTCACTTTCAGGAGAGGTGTTCCCATTGTTCTTGCTTTCAAACTTGAGGCTGATCTACACTCAGTTCCCACGTGAGTAATATGTATTCATGGAAGCTGTTCAATGGAAATCTCTGGGACTGCTTACAAGAGTAATTGTTGCAGGATTAAGCCACTGGAATTTTTGGAAACTGCTTGCTTTTTTTTCTTTTTTTCTTTTTTTTTCATTTAAAGAATAAATGAGTATTTGATGCTGTAGCTTAAATACTTCAAGCCCATGTCCTGCTCCCACATGCCTGCATTCAGTTTTTCTTTCTTCGTGAACTGAAGTACAGTTTTCATTGATTTGGTATCTTAAGTAAATCTCACAAATCTATCAGTCTAGGTTTGCAAGGTTCATTAAAAACCATGGAATCTGAATAGGAATCACTATCCTTCCCTCCCTCTGAATATGCATAAGAGTATGCACGGTTGGTTGTTTTGTTGTTGTTTGTTTGTGTTTTTAACTTCATCCTCCCAAAAGCATTAATCAGGGCTGTCATTACATACGAAGGGTAAAGTAACCTGTTAAACTGGAAAATTAATAGTTGATTAAAAAGGCTTGGTAATAATTATGCACTGATCAGGTTCTTGTTAAGCAGGAGAACTTCAACCTGCTGCTATTACTGGGGAGGGGAATGGGACCCTCTGTAGCAGTTTGGCAATCTTCTGCTCTCAAGCTATATTTAGTGGTGCCAAAGAGTCTGTTCCCATTAGCCTATGAAGTTCACTGTCTGCACTTCAGAAATGCTGTTCCTTGTGGGGAAATACCGTTATCAAATCTATGTTAGAAGGAAATTCAAAGCGAGTTTCTTGGATTCCTTGATGTAAGGATGAGACAACTGGCACTCAAAGATAAAATAGATGCACTTGGACTGTATTCATATTTTCAGTATAACATTTAAGGAGTCCACACAATCTTTGAGACTGCAGTTTAGCTTCTGTTATTTTCAGCTGTGGGAATACTGCAGGGCCTTTGCAGGGGAAAGAGAGCACAGTGTTTGGCTTTCCTCAGATGTCAGCCAAGTTCCTCTGAAGAATTCACGTACCAGCTCTTACACTTTGTGAATTATTGTGGATATTTTGGAAGCTTGGGGAGGTTCATAGCACTATTCTGGAGAGAATGGCTGATTGCAGGGAAGGAAATGCTCACAATCTGCCTTTAACTAACACTGATAGCTGGAGACAGAGAAGGTCATGGAGCTGAGCTAGATCTCAGGGTTTTCTGAGTCTTTGATACTGACTTCAGAAGTTCTGTTTTGCTCTCATTGTGATAAGTGTGAGTACCACACACATTTGATTAGTAGGGTTTGGATGTCAGTGTGAGCTCTGACTCAGCATGGCTGGAGCCAAAGGAAATAACGGGAAGAAAGGGTCGAATAGGCTCAAATAATGAAAACAAAAAACTGCTCAAAACCTTAAAAACAGGATCAGGAATTATTTAGTAACAAGACAAAGAGAGTTCATGAAGGCAAATTTTATATAAAAGTTGTTCAGAGAAAATGTGTTCTTGCATGAAACATTGGCTTAAGCAGAGGAAGTACAGAACAGGGGTGTCATCGCACCAGTCATGTAGGTCGGAATGTACTTTTTTATTTGTGTTTTACATGCACAATGCAGATTTTTCTTGTTGGAAATGGGTGACCCTTGGGGACTTGGTACCTTCCATTTTCTATGTTTCATTTGATTGCATTGCAGGCTTCCCCACTGTTTGCCTTCTACCTGGAAGGCACAGTGGTAGGAAAGGAACAGCTCACCACCACAAGCTTCTCTTATTTTGTCAGGAAAGGTCTGACTTCACATGAGTGTTTGTTTCTGGCAGGTGATTCATTATTTTGGAGAACCTAAGCTTCTTTCATCCCCTTTTTGTCCCAGACCCTAGGTCTGGCTGGCTAAGGCTGGCCTCCCTCCTCTCTGAGGATGCCTTGGCCAAGCCATACTGGATGCAGCTGTGTGTTGCAGCCTGAGAGCTCTGATCAGGGGCAGATAAACCAATGGTCCCCACAACCCCCCGTGCTTCACAGCCTGTGAGCCGTGCAATCAGGTGCTGAAGCTCTGTATGCCTTGTGGAATATTTTCTTAACAGGACTTAAAGATAGCATGTACTATGAATGGGGACTACAAGCCAGACTAATATACCCATTTTCTTACTGGTTCATACATAGTCTCTGAAAGGGCAGTAAAGTTTCTTGTGAAAAATATGTAAGTTTATGTGGGTGAAGCGACTGTAATCTAATCTTTTGTTTTCTTAAGAAAGCAACAGACCAAATCCTTTGTGCACTTTGGTTAATGGCTATTATATTTCTTATATCAGAATTTCATTGTTTCTCACTGCTTACATGGGAGCTGAGTGCAGGTCTGTTTGTTACTCATTTCAAAACATTTCTGGAGCTATTAATAAATTTCACTTTTGCACCTTACCTGACACTGATGAGTGTCTGTGACTAAGGAAAAAAAATAGGACTTTACAAGATCAAGGTCTGACCAGCACCGTGTTGAGCAAATAGTTGGTAATCTGAAATATTCTTGGGTTAATTCTGCATGGGACAGCTGCTGCATGCTCTGAAGCATGTCTTATAGTGGATCCATATTTTCTAATGGATTTAGAATTTTCTTAATTTAAAAAATAGTGGTTTTTTTTTTGTTTTGTTTTGGTTAGTTTTTTTTTTGTTTGTTTGTTTTTCCCACAAGCTTAGAGGATCTAGTCCTAGAAATTAGTACATCTATATGTCAGACCTATATGCTGTTTAAGGATTTACCAGAAATGGAGGAAAAATAAGCATCATATCAACTGCTGTCCAGAGTGTAAATGATTTAGAACAACATTTCTTTACTTCCTGTGAACTCATTTATTATTTGTATGAATGCTTGCAAATACTTCTGCAGCGTCCTCTTGGAATTATTCCTATATTAACACTGATTTAATATGATACTTTAAAAAACTATTTTAAACCAATATGTAAAGAGGTGAAATAATTTTAGGCTGTGCAACAATATCAGGTGTATTACAGCTGTAGTAAATGACTTCTCTGCTTTAAATTTGATCATCATGTGAGTTGTACTTAGGAATGTGTACAGATCAACTGGAAGTGGGTTTGTTTTTTGCCCTTAGCTGAGCAAATTCTCAGTCTCCCACGTGAATAGGATTTATGAGGTTAACCAATTCCACCAAATCCCATCACTGTTACATGCCAGTTAACTAATGTCACTTTGTTTTTTGGGCATTATTTCCAAATGTGGGAAAGTGTTTACAAGCTGTGGTGCTGCAGGATCACTTTCCTTCCTGAGAGAAACCCTTGTGCATCCTTTTTTTGTGAATATCTCCCTCTCTGCTGTTACACAGCAGTCGATCTCTGCTGAGATGTGTGAGGTCTGTGTTAAATCTTTGAGCTTGTATTTGATTACCACTGCACCCTGTGTCCCATTTAGACTAAAATAACCAGAAGTAAATGGATAATCTTATTTAAAATGCTGGAGCAGTTCATTAGTTCTGTCCTTTTGATTAATGACTATTTTGCGTTAAGCAAATTTTTTAAGAAATCCTCCGGATTTTAATTCTGAGGTAGAAAAGTGAGCTGCATATTTTGGGTGGATTTGTGTTGTTCGTTGGTTTTAGTACGTCTCATTTCCTGTACTAATGTGGTTTTCCAACTTTCTTATTGCCTGGCACAGAACAATCAGGAGGAATCTACTGAGGGAATTTACGTGTCAAAAATTCTGGAAAATGGACCTGCAGACAAAGCAGAAGGCTTACAAATTCATGACAAGATTATTGAGGTAAGACCAAAAAAAAACAACCTGGTGGATTAATTTGTTTAAGATTAATCAATTATTTGATGGTTTTTACACTGAGTATACTGTGATTTTGTTCTTTTGCTGTATCTAAATGTGATTATTGTACATTGAGCTGCTCAAACGTTTTACAGATGCTAGAAAAATCCATACTGAGTCTTCACAACTAATACATACGTTGGTCTCAGGATTAAGCTAATTCAATAAGTCAAAGGTGTCTAGATTGGAATAGCAAGCAGGAAAGCATTTTGCATTTCTTTGTAACTTGAGGAAAAAAGTCTAAATGATTCTATGGAAACTGGGTTTGCCCTGTGCAGGGAGTATTACTGTCGTGACTATGCAACACTTCACAGAAGCTGTACTCATGAGCAATGCTATGAAACTTATCGAGCAATTAGAGAAAGTTCTTCTTGCTGTATGATTATAAGTGGATTATCTGTGATTCTCACCAAGACTACTGTGGATGATTCCCAGTTGTATAATATACTAGCATGGAAATGTTACAGTCAATTTCTCCACTTTTTTTTTTTTTTTTTTCCATAGAAAAAGAATAATTATCATTTAACAAAAAACAACCTTTGTTTGAAAAGTAGGCTGCTGCTAATGATTACATGTGAAACCATAATTAGCCCTGCAAAAGGTGTTGAAGAAATAGTTTCAAATAGCGACCAAAACAGATTCTTTACAGAGCTGTCAAACATGCATTTCACATCTAGTCTTTAAATGCAACTGCCTTCATGACAGCACATAACAGTACGTGCTAGGTTTGTTTAGGATATGTTGCTTTTGCCTTGCGTTTAGCCGAGGTTTGGAAGCATTGTGTGAACTTGCCAGTTGGATGGGGTTTTAAACAAAGGTATGTGAAGAAAGTAGCTCGGGAGGCAAATGCAGAGTGCTGCTGCTGCTGTCTTTTGTTATTTCACTCTTAAGGACTGGAAATAGGAGCCGTGATTGTCTGAGTGCTGGCATTGATCTTAATTTTGGGAGCTTGGAGCAGTGTGTGAAACCAAATTATTACCTTTTCTTGGAAAAAGAAAGATCATGCCCTTAACTGGCAGATATATGCACCTCTAATAGAAATCCAGTTGGCTGAGCATAACTGAACTTGCAACCTAACTCCTATCTCCCCAAGATATAGAAAAACTTGGCATCCTGTTCATATTAACAGCCCAATGCTTAAAAATTCTGCTTTTTTTCTGACACTACTGTTTCACTTTTGGAAACAGACCTAGTATGGAGTTTTATGTATTTGCTCAACATTTCCTGCCTTATTTTACTGTTCTTTATAGTTCCTGGGTTTTAAAGACAAAATTGAGTGGTTTTGGGGTAAGGAAAAATAAATTCACAAATCAGCATTTATTACACTTGAGGTGATTTCTCAAAATGTCACTACAAAATATTCATACAGCTCTGAATGGCTCATAATTTTCACCATATTAATATACAACATCTTTAAATTTTTTATGTTTAAAAATGTCCAGTGTTAGGCCAGATGTTTTAGTAAATAACGTATTGCTTCATAATTTGATAAACTAAAATAAGAAGAGGAAGGGAAAAGATAGCATGACGACTTCCTACTGAAATGCAAATCAGTAACTATCCTCTATGCTAGATCTAGGCCAGAAGAAGCAGCTAGAGTCAAAAGATTGAATTTTTCCTGTTCCATATGTAGCTATTTGTGTCTTCCTGCACCTGGTTGCCCTGCTAGACCTGCTGCTGTTGTTGTGAAGAATCAGTATTAGTGCTGTGAGGGAATAAGTCAGATGGTGTAACTGTTTAAAAAATGTTGGCAGGCACAGAACTTGAGTTCTGGTGAGACAAAATGTGTGTTGGCTTGGGTGAAAAGTTGATAGGAAGTGGGACTTGTTATTACTGCTCATCTGAAGATCTGATCTAATGAGTGATATTCCGTGAGACCATTTTTCAGTAATCAAGAGCAGAAGGAGCTGATGTTGTTGGAAGAACCTTTGATATCTTCAGTCAGTCGCTTTGCAGTTTGATGCCCTGGGGGTTTCTAGCAATGCGTGGCTAATGGGATAATGGACAGACCTATCCCATTAAATCAGGAGAAAATCTGTTCTCAGAGTGTGTTGCTAAATAAAGAAGGCAATTTGTTTCAGTGCTTTATCAGATGTTTAACAAATGTTAACTGCACGTGGTTGACAAGAGTGAGCTGTGCATGTTTCAGCTTACCATCTCATGGGTAACCTAGCGCAGCAAATGGATTTCACAGTGCTGTGACACTGGCAGTTGGACTTGTGAGCCAAAGAACTGTTATTTGAAAGGGTGCCAAGGAGAGAAATCAGATTTCTTCCTTGAGGTAGTTGGTAGTAATTGTAGAAATGCCATACACATGACCTGAACTCATGGAGGTTTTAGAGATCAGTTTGCCCAGAACTCAGGTGGTGTGGTCTCTTTGCATTCATCTGAGACATGTTAGTGTTTGTGTGGACTTTGCTCTCACGTGAGCGTATTTTGTACTAGAGGCAGGGTGAGCTCCAGGTACCCCATGTCAGGGGCTGCAGCACTTCACAGAGTACTGTCACAGAGCCTTCGCTGATCATTTGTACATCAAGCCAGATGTCAAGGTCTTCTGCTTTCAAAAGTTGTTATTAAAAAAATCCATCTCCCTATAATTGCAGCCTGAACAGGACAAAATCCTGATTGCACTCTATAAAAAAATCTCTCTTAAAACTTGATGCAGCACTGATATCTGTGACTCTCAACATGAAAGCATCAGTTATGAGCAGTGGTGTAATGCTGACAGACCTCTTTTGAGGACCTCTTTGTCTTTTTCCTTTTGGCCCTGCCTAAGAGTGACAAGAGGAGGGGTGGCAGCAAGCCATGCATGGGATGGTCCATTAGTTGGTGCTGGTTTAGAGAGATCTGGTTGCTGCTGGGAGGAAATAAGAAAAGCACCTTTCTGTCTCCTGGATCACAGTTATGCAGTGCATCATTTCATCTCTACTTCATGCAAATCATTCCTACTGAAGAAGTTCACTGCTCATCTTTGTTAATGCTAATAGCCTCCTCAAGGCAGTAACAGGCAGCTATGATCCTCGGTGCTGATATTGCTGATACACAGAAGTGTTTTATCTGACGCTTTTATTATATATGTTTATAGTTCGGAAATATAACACTGAAATTGGCTCTTTCTGCATGGGGGAAAATTTTACTGTCTCACTTTGAAGTCATTTCACTTTCACTTAAGAATGGTACCACTTGGCCAGAGTTCCAGGTACACTAATGTCCTGTGGGTAGTCACTAGTTAATGCCTTTGGAAGAGCATCAGAAAAAAGCAGGCACCGAGTGATGATTTCCTTGGGGACCTCACTGCCGTGTGAAAGCTTCTATTCAGAACTAGTTCTTCATGCTTAGTGCCTTTTTCTATAACATTAAATTTTATAGAAACTGATATGCAGTCTCTGGTCTTGAGCCCAGCTTTGGAAAGAGCAGCGACTGATTTTCTCAAGACCTCTTTTATTGTGCAAGTCACAGAGCCATGCAAAACTGCTGATATTTTAACTTTTTACTTCAGTGCTACATAGAAAATACATGATAAATAAAGAATCTGCAATCCAGATGGAATTCCTTCATTTGCAAACAAGCTGAGAAAAAAAACAAACAAACAAAAAAATAAACTAAAAAACAGTATTTTTGTGAATTTGAAAAAACAGTGTGATTCTTTAATTCACACTACATAGGAGACGGAGCTGTATAGCCATGGCTGAAATTTCTGTCCTAAGTTTGCCAAGTACCAAAATAGAAGTGCAAAACCTTGTGTGCATCTAACAAGAGTGTAGGCTGAAGACCGCACGATTCATATGAGGAACTATAAGCATATCATCATCTGAAACACTCAGGATATTTCCTTTCAGTTCTTTGAGCAGAGGTGCATGCTTCTATTATGTTATTCTCGAATGAAATGAGAATATTGGCCCTTTTGCATTTTAAGCAGTTGATTCTTATTAATTCCTTGACTGAGAAACAGGCATGATGTAAAAGAGAGGAAAAAAAATATTTAGTCTGGGATTTTAAGTCTTTTTAAGAAATGAGATGGATGCATATGTATTATGACTTTATTTTGTTTATACAGCCTGAGCTCCATAAGTGTATAATAAATTAGGCTTCATCTCTTATTCCATGTTTCCCTTTGTTCTTCTCACTTTTTTTTTTTTTTTTTTTTTTTTTGGAGAGTACACACACAATGGCTTTCAAGCTCATGTCAGCAAAGCCAGTTTCAATAAAGACGAAGTCTTGAGGCTTATCCTGGCAAAAGAAGCTTACATCTGCAAAGCGCCTACACAGAAACTTTTTAACTATTGCCAGACTGCTGACTGTGCTGTGTGTCAGCCTCGTGATGTTTTATCTTCTGCATGTTTCTGTCATTACACTCACTGTGTTGCTCAAGCAAAATCTTTGATACTAGCCATGTTTATTTTGCTAGGAATCTCCACTGTCAGATTATGTCTGTAGAAGTTGTGAGCTTGCTGGGATCACAGATAGTAGGTTGGGAATGGCTTTAAATGAGAGCTACGCATGATGACCAGCAAGATCTGGGTGATAGCTAAGGGATACGTAACATAGATCATTTTACTGAGTTTCAGTGTCTAAATATGCCACAGTGGCCTTATGTATATTAAGTTCTTTTAAACCCTTAATGCATTTATGTCTGGCACTTATATTCATTAGATGCTACTAATTAGTCTGAAAGATCTCTGGCAAAATAAATCAATATATCAAAACTCAGAAATGCCTGTAGCCTTTTCACCTCTCCCTCGCCTTTTGAAATAGAGATTTTTGGTCACCCAAATTCATTCAGGTGCCTAACAGTCTTTAAAAGAAGTCAGGTGTGGCCAGCTCCGTACATAACTTCATTTAAATAGGAGTTACTAACTCCACTCATGTTTTTGACTTAACTAAAAGTTTAGAACACTTCTTGAAGAAGTGAGAAATCTGGGTGGTGTGTTCTTCTCTTTCTGCAAAGGACTGGATGGGAATATCCAGGTAATTACCCTTGTTATTAGTGCAGGTCCATCCTGTATGTGACCAGTCTCCACCCAGCCCTACAAGCTGACTTATATGCTAGCAGGCGTTTGTCAGTCAATGCAATGAATGCAATGTCAGTGATAAACTAGTACAGTTTTTTTGAATTCACTCTGCCCTCTACTTGAGAGGGGAAGATGGATAGGAAATGATGTTAACCAGGATGTCCTTTAGTTAAGGCACTTTGCTATGAGTGTATGAATACCAAATGTCAGGGTTCCCCCCTGCCCACAGTTTTAGAAGGTTGCACAAGCTGGATCTTGTGCTTGAGAAACTGAGTTTTCAGTGTACCATCTGTACTAGAGGTTGACAAATACAGGAAATCTAGAATGTCTGGATTTTGTACTTCATTGACCAAGTTCTTAATATCAGTAGCGTAAATCAGACTGGAATTACTGTAGGCCTGGAGGTGTTTGTGCTCCTCTCTATTTATTGAACTGAAATACAAATACTATGTTTAGGAAACCAGATTGTATTCCTTGCAATTTATTTTGTTTTTAAAAGGGACTTATATTTGTGTGTGAACTAAAATGTCTGTGTTTTTGTGGTGAAATATGTTAGAGAATAAATTACTGAAACATACATTTTCGTGTTTAACGTTCTCTTGTAGATCTAAGTAAAACTTTAGAAAATACTTTCTATCCTAAAGAAAAGGGAGACACCAAATAAAACAGTGGCTAAGAAGTAGAGAGACGTGCTAATAGGATAATGGTGATTAATGACTGAAGGTTTTGTGATCAGATACTCAGCATTTAATTAAGGCTTTGAGAGATTATACACACAAATGAGTACAACCCTCTGCCTCCAGTGTGATATTTCTGCTTTCAAGTATCTGTAGTGAAGTGAGAGGGATATAGAAGCAGTGATTATGGGATGGAATCATATACATGTGCTTCCATGAGAAAAGCTGTGGTGACTGTACTGTGTCTACAGAGCAAGGGAGTAGCCAAACTGACAAGTCAACTGTGCTGTAGGTAGAAAGTATTCTGGTTAACCTGTGAAACAGCTGACTAATGTAACACCATTTATGGGATCTTGGTGGGTACTGCATTCATGCACCATAGATCCTTAGGCATTGTGTGGAGGCCTGATCACACCCATCCCCTTCACAAAGCATCTGATCCCACCCTTGACAGACTATGCATCAGAAAATTGGCAAGTTGAAACTTGGTGCTTTCCAAGGTGTTCTGTTTATGCTTGTCTTCGCTAAATTTTATCTTTCTCTTCCTTCCCACACATATATTTTTCAATCTTTTTTAATCATTAAGGTAAACCTTTCAGAACAACTGACATCTGACACAATTGTCTAACCCAGCAGCAGGAGCAGTGCAATTGTATGTGCAGCTAGGGTAGTAGACTTAGAGTAAATTCTTGTGTATATGAAGTCTCAGAGGTATTCATGAGCACTTCAGGAATTCACTAAACAACATGACTAACCTCTGTCATGTTCTGCTTTTCTCATCCCCTTACCAGGAAGAAAAGGGCACGTGCGGAGGAGTGTTTATCAATCTTTCAAATAATTGCATGTACCCATTTGCATGTTGGTCTCTGTTTATGTTAGGGAAGGCAAGGTTGTAAAAAATGTTTCTACATTTGTTGCTGAAGGTGGCAAGGTTTTCTGATGAAGACCTTTGGTCTTTGCTATGGTCATGGTCTTAAATAAGCCCAAAAGAAAGTTCTTTCCCTTCTGCTGACAGGCTGTATCTCTGTGACAGGCATTCAGACTGGGCCATAGGTGTGCTTGTGGATCATTACATTGGTGTTGAACATTTAGTATGTCTTACAGTTATGGTGGACTTGATGGTTGATATGGAGATGAAATACCAAAACATGATGAAATACATTAGTTTTCAAAGTGTGAAAGGCATCTTCTGATAACTTTTTTTTAACCATGTTAGTTGTGAATAGAAAGCCAAAGCTTCAGAGAGCACTTTGGAATGAATGAAAAGCTTTAACAATGAGGACTAGTTGGAATAACTGATGGTAAGCCAAACTGTGGAAATCTCTGATGTAGTTTGAAACCATGCTGAGTTTATTGCATAGAACTGAAGGCAGTGTGAGGAAGCCGTCTCCCACAGCAAATGCTGCTGGCACCCCAGAAGCTCTTGATATTTTCAGAAAGTGAAAAGGACTTTCTTTAGCCTTTCATAAAGGTTGTTCTTTTTTGTGGTTGAGACAACAGCTAGATGAGATGGCAGCTTACATATGTCATACGAATGCAATGCTTTATCCTCTTAAGTAAATGGAATTGATAGTTGCAGTCCAAAGGTTGTGTGCTCCAAGAGCTTTGATCTCATCTGCGCTCTTTCTTAATCAGCTAATTGTATTTGTAGGGAGTCACTAATCACTGTGCTCCATAATTGGAAGGTGAGTGAGAAAAGCCATTAGTATCTGCCAAAGAAGTGCTTAAAATGAAGTCGTTATTTGTGGCTTCATTTAAAATTAATAACCTAACTTTTAAAGAGCTGTGAAATGCAGCAATGAACGCAGAAGTGTGCTCCTCCTTAGAACTTGCGGATGGGCGAAGCCAGAAGTATGTGCAGCCTTGTGCTTTCTGAATGCTTTGACAACTGAAGTGATGTAAAAAAGGTTGTTCGAAGATTCTTCTATCTAAAATGCAAAATTCTGTAGTATTTAAGTCTATCCAGTAATGGAAAAACTCATTTTCAAGTTGGCAGGAACAGCTGTGGTCTCTTCCTCATCAAAGAGAATGCAAAGTAGAATCAAACATATTAAGCAAAGTACAACATAGATGTTTTACTAAATGCATGTCTTGTCTGGAATTGCAAATCTAATGTAATTTTACAACTTTACATGTAGACCCAACTTAATCACTGTTGCAGGAACTCAGTGTAGAATGACTCAACATTGTTCCTTCATTCAAATAATTGTGTAAGATATTTTCTTTATACAGTATTGTTGACAAAATAAGTTGTGGCATCTGTATTTGTTTACCTAACAAGTCTATGTGTTATTTACAGGATTATATGATTTACATAATGTTTTCTTTGAGCAGCGTGATTATCTTTTCAAGTAGCAAGATTGGGAAGTACAGTAGGAAGAAGGGAGGAAATGAGGAAAAGTCTAAAAGAAAAGAGTGGCATGTTATCAGTTAAGAACTGAAGTATGAAAAATAACTTTGAATATCACTGTATATATACCACATATGTGTGAAACAGTTTAACTTCTTTAAAATATGAATCTCTATGTCTGCAAGTGGCTACCTAATGTAGGGGAGGATCTAAAATAGACAGATCTAGGAGATGAGTTAGTTTTTCCTTTGTTTGTCTCTTTCTGCTTGTAGTATTTAACATTGAGGGACATAGTGGCTCTGAGCTTGCCCGTTCCTATCTGAGTACAGTCTTTCAGTCTTGCCTTAGTTTTCTTTAAGCACAGTGTTTGAGTAGGTTATCGAGTGGGATCAAAGTCCTACCAGCAACTTGCAGGAAGAAAGCATGCAATTTTAAATGGAAAGGATTTTCTGTCTTGCATGAATTAAAACATCTGGACCCCTACACTTTGCTATTACAGTTAGATTGAGTTGGGCTAGTTTTTTGGCACATGACAAGTACAGAGCCATATGGTCTTTGTGCTGTCAGCAAGCCTTTTCAGCACATGCCTTCACTTACCCCCCAGCCTCCTCTGAATGGTAGCTGCTACTGCTGCTGGAAGATAAATGAACGGAGAGCTTTCATGCTGTTGTGCCCTTCTTCTTGAATGGATTAATTACATTTTTGAGTGGTACAGCACACAAGTCTGTAGCAGAAAGCTGACTCCTTCATTTCCTCTGCAGTGGTCAGAGCCTTGATCCAAATCAGACACCTTGTTGTGTCCAAATTGGACATCTGGCTACTGCCAGATGTACAGCAGCACTTTCTGACTTACAGGTTTCATTCCTGACATCCTGCTTTAATGTCTTTGTGAGATATTTAAGTGCTCAGCACACTCAGTTTTGTTTTGTTTTGTTTTTTGTTTTTTGACCAAGCTGTAGATGTGTGCTTAAATGGAAAGCTGACTGTTCTAAGAAGAGTCTTAATGTTTTACTTTCTAGTGATCAACTGAATGATGTTCAGTTCATAATGCACTTGAGTCCCAAGCAGGAATCTGTCCTTGTGAGAACAGATATGATTTATTCTAAGAATACAGGACTAGAGGGATAGTTTTCAAATATTATATCTTTTGTTCACTCCTTTCAGCCTTCTTTTCTGAGTGATTCAAGTCCTATATCCTTGTATCAAGAGTGGATTTTTGTTGTTGCTGCCTCTTTTTCTCCTCTCCGCTATGAAGTAATGGAAATCTACAGAATTAGTGTTCACCCCTTAGTTAAAAAATAAAACCTCTAGATTATCACCGACCACGGACAACATAAAGATTAAAGAAAACACTGACATTTCAAAACAGCATTCAGAAAATGAACTGTTCAGAAAATGCTGTTGATAACTTATCAGAGCAAGTTAAGAACAAAGGTTTAATGTGATGGCTTAATCTCCTGTCTTACACTACTCAGGGTGCTGGAGTATGTTAATGGCATCAGCAGAATGGCAGTAACAAGCTCTTTAGATAATTTCAGTACAAAATGAGGAACTGTGTATGTTAAAGTGTCTCCTTCACTTCCCCCTGCACCCCCCCCTCCCCCTCCCCCCTTTGTCTTTCTACCATTTATATTTAGCTTCCTTTGATTTTTAATTTCAGTAGTTCAGGGATCTGCCTCAGTACGTAGTTTGAGGAACATATCATATGGGAAACAGCTTATTCTAGCCATTGAGGTTACTAATATGAAAACCAATACAACAGGTTATTACCTACTAGTGTGAATGCTTTACTTTGAATTCTAAGATCTGCTTGGCTGTAGTGATCAGTTTCCTATTTTAAAGATTTGGGAAAAATTGTTTGGCATTAGTTCAGTTGACCTCAGGTCTACTCACAGCCCATGTGCTGCGATGTCCTACTGACTGGCTTTGTGGTGGGTCTGTAGCCCTTCCCAATGAGCTTATTGAAATTGTAGATTTTAGGGTTTCTCACAATAGGAAATTTACAGTTACCTTTACAGTGTAAGGACTGGGGGTGGGGAGGGATCAGGCTGTCAGTGTCAATCTCAAAGTACTGGTTGCCTAGCTATGCTATCTCAAGCTATTACAGATCTATTCTCAAGTGAGAAACCTAAATTACATACCCTGCTGCTAAGTTGTTTCTTCGTTTCAGCCTGGTAGTGATGAAACCAGTTGTTAAATGCTAATGGAGTGTAAAGTGAAAATGTGTGCTGAACTCTCACAAAATAGTAGACTACTTGTAAGTTATATGTGCCATTATTGATTCACGTATTGTGAAGTGTATGACATAGCTGGCCAAACCAAGCATGCAGCTCAGTAGTCTGTTTTTGGAGACCTCATCATTACAGTGCTATTCCCAAGGTTTCTGGTTGAAGTGCCCAATCTTGCATAATGAGTTCATGTTATTAAGTAGGAAAACAATAAAAAGTGATGTTAACACACCTGTGCCAAACCATCTGCCTGATATTTATTTTTTGTAAGTATTAATTACATGTTTAGAGGCATGAAAAGCCTAGAAAAAAGAAATGTCAATCTTATGACATAGGATGTAAAGCACATAGGAGCATTTAAGATGAAATTCATTTTAGCTAACACTGAATCTCTAAAAACTTTCTCATTCTGTAAGTATTAAAGATGAATTAGGCACATCTTTTTCGTAAAGGCGATTAGTTCATCCTGAGGTATTTTACGTACAGACAGTTCAGGTACGATAGGATTCATCTGACCCTTCAAATTAAACTCCTCAACAGTTTCATATGAATCAACTCCTTTTCATTGCTGCTTCCAGCTTTTGAATTTGGATTGTTGGGACAAAGGGCCAGTGTGTGCACAGTTCTTCACAATAAATCCAGAACAAAAGTTACTGAATCTTGTGTCATCCAGAAATGAATAAAAGTTAAGGGGAAAGAAGGTAATGTGTTTCACTCACCTTCTTACGTTACATTTCACATAGGCCTGATATACTATTCTTCTGGAATTACATACTCCACTAACTTAAGTGAGAGCTGGAATGTACAAGAAATTGGCTTCCCTTTTCACAATATGTGAATTGGCAGCTTAAGTACAAAACCAGAACTTTAGGTACAAAACTGGGCTTTACTGTGCTATACTGTACTCCTACCTCAAATCCATAGTCTTAATGACTCCCTAAAAGTTGTATTTTTCAATAATGAACAAACAAAATATTCATACAACTACAAGCCTTTTAACACGTTTCATGTATTTTCAACACTGTTACTTAATATCTGGTAGGAATTAGCATGAGAAAAGATGGAATTTGAAATGCTCTAGTAAGCCCCTGGCTATACAGAGACTAGCTTTGAAATCATTTAACATGTGGTTTCATGTCATATCCAGTCTCATTAATCTCTGTATCTTTCAGATTGGAGTAAAGTAAGACAATCAGCATACCACAGGCTTAGCTGTCTGATGTAGAGAAAGAAATGAGGTGAGCAGCTGTGTCAGCCGAGGGAGTTTCCTAGATCTTAGCTCTGGGTGTTCTCTGGGCCTTTTTGGAGTTCAGCAAACTGACTTTGGCAGGTTCTGGAGGAATACGAGTAGCTGTTCTTGGAAGCCTGGTGATGGGTTTTAGCAAGCAAAGATGCAGATGTGCCTTTGAGGTGGTACAGCCATCCCTCCATTCAAGCAGCAAAGCAATGGTCCGGATTTCATCCATCTTCAGAGACATGGAATTTGTTTGGAGAAATAAACCATACACAGTTTGAGAAGCTGGTGAAATTCTTCTGGCAAGAGATCAGCATGAATTATCTCATTGCTCAAAGTAAGAAATGTTGATCTGCTGTTTTGTTGCCTTTGGATATAGTGGTTTGTATGGAGAACTAAGGTACCCAAGGGAAGGCAAGCAGTAGGTTTTATCAGACAAACTAAGGCAATTATAAAAGGCAGGCAAAATTTTCATGAATTTGGCATAAGAGGTTTATATAAAGTCTCTTGTTTATTTTGAAACCAGGGCTGAGAAACTAAGAGATTGAGTAGTTGTGTCCTGTGAAGTGTTCTCTTCATGTTTGTAGTAGTCTTTATTGATATCTGTAGGAGTTTGTTTTGGTGCTTTATAGTTTGGGTGTTTCTACACCCAGTTTCAACAAGAATATTTGTGCTTTGGATGAGCATAGCAGATTTTAGGATGCACACATGTGAGATGCATTGATTCCAAGGATGCCTCTGTGGGGAGACATTAAAAGCCGCAGTTGGAAGGACGTGTTGGCAGCAGAAATACTTTGAAAGCTTTTACTTCTTAGTCTGTTGGGTGTTTTTTTGTTATTGTTGTTGTTTCTTTAAGACTCTATTTGATGTTTGTTGGTCTTATGTCTGGTTCTAAATTTGATGAAGTTTGAGAAATAGAGTGCTGTTTAAATGCCAGCAGGGGAACTTTATCAAAGATTTGTATAAAGTGGTTGGTTAACTATAGTATATTTGTCTACATCAAATGAGTGTAGAAAAGTGCTTCTGCCCAAAAAACAAAACAAAAAAACCTTAACCATTCCTGTCCCTAAATACAATCTTGCATGTACACATAAATAAAAAACAGCAACAGAAAAAAAGTTCTATATCTCTCTGCTATGTAGGACTATAGCAAACCTGTTTTTTGTAGTAATGAACTTGCACTGAGAAGTTAGAGTGAGCACCGCTGCAGCAGATGTACAAACACCAGCATAAAGCATAGTCCTTGCCTCATGAATTAACTATCTGCAGTAAGCTAGTCAGGGAAAATGAGACGTGTAATGCTCTGTATGAAGGTTTTTAAATGCTGTTTTAAATCTTAAAATGTGTTTCTTAAAATACTCTTTAGTGGAAAGTTTTGTACCATTTTATTTGATACAGTGAACATACATAGTAATAGGTCAGCTAGTCAGTCACAAAGGAACAGTATAGAAGGAACATCTGAAGTTTTATCTATTAAACAGACTTTTCCAGTTTTTTTCTTTTTTCCCCAGGGTTTTTTGAACTGTGTATTCTGGATATCACTTTCTCTCACAACCGTTTTCCAACTTCAGATATTATATGACTGTCAAGCTGTGCTTTTGGAATGAGATTTCAGATTTTTCTTATAATTTGTGAGCTGTGTCTTCCTGTACTCAGAAAACAGCTAGTGTAGCTTAAGAAACTATTGCTTTACATTTGAGGATTTGGAAGTGATTTAGGAATAAAAGCAAAAGAAAATAATAGTTTCTTTTTTTTTTCTTTTCTCATGGTCTAAAACTGTGACCACTTAGAAGGATTTTTTTTTCAAATGCAGATTGTTTCTATTACTATTGCAGCATGTCATTCAGTCTGTGACCAAGGTATCCTGAAATATGTGTGCAGTGAGAAAGATTGTCCATCAAGGTGAGGAAAGTGAACTGCATGATGAGGGATATTGTTAAGGAATGGTAGGATTCATATCTAGGTTGTGAGGTTCTCTGCAGCTCCTGCTTTAGCTGTGCTGTGGCAGATAATACTTAGGGTA
Organism: Coturnix japonica; assembly: GCF_054131305.1. Taxonomy (NCBI): domain Eukaryota; kingdom Metazoa; phylum Chordata; class Aves; order Galliformes; family Phasianidae; genus Coturnix; species Coturnix japonica. Next base: position 26,003,213 of record NC_140663.1, read on the forward strand.
GCAGAGTGAATACAGTTGAATTGCTGTGGCTTGTTTGCCAGCTCCCAGAAGCTCTTCCAAAAGGGAATGATTTCTTCTGTCTGTCCTGGCTTTATGGCCTATTTGTACTACCAGAGAAATAAATGGTAGTACCTATAATATGTTGTCTGACCAATGGTAGCACTGGAACAGGATGCCCAGAGAGGATGTGGAGTCTCCTTTCATGGAGATGTTCAAGACCTGTCTGGATGCCTACCTATGTGACCTATTATGGGGTATCTGCTTTTGCACGGGGATTGGACTTGATCATTCGAGGACCCTTCCAATCCCTGCAATTCTGTGATGTGCTGGGACACGTGAAGAGGCAAGGTGCAGTACTAGTTGTCTTTGATCAGCCAAGAATAGCTTTGGCCTTCAGAAGCTGTCAACTGATGAGATAAACTTGATGTTAAATATGAGCGCTGAACTTGCCAGTATTTAGGTGGGATGTATGGATCTGTGTGCGTGTGTGCTGTTTGTAAATGGCTTCCTTGAAGAAGCTGCTATTAATTAGACTTAGTAATAGTATAATAGTATAGACATCCCTTAAGCATATGTTTGAACAATCTGAACCCAAGCTGTTCTCAGTAATGGCTTGTTGAAAGGAAGAGGGAAATCCCTGAAGATTTGTGCCATGCAATTCTGCTGGGAACTGCATGCAAAAAGGCCAATTGATTTCAGCACTGTGTCAAGTCTGCACACAGGGAGCATATTCATTTTCCTAAAGCTATGGGTATTTGATAAGTTGTGCTGGAATATCTATAAATTTTAGTCTTCTGGACTCAGACAGCAAAGCAAACTACAGTGATGTCAGTGGTGAATATGTATCTTGTAGTCATCTTGACTTTTTTTAAATGTTTTTAATACTTCATTGATATTCCCATAACAATCTAAATATGCAACAAATACCTATTTATACAGCTTTACAAATTCGCTTCTGAATGAATGAAATTCAATCAGGTATAAATCTATACATTTCCTTCTAAAATTTATGAAGAAAAAGCTTCTGAGTCAGATTTACACAATAGGTCAGTGTTTTATTTATTTACTTATTAAAAAAGAACAGTTGATGCTTTATCTCAATTAGTAGTGCTCAGGTAAACACAGGTGTTCAATACTAATTGAAAGCCTTGAGCAAATGCACAGAATCAACTCATACTGGTTTCAGATAGCCATCATTAACTGCACACACTTCAGTCACAGCTGGGGGTTTTATTTTACGACAATTGCAAATATAAGAAAGAGAACAAAGCGGAAGATAAATACATCTCTCCTACTGACTTAAGTTATATTTATCCAGTAAGTTGAATTTGAATGATTGTTTTTCAGGTTTACTCATCTTTATAAACAGTTAAGTGTTAAGGGTTCTTCTTCTGTTCTTAGAATAGCATTTATTAGAGGCTAATTTCTTCTGGAGCAGGACCTGGGGTAAGTCCTGTACACAGAAACTGGCTTCAGCAGTTAATGAGGAGGTAATGGAGGGACTCATGGCATGGGAAGGGAGGGTGAGGTGGGAACAGGTAGAGCTGGAAGAGCTGAAATACTGAGGTAGGTGTGCAATCTTTATTAGGTAGAGCCTGATACAGAAGAGAAATGATGTGAGAAGTAGGGTTTTGACATGAAAGAACCTGGAGTGTTTGGAAGGGAATGCGTTTTTGGGGTGAACAGGACTTGAGTGGGGAATGAAGGGATAAACTGAGGTAGGAGAACTCAGGGGACTGAAATTTCTTCTGACCAAAAAAAAAAAAAAAAAAAAAAAGAAAAAAAGAAGTTGTAGTTATTGTATTAGGCATGTTTAAACTTGGAATTTCCATCTTCCCAGCCATAATTAGATAGTTAATACCTGAGTTAAAGACATGTATTATGGTATTTTTTAAGCTGCAGATTTTTGTTGAATACACATACTATCTTTTTGTCTGGAAGTATTTATTTTTACAGTGGAACGATGGACTATCAGTCTACAGGGGCACATCTGACTGTCTTCATTGAGAAGTATGCTATATATTTTTGTCCCTTTTCATGTCCTTGTAGTTGGCAGGAGGAATAAAAGATTTAGGCTTTCCTTTCTGCCTGACAGGGAAGGCATTGCTGAGGAGGTAAGATTTTTGGAAGATATTTCCATTACTGTAGTATAAAAGGAACTTATACAAGCATGTATGGTTTTTCTTCCTTTCCTGTCTGTATTATAACCCACCAAGTGTATGCTTACTTTACTGTACTAATTTAGTATCATAAGGTGCAAATGATCTCATACATGAGAAAAATCCACATGTTGTTTCATGGAAGTGACTCAAAGAATTGTAAAAGCTCTGAAGTGTGATGATTGGCCTAAGGAGTAGGTTCCTTGAAGTGTAGCTTTTAAATGTGTGTTAGATACCCAGTTCATCGACTACAGTCATACTGAGAAAGCATAATTGATTGTATTCATTTTGGCTCTTTAGTTCTTTTCAGAATATGAGGATCTTGGAACAATGGTTGGCAAGGCAAAATATAAACTGGTGAAGTCACTGAAAACTGAACTAAATAGGCTAAATCCCTGTACTGAGACTTTTTCCTTCATACTTCACGCTTTCATCTGAAATCTTACTCCAGGAAATACTACTTGCTCAATTTTCATTGTTTCCCTGTACAATTATGCTGCAAATATTTTGAAAACTGTTTTTTATACATCTGCAATTACTCATGTCCTTTCACATACTACTGAGATCAATGCTTATTAATGACAGTTAGTTGAACTACAGAAATAGTGGTACTTGAATTGCATCTGCTATTATCTCCTGGAAGCTCACTCTGTTTCTCCACCACACTGCACACGTGTTCTGCATCTTTTCTGACATTCTTGGTGTGGAAACCTGCTTTGCATAGCTGCCCAGAGTCACCTGAAAGCAATCAGTTTTCTTTTTGGTGCTGGGTGGCTTTTTAATTCTACAGTTCTGTTCAATAAGATACAAATATCAAAGGTTCATTAAAGAGTGAAGAACAAGATGGTCATGACCACCTTGTGTGAGGAATGGGAAACAAGAAGGCAGCAAGGACTATGCTGAGCCTGTGGTATGGTGAGGGAGTGCCTGTGAGCTAGAGTAGCCAAGTGTTCTGCATTCTTGTTATCTGCAGCTTTTGTGCAGTGAACTAATGAGTTTAATTATTGTCATCTGCTTATCTTCTGCGAGCTTAATTGCTTGGCAAAGATTTTGGTTTACTCCATACTAACTGCTCTCAGGGTTCAGCACTGCAAATGTTAACAAATGTAATGTTTTATATTATTAATATGTTTTGTCCTGTCTCATAAACTGAGTCAAAACATAAGAAATGAAATAGTGCTGGGTGGAGGTGTCTTAGTTACTGATAACATTTGACTATCACTATTAGAATAAAGGCAGCTTGGAGGAAAACATTATAGCTTGTTTCCTTTAAACTAGTTCTCAGGTTCTTCTGCGGAAGAAAACCTGACTAAAAAGGTTCTGTTGCCATGCAATTGGAGCTGAAAAGTGGGGATATGTTATTGTTGGGTAGTGATCTAGCAGATGTCCAGGTTATTCAGGAAGGTAATATCTAAGGAAGATTTCCTAACGTGGCAAGCACCTATGTAATCAAAAAGACAATTTGTAAGATTGTGGTAAATAGAATCATAATATAAAATGTATGAAAAGTGTCCAATGTGTTAAACTACTTCCTTGCTCTCTCTGTAAATTCCCATGCAAAACAGTGAAGGTGGAATCCTGGTCATTGTGTCCCTTGTGAAAAAAGAGTTGATATCTCCTAGTTTATGCAACTAGGAAGTGCTGAAGTGAAATAAGCTAATACAAAATCTATCCAACATACAGAAGCTGAGAAATGTGAAACTGAGGTCTTCTATCTTGTACATTTGACTGAGCATTGTATTATTCTTGAGGCCTCTGACCTGTCAGATTCTCATTGTAGATGATTTTGTATGCCTGCTTTTAGGTGTCTGTTAGTTTTTGTTCAGTTGTGTGTTTCACAGAGAAGATGAGGCCTGCTATTGTGTCTAGGATTGTCTGTTAGCCAGGAAAAAATGATGGTTTTGTCCAGAGGGGAAGGGGTAGGAAGAGCTGTGTCAGGGTGGGATCAGTTAGGTGTTAGAGATTCTTCACTTAAAGGGTGTCTGGGCACTGGAATAGGTTCCTCTGGGGCAATGGTTATAGCCCTAATCTTAACAAAGGTCAAGCATTTTAGAAAGACCTCAAAGGTGGGACTTGAATTTTGTGTGGTCTTGTGTAGAACCAGGAGCTAGACCTGATGATTCTCGTGGATCCTTCCCAGCTTGGGATTTGCTGTGATTCTGTACAAGATGCTTTTGCTGGGCAGACTTGAGGATGTGCTGAGTAGGATGATCCTGCTTGAGAAATAAGAGGCTAATAAGTAATTTTTGTTGCCTTCCTGTTGGTTCTAATGACTGGTCTGCAATATGGAGCTATAATGTGTCTCACAGCAGAGAGCAGGAAGAATACAGTCTAGAACTAGTCATGCATTACTTAGATTAGGGTAGTGAATACATTTAAATATGGAGATTGTGTATTTTTATGGACAGTAAGTATGTTCCTGAATAATTTCGTAGTTTGGTAACTCAATTCTGTGACCTCCTGTAGTGTGTAAGAATATAGTATGTGAAATTGTTGCTATGCTAGAAGACTTATATATATAGAAGATATATATATAAGTATACAAAATACTTTCTAATTAATTCTTATAATAAAAGTGTCACCTAAGATAAAAGTGATTATTATATGAGGCATTAGTTGGCTAATGATAAAATGCTAAATGACTGTACTGTATACTGTATTCATTTTTATTCCTCACTCTTAATAAATGCTTTACTGATGAAAAATTACGGTTGCTGAGAGTTTACCTTTTTCAGTATAAGGTATTTATCCTGTGAGTAATTTCATTGCTGCTAGAAATGTTTCTAAAGACATTACTGTTGATTTTTATTTTTCTAAAAATGAATTATGAAACAAATTGTATATTTTATTGAAGGTGATTGCTTTGTTGAATTCAAGCTTGTTCTGAACAGTACAAGTTCAGAAAAATGTTATTTTTTTATTTAGAAAAACAGTGTCCATTATTTTTTTTAATGTGTGCATTTATGTATACCTGCAAGCTGAATCATGTACCTCAATTTTCTGCACCTGACTTTAATGTAGCCTAGTCTGCTCAGTGGAAGGTCCACTGAGGTTGTGTGGTTTCACGTTGAGTGCTAACTGTGACTAACCTGTGATGTTGTTGGTAGGTGTGAAATATTCCATGTAGCGGTTGTGGTGGTGTGAAAAACCACAAGGAACAACTACTGCTGTGCTCTGGGGCAGCACCCAGTGTAATCAGTAGCATCACCCTTAGTCACTCTGTGGTTGTTCCCAAGGGCATGTATGAAGAAAGCAAATCAAAGTGCATGAACCATGGTTTTATACACATAAAGATAAAAGAAAGGGTAAAGGAACAGCATGATGAAACTGGACAGATGGGAGATGATAAATGGATGTAAAAAATGAGAAAATTGGTTAATAGATGATGAAATACTCTTTAAATGTGTAAGAGGTAGCTATAGTGATTTCATGAAGAGTGTCCTGACCAGTTATTCTTACTGTCCAGTCTTAGAAATCTTATTGCTAGGGTTTATATTATCAAAGTGGAACATTTCTGCTGTTGTCTGTAAACGATATGTAAATTTTCAAGCTTTTTATTTCTTTGTTGTTTTGTTGTGTTCTTGTGCTTGTTTGTTTGTTTGTTTTCTTTCAGGGAGTTTGCAAAAAAATTTCCAGTCTTTAGTTGTTCTGCAGGATAAAGCACATGTATATATGTAGCACGCAGAAAAATAGCTGTTAAGTTTAAAGTATATAAGAAAATTGAATGCAGAAAAATTTTGTCAGATTCTCTTTATACATCAGTAAGTAGATCCAACTCTCCAATTACAATGTGTTTTTACAGTTTGGTAATTTATTTTGACAGGCTTCTAGCTACTGTGGTTGAGACTTTCCTCTATATTAGCTGTTACAGCTTGAAAGGATTTTTATTTAAATATTTCAAATAGAAGTGGGTATCAACCTGTTTACAAGTGGGTACCTTTCATAGCATGTTTGTTGACTTTCATAATTGCAGAGTATTTAAATGATTTGTAGCATTATGAGCAGTCTGGAAGGCTATTAACAACCCTTTTGTCTCGTAAAATGAACCAAAAATCATGTCTGAAATGTTTTCTTTTTTTATAAATGTCGTGAGAATAGACAATAGCCTGGACCAAAGTAATAATACAGCTTGGAGCCAGACAGACTGAATCCTGTGTTTGAGAGTAAAACTAAAGGCTATTATCCACCCTTTCCTTAATCTTCCTGTTCAGGAGAGCACAGATAAGGTATTTTGAAGCCCTCTTCAATCTATTGAACAGTGGCAGCCATTCATCAGCATCTTACCATTTACTTGTCACAATAATGATCTTGTGATACAGTAAGGAAATTCATAGTTTGATACTTGTGCACTTGGGTTAACTTTAATTAACTGTGTCAGATTGCTAGGTCAAAAGTTACATCGACTGCATACTTTTCTATAAACATCTTGCAAACTTAAGATAACGCAAAAAGATCAGAATGGCATTATCTGAATAGCCTGATTAATTTTCTGATAGTGCAACAAAGGGAAAATGCTGGAATCCTTTACATGAAATGACACCTTGCAGCTGCCTGCAAGTAAGAATGTGGTTTGAGCGAAGTTCCTAATTAACAAACATTGAAAAATCTGTTTTTCTCCTGAAATATCTTTGTTTCATCCAAAGGCTGCCTTTATCTGTTACAAGAAAGTTTGTGTTCTGTGACTTGTTTGTATGGAGAAGCCCTTCTTTAAGGCTTCCCTGCCGACAGCTTTGCTTTTAATAAAGAGTTCCTCAGACTTAAGTCCTTATAAAAAGAAAAAAATAAACTTGTTTCACTGTGCAGCAGATGATTCTCTGGTGTACTTAGCAATACATTTCAGACTGAAATAATTGCTACTAGAGTTGATATCTCATATCGGAATGGACAGAACATCTACAGATGCGTTTACGTGAAAATTGAAAATTCATTTGATTGGAAAAAAAAACCATTAAACTTCTAGACAGATATATTTAAACTGATAACTGTGATTGTAAACAAGCTGAAAAGTGATGTGGGCAGCTCCTGTTTATGTTGGTGGTGACTGGATTCATGTTTTGAAGTGCAAAATTTGGTTTGTGGTCCAGGCCTTTACAAACACTATGTAGTAAACAACGTGAAATACTTCACAGTAATCCAGTGGGTGAGTGAAGCAGGATAACCATGTTTTTATAAGGATTGCCTGTGGAGTTCTTAGGGTTTTCTTTTGCTGTCTGAGCAGTGCCAAACACTACCTGGAAAATTACAACTGTCATTTCCTGGGCCTGAAGTTGCAAATTCAAAGATCTGATTCTTTCCTCATTATTATGTTTGCTGTTTTTCAGTTGGAATATTTCTGGAGAAAGGCTATGAACACTTCTGCCTGTCCCAGAACAACTTCATAGTGAACAGGCATGGTGGTTGAAAATCTTATGTTGAAAAGTTAAAGGAATCTTCTCTGCCAGAGTCTGTGTTTAAATGTATATTCTTGGTGGTACTTCCAGTGTTCCATGATTTTGCCTGACTTCACCTTTGATCACTGGTTTGAGGTGTCTGAATATGTGTTTTTTGGTTTATATTCTGATTTTTATTTTTTTAATTTATCTTTCTAATTTGGATAGTTTCTTTAAGCTCAGTATTAATCTGTGGTGCTTACAGAGTAGGGAAAGAATGTTGAACCATTGAGTCTGTTGAGTGATGAAAATTTTGTATTTTTACATAAAACAGCAAAACTTTGGTGCAACATCATAAAATGTTTCTCTGTGTTTTACCTCACCCTCTGTTCTTGACTTTTAGAGTGGATTTGTTTTGTTGGTTTAAGTTTTTTTTACACACATCTCTCCACTCATTCTCTTCCACATATTTCCTCAGTGACTCTTTTTCAGAACATAAATGAAAATTGATTTATTCTTACTTTCTCAGTTAAAATATTTCTTGATATTGCAGAGGGAGATGTGAATTTCAGCTGAAATGAATGTCGCTTATTATTTTTTATTTAATCTGTAGTGTCTCATTTTCCTAATGGTGACTAATTGTATTCCTTTCTTATATAGACTTTCCTAATGGAATAGAAAAAAGAGGGCAAAAATCAGTTTATTGACTTGCTTCTCATCTTGTGGCACGCACATCTAAACAGATGACTAGTAAAGATTAGTTTGTGTGAGAATAAAGGAAATTGTCAAGACAACATATAATTGATAGTTCTTTGAACAAAAAGTTCAGTGCATTGTTACATTATGTAATCTTCTCCTCCAACCCTTTGGTTCTTGATAGAAGTGTTAATAAACTTACAAAACCTTATTTTCTTAGTAAGCATGGCTGGTACTCCTTTCTTAAGAACAATGGAATTATCAGTTTTTGTCAGAAGAACTGAACATAGAGCTCTTACGCGTTTTAGCTCCTAGACAGATAATGGAGCGTGCTTTGTGGGAGGGTGTTTTTAGAGTCTGTTTTTCCCTTAACTGTTGAAACAATATAGGACTACTATGGAACGACTGCATTTCTTACCATAAGCTAGCAAAGGTCGCTCAGGATTCCATCTCAGTTTCACTGGTGCTGATGCCAAAGGCTTTGACTAGAATATGACCAAAGTTTTGATCCAACATTTTGTGTGGCTACTGTCACAAATACTCGCTATGTTTAATTGCATTTGGTACAACTTGAAAGCCAATCTACAGATTATTGAATAAGAACTCCCTCAAAGACTGCAAATTCCATAGTGAAAGTTTTCTCTATAAAGTCCAGGAGGGTGCACTGAGAAAAATATGCCTTTTGCTCTGTTCCTGCCTTCTTTCTTTGGCTCTGGATACTGATCAGCTGCAGTTCAGACCTTGAGTTTGATGGACATTAGGCTCCAGTCATCATAGTTTTTGTGGAAGTCTTTGGTGTTTGGTGGGCCTCTGGTCAAATCACAGTCTCTAGCTATCAAGCTCCCACTGCTGACCAGTGTGTATGTGCTCAAGAGCCTGACTTCCCTCTCCCCTGCTCCAGCTTTTCCTCACTCTGTTGGCATAGTTAAACCCAAATGTCTCTTTTCATTCTGTCACCCAACGATAACCTTGAAACAAATGTTTTGGTGGTTTTTGTAAGCCACTGTTTCCAGTGCCAAAGAATTAAATTTTCCCTAGTTAACCTCACAGGATGTCTAGGTGGGTGTTTTCTTTAGTTTTGCTGTTTCCTTTTAATTTAAACAAAACAAAACAAAAAATCTCTTTGGAGATATTAGTTGACATTATTTAAAAAGTGGTTTTGATCTTTCCCTTGCCAGCATGTCAGGAGAATTCTTTTTAAGGTTCATTGATGAAGGTTATGTATTCTGAGGGTTGCTTTTTTTCTGGATGGGGTTCCTGTTTTGTGTAGTCTGTTTTGTGTTTAGAGTCCAAAACCTATTTCAGATAAATTGAAAATGGTGACTTCCTTGGGTTGTGAAGGCCATGTGAAAATTATCCTGTCTGCTTTTCTAAGCCCATTGTGACTGTACAAAGAGTTTTGACAGGTGCTTTCTCTTTAAACTCATCTCCAAAACCTTGACCCCAACTACAGGCATTTAAAGTGGACTGTTTAATCAGTGTGTAAGTGATTTTTGGTGGAAGTAACTGGGGAATGATATGAGCTGAGAAAGACTTTATTGTATGTTAGATGTCTTGTGCTTGGAAGCCAACTTCTGAAAGAATTTTAATGGATTTTGTTCAGTGTTTGCTGGCTTCCTTCCTTTCATTAAGGCCAGTGTTTCACTGAAGTCATTCCCAAAAATATAGGGGAAGGAGAAAAGCCAAAAAGACTGACATCCTGCAGCAGTAGATGTTACGAAGAATATGCTAGAAACATTTCTGAATGCCCATCATCTATGCTGAGTATTTTACATAGCCAGCTTCCTGTTAATTTTCTTACAGAAAATGATAGCAAAAAGAGCAGTGGCACTGGTTAGACACTAAGCTGATATTACTTAGTGCCTTTGTCAAGAACATAATTCATCTGCAAATACAAAAAATCCTGAAAAGCTGTTTGTAAATCATACCTTCACATTCATTGAAAATATTGCCCTTCATTCCAAAAAACATGAGCATCTGTTATGCATTATTCTCCTAGTTCATACAGCAGGTTAAAAATGGTATGTCTACAGTACAGTGGAATGTATTAATATTAAAATCTAGACGAATGATGGAATGCCTGTATTATCAGAGCAGGTGTATTGTCTGTCTACTGGGATATCTGAGCTGTCATGTGCTGTTGATTAATATATGAAAGATTGTCTGATGGGCAAGTACACAGTGTAGAAACGGTAATACATAATTGGGAGAAGTGGATGGGTTTAAAGGAAATGTATCCCAGTTCACTAGACTGTTGCTGTGAACATGTGTTAGAGATATTTCAGCTTTGCCTTCTGTAGGCTTTCAGAATGGCTCATTAGGCAAATATGTCATCAGATTTATAATGTCTTCTGAAGTTTGAAAACAATACATTGACACATTCTAGGCAGTAATGAGCCTACTGTCACAGGCTATATAAGCTGAAGGATCAGCTGGCTTTCTTTTCCTAATATGTTGTAATTGGTTTTTTTTTGTTTGTTTTTTGTTTTTGTTGTTGTTGTTGTTGTTGTGTTTTATTAAAAAAATAATAATAATTAAAAAAAAAAAAAGAATATTGATCTTCATGATAGTTCCATATAGTAATTATTGTCTCCTGTGTCCATTGAAACTCAAGCGAAACTCTACTTGCCTTCAACTAGGAAAGGGACTGGCTTTCTTGAGTTGTGGGGGGAGAGGGGAGGGGAGTGGGCAGGAAAACCTCTTGATAATCTTCATTGGTTTAAGGCTCTATTTTGTAGTTCATAGAATCTACTGAAATCAGAGATGGTTATTTTAACCCTATGACAGATGGAGCCAGGATGTCTGTACCATCAAAGAGAGCAAAAATGAAATGTGAGTGAGCACAGAAGTCAGTAAATATGAGAGTAATTGGAGTGGGCTTGCTGAGAGGGTAAGGAAGGATACATAGCTGTCACTCTTTTTTTCATCCATCAGCTTTGAAGCCAGCTACTGGTCTGTGTAAGTGACCTCTCCAGCCTAAGCTGGAAAAGGTTAGATGGTTATATAAGTGCAGTGCCCTATATAAACCTTACAGGGACACCTATCCATGATGACAGGACAGATGTGCTCCTTACAGAAGATGGACTAAATGATCTGTATTGGTCTTTACTTCTGAAGATATTTAACAGATTAACCTTGGTTATCAGATGAAGTTTTCAGTACACTTTAGGTGTTTCTTCTCTCTTCTGCTATTAAGTGCAGTTGGCTGGACAGAAAAGAATCTTGCTGAAATACATAATTTAATTCTCCAAATTTGAAAGGCTGTGTTATTGTATGGCCCTTATGTTAGTATTATCCTTTAGATTAAATGACTTGTCTGTGCAGGGTTTATCACAGCAATGTGTTTTTTAAATTCCGTAAGCTTCTTTTGTTTTGTTTACTGCATCAAATACAGCAAACACACACACACATATATGTTTAAATAAATATGTATGTATATATGCTGTTCTTGCAAAATGGAGAACTTGAGTTGTCTGTCTGGGCAAGGAAATTGGGCTAAAATAAAAACTATTGATGAATTAGAACTAGATCAGACACTAGAACAAGCTGAATGAGATGTACGGGGGACTGTTGTAGGTAGCAAATAAAGGCTTTTGTTATCTTCTTCACCTTCCTTCTTTCTGTTTATTTGCAACAAACAGAAGGTTGTGAGTCTTTACATTATATAGATGTCGGTGGCTATGAAACCTGCCAGCATAGACTTCTCTTTCCCTCCTGCTGATTCTGCTGAGCTCTACAACTGTCATCTTGAGATGCCATAAAATAGAAGCACAAGAGTAGTGGATGTTTCTTATTCAAAATACCAGTGCTGGTGTTTGCTTGCATCTTAACTTGACTGTCCATGTTCTCAGTTTATCTACTTCCAGGCACCATCTTCAGATTACTGGGGAATCTGTTGCTCTCTAGAAAATGGGAAGAGTTCTGTTAAGGGGACACTAGCAACTGGTGTAACACTGAAAACATGATCTGTGCCATTGTCAACAGGTGCCAGCATGCTGAATCTATGCTTTACAGCTGGTTGCACCTTTCCAATTATAGCAAATTTCTTTATGTGAAAGAGTTGTGTGAATAGATGGCTGTGTTTGTGGAGAATGAATGGGCAAAATACCTACCGAGATCAGGGAAAGGAGTAAGAAATTTATTACATCAAGCAGGCAACAGGTTTGTCTATTTGGAAATGCTTGCTAAGAGCAACTTTTTCCCTCCCTATCCATAGATATGCTGAGACTGTGTGCTGTCCCTGTCCACATCCTCTATCCTTTCCAGTGTAACTGTGTGTTTGGCATTACAGGTCCTCTCCTAGGTTTCCTAATTTGAGGACTAGAGCTGCTAGCAGGGATATAGTCAGCATGCTGTCTGTCCTGAAGCTGTTTTTCAGCTGTTCTTTTGCACTGGTTTGGCTGTTACCAGCAGGATCTTGATTAGCGTATAAATTCTGCCTAAAATTACAGCTTCCACATTTAATGAAAATTGATTACTGCTTCAAGAGCTACTTAATAAAAGAAGGGAGGAAAAAATGAGCTAGAAGGCTCATGAAGAACTACATGTCCTTCATACAGACAACCTTGCTAACAGTGAACAGAAAAACTGTACCCTTTAAGATGGAGCTCGAGTGTTTTATTTTTCTTTTCAGCCTGTCAGATTTGAGCTTTTAAAGTTAGGCTGAAAGAATGTGTTTATTTTTCTTGTAGAACTTCAAATCTCTTGTACTAAACAAACATTAAACTTGAGGCAGTTTCACATGGTGAACTTCTTGAATTATCAGCAGAGCAGTAGGAAAGATCTCCATTCCTGTCCTGATAACAGTGATAGATGGGAGCCCCTAAAGAAATGCCTATTATCTATCTTCCTCTTTTTGTCAAAGAAACTGAGTGCCCCAGGTCAACTCTAGAAGTGAAGTACAAAGCAAAAAGCAATTAACTATTCATTACTTGTGCTTGAAAAAAATAATTTGCGATTTTTTTTTGACAGAAGAAAAATGTATTTAAAAACAGGGCTCAGAATGCAAACCTAGTTGTCGTATATCATATTAATTGTTTTGAGTGAGGGAACAGGAGGGGAATATAAGCTTGCTTTTTGTGCATGTCTGTATAAGTATGGTTATTTTACAGAAAGATTTATTGCCAGGTAATCTTCCATGAATCATCATAGGTTTATAAATAATAAAATTAAATAAATGAGAAGGTTCGGTTGCCAGAAAAGCAGTGAAGTGAGCAACTGGCCATTAAATTCATTACAGTTTGAACTAGAAGATTTATTAAGAAACCTCTAGTAGATCTTTTTAAATTCTGTGCAGAATTGATGGTTTAGTACCTACAGTAACAGCATTTTGCAGAAGGCTAAAAATCCAGCCAGGTAATGCTTAGAGTAGCAGCATGTGTCCATGCACAATAGGAATAGAGCTACAGAATTCACTTGATGAGTTTTCCTCTATCTATACTGTGCCAAAAACTGCCTCTTATTTTCAGTGGAACTGGGGAACTTACTCCCCAAGTCCATTTTATTTCAGTTTTGAATAAAAGATTTTGAAGATGGAACAATAAGCAACAGCATCTGTTCAACCTCTTACATCATTCATTTTCACTTTGTCCATTTCTGAAAGGATCAAGGCGATGGGAAAATGAAAGTTGTATTAACAGAGGCAGATCAAATAATATGTTATATGTTATATGTGATATGTTCCCCTAAAGTGATTTGCTACTGTCTGGTATAGATTTAACTGGTTCCCCTTCCATGATCACTCCTTTATCTCTAAATATATTTTATCACAGCTACCACTACAAAAATTGGAGTTTTTCTGGAAGTAATGTGTGAATATCTGGTTTATAAGAACCACTTGAACCCACATTGTGTGGGTTAAAGAACTAATAACTTACGTAAGGATACTGTGATAAAAGGCAAATGGGCAAAGACATGTTTAGATTGAAGGGTATGGATGGTATTTGAACTCTAAGCATTTCCCATCACTGGGCTGGTGGACACAGCTGGGTTCCACCTCTCCTCATCTGTAGTGTAGCAAAGTAGAGTTAAGATGGCCCGAATGAACTAGTACTACTTTAGTCCACAGCCTAATCAGCAACTCTTATGGCTCGGCTTGCATTGGATGGGTGTAAACAAGTGCCACACGAGCAGTGGGTGATTTTTAGAGGCCTTTGGTTTGCAGTGGATGATGGAAGCTTATCTTCGACCACTGCCTGGCAGGTTTCATTGTCTACTGTAATGTTCATGACCTTTCTTTATATATGCCAATTTATAATTGTGAAGAAAGCTTCTGTTGTCAAACTGAGGAGCTCCACAGATTTAAAACATCACTGTTATTCCAGTCTTACAGGACTATGTTTGAATGACTTCTTCCAGCATTGGAAGAAATGTCCTTCACGACACTAATTCACAGCAGACTCTTGGTTCTGCCCACAAAGAGAGGGGCTGTGTGTCCTGCAGCGGCTGAGGGTGCTTTGCCAGGCATCCAGGCAGTGTCATTTTGCAACCTCTCTTACTGTGTTATTTCACGTTTGATGACTGAGAGGGGCATGGGAAGCATCCTGGATCATAAAGCTTCAATAGCTTTAGCAGCGTGAAAAAGTCAAGAGAATTTAAATTGAAGAGACACCTCTAAATCTTCTGAAACTCTGCCCCTGTAATAAAGATTACTCTGGGGATTCCTGTATATTGCATTCACACATCTTTAAGTCAGGCAGTGCTGCAGCTGTGCCTGAGGAATTGCTTTCTGAACATGAAATGAAGAAGAAAATGTCTGAAAACTTAGCTGTAAGAGCAATTTTCCCTGGCGACACAAAATTTTGACCTCCTAGACCCTTCGTTGTTGTTTGTTTGTTCTGGTGGGGGGATCTCGAGCGGGGGGGGGGGGGGTTGGTTAAGGGGAGAGGAGGGGCATTAGGCAGAGGAAGAGTATTAGACCATAGTAATCATGCTGAAGGGTTTCCTGGAAGAGAAGGTAACTTCGCTAAGTGCAAAGGGCTATAAAGGACACTTTCATATAATTTCCACTAATCTGTGTAGCACACACAAGCTGTAATTACAATCAACATACAAATCTCTTGGGTAATGCTGTGGCATGCATAACATTACATAAATACACTACTAATAAATTGGGTGTGGAAGTAAGATCTGGGGAGAAAAAAAAATCTGAATTTATGAGGGAAGGGGGTGTGGAGGTTGGTTATTTGACATAGGAGCAATGTGCTAATGAGGAGCTAACGTCTCCGAAGGCTCTATTCTTTCTTTCTACTAGTAAATTTGCGACGGTGGCAATAATTTGAGAGATCCTAGGATCTTAGCCTGAAATTGAGTTGCCTTTTCCAGTTCTCTCATTACTGACTGTATGTGTGTGCCCTTCATCATAAGGAGATTGAGATACCCCGCTTTATCTTGGATCTTTTTACCTGTTTGTTTTGGATCTTGACATTGTCAAGAGCATTCTGCTACTTCTGTAATGTTCTCTAAACATAGTGGTTATTGGTAAACCCATAGAAAAAAATAGAGTTTATATCTTTTGGAGTTGATCATTGACTTTTTTTTCTTCTTTCTTTTTAACTTAGGACTAATCCAGTTCTTTAATCACTTGCCAGAGGATGTCTTAGGTACTAGTCATGCCAATTTTTAATAACACCCTGTTCTTTACTTGTGACAGCAAGTATGCCTATCTTTATTAGTCATGAAAAACTTAGGAACATCCTAGCAATTAATTCCTACTAATACGCATCCTGCCTTGCTCTTGCAGCACTGTGAGTGTACATGCTCATCCTAAATACTGTACAGGATGGCAAAGGACACCAAGACATTGATAATGTAGTAGCATAGAGTTATTACCAAAGCCTTCCTAGAAATACAAGTTTTGTTTGATAGCATCATCAAAATAACAGAATTCCTGTACAACTACTGACTTTAGAATTGTTTTAATTCTATTGAAATCCAGCACAGTCTACTGTGTTGTTGTTCCTATTTTGCCTGGACATTCTTCCAGGAACAAGACAAGAGACAAACAAAAAACTTGATATCAAAAAATAAATTTGTATAGTTGTATCTTTGCTCCAACTACATGAGGCCTTGTAAACCCCCCCCACCCCCCCCAGAGTTGTAGTCACAAATCCAGCAATTTATTTTCAACTGTTGAAGTAATTAATTAAAAAACATCCGTCCCATTCCTGAATCATAATCGTGGGTTTTTTTAGTTCTTTCTTTTGTGTATCAGAGGTGGCTGTGCAAACATTTTCTACTGTTGATGATCAAAGAAGTTCTATGATCATGAAGTTCATGAAGCATAGCAGTCAAAAATGAGGGGTCTCTGCACTGTAGTTAGCACAGTTAACAGCTTAGTTTTTAAGTACCGCTGCACAGAGTAGTAAAAGTACTGGAGTGGCAAGGACATAGCATTTGCACATTCCTTGTACTAAGCCTGTCCTAAAGTCCAGAAGTACATTGTCTTTTGTCTGCTCTGTTCTTGCAGGAGGTCCTAGACAAACTTCTTTTACTTACTCCTGCTAGTTAAGTTAGTGAAATCGATAATGCAACAGTCTGCTCATTTTCCATCATTGCTTGCAGTTTTCTTTGTTGTAACAGCTTCCAGATAAAGACAGTGTTGTTGTCCCTCTAGAGCCATAAATGTGCTTTCCAACACAAGACGAAAAATGGGATCTGACTTGCTGTTACTGCCTGAAGATTAGGAGGTACAGGCTGCTGCAGTTCATTGGTTTTCTCATTTTTTGTGAACCTAGGAGCTTTGGCAGAGCATTTGTCCACCAGGACTGATTCTGCCCTGCACCACCCTCCTGCAGCTTCATTTAATATCTGTTACTTCACTCTCTTCAAAATGCTTGTACTTAATGTTAGTTTCTGTAGTTTTCTGACATCATACTGGAAAAAATATGTATTAATCTGGTAGTTATGTTCTTTCAGCTGCTAACTCACTGCAGTTTAGGATCTTTCTAAACTATGCTGCTTTGCAGTCTCTCTGGACTATTCTGTCAAACTGGCTGCTTCTCCTAAAGGTGCTGTCTTCTTTCCCATTTCTGTTTGATTGTCCTGTTATCAGTGCTCCTTATTCTTGCTGCAGGTGGCATAGATATATTTTGACATTATTTTTTTAAAAGCAATTGCTACACCTACATCAGAAATAAATACTTGAAGGCCTGCTGAGCAGACATAGGCTATGTACTGCATTTGTGCTGACTGTGTTGTTTGGTTTCCTCTGTGATATATAGTGCCATCTCTGAAGTTAAAGGAATTCCTTAGCTGGATGTATTAAGCTGTTGTTTTTGCCACTTTGTGAGTCCATTCTTCCTTTTGTATTTTTTTTACAGGATGTCCTTGGCAGATTTTCAGCACTCACAAATTAAACAGCTAAGTTTTTTTCTGATCATTGTAGCAGAGTGATGAGAGAGTGCTCAAGGTGTGGGAAAAGACAGGATTTTCTGGAGCTGTAGTAACATTTCATGAATTTGCCTCCTTCTAGTTCTCTTGTGTGAGTGCCTGTGCTGCTGGAGCATAGCAGTAATGAAGGTGATCTTAGCTGGGATGTACTAGTTTATAGTCCCCTCCTTCTGGTATGGGAAGGGGTGATGACATTTTCCTTCTATTGTCTGTTCTGAGAGCCTCTGGTTGCTGCTTCCCTAAAATCGTTAAGTATGGGAAGAGTTACAGTTACCTCCTGTGCTTAGTTGGAAAATGACACCTATCAGCTGAAAGACAATTAAAACCACCTCCTAGTTGCAACTTTAGTTCATACCAGCATATATGAAGCAGAAGGATGGGCTCCCCTTACATGACTGACCTCAAAGCGAGATGGGAACAAGTTGGAGAGTCCATCCATGAAAGGGAGTTATTTTTAATCTATTCAATTCATGGTGTGGTTATGGTGAAAATAAATAAATTTGCATGGTGAGGGTGTGTCAGAGATAGAGTTAGAATGTGCTGAAGACCTATGCTGGTATATTTGCAGGGTTAATCTCAAAGGGCTTTGTGACAGAGAGACTTTAGCAATTTGATAGGAGCTCTGGGAGCAGCAGGGAGGGTTGTTGAGAACAAGGAAGCTCATACAGCAGAAGGATGCATGTGTGGCTGCATTTGTCCATACAGCATAGAATTCAGAATATTTTAGAAATAAATTTTGTGTAATTAAGGAACATTTCACTTTTCTTTCTTCCACCCATTCCATGAACATGGTCCATGACCTCAACCACTGTGATGCGATTCTGATGTCTGTGGGATGAGAGACTGAAATATGGCAGGAGTGTAGCGTTTGACCTCTTTTCCTCACTGGTTGCCATCTGTGTATGGGAATCTTGTCTTTCAGTACATAAACACACGCAGTGGACTGAAGGGCACTCTAGCATTAAAGCATATATTTCTTTTGTTTCCTGCCTGTTCCGTGTCATGTTTTCCAGATTGGTCCTTTGGACTAACACTGCTTAGCTACTGTGGAAAAAAATCCTATCTGGATACAAGAGCTGATGGAAATCTCCAATCTTTCTCACAGACATTGTGATCTTTCAGGGTATTTTATCTTGAACTATTATTCCTCTGTGTTCTGAGGGTTTCCCCTCTGCACCCACACCCATTATTGTCCGTAACTCAATGCTAATCCAACTTCCTACCTGTCATCCTTCTCACACTTTCACAAAAAGCTTAATAAATTTTAGGAAAAACAATCTAAAAAATTTGTTGTTGTTCTTTTTTTTTTTCTTCTTTTTTTTTTCTTTTTAAGTTTCCATCTTATGCCTTTTTAGTCTTTTTCCTTTAAAGCCTTTTGAAATGCAGCAGGTCATTACACAAGGAAGTCAGCCTTACTTACAGCAACCTACTTTTCCTCCAAATCTTGTCAAACTGTTCAAGTTATTCCTCATAATAACATAGCAATAAATCTCCTACTTCAGGATCTGCTAGGAGAAAATCTCATTGTGCTTGAATGAAATAACAGAAGATCCCTGCACGTTAAGTCAGGATTTCTCTCCTGGCAGAGTTTGGAGACAGGCAAATGGGATGCAGGGGCTCACTTTCTTCAGCGAATATGCAAAATGAAGCTGTTAGGCTGTTGACTGTAAAGGCCATCTCATGTTTTTCTTCCTAGGTAGCTTTCTGAGGAGGGTGTAGGCTGGGGCTGAAGCTCCAAGCAGTGGTTGAGAGGCATCCCCATCGAGCAGTGTGCATCCAACCACAAAGACCTCTACACTGAGTCTGACCTGAGAAAGGCTACTGGTTGGCCAACATGGGAGGTCAGGGCTAGGAGAGGGAGACAAAATGATGTGCTGTATGCCAGAAAGTCCCTGCTTGTAGGGGCCAGGCATGCAAGAACTGCCTTGCTCAACCTGCATATGCTGGTATCTGTTCCAAGCATATGTTGGGCCTTGTGTAATCCAGGTCACGTCATTTGGCAAATAAATAGCTGAGCACTTGTGTTTTCTGCAACACAGTCCTATGCTTTAATCATTTTTCATCACCATTCCTTTCATTACTGGCCAAATCTGTAGCTTAATTCCCTGTTGCAGTATTTCTAGTTCACATGTAATAACTTCATTTTCCCTTGTGAATGTGAATCAGTGACCTTGTAGAGGCTTTGGGGCTCTTGCTGCAGTCATCTTAAAGCTTAAATTTATTATCCCTGCTACTACAACTAGGTATTTTTTCAGTCAAATATTAAGCAATGGACATGAGTCCCTAAGCCCTGCACATGATATAATGCTCCCGTCACTATCAGAACAGCAATGGTCTGGGCCCTTGCCTTTGGCAAGCAGGTCTTCATCTACCTTCCTATACTTGGTTTGATGGCAGCAGAGTTACATCTGTATTTATTTATTTATTTTTTAACTATCAAAACCTTGATGTTTCATGAAATTTTGGTTCTTTTGACGATGTTACTTCACACAGGTGGGTGTACAGCTAACAGTCAATGTTATGAATGCTTTTTCTGATAGAAGCCTTTAAGGATCTGTAGCTGTTTGCAACAGCTGTGTTGCTTTTGTGAGGTGGCTTTTTTTGCTAATTGAAAACTTAATTTTAACATAATTCACTTGCAGATTTATCTTACTGTAATGTATGGTTTTTTTCATCCAAAATCATTTTGCCATTAATAGAATTGACTTCTTCATACACACAAGCTTCGTAAGCTCACAAGTTCAGGAGCTTGAGCAGTCTCTGGACATTTCAGCTGCATGAGAGGCTGGCAGTGGTCCATTTGCTGAAAGATTTTACAGATGTGAGAGGCATGAGACTGTTGTTTTAGGCAGCCATTGTGAAACAGGAAATGACCTGTGCGAAGCAGGGAGTTAATGAAGAAAGATGCAAGGGAGCTGTGCCTCTCTGGGACAGCTGATGGGATGTCAGTCTGAAAGGTGGCTTCATATTGCTCTGCTTTGGCAGATTGTCACATCTGGTGTTTACACGTGATGCAACTGAATTGCTAAAAACCTTTGAACAGTTCTGTAAGCGTAACTTCAGGCTGGCAGGGGAAGGCCAGATGATGTCATAGCTTTCTGATAAGGGATTCAGAAATCTTTCTACAGACTGTGATCAGATAGGTCTACATGTGTTGTATTTTACTGATGGCGTGGTGGAAGTTGTGCTGTGGTAGTACTAAATTTTGTATGCCTAGGTTTGATAGAGCTTTTACCATCTCCATAAATATTGTTGCATCTATGTATAAAGTCTTTAGGGTCAAACCAAAAATAAATTACTTATGTGAAGCCATTTATGTAATATGAGTTAAAATAGCTTTAAACAAATGTAGTGCTTAATATAAGATTGGATCTACCAGCTTAGACAATCTTACCTTATTTTATGTTGTCAAGTACATAGAGGTGATTGAGGTATCATCATCATAGTATCATAGTCTCGTGCGGGTTGGAAGGGACCTTAGAGATCATCGAGTCCAACCCCTGGGATTCAAGCCTCCTGTGTAGCAGAGCAGCACTTCTACCACTTGCGCCACAGGGGATATTCGAACCCGGGTCTACGGTGTTGCAAGCGGCACTTCTACCACTGTGCCACCGGAGGCACACAATTTTATGTTAATGAGGTATTTTATGTTAATAAGTGCAGCATGCACTTTGTGGATGACTGAAGTGGGTTGTAACACATTTGATAAGCAATGGTTGGCCAATATGCCAACACAGGGAAGAAAAGTTTGCATTCTGATGCAAAGGTGCAGTATAAACAAAGCAAAACCACAATGCTATTGTAGGAGTGGTGTGTGCTTTTGTTCAAAGCAAAAGAATTTGGGGAAATTTGACATAGGTAACTAATATGACATAAAACAAACCTCTGCAAAGTTATTTATATCGTAACAGATGTATCCCTAACCTGGATTTCATACAAATGTTCCTTGGGTAATGAGCAGAAAGTGTTTGTACTTCACAGTTTAAATACCAAATGAGTTTACTTGCATACTTTCTACAAATATTTTGAGATGTTTGTTTGAAGTCAAACTGAATTAAAAATACTGTTTTACTGTAGGCTTTTTTATCTTTACTGTTTTGCATTTTGATCTTAGATGGCAAATCTTCCTTTTTTCTCACTTGACAACAGTAAAACTGATCTCTTCCATAAGCCCTGATGGTAGATTCTCTTTGTAGTGCTAAGAATGCAGTGTAGGCAGTTCTTATCTTTGTTCATTAACAGTTTACTAGTAAGAAAAGCTGCTACTACAAGAGTATCAAGGGAAAATAATGATGTCACATGGAATCCACAAAATAATGTGAATTGCTTTCGCCCACAAATTTGAGTTTGCAGGTCCAACAACCTCTGTTGTGATCTTTCTGCATTCTTTTATGTTGTAGTGTTTAAGTTGACCTGGTTCTATGATTTTCATATCCAGTTCATTTTTAGTCTTCTTCTTTTTCTCTAAGAGTTATCTAAATTAAAGCTCAAAATCTCATTTAAAATATACTCAGAACAGAAATTCAAAGTATTAATTTGCAAATTAGGCAGGCTAACCAAATTTTCTCCTGTCAGGCAGGCAGTAAGCTAAGCACTTTCTGATTTAGCAATCCACACGAGGTATGTACTTATGTAAATAAAATTAAATTGCCAAATCAACAGTGATCCACACTCTCCACAGCAGCTTTAGAGATGCTTCTATACTTTCTGAACTGCTTTTCTAGAAAAGCTCATGCACTGCTTGTTCCTGCTGCAAAGCTTTACTTCACTGGACTGCATCTATCTCATTAGCTGTGCTCCAGTTATTGGTTATTCACTTATTTATTTATTTGCTGGGCCTTTATTTGTTTCCCTAGATATTGTACTACACAAGGTCAGAATCTGCACCATGGTAGCTGCCAGAGCATGGCTTACTATTGCTGCTCTTGCCTTTCTGGTGTTTTCAGAGTAACAGCAGCCAGTTAAAGTACACCTTGTTAAATAGCTTAAGGAAATGTTCTTCCAACTGTATGAAATAAGTAACAGCACACTTTAGTCTTCTGTGTCTTGCATGGTCCTATCCATGTTAAGGGACTCTGTTTATCATCAAGCTTTCGTATCTCTGATGTTCAAAGGAAAATGCAGTTAATCAAATGCCAGACCCCTGACTTAGATCATCAGCATTCATGGTTATATCAGTCCAGTGGCACAATGTTTCCTACAGCTATTGTGTATTTTCCCGGTATTCAGTAGTTGCAATGCCAAAGGAAGTTGGCAGATGAGCTTTCACTTCTGTTCCTTGAACTGGGGAAATAAATAAGGAAAACTGTTTATTTCTTGTGAAATAGAACTGCAAGAGTTGAATAAAAATTGAGATTATTGCTTTTACTGATAGGATTTATCTGTTTTTAATCCTTGATGGCATTAGTTTCATAAGTCTAGGCAAAGTAGTTTAAGAAAGTAGAAGTTAGTGGACAGTAAGATGTGGCCCCTTGTTTGGGTTGGAGGAGCTGGACTTAGCTCTCAGGGAAGATTTAAGGGGCAGGCCTGTGTATATTCTCAATTATCTTTTAAAGATTATAGAAGGCTCATACCATTATAAAATTGTGTAAATGTAACATAATTGTTTTTTAACACTGTCTTGCTTCAAAAATGTAATTTCTACATTCTTATTTGAGCATCATATTTTCTGATGATGAAAAAAAAAAAAAGGATTAGTTCTCTCTTTGCAATATTAAGAAACACATGTACACTTACTGTTTTTTCATCTGCACATCTTCTCTAGGACTGGTGGTTTTGTGCTCAGAAACTTCTGATTCAGTCTTTCTTCTGAATTTAATTCTAATATGTCACTCCACGTGTGCATAAAAGCACATCTGAAATTCCTGTAGTGGTTGGAGAGTTAAGCCACAGTCCACAAAAAAACAAACATGCTGTCTCTTCAGTTTCGTGGCTATTAGTCATTTTACCAGTTGACTTATCTGCCATCTGAACTCACTTGTTAGGTTTTTTTGCATATGTTGCCAGAACAAGGGCTGATATTCTTGGCCAGAAATTGTACCTGACAGTGTTCATAAAGAAGAGGCAACACAAACAAGGATAAGCAGCTGTAATTTTCTGTGTTTGTCAATATTGCATTTGAAAGAAGCATTTTGCAGCGTGATGATACAGATGATAAATGACTTCTGCATTGCACTGCATTATCTTCGTGAACTGACACATTAATGGGAATTTGTAACCTGAAGGCAAGCTGCTAAGGAAAACAAAGTTGTTGAATGAATGTGCTCTAGACAGTCAGGGCAGTCAAGTCTTTTCGTATGTAATTTGAAGGTGTACCAAAAGTGCTGACAAAAACAATGTGATGAAGTGACTCCTGTGTCTCAGAATTTGTGCTCAATGGGTGTGTCTAGAAAGAGTTATTTCTAGGAGTGTCTGAAGATGGGACCAATTACTGTTGTTAAACTAGCTGATTTCATCATGGAAAAGCTAATGTTATGAATTCACAGCCAAGTCATCTAAAGTCATAATGGCCAACAAAAGATAATCTATATTAAGCTGCAGTGGGTAGTGATATTGTGCTGTTGGAACCCAGCAACAGGACAGCGGTTCTCTTCAGTGGTGAGAACTTCCTTGGCCTAAGGTAAACTCTTAGTTGGCATTTATTAGCTGGTAATTTTTCTTGACTATCATTTCTGTGCATTGATATTTTTTATTAATAATTGAAATAATTTTGGTGCAGCCAGGAGCACCTTCACCTGTGAAAATATCTGAGTGAATGCAATCAGCATATGTCCATTGATCTTTGATGAGAAAATGGCAGTAGGCAGTTCTTTTGGAGGAAGCTATAGTGTGTTTCTCAAAGTAACAGAGGGGAATGCATCTTTTGCTGCTGTTTCCAGCTCTCTGAAGGTTGAAGTTGCTGAAAATTCAGTCTTGTGTTTTCTTTATGATACTTTGAGCAAAGCAGTTCTCTCTGTTACGAATAATACTTTCTAAAAAATACATATATTTATGTATGTTTTTTTAAAAAGTTAAAAGTAGAAAAAACATCAGTTGTATCAGAGCAAAGCCTTTTCTCTTTAGTATAGTTGTAAGAATTTTGACTAGAGATTTTACAAATTTCCCCAAACCTGTAGCTTATCAGCTCTTTCATTCACAAGGTCAAAACCTACTGGCAGACTTTTTTTTCCCCCTTTGCAGTGCTTAGGACAACACTTCAAAACATACAAAACAAAAATGACAATAATAATAATAATCTCCTTGCTTGTTCCTGGCCAAGTAATCATCAAACCTGTGCTTCTTTGCCTCACCTTCTCTTCTCAAAGATGACAGACCCTAAATCTATCATGTCAACTTTAACTACTACCAGAAGAAAACATTAATAGAAAGCTGATGTTACTGTAGGAAATACCAGAGCATACAGTACTTGAATAATGTTGGAACTTTCAGGGATAATAAATACATTAACACTTCTTCATTGTTGATGATAAAACATACCTGCTTGGGCACATCACAGCTTGTGAGCCCCAGAGCGCCTTTCCTGGGATGATGAAGTGTATTGGGTGCGGAGAAACTTGTATTGGTAGCCACGATTTTTCCATCAAACATGTCTGCTTTCTTATTGCTTCCTTCATATTTCACTGGGATAAAAAGGTGAAAACAAAACAAAAAACAGCCCACAAAAAAGCAGTTTTCAGGAAGCTTTAAGATTACAGAATGCATATGTACTTGTCTTTATTCAGAATTTGAGCTTTAAAATACTCTTCACCATTGTCACACCCACTTCATGTGACTGAATCTACTGAAACAAGATTTCTTGCATGGATGTGTGCATTTCTGGCTTGCTTACTGGAATGCCCAACAACTGTTTGAATGCAGACTTTATTGTAATTTTTCATGGTACAGCATTCTTTAGTAGAGTTCAATTTGTGTCTTAGCGTGTTTTTCTTTACAGCAGTTGCTGACTTACCAGCTGTCTGTGCCTCTTGGTAACAAGAAGCTGAAATACTTTAGGAAATTAGAGAAATTAGAAATATTTTCCTTTAATTGTTAAGGTTATTGTCTCTGATTTTTATTTTTTTTTTTTCCTTAGCTGAGTTGGACGTAAAATATGTCCTTAATACTGGGAAACAAAAGAAAAATTCTTACTACTTATTTCAAATTGTTAGAACTGAAGTCCTATTGTTCTGTTGGGCTTGGTGGTGTTCAAGTGCGGAGCAAAAAGATGTTATCAAACTTAGCTTACAATTAAGGTGTAAATCAAATCAGAGGGAAAGAAGCTTAGGGCATAATGAAATACATCATGATAGACTAGATAGCTTAATCTGAATTCTGCTGTTCTTGTTAGGCATCTTTTCTTTGTTGAATATCTTATTTTTTTCATTATTATATATATATTTAATTTTTTTTAGTTGCTGCTATTTAAAGAGAGATTTAAAGCAAAAACATCTTCAGTGGAGTTGAAGAAATTCTTCAGATGAAGGGATGGGCGAGGAAGAAAAGGAGAAGGCATGTCACCTATCTGGAAATACGGCAAGCAGGGAAATGAGGCTGATGCCACGATTAGTTATAGAAACATCTTGTTTAATGCAAAACAAGTCTCTGCAAAAAGTTGTTTCACAAAGCTGAAGGAACAAGCTTGGAAGTCGTGTTCAGCCACATTTTGAGAGGATGTGAACAGGGAAAGGTTGCAATTACTGTAGTTTCTGTTTTCTCCTGCCCCCCTTGGCAGGACACTGGATGAGGACAGCTTTATGCAGTAGATTTCATACAAAATGAATCTGTATGAACTGATTATCCTTCGCATTTGTGTTTAGGCAGTGAAAATTTTGGGAATGGATGGGCATGGAAGAGGGAATGGAGGAAAACAGAATAAATAAAAAGAGAAGAATGTAGGAATTTTAATCAAAAAGGGAACAGTTGCATGTGAAGAGCAGAGAAAGATGCAAGGTGTTTAGTGTACATGTGTTGAGAATGAGTACCTCGAATTTCCACCGAAAAAAGTGAGGCCACTGTTCCCATAGATATGGGAGCAGAGTATGCACTTGTATTGGCAAATGCATGTTGGTGCTTCTAGAGTTGTAAGAGCTCGTGGTTTTGCAAACTGCTTTGGTTGACACAAAGTCGTTTTAATTATACTCCTAAATGTTGAAGTCTAAAAGGTCTAGTAAGTCTTTAAAATGTTGTGACTTCAGAACTGAGACTTTCCATTTAAAGGCAGATCTACCTAGAATAGTCTCTGCATTCTCTCTTCCCCCTCACCTCACAAATATGCAGATTTTATTATTATGTTTTTTATTACCTGGCAACTCTTTACAGATGTATGATTTCTCTTGGTGCTCTTCTCTTTTCCTATCATTTATCTTTTATCACCTAATGATGTAGCTTTGTATCTTCTACTGAAACTTGCATTAATCATTGCAAGTACCGGTGGTTTGTCCTGTTATGATCCATTTAAATTATTCCCTCTTAGCTCCTTTTGGTCATGTGACTGGAGTATAATTTATATTAAGCATTCACCTGCCCCATAAGGACTCTCCAGATTCATCAGCTGATTTACCAGGTAGTCCATCCTTTTCACCAGTCAGAAGACCGTTTCTGATATTAATCCATATCAGAGGCCTGCTCCCAAAGAAGCAAGAATTTCTTCTAAAGCAGTCTCTTATGCTATCACCAGGTTACGCACAGGGATGCTGAAGCAATCCATGAGGTCAGGCTGGTAGTTTTTTTCTTCTTCTTTTTTTTTTTTTTTCCTCTTAGCAGCACCATTAGATATGGATCTAGAAATGAGGTGAAAGAAGTGGAGGAATGCATTTTTATCAGAAGAAAATGAATGTAGCTTGAGCAAAGTCTTGGAGATGATATCTCCCACCTACATATGACACAATTAGTAGTCTATTGGAGCACCTAGATACTCTGCAGAGTAATTGATTTTTCTTGCAGAGTTTGATGAGATGTGTGAATTGCTAGTCATGTGGTGTAATTAGCCTTCAGCAATTTTATTTTTTTTTACTGAATCACAGTTTCCATCCTTAAGGCATTAGAGTTCTTGTGATTAAAATATCCAGTCATTTCCTGTTCTTCTTGTTAGTAGTTGAGAAGTCTGTTTGATTTGTGTTAAAAAGGAAATCAACTATCTAGAGTGTTGCATTTTGTTTTTGTTTTTTGTTACTAGCATCAGCAAACAGTAAACATGCAATAACTTTAAATAGGTACTTGCTGTCCAACAGAATCTTTCAATGGTCTTAATTCCTTTAGATAATTTGGGGAAAATCACGGTTGGCTTGTTTGAGCTGTAGCAGATAGATGTGGTAACTATAAAACATGTAAGTGATGATGTAGCAGGTTCTGACCAAAGAACAGCTGCTGCTGTTTTAAAGGTACAGGTCTTTCAGATGTCTTGGTTGCCTTCATGGATGTGGAGCTGAAGTAGTTCTACTCCTCATCTTCTATGAGGATTAAGGACCTCTTTGGGGCTTGTCAGTTTTGTTAAGGGCAAATCACAGAATCATGGAATGACTTGGGTTGAAAGGGACCTTAAAGATTCAAGCACCCTGTTGTGGGCAGGGTTGCCAACCACTGGACCAGGCTGCCCAGAGCCACATCCAGCCTTTCCTTGAAATGTTCAAATGTTCAGATGAACCATCTCACATGCTGGCCTTGGTTTGTACTCCATCCACGTAAGTCTAAGCTAGAGTTTTCATCTTTGCTTTTCTTTGGATGAGAACTCTACAGGACTAACATATTTTGAAGGAGAAAAATTGTCCAAGACTTAATTCAACATTTACATAGATGGAAATATAATTTGCCATTCTAAGTCTGAACCAGGTTTGACAATAATCCATAATGATTTTGGAAGTTCTTTTCTTTGTTTGAAAGAAACTTGAAGTATCATCAGGAGTGGAGCATTCTGCTTGTTAGAATTAAAGACAAAAGCTGCTATAACCAAAAGAGCATAGAGGAAAACACTCTCTTGGTCTGTTTGTTTTATTTGTCAGTATTTCTCTTGCCATCTGTTTCAAGATTTTCCCTGGAGTCAGACAGTTTCTTTTACTATTTACAGAATAAACATTTCTGCTTCTGATTGATCTGTGAAAGAGCTATATAATCACTTTTTTAATAACAAGAAAGCTAAGAAACTGAAGCATCATCTGCAGCCACTTGCCACCAAAGCCTTTGAAGAATCCTTCCTGATTGCTAATCCTTTAAAGAAATTATAACGTGTCTAAAGCTTGGATCATAAATAAATCAGAACTATATATTTTCCTTCGCTGTCTTGAAACTTAGATTTTCCCTTAGACCTCTGTGACAAGTCACCATTTCTACAATCTTTGTAATAGATTCTCAGATTTCCCCTTTTAAACTTCTACTTTTATACTTTGCCCAATAATCTGCTTTGTATTACTCAGCTCATTTGTTTAGTTATACCTGAGTCATTTAAAAATGCTCCATTAGTTTTAGTCTAACTTCAGAAGAAGAAGAAAGGAAGAAATAGCCTTCCTGAGGTGCACTTTTCTTGGGATACTTCAAAAAGCATATATTTGAGCTCTTGAATGTGAAATTATACATAATCTTTAGTAGTTTTTGTTTCTGCCCTAATCAGACAGCAAGATTCTGGGTGGTCTGTGTGTAAAAATTGCTTCCATTTCTGAGTACGAGTGCCAGAAGTCATTATATTCAAGAGTGAAGGCTGGACCTAGTTTCATGGGTGAAAATGTCATAGCCAGTTCAGTGTGTTTCTCTTTCATTTTAGTTTGTTTTGAATATATTAGCTGAAAACTCAGTTCAACCGCAGCAGGACAAGAACTGCTACTTGAAAGTACATAGCTTCTCTGGAGATGTTTAACCTTTCTAAGCTTCAGAGAAAAATCCCATAGCAAGTCATTACAGCTTCAGCTCGAAAGTTGTTCTATGGTGCACAGTTTGGATATTATCAGACAGGATTATTTGTGTTTGTTTGTACATGAGTTTTCAGACTTCATCAGCTTGCATCTTATTTCATGAACAAAAGAACAAAATGTAATTTTCTTAAATATCATCAAAAGTATATTACTCTTGCAGCAAATTAAACATGATTACTCAAACATCTTTAATTTGTACTTTTTGCTGCAGCTTATTTTAGCTTCATGATGTAAATCTAAGACAGTGTCTGGTTCTTCTACTGTTGGATGATGGCACTTGTCTGTATTTGGCTCATACTTAGTGAATTTAGCAATCTGGAAATGCCTGTTGTCTCTTTTCCCTTGGAACGCCATCATTCTGCTCCCAGGAAGAACTGTGATTATACTGTAATGTCTGTACTCAGAGGTTCAAGTCTCCAGTGTCTTTGTATTTGCAGATCTAGTTCTTCGTACTTTAAAGATAAATTATTTTTTATTTACAAATGTTGGACCTGATGGTTTTAAGGATATATATACATAATTACAGGAAGATAGATACTGTGATTAAACTCGTGTTCTCTTGCTCTTTTGGCATATTAAATACTGTATTAAGTGGAAATTTGTTCACTGTTAACTACTCTTAAGGAGATATACACACTGGGTATTTAACATGCATGGAAGTGTATTAAAATGTTATTTTATTTAATTGCCTTTTGCTTGAGGATGTGTATGTATTTTACAGCTGAAAAGGTCTTTTGTAGCATTTGTGCTTGTTTCTTCGTTAAAGTTTAGTAGGCATTGTCAGAGAAGTCTTAGCAATGTATGGCAAGAACTGCTGGTGCAGATATCTCTTTGGAGGCCGTGCAAATTTAGCTTACTGGGGCTACTTCTGCAGTTTTGGGCTGTGCCTCTGGCAGTGCCCTGGTACGTAGCAGGACCTGTTTAGATCCAGGCTGAGGCAGTCTTCATTTCCCAGTCCAGCTGGAAGCTCCCTGCCAACTCTTCTGTGTTTTTACTGCTACCGCATCCATATTCACCACAACATCCATGGAAAAAGTATAGTGAAGGGAGATTAGTTTATTTGTGTTACTCAGGCCTATTAGTGCTCTGTCTGTTGGATGGGATGACCCCAAGGCAGTCAGTTCCTTCTTACTTCTAAGCAAGAAAGTGCACTGGGGTGTAGGAGAATGTGTTTGCATTTCTTCATTAAAAAATTTGAAGGTTTGTTGTTGCTGTTTTTTTTTCTTTGAGCCACATTATTTTAGTTATTATTTAGTTATTTTTGTATATTTAGGCTGGAAACAGTGAGATCTTCATTTGAATCACTTTATAAATCTTAACTATTTAAAGAAATTCTATTTGTATGCAGTGTTTTTTTGTGTTCCCCCAGGATATCATGTTTCTAATCTTTTTTAGAAAGCATATTGGTTTCCCACCTGGAAAAGTTAAACACCTCCTTTTCAGGGAAGAAAAAAGAGAAGCTAGAAAGGAAAGCAGATGAGCTGGCAGTCATCTTGCTGACTAGGAGGAGCAGTGGTGAAGTTGTCAAGTTTAGCTTCCAGTGCTGATTAGGTGACAAGATACACAAGCTGAGCTGAAGTCATTTGATGTAAAAGAGAAATCCTTTATTGACTCAGTTTCTACTTCAGTATTTCTGATTATTTATATGCGTTCTAATTTGGTTTGCAGTCTGAGACAATTTTATAACTGGAATGTGCAGGATATGCTGCTATAATACAGTGCAATGAGTAGACTGAAAATTAGAAGGTTTTAAAAGTTGACTTCCATTCAAATCTATATGTATTAGAAACAAAACAGCATTAGTTTTCCCTTTTCTAGTGCTACCTTTCTTACTAGTTTAACCAGGGTGTTTTACAGCAAACACTTTATTGTGTAGTTGTCCAGGTAATCCATTAGAGGGCAATATAATATTGCTCTGCTGTTCAGAAAGAAGTAATCAATAAGGGAATAGGAGGCAGAGCAATGCATAAACAACAGGAAGAACAATTTTGATACTAACATGATCATCTATTTCTAAGATGTTTGAAGAGCATATGTTAGATCCGTAGTGCAGTAAAGAAAAAAGTGTCAAAACAAGAACAAAAGCTGGGTAAAAAAAAAAGGATTTGTATGTCCTTAAAACTTTCTAGTTTGGAGTAATAACAACAGGGTTTGGAAAAGTGAATCCCATCTGGAGTTGATTTACCATCTGTTTATGGCCAGGTTGCTCATGCAAGAGTTTTGTAACCTTTTTGAAAAGCTGAGCTTGTAAACTCTCTTTAAATAAGTAGATTAAGGCAAAAATTCCATTGGAATCAAATCACTTAATATATGTTTTCAAGATTTCAGACACTTAGGATCTTTTATTTTTTTTCTCAGTCCCTAGAAAGGTAGTAAGTCATGAATCATCTTTCTAAGGTTTTTAGTGTTAACATTTGAACAAAACATTTTCCCATAAGCATGATGCTGTAAATGTACTGTCACTGCCTACGCAGTGGCAGGAAATGTTTACTAAACTTTGTGTGTTTTGATCTTTCTGCAATCTTCTGATAACTGCTGGAAGCGTGAGAAGGTGTGCCAGCAAAAGCATTGCTTTATATTTTCTCCTTTTCTTAAGCATGTCAGTTAGCAAACACTGCTGAAAAGAGCATGATGACTTGGATCCACTTTTGGTCTGACATGCAGCTGATGACTCTCAAGCAGAGATAAGCAAACCAACCTTATATTTCATATTTTATTAGGGACTTTTACTTTTGTTCCTTGACAGATAGGAAAACAATTAAATTTGATTAAAATCAGTGCATTGGAAGAGTTCCTATAAGGGGTTCAGAAGTGCAGATGTGATTATCAGAACTCCAGACTTCAAAGACAGTTCTGAAGAAGCTTAAAGTTGATGAATTTCCTAAATGAGAATGTGAACATTTAAACTGATTTGCAAAGCACACATTATGAAGGAACAGGGCAGGGAGAAAGTATGGCACATATAGGGGTACCAGTCAATGATAATAATATCTCTTAATAGCCAATTTTTAAAATATACTATAAGTTAATAAGGCTAGCTAATTTATGTGGTATTGCTTAAATGTGTCATTTTCAATTTGAAACCCAAGTAAAAAAGGATCTAATCTAACCTTGTCTACAAACCTATGTTTGATGATAAAATTTACAGTTCCTAATATGAAGCAAGCTGGTAGTACTGACTAATAGTACTGGAAGATGAAATGCACCATAATATGGTCATTTCTGCAGTAAGAACTACTTATTCCCTATAGAGCAAGTCTGCAGAGCCACTTTATTTTGTGTAGAACTGAAGAAGCTGGGGCATCCATCCAAAACCCATGCTTGAATGATCCAGTCCCTTACTAATTGTATGCAAATGAGGAACTCTGGCTTTGTTATTTTATTTTATTGTGTTTTTTGTTTGTTTGTTTGTTTTTGTTTGTTTTTTAATATATAAATAAGGAAATAAATAATTCAGGGGTCCACAAAGCCTATGTATCTAAATGTTGGTGAAGCTGTTCATTTTCTCATTAGTGCTATTTATTTTTATCAGTGATCTCTGGTATTAGTGCAGGTTCCATTGTGAAAATGTTTACATATGTTTCCTAGAATGCCTAGTTCAGGGTATGCTCTAAAGAGGAACTATGTAGGTCTAGTGCAGTGCTTTGGAAATGTGGCTGAAGTTCACTCCTAAAGGTAC
Organism: Coturnix japonica; assembly: GCF_054131305.1. Lineage (NCBI taxonomy): Eukaryota > Metazoa > Chordata > Aves > Galliformes > Phasianidae > Coturnix > Coturnix japonica. Next base: position 26,036,385 of record NC_140663.1, read on the forward strand.
AAAATGTTCTTTGTCAGCTCAACAACATGCTCAATAAATCATAGAATCATAGAATGACTTGGGTTGGAAGGGACTTCAAGGAATGTGAAGCTCCAACCCTCCTGCCACAGGCATGGCCAACAACCTTCTCTGCTTCCCAGAGGTTTGGGTGAGGGACCGGTCCATCAGAGTGCAGTGCACAAGCAGGAGGACTGAGGTCCAGTTCTCAGGGCAGAGGGGTTCCTGTGAGGAGGCACTTCTCATTCAGCAGCTGTTTAAATACTTGGACCATAGGGAGACAGTGGGGGGTGAATTGTTATGAAGATATACACGACACAGAATTTTGCCTTTGATTTTTGTGAGCAATAAGATAATTTGCAACAACAGTGTGTATGGAGCACTTATTTCCTGACCAGGTTGATAGGTTTTTGTGTTCTTGTTTTTTTGGGTTTTTTTGTTTAACATTCTCGGCTTTTGTCATTTTGCATGAATTTGATGTTCTGCCACACACAATTTTCTTCTGTGATTGTTTCATTTTCTTTTGTGTTTCCTGATTTCCTTCAGAGAGTTGATAACACGGCTGAGCTTCCACCCAGCACTTACAATCTGTTGTCAAATCGGTGGTAATACATTTCATTCACGGACAAATAGCTGCAAAGAGCTGAATTGAACTGCATTCTCCCTATAGTGAAAAAGCCTCTGAAGGGAGGCTGGGGAAGAGCACTTCAAAAATCAGGGGAGCTTTGAGATCTGTAATTGCTCTATAATTTTCTGACCATGACAGTAAAGCTGAAACTTTTCACCTTGCTACAGTTAAATGTCTCATACTGCTGAAATAAAGACTGGGTTAGTCAGGCAGTTAGTCATGCTTCAGAAAATGCACTTACATGGTTCCTTTCTCCATCATCAACAACAAAAATTGGTTAAAGTAGCGCAACCCCAAAAGGTTGGCATTTCTGGGGGGGTGAGAATGATAGATCTCACAGTGATACGTAGAGAGTTTACAGCGAGCGACAAGTTCTTGTGTTTTTGTGTTTTTTTCTTTTCAGTACATAGAATCTCAAATTAGAAAGGTGACATTAATAGGAAGCTCAGCTTTTACATCGGAGGGTGATATTGGTTATCTGTCATGGGTTTATAGTATGATTAAAGAGTCACATTTAAGTACTCTGAAGTAAAAATCCACTTTGTAAGATGTGTCAGCCACTTTTCTGCCTCCGTTTTTGTTTTCATAGGCCTGGGTAATGCTGGCTTGTGAGCAAAGTTTCTAAAAGCTTCTGTTGGTACTGAACCGGGAGGACCACCATGCTGATGCCACTAATCTTGCCAAACTTGCTTGAGGCTCCAGCAGACTTTTCTGATTTGAATTGGAGAGGAGCAAGTGGTATGAGTAACTCAGAAACTAGTTAGCTCAACTGTTTCGCAGTCACTCAGCAGTTAATGATTACTCTGTGAAAGTGATGATATCATGAGCTATCAAGAAGGAACTGTATATTCATTGTGTATCGTGTTACCTGATTGCCGTGTGTTCTGGTCTGAGATAGTTCAGGGTGGGTGGCCTCCTTGGCACGCTTGTGGGGCCACCCTTGCGCATGGCTTCCTGAAAAAGTGTCTTTCCCAGATGATGAGGGGTGGGTGGGTGGGGTGGGGAAGGGAAATCTGTGGGTGAATAGCTGGCTGGGGCTCTGATTGAGTTGATTGTACAGTATAGATGTTAATCATGTTTAATTGTTGTAGATAGATGTGGTAGTAATTGTTGCTTATAAATCTTGGGGGAAGAGAATATTAAATCAAAGGTACATCGTGCAGGAAACAGAGTTCTCACAGGGGAATACCTCCAGCTTATTATTTAAAGTAAGAAAAACATACAGTACGTACAGCAGATGTTTTTTTCCATCAATTATTCTGTTCTTGCCCACCCTCCCACCCTTTTTCCTCAAAGCATCTAAGGGTGGGAGAAAAAGAAGATTTTTATGGGATGTGCTCATCTTGCTGAGTTTAGCAACCCTGACTCCCCGATCTCTTGGGAATTAAGGAGTGAGAGAATGTACATTGGATAACTGAGTAGCTTCAATAAAAAGATCCCTGCTTACATCATTGCTTTGCTTGGAGGTCTGCACTGGTCTCAAATCTGGAAAAAGCACAGGGGAAAGGGCAGATTTTCTGGTATTTGTTTTAAGTCCTTGGATTGCAATAAGATAAAACAAATGTGCAACAAATTGTGATGATCCAATTAAAAGATTAGTTGCTACCTGGGACAATTCAATGTGGAGATTTTCTACTTGTTGTGGGAGGCAGAAGAAATGATGGTTTTCTCATGACAGAGATACTAGTTTCTTTTTGATTGTTGAAGGTCATTAAAATGATTTACTGTAATACTTTTAGTCTACCATCTAAAAGTTCTCTTGGAAAATGTGTTGATGTGAAAACTTGCCCCTTTCATCACATTGTAAATGTGAATAGTTAATCCAAGTTTCAGGACGGTTACAACCAATTCATTAGCATTTGAAACTGAGCTGCTACATACTCATTATCTACAACAAGGTAAGGAAGGCTATTGCTACCAAGTTTTGTACTTTCACATGCTGCCTTCAGGACAGATCACAGTTGCAAGATCAAGGGCTTCATGTCTTAGGAGCAGTCTGATAATTGTACAGTTGAAACTCAACAGAAGTTAATAACATCTATGCTGTCCAGAGTAACCATGTGGTCTCCCTTTCAAGTTAGGTACATTAGTATTTCCCATGTAATTCAAAGGCAAACTTCCAGAGCTGTGTAATTCACCTGCTGAAACCTTTGGTTCAAAAATTATGTGTACCTTTGCCAAGTGAAGGGAAAAAAAAAGATTGACATGGTTGTTTGTCTTCTTGTTTTGAAACCTGCTTAAATCGGGCTTAATTTGTAAGGGTCTGTCTGCATTGATCCTACTTTCCTACATATGGGCATATATATGTGTGTGAAATGAATGCATTTCATCATTTGGCTTACAAACATCTCCTTTACAGTCATCTTTTGCAATCAGTGAACAACGGGCTTTTTTATGTACTGCAGGTGAGAAGTAAGCAGGGCAGAGAAATAAATATGTAAATAAATATAAATATCTGAGAATTAAATATTAAACTTCTCTCCAGGATTTTGTTTGTTTTCCTCTTGAATTGCTTTAAACGCTTCCATTTGTTTACTATTTGGAGCTCCTTATATTCATTTTTCCGGATAATTTTGCTTTTTAATAATTAATAATGTAGAAAGAAAGTAAGAATGCCGTTTTGCATAGCAGGGGTGTTTCAGGTCTGCTTGTTAAGATGTAACGATATAAAAAGACTTAGCTGAGCCTGAATTTTTACTGTTTCTCAAGCCAATACCATCTAGTCATTAGTTTATCCTATAAATAATTCATTCACGTTAGCATTCAGCTGTATACAGCAATATGTTAATTTCTATATCATTTGCAGCCACTTATTCAGAGGATGGAAAGATGCTGATTAAAATGAAGGATTCCAAACGTATATTACAGTCTGTGTTGACATAAATTATTAGCTGCGTTATTAGAGGGCAGAGCAGAAATACTGAGGGAGGGTACATAACATTTGCTTTCCTGCTACCAGTAAATTCTAGGTTGCCCTATCTGCTAGGTGCTGTGAAGTGTACAGTATTTAGACAGATCAAGGCAATGGGGTGTAGAGTACATGAAAAAGATGGTAATATATAATCAGTCTTTACTCAGTGATATAGGAAAATTGCTAAGCTACTAGGCTTCTCATACTGTGGTTTTTGTTTTAGTCTTATCAGTTGAATAAATTGGAATGCTCAGCATTTTTCTTTCTTTTTTCTTTCTTTTTTTAAAAAAAATACTTCCACTGCCCTGTTTATTCACGTATTTGAAATCTTATAGAAGCAAGGAAAATGTCTGTGATTTCTGTAAGTCTGTAAAAGTTGTTAATTACCATTAATGAATAGCTTTAAAACCTCTTTTCTGAAATATGTCGAACATCATTCTTTCCTGCTTCCATGGTAACAAATAGTAACTCTGCTAAGTCTTCTAAGCGCTTACTTCAACAACTAGGTACAATTCAATAATTCAATTCAAAAAAAATGGGAGCTTTGACAATTCTTCAGTAGCATTTACTTAATTGGCCTTTAGGTATTGCTGCCTCTGAAATAGTGGGAGCACTATAAATGACTTTATGATGTTTTTAATATAACTTGTTTCTCCTCTGTCAATACTCAAAGGCTTAAAAAAGGCTTTTCAACCTTTTTTACACTGTGTGAATTAGAGCCCTACCTCTTTGGCCCTATGCTTCCTTTTTCTCATTCCAAACCAACATCTATTTTTTCACATTCCCGTATAGTTTGACCCAGAATGCCAATCAGCTATGACTGATCACATTTACCAACTACAGCATAGAACCCTAATCTGTGCTCACATGCATTTGCTGTTGTGATTAATGAACATAAATCAAGGGTGACAACTCACAGTTGCAGCTGGAATGTGGATTGTCACTGAAAGGTAGGGAAAATAAGGAAGATTGGGCTTCACTGTCTCCTTTACAGTTGCACAGCAGAAACAAATGTTTTTGTTCTCTAGTGAAGCTTTGCATTTTCATTTTGAAAAGATCTGAAATGTGGGAATGATACGCATCCATTCCACTCAATTTTGCAGCATACTGTGTAAGACAGGTGTAGATGAAGCGCTCATTTTCATTAGTTGGTATCCCCCCCCAAAAAAGTGAATATGCTTGAAAGGTTATTTTAGGAACCTGATCTGTAGTTTTTCTGTCTATGGGGATTGCAAAAGGTTGAGAGTGAAATGACTATCTCATTGTTCAAATGTCAGTATATAATGGTTGGACAAAGCTATGGCATCTGGGATATAATCTGATTTCTTTTTAAGGGCTCTGCTGGGTTTACTTTTCCTCTCGTGACTAATATTAACATGCATTGCTGGAATGAATACCTAAGGCAATATTGTTCCAGGATTTTTTAGATGAAGGTCCTCTTAGAGTAAGGACTGCATGCTTTTCTGCTTCTACAGCTTTGCCCGTGTGGCTCTTTTAGATAGAATGTAAGCTCATTATTTTGCAATAAGATTGTTTGCTTCCTGAAACCGTAACTTCATTTACAATGAACTCTATTAGCAGTCTGCTCTTTCCTAGTGAATATAATCAGGGCTGAAGATGCATGAAACACAACTGATAAATGCTGCGTATTGATTTTAAGCCTGACCTGATCGACATACTAGCACAATAACCAACTTGCCAATAAAAGGCTATTTGTCTAGCAAAATAAGTGTTAAATCTCTGCAACTATTTTAAATTGCTTTAAGGAGTCACTGCTTTAAGTGCCTCTCAATGCAGATCACTTACAAAAATCTATGTGGCCCTGTACTGCTCTTATGCATATCTGTAAACATATAAATGAATGGTTGCAATACAGTGAATGAAAGCAAGTGGAAAAGAAAGCTTACGTCCATTGTAAAAACTGGAAATAATCATTGTGTTCTGGTGCCATCCTCCTGGAAGTACCTATTTCAGCACTTGCAATGTCCTAAAGTAATTTGCTACCAAAAAAAAAGTCTACTTCACATCATCACAGAATCACAGAATGGCCTGGGTTGGAAGGGACCTCAGGGATCATGAATCTCCAACCCCCCACCACAGGCAGGGCTACCAACCTCCACATTTAGTACTAGACCAGGCTGCCCAGGGCCCCATCCAACCTGGCCTTGAACACCTCCAGGTATGGGGCATCCACAGCCTCTCTGGGCAGCCTGTTCCAGCACCTCACCACTCTCATAGTACAGAACATCCCCCTGGTATCCAGTCTAAATTTTCCCTCCTTCAACTTAATACCATTTCCCCTAGTCCTGCTATTATCTACCCTTTCAAAGAGATGACTCCCTTCCTGTTTGTGGGCACCCTATAGGTTGTTGTTTCCAAATATTGTTGTTTTCAAATGAAGTCTTGCAATAAACTGCCTTGATTTTAATGTACTGAAATAATATTTATACAGGTAATTCATTTTATATATTCTCCTGTTGTTCTGTTTTTTTTTTTCACCCATTTTAGCTATCAGTAATATCTATATCCATCTATATATCTGGAGCTTTGTTGAAAGAGTAGGAAAATTCAGATAAAGGAGGCAGCTTCTACCTGTAACATGTGTGGTCTGTCCAAAACCGACTTTATTTTGTTTTTGTTATGTGGAATTATGACCTCTCCATCTTAAATCCTTCTGCTGCTTTGAGGGTTAATTAATTCTAGGTGTCCTGAAATAGCTGGAGCAGAGGAGTCTGCTCACAGGACAGGCAGGGACTGAAGGGGCTTCAGTGGGGTCCTGGGGCATGGGCAGAGGCTGAGGATGTAAGGAGGCCATGCTCAGAGTAGAGCAGGCAGCACCTGGGAGTCATTCTTCCCACATCATCCATGTGCAGGAGGTTCCCCGTGTATTAAAAAGACTCTGTGGGAAATGTGCTGTGCACAGTGGTTCTTATTTTGATTACTTCTGACTTGTTATAAAGGGACTTGCTTGCAGTTCAAAGGGCAGGAAATTCAATAATTTAACTTCAATCACTTAGTGGAAATGAAGTTCTCTTTTTAGTTTTAAGGATGAATGCAATCAGTTTATCTTGAGTGGCAGGAAGAAGCCTGGGCCACCCAAGTGAGTGAAGTTGCATTTGTTTCCCTGCTTAGTTGTCTGTTTTTATACCAAATGTATTTTCAGGCTTCATTTCTTTGTCACTTTGAGGTTTATAAGGAAAGTTGCTTTCTTTCCCTGGTGATGTGTTTCTGTGTAGGTGCTGGTTTTTGTAGGATGTTGCTGCCTCTGTGCTGGCAGGGCTTTGAAGTGCAGTTAACATTAATGCTAACACAAATGCATGAGCTTTGACTTGCACAACTTCAGCATCTTCCTTTTGAAACATCTATACAAATACATCTAAGCTGCTGTCTTGCACATAGTGTTCTATGTAATATTTAAGCTTAGTCTGTTTCCTTTCTGCTGACAAGTGAGAGAAGAGCACTCTAGATAGATGAGATGCTTCTTAGGCTAAATGTAAAATTCAACTTGGGACTCTGGTACGCTTAGATCAGCAGCCTCCCATAGACCAGCAGCATCGTCCCCTGCGTCCTGAACAAGTTCCTACTCAAGCAATTACACTTGGTCCAGCCACTTACTTTCAGGGGCTCCAGTATTTGAGTCTTCTCTAACTACATGTGTTAATCTTGTTTGTAGTATACTGTATGTATTTATTCATATTGTTTTGTCTTGTAGAATTATGTAAGTGTGTGCATTTACAGGGATGGCCCATAATATTTAATGGTGCATTTTGTGGATAGACTCAAGTGTTTTAAATAACAGGACTTTTGTGACATCATGCCTTCACTGACATAAGCAGGAAGATTTGTGTGCCTTTGGAGGCCTGTAGTAATATATAAAATACCCAATTATGCTCAATTAGTCAACTGAGCAGTCAAGGTCATCTTGTTCTTTAAATGGCACCCTGCATTCTCCATGGATAATAAATTGTTGCTGTTAAATGGGGAAAAATGTTGTGTTTTTTTTTAATCCCTACACTATTTTTTGTAATGAAGTGCTAACTCAACAGTTTGAAAAAGATAAGCATGCACAGCTCATGCTTTTGCCCTATATTCCCGTTTTAGAAAGAATTTACATGGAATTGCTTACCTTTCCTTTCCAGAAAGAAATATCTAAAAGGACCTCACTGTGGCCTTCAAGTACTGAAATGGAGCTTATAAACAGGAGGGAGACTGGCTTTTTGCCAAGGCAGATAGTGATAGACTCTATCATTATACAGAATGGCTTTGAACTAAAAGATGGTGGATTTATATTACATGTTAGGAAGAAATTCTTTACTCAGAGTGGTAAGAAGCCGGCACAAGCTGCTGGGAGAGGATGTCCCATCCCTGGAGATGCTCAAAACCGGGTTGGATGGGGCCCTGGGCAGCCTGGTCAGATGGGTTGCCCTTCTCTGTAAACATAAGGATTTGCACCTTTTTTCATAGCCTAAGTTTGGTGGCTGTGACTTTTAGAAGTATACAGCTGTGTCTGTGGTGATAAACATGTCCAAAAGGATCTGGTTTGGATAAATAGTCTTTAACTGTGACCCCTCGGACCGTGCAGGTGCAGCTCTGTAGCACTCTCCACGCGGGGACACATCTCAGGGCCGAGCCCCTGCTGCAGCATTTCCAGCAGCCTGCGTTTCCCAGCAGATGGCAGGAGACCCTCGTCTATGTGCCACGCTACTGTTAGCTGCAGCCCCGGATTCCGTGAGCCTTTTGGTACGATATCCGATTAATGCAGCATACTTTCAGTGTTTACTTGTGCCTTTGGAGCTATGGATTCCTCCTGCGTGTTACAGTCGTGAAACTTCATGCATATTGATCTTACTTGAAAGTACTCCAAGTCAAAAACCTTTGGGGAGCCGTCGTGACCATGGGTGGCCATGTCCTTTTGGCAGTGGGAGGCATTTGGTGCAGGAGGTGACTGTGGGATTTTGAGGCCAGTCTGTGCTATGCCAAATCTCACAGGATGGTTTGGGATGAGAGGTCCTGCTGCCAGGAACGCCACTGAGACCTTTGTAGAGGCAAAGGCCATTCTGTACTTTGGGTCATGATACCGGAGGTCGCTTGGCAGACCTACATCCAGGCTCTGCACTGGGCAGGTGCACTCATTAAAGGAAATCAATTTCCACTTCAATGATTTAAGCAGCTCATTGAGTGCCACGTCCAAATTCTTCTTCATACAGGGAGAGAGCACATTATTTTTAGAAAGACCATTGACTAAAAGGCAGATATGAGTTATATATTTCAGGCTGCTGCAAGGATTTTAAGGCAAACAACCTTTCATCTTTTCCTGAACCAATTATGTTAATGGCCTCAGCAATCTGAACGCAGTGACCAAATGTCAGCCAGAGGCCTTTACCTCAGAACGTGTGTGCAGATTAAAGGGCTCACCTTATGTATGCGACATGGGTGCTGCAGATGAAAGCAGAGCACCTTTGTTGGCCTTGTGTTGTGATCTTCCAGTAAATATCAGGAATGTAAATAATTTAATAAATAAAAGTGAAGTAGAAGGGAACTGAGTTGCACTTTGTTCTCATAGTTGTTGTTTCAAGTTAAAAAACAAACAAACAAAAAACCAAAAAACAACAAACAACAAACAAACCACAGAATAATACACAGGATGGCAAATAGGAAGATTTAAACCTTCCAAAAGTTAATAATATGTGAGTGACAGAGGTTCAGGTTTTGTGAGTGCATGTATCTTTTACAGTAGTAATGGTCTGTTTTGTGTTATGGTGTTGAACGAAAGTGGTAGAAAGTCACCACAACTGTTGTAATACTGCAGTAAGGACAGAGGGCTGTTGCAGTTCAATTATCTGCTGTGGAAGGCACTAGATATGCTAACAGCAGGTCAGGGTTCATGTAAAACAGAAACTAATACAGATGGAGTCAAGTAGTTAGTTCAGCTCACTTTTAACTATCATTATACGTGATGTTTTTGTGAACAATTGAATAGTGTTGCAGGATGGGCATTGTTTTTCCAGGTTCTGTAATATTTTTAGCAAGGTGGTTTTAATAAGAACTGATGAGCAGTAGAGGAGGGGCCCTTTGTAGTGCACGCTCAAGTTTTCTCCAACTGAGAGGAAGAAGTGGACCACTGCCAGCTAAAGAAGCAGAAATAACCCTTCCTTATGCTTTGCCTGCATTTGTGGTTACTCAGCAGCACCTTTATCAGCTTATTTAGAAATTAACCTCACTTACATCTAGGAAACAATTTATCCTAGGGAGCTGCTCTGTGTCAAAGCTACCTGTGTCATTGAATAAAACTTTTCCATCTCTGATGTTTTGTGGTTTGTTTCTTTTTTTTTTTTTTTTTTTTTTTACCCTTTGTCCTGTTTAATTTCTCAGTGCTCCTTGATTATGATGTTTCTTCATAGATTCCTTCTAGTATTAAACCTGAAAGAATTAAGTGATGAAAGTGGAATGATAGCTATGAGTAAGGATGATCTCGTCAGCCCTTTTGCTTCCTTTCCATATAGGTGAACATGTCAACAGCTGTCAGCAGTAATGCTTGTTCCTCCTGCAGCAACATGATGGATTGATATGTATACCAAAATGTTAGAAATTGAAATAAAATATGCATTTTTTCATAATTTATCAGCATTATGATGGCACAAAAAAGCCAGTCTTATGAATAATACAGGGCTCTGCAGTGGGCATTATGTACTGTAGGTAATAAATGCAATGTCTCTCCTAGAGTACCAGGAGAGTTGTAAAGCAGAATGCATTAGTTCTGCTTTGTGGTAATAAATCATTTTCGTTTGTCAGAAGGCTCTGGCTAACTTTTACTCCTGAGGTATGAAAGAATGCTGTGCCATACGGCTCTGGATGGTTTCTGAAGTGTTATGCTGGCTCTGAATCTCTTGGGTAATGTTTTGAGTGAGCGATATGGTTAGATAACAAGTGGCAGTATTTCTCAGGTATCGATGCTGTGATGCCTCCTGTTGTTTTATTGCCTAGAGTGGCTGATTTCATCCTAATTGGAACTGTAGTTCCTCTGTGATGCTTTGTGTCTCTATCTGCAATATGGCTCCGTGTCTCTCTCAAGAGCTGTGTGGGAATGCTGAGAGCAGCAGCCTGCTCTGCTGCTTGGGTATCTTTAGGATATTAATTACACTTCGTTTTCATTTTATAAGCCTAAGTGCTGTTTGAGGCAGTCTTTATGAACGCTGTCTTTCCCTATGCTTCTTTGTATCAGCCCATCACTGCTGCGGACAGTCCAGATGATGGCAACACAGTGTTGGCAGAAACAGAACTGGGCTGATTATACAAGACTGGAGGTGAAACTACTTGTGTAAACCTCACTACAATCTACGAGTTATCACACATTCATCAATTTCAGTTCAATTTTCAGAGAGTTGTGTTGTGGTGTTCTCAGGAAATATAGCAGTCTATCTAATCCATGCTTCCTAATTTGCACAATTCATTGTTTAGATTAAAGAAGATGGATTCTTCCCACTTCTGAGCCAAGATTCAGAAGCAGAAGGTGTAGAGATAAGTCAGTAAGTTTCATCATATGCACAAAATATTCTCTAGTGTATATGCAGCATGCTACGAGGTACTATCAGAAAAAAAAATAAAGCACATTTATCTAAATAACTCAGTAAGATCATATGGAGTGTTATTGCAGCCTCACTTTCATTTTATATACTTTCTGCTTGAAGAAACCTTTATTAACTACTGACTCTTACTTGGTGTGGGGTTTTTTGTTTTTTGGTTTTGTTTTTTTTTTTTTTTATTTATGAAATTTTAATGGATTTTAATAACCTAAGTGATGAGAACACTAGTCCTATATGTCTGGCTGTAGCTTAGTGTTTTTGTAGGGTTTGATAGGTAGGAGGAAGCTGGGTCACCCTGAATAAAGCTGACACTGTGAAGGAGCAGGTCACCAGCTGTTGTAGATGCTCACTTCTCCTTTTGATGCTCTCTGACCACACGTTCCTTTCCCTTTTCTCACATTTGGCAAGATGGAGTGAACTCTTCCATCTGTGAACTGTGCTGTATTTTGGCAGTGCAGGGCTGCACTTCCAGAACTGCATGTTCTCTTTTTCCTTGTCATTGAATGTGTCTCTTTTTTTTTTTTTTTTTTTTTTTTTTTTTTGACATAGTTCTCCATATTATAGTTTGTAGGGGAGACATTGGTACTGAGCCCATGGGATGCTTCCCTGACAGTAATCACAGAAAATGAAAGCAGATATTCAAGACCAATCCATTGTTGACCATCCTCTTTATCCTACTTGTATCTTGTTAGGTGCTTTTACAGTCAACTTGCATGTCATCTCTTAGTAGAGCTGACAAGTCAGTAAACCAGAGCTTTCAGAGCCTTGTTTTTATTATTATTATTTTTGTACAGACATGCCCATGAAGTGCACAGCCAAAATTCTGTTCTGGCTGAAGTGCCCACTAGCTTTGGTCAGACACGTCTTCAATATAGAAATGGAGGTTTGTGATTTGTATTCACTCTTTCGGGATATGGGATGCTGATGTGGTGCAGTGTGCTGCCAGTCATACTGACTGGTACTGCCTTGTTTCTTGTACAAACTTGCATATTTCCCTCAGGGTCTAAACCCTATTTTTTTATTTGGTGCTCGTTCTCTGCTTAGTCAAATCCTGTTTGTCAGTCAGGCTTCCACATGCAATAAATGAGAATAAAAATACTGTACAACATAGACATATTTAATTTGGGGACTTTTTCCATAGTGCTGCCCAGTGGTCATGTCATGATTGCTAACCTGCTAGAGCTGATTCTGCTCAAGTCCCATACTACTGCTTCTGATCCCTTTTGATGCTCCTTGTTCAGCAGCGTTCTGCATCACTCCTCCACACAATGCTAGTAACACTCTCCTTCCTTCCTAATTGAAAGCCCTGCTTATAAGGTCAGCCATTCTGCTGGCAAAAATGTCCTAGCCCTGCTTAGAGCTGGATCCTGTGTCTGCAAAGCAGACACACTCAGTCTCAAACAGGGTCCTGTGGTTATAGAGCCCAAACCCTGTCACCAGCACCACTTCCACAGCCTGTGATTGACCAGTGCTCTCCTTCTCACATCTTTCCCTGTCTTTGATAGAACTGGAGTGACCAAACCTGAGTTCCTATGCCCTTGACTACTGCCTGCAGAGCTCTGTAGTTTCTTTTGATACTGTCCAGGTTTCCCCTAGCAGTATCATTTGTATTCACATGGAATAAGAGCTGGGGGTAATGAGCCAGCTTTGGCTGTGTTTCTGCAGCCTCCCTGGTCTGCACCCCCCACAGGCAGCAAACCTCCCTTGTTAATAAATTGAGTCAATAGATGGATGCCTCTGTCCCCCTGCAGCAGGCAGTCACCAATTACAGTGACATGCTGCTGATTCTGGGTTGCCTTGTGTGGTCTGAGTGTACTAGATCCATTGCTAGTGGGCATGTCTGGCTCCTTCCCTGATCTGGGGCAGCTGCAACAGGAACTCCCAGCACCCTATGTCAAAGGTCAGCTAATTATACTCCTTAGAAGCCTCTAGAGCTCACTTAGAGGCCTATTTTTGGATCAGTGCCCCACTTGTCTTCCTTGTATTTGCCTAACAGCAGCAGGCACCATCAGATTTTTCAGTGGGCTGTTAGGCAGTCTCTGGTGCTCATGGACCTTAACCCCAAAAGGTCCTGAAGTTTTAAGTCTGCTGTGCAAACTGCCATATTTGTTGGCTGCTTGTTAGCTGTGGTTGCAGAACCACCTGAAGTCTCTCAGCATTATCCCCTTAGAAGCCCAAAATTTAATTCTCTGTTCTCTTTGGATTCAATGCAGACCAAGGAAAAATAGTGCATGAGGATGCTCCTAAGTACCAGTTTTCATGGTCATTGCAAGCTATGGGTATGATCTGATGCATGGCTGGAGGAACAGAAGAAGATGTGTGCAGCCAGAGGCTGTCTCACTGAGAGCCTTCTGGAGCCAGAAACAGTTTCTGTATCACCTTCCTACAGAAATCCCTACCTGTCATGTCCCTGGTCAACACCTGCATTTCCTTTGGTCTCAGGAGCTTCCACTTTCCTCTGTTGCTGCTGCTGTTTTTAGGTGTCTTGTTGCTGCTTGGGCACTGCTGGGATGGCAGTAGCCGGTTGTTGCCTTCTGAGGGGGACCCATGTAACCGTACATCCCTGTGTCTGGTGCTTTATGGGCACGGTCTCTGAGCAGTTGTCAATGGAGACAGAAGGCTGCTTCTGTAGAAATGCAGGAAGGGAGGGAACTCCCCGTGTTTACATGGAGACTCTGTGACTCCTTCTGCTTTGCCCACTGCATCCTACGCATTTCTCTCATCCTCGTCTGTGTACTTGGTGTACTCCTCCATATATGACCTGTGTGCCGGAGTGTGTAGGTGTAGCCTGGCTCTGTGTTCCATGGAAAACAACATCTTCTGTTTATTTTCTCTGTGTTGAGGAAATTGAATACACGGCTCTGTACTGAATGTTTGTCACCCAGCTCTCAGCTGTAGTTTCCCTCAGAAGATTTTGTGGCCCTTGAGTTATCTGTTCAGAACACTTGCTCTGCTCTTGCAGAGCTCTAGATAGTGTAATTAGTCTCGTATTTATGTAAGCTGGTCTTTAAACCTTCCAGCTTCTAGTAATTTAGTGCATTTTATTCTGGAATTGATCATAGAAAGTATTGTGTATTTTAAAGAATGGCTATATTTTTTAAAAGATTCTTTTGCAAATTGAAGTTTTAATGTGATTACTCTATATTGTGACTAATGGTCTTTTTCTTGTTTAGAAGTTAAATAATAATAAGCAGTTCCATTAGCGCGTTTAACAAATAGCAGTGCACTTTGTCTTATAGACAAGCAATTTATTTATTTATTTTTAAAAGCAGTTCAGTGCTGTAACTGCTTCTTTACCTTTCATCCTTTGCAGTTTTGGCAGTGTCTTATTCATGTGTTTCCTAAGTTTACAAGATAGTAACTGTCTCTTTGCTGCAGTCCTGAATTGCAGTTGTATTTAGATTTCAGGAGCCATGTACCTAAAATGAAGCTCTTAGTCCTAAATGATCAATATGATTTTCATAGTATCTGATGAAGTCAGCTGTAGTCACTCTTGCCTGGTTAAGAGGAATGAGCAATTTGCTGAACAAGCTTTGTTAGTTCCTGGCATGTGGACCTTCCTCTGAAGGTAAAGGCAAGCTGGTGAGAAGGAAAAATTAAGAGGCACTGCAAGTCTTTCTGAGTATTTTAATGACTGTTTCCGCATTACGTGGGAAAATATAATGGAGACTCTGAGCTGTCTTTTATTTTCATTTATCCTCAGTCCAAGACTGCGCCGATTTCCTTGCCACTGAAAATTGGAATTCATTAAAAAAAGTAAATAAAAAGCTGTATTTGAACCAGTTGTAAGATCTGCTGGGGCCAAGCCTCTCTTAGTTCTGTGAAACTACCAGGTCTGCTCAGCATGCAAAGGCTGTTTGTGGCAGAGCCAGGGTATCTGATGGCAATAGTGGGGTTGTAGTTACATCTTCTGCTTCACTGAACAATCATAGCACCACCAGGTTGGTTTTAAAGCATTCATTTCCGTCCTTAAAAACTGTTGCCACAATATTTTACTTGACAGTTTCTGATTTTCCTTTTTGGAGTACCTTTTACTGTGTTCTATACAGCTAACACATATTGAAGTCTTTGGTTATGACTGTTGGCTTTTGGTAAAACAAGAATTAATCTCTTAAATCAGTTTGGCTTCATCACAACACATCACAAAACGTCAGTAACGTTTTATCCATGCCATTAAGAAGTTGCTTTGGAAATTACAGGAGAATGTGACGCAGAATATTTGGTCTAATGGCTGAATATTCTTTCAACAAGATGTGATGTAGACTCTGTTCTTTGATCTCATTTGTCCTCTTCTTAAAACTAATTTCAGGAGTGTTTCATGTCTGCCTGTTCATTTTGTGAGTCATGCAGAGTAATGCAGTGCTGCAAAATGAAGCCAGTAAAACAAGTTTTAATGCTGAAAAATGAAACTGCAGAGCATTATCACATATGAACAGCTTTATCAAAGACAAATCTATTCTTGCAGGTGTCCCGTAAAACTGTTATATGTAAAATAAAACACCTGGAATTTTGAAGTGAGAGTTTGAAGAATTCAGCAGGCAGACACATTTGTTTTTTTCCTCTTTCTTTATGCTATTTCATCTTGCCTTTGTCAAATCCACTTGCTAGGTTGTGTCTTCACAATAAAATTCAATGCTGGAGGAAGGAACAGGCACAAATGAAAACAGGGTCTTTCTCTATGCCTCTTTGAGACATCAAGTATATTTGCTGTTATTGGTAGACTTCTAATTCCAGGAACTGCACTGATGCATTTGCCTGCAAAAGAAAGAACGTCTTCTCCAACTTAAGGATATCGTAATCTCTGGATAAGTGCTACCTGGCGGAAAGTTGAGGAGGGGCGTTCAAAGCAAGCCGTCCAAATACGCATTAGACTCTCATGAATATACTGTCTGTTGTAAACTGAAGGAATACCTAAAATCTTAGTTACTCAGAGTTTCTGTCTATGGTTTCTAGGTGAGGAGGGAGGGAGTAGCCATCAGGCAAAGGGGACTAGAGACAAGGAGCTCAGTGAAATTGTGTTGAGTGAGGTGAAAGTGAGGAGCTATGTGTAAAGACAGTAGGAAACAAGATGAAGTGAGCAAGATGCAGAGAATGTGAGATGAGGAATCTGGGCTGAGATCTATTACACCTATGGCTGGTGTTTTCTCCAGATCTTGGTAATCTTTGTGGCACTCTGCTGAGCTCTCTCTGGGGGTCTTTCTTGAACTGGGGAGCCCAGAATAAGACACAATATTCCAAATGTGGCTTCACCAAGTTAGAGCAGAGTGGGAGGATCACTTCCCTTGGCCTGCTGGCCACACTGTTTTTAATGCACCCCAGGATACCATTGGCCTTCTTGGCCCCAAGGGGACACTGCTAGCTCACGGCCAAGCTGCTGTCCACCAGAACAATGCAGGTCCTTTTCTGCTGAGCTCACTTCTAGCAGGTCAGCCTCTAACCTGTGCTGATTTCCTGAACTAACCTACAGGGATATTTTAACACAGTGTAATAGATAATATGGGTTTCTAATGGTGTACTGAATGGGGAAGCTGTGCAGAATGATGGTTTGATATTATGTTAATAAATAATGACTGGATGTGTATCTTCCTTTAATCATTGAGCTGTTGTTGTGACCCACAGATGACCTCTTTAAGAAAAACTTCCTTTTCATATACATGCAGTTAGTTGTATATATTCTAATATCATTCTGAAGTAATTATGTTGTATATAGTCAGTCACCACACCAAGCAGATCAATGAAGGCCTCGACATGATCTGCTTAACTAATGTAAAAAAATACCAGTGAGTTTCTAGTGATGTCTATGATTAAAATGGAATAGAAGCCTTAATTTCAGGGGATATTTTCTGATATACATATGATTTCATAGCTATTAGGTATTAAAATTGCTATGCTGAGTACATCAGATATTTTCCCAAATTTGTGGTATCCATATTAGTAATTCAGTTGACTTGATTTTGTCCAAATGGATGCTATATTGAACTGTTGTTTCTTTCTAAACTTCTGTGACTATTCCTAGAAAGCTTTAAAAAAGAGTGAAAGTACTCTAGACAAAACATTCAAAATGATGAGAGCTGAGTGATACAGATTTACCAGTCACAATCTACTTTTTTATTCTTTTTTTTTTTTTTTTTTTAATTGGAGAAAGGGAAGCTTAGAAAAAGCTATTTTTAGTACATTTAAGTACATTAAGTATTGAATTATGTTAGAAATATTTTATGCCTACTTCTGTAGATGGATCTTGAAAGCATGTTTCTTCTCCTCCTATTTCTGATTGAAAAAGGAAACTCAGAGGAAGACAGCAGTTGTGACATTCCTTGTTCTGAAGCTTCCTGTCAAAGCTGGGAAAGAAAGGCACTTCCATTTGTGTTAGCATCCCATTTCTGTTAAGGGTATGATCACTGTTTGTGACAAAGCATAAGCAATTCTGTTTTTAACTCTGTTTATCCACAGCCAGCTGATTGTGGTCAGTTTGTGTTCATGGAGTTCTTAGCCATGCCAAGAAATATGAGCTTGGTGTGCAGGGTGGTGAGATCTGCTCAGCTGACTGTCAAAACAAATTTCTAGATAATGCTTCCTTTTCCCCCCAAGTGGGAGGAGGCAATCCATGCACAGCATTAAAATTCTGGCACCTGGAGATGCTGAGCATGGGTTTACAGTGGTTTGTCTTAACCAGCTTATTTAAATATGTAAAAACTGCAGATAGATGAAGCCTTCCTAAAACTGAACATTTTACTTCGTGTTTGGAGGAGTTTCCCTTTCTGTCTGTTCTTGTTTTACTCTAAAATTGGTCCCTCGATGCACTGAGAAATCATTATCTGATTATGTGCCTTCAACTTATGCTTTCAATTTCACTGATATTGACATTAAGCAGACAAAATAGACTTCTTTCATTTTCTCTTTATTCACCGCTGCTCAGGTAGATGTACTTTTTCACGTTCGTGAAGATGCACATATTTTCCTGACAAATAGGACCTATTTGCAACTTAGTAGTCCAGTGGAGCCAAACTTATTGCCATAAACTGGAAAAAACAGGACAGCTTCTGTTCTTTCATTCTTCTGTTCTTTATTCTGTTATTTCAGTTTATTTCTTAGCTTAAAGATGTTGCTTATTAGTATTAGAACAGCACTGGCATTGAAACCATTATAATGTTAGAACGCTGTATATTAGCCTAGATCTAAAAAAAAGTATAAACATCCTCCAAATGTTGCCCTTGTTTAACTTAACAACTGTTTTTAAACTGCACAATTAAATCATACCTTTTGGTTAAATCCGTATAGCTTTACATACAGAAGAATATTAATAGTGTACAGTAATTTCTTTATAAAACATTGAAGTAATCAGGATAATAAGTGGGAAGAGAATGCAGATAAAAAGTGCAATTATCCTCTTCTGTGAATTTTTTCACAATGTAAATCTGACCTTGTGGATTAACCTATGTCTTCACTCTGCAAATTCTATCTGATATCCTAGAACAAAGAAAGCCAATGAGTATTGGGTGTTTGAAGGAAATTGTCTCAGGATCACAGCATCCTCCTGAAGGCAGAGTGAAAGGCATGTCACCTAAACATCAGCTTGACTGACACTGTGTGTCAGTTCGCTTGTGTATGCTGTCTGCATTTCTCCACTTGTGATGGCAGTGCAGCCTGAAATTTAGAACTTACTCATGCCCATGGAATGGTTGGTGTCCCTCTATCTGGAATGAAGCTGTGGTTTACTGTAAATTCAGATTTGTTGCTTTATAGAAAATATGCTCCCTCTTAAGGCTAGGATTAATTTTTAGAGGTTCTGCTTTATGCACCTGGGATATACATCTAAGAATTTTAAATATTATAAAGCTATATTACATTGCAGAGAACGATCAAATTAATCTGTGTAATTATTCTTTCTATTTTAATTAATGAATTATCTGCATCACATCTGCCAGCACACTTACAGGAAAACCTTAATTTCTTAATCAGTTTGTTTTCTATATCATTAATGTTGTTTGCCATTCTTTCACTATTTTTTTAATATTCTCTGCTAAGGTGGCTGATTGCTGTTTTTGTCAGGTTTCTAGTTTTGATCTCCTCTTATTATCCCCTTGAATGAAAGCTTTCAAACTCTGTATTGATTAAAGCAGCTGAAGCTTGCATTGAGTCCAACTTTTGCTAATGCCCTGCCAAGTACTTAACCAAGTCAATCTAGAGATTGCTTGATAAGTCAAATTGTATTCCTAAGAATATGTAGGACTGGAAGTTCATCTTCTGTTGGTTATTGTGGTACACAAAGCAAAATCATGAGTCTTTACTGGATCTAGGTTATCTTCTTGAGGGATTGTAAGCTGTACTGTGATTCTGGATAAGGCCAACTTGTAATTTGGTTTTACCCAAAGAAAGTTAAAGCACAGACAGCATTTGCACTGTCAGTTCACCAAAGGGTATGTATGGCTATGGCAGAAGATTCAAATGCCAGGGCTGATTAATTCTCCAGCATTTAGCTCGTGAAATTTTAGGACAAAACCACTTTTAAACATTGAAAGAGGATAAGGTGCGCTCTTAAAATAAACTATATTTTTCCTTCTTTAGGAAGGGAGGTCAGGGGCCTGTACTATAATGTAAATTTCAGAATACAGAGTCTGACTGATGAGGCACGTGGGAACTGGGACCTGCTCATTTGCAAAAACAATCAGAAAATGTATTGATGGAAGGGCCTAGCACTACTTTCTGCACAATAATCTCTCCTGAGAAAGTCAGTATGACTTAAAATCTGAAAACCTTGCTCAAAAATAATGATATGGCTTTAAAAGAGAAGCTGCTGAAGACAGGGAGAAAGGCAGGTTGTTTGGATGAAAACTTCCACAATTTTACACACAGGTTTGACACATTTTTCATGGGGAAAAGAAAATAAACCTCGAATGTGCGTCATAAAAGCTCCAAAGAATTACTCCCTAAAAGCCACCTTTTGAATTATGCTGCATCATATTTCACTGAAGTAACAATCAGCTAGATGTATGTTGACTTATTGTCCAATTTCAACTAAGTCACAAAATAGTGGGATATTGTGGCAGCTGTCATAAATGCATGAAGTCCTTTCCCTCAGTTCCTCGTTCTTTAGTATGTATCGATATCCCAATTTAAAATCATCATGATGAAGAAAATTCCCTCTCTTCCTTCCCTTTAAAGAAAAATATTTCTCTGTCATCTGAGCTGCTCTTCTTCTGTGGCCAGAACTAGGTCAGTCTTCTAACCTACAAAAACGATAAACATCTTAATGTCTAATTATCAACATATTTATTGCTTTAATGCAACAGTTTAAAGTATACTTTTTTTTTCCTCAGAAAAATAAACAATGCAGTGCACGAACATTTTGCCACAAGCTTTCACATAAATTTTATGGAAGGGTTCCTTCTAGAAGCTCCAATCTGATACCCATGAAATGAAAGCTTTTTTTCAAGTGTAAGGTGAATAAAGAAATGCTGCAAGCTTAATTTGTTTTTGTTGCTAACTTCATTCTTACTCACTGTTTAAGGAATTTTTTTGTATTTTCTTTGATCCTGCAGTCAAATCTGTTCGTTAATTCTCAATATTGATGAAGCCCACAGCTCACTTCATCTTCCAGCTAGATAAGAAATTGCCACTGTGCTTTCTGGTGTGCTCTCTTACCTAGACTGTGACCTTTTGCAACTAAAACAGCGAATTAGCGCTAATTCAAAGAAGTGTGTACAAGTTAACCTTTATTATCTTGCTTGTTTGAGGTTTCTACTGGTATTCAAGGGGAAAATTAAATGGTGGTGATGCACATCAAAGGAGAACCCAGGCTAGGGGCAACCATAAATACAAAATGCATGATAATAAAAAACTAACCTGGAAAGCCTCCCTCCATGGGATTTTCCCTGTCTCACTAGATTTAAAAAAAACAAACAAACAAACAAAAAATAAAGATATATTAACTTTGGTGTAGTTTATCCTATATATTTGTTTACTTTCTTCCTGTCATAGTTTTCAGGGTAAGCTGATTGCAGCTTGTCCCATGGTCAGTGAAAAAGACACCCTCCAGTACAGTTTTGTGTTGACAGCTACTTCTTGGTAACTGCTGTCACCCTGTACTTTTTGTACTGCTGGTGTCTACTGAGTTGTTTACCATCTATCTCTGTGGATTGCTTGTTCAGTTCATCAAAATGCATAGGTCTTTACAAAGATAATGCCTCCTATTTATTTCCATTTCCATTTCAGATACAAAGAGCACAATAATGTGGTCAGTGCACTATAATGTGCAATGCTGGTGCAAATTTACAGCTAGAAAACACTATTCTTCAACACTGCCATAACCATTAACTTTACATTTTTGCTAGAGATGAGCAAGAGCCTGCATGCAGCGTTTGCTAAAACCTACATCAGCAAAGGTGACCTACTGTCGCTGTCATCAGTGCTGAAATGCACCACCCACTGTGCTCACATCCTTGGGCTGGACTACATAAATCTTCATCAAGAGTTCATGAATGTCAGTGGGTGCCATTTTTTCCATGCAGAGGAATTCAGTGATACACCTTTGCTTCATCTATATTTCCCTATCAGACACCATTCTGCTGGACTGCCTCTCTGCTGTCATCTATCACATGACAACAAAACAATGGAATGGATGGGAAAGTTCAGTCTCTACTGCCATACCACCAACATCCACCTCTAATGTCATGGACCAGTGTCATAAAATAGGAGGCCTTGCTTCTGGAGCAGCCCCTGTAGTTCTGATTTTTAAAGCTAGCTTTAAAATTGCATAACATTTTGTCAGCTTACTAACATCTCCATGTATTAGATACATACAATCTAATCTATCATTCAGAACCTTTATGAAAATAGCAAATTTTGCAGGACTTGAGACAGACAAATCCTTGCAAATCTCCTTGATACCTTTTCCCAGCTTTAAAGAGAACAACTGGTAGCTATTCTTTAAATGGTGCATGCAACTTATAGTAATGTAATCTCAACTATACTTCACTCTTCTGCTTCTGAGAATGTCAGCATCAGGAGCTCTAGAGGTAATGTAGCCTGACTTCACTACTGTCTGTCCCTTATCCACCAGGCCAGTTGGAAGGAAATTAGATTGGTTTGACTGATTTCTTCTTGGAAAATCCATGCTGTGTCTTCCTTATCACATTGTTATCCTTAAGGTCTTTAAAAATTGATTGTTTAATAATTTGTTTCTGTATCTTTCCAGTTATTGAAAATAGACTGACTGCTTTTCACTCCTTTCCTATTGCTTTTTTCAGTTGTAAGGACATGGTCTGTGTCTGCTCTCCTGTCTCTCATTTCATCACCATCCATAAGTTCTCAATTATTTCAGTTAATAAATTAAATGTTATAAAGTGACGATCACCACATTTTTCCAACTTGAGAACTGCTATTGTACTAACACTTTTTTAAACTTTATTTTGTTATAAAACAAACAAAATCACATTGCTTTATGGTTTTTTAGATGTGTTATGTTCAAGGTGCTTTTTTTGGATATGATGGAAAATGCTAATGAGGTAAAAAATAAAACTGATGTTAAATCAAACTTTTAAACAAGTGTAAGTTCTGTTGAACTAGAGTTCCTTTTTCCTTTACAAACTGAGTTAAGGCATTTTTGTATTGAGATGTGCTTGAAATAAGATCCCTTAAAAACCTCAAGACAGCTGGCATCAGTGCTAGAGCACTGTACTTGAAGTCAACAACAACTGCTTTTCGGAGGTGCCAGTTTCTCTCTGCAGTCTAGTTGTGAAGAGTACATAGTTTACATAGGCAACTAAATGATAAAGGTTAGACTGGAGGAGTGAAGCAGGCACAGTAAATGAAGACACTGTTTTAGGCATTAAAAGATCCCAGTTGCTGGAATCTTGGCTGAGCCATGCCTCTTGCACTCAGGACCAGAAAAAAGTTTGGTTTTCTTTTACTGTTCTGAACGCAACCAGTGAGATTGGGGCTTATATCTTCTTGTTTTTAAGAGTCCTTCTGTTGATTAACTTATGTAAATGCAACACTTTATCATAACTTCATACAACCAAATAAGCACTTCAGTGATATAAATTACAAGAGATGCTCCAGAAGGAGCCAGACTTTTCAGCGGTGTTTGGCAGCAGATCAAGGGGAAATGGCCACAAACTGAAGCATAGGAGGTTCTACACAGGTGTGTGTAAGAACCTCTTCACAGTGAGGATAATAGGCTGTCCACAGAGGTTGTGGAGTCTCTTTCTCTGGAGACATTAAAGACCTGCCTGTGCAACCTGCTGCAGGGAGCCTCCTTTGGTGGGGGGGTTGGACTCAATAATCTCTAAAGGTCCCTTCCAGTTCCTGCAATTCTGTGATTCTGTGACAACTAATTCTTCTTATTTTATTATGTTGGCCCTTAACATCAGAGGAGGATGTTGATGATATGACAGTAGAGGCTGTGAACCTTCCTACCACTATTCCATTACATTTTGTTGCTGTGTGACGTACAGCAGCAGAGGGGATCTGACTGAATGATGTCTTACATGGAAGTGCATATGAAACAAAGGTGTGTCACTGAATTCCCTCATGTAGAAAAAATGGCACCCACTGATATTTGTTGATGTTACCTGAATGTTTATGGGGACCAGCCAGTGGATGTGAGCGCAGTGAGGTGCTGGATGATATGTTTCATCAGTGGTGATATTGACAGTGGATCAGCTCCTCTGTCATGGAAAAAGTGTCATTGTCAGTATTTAATGTAGCACAAAAAGATTAGTGGTCAATGAAACATCTTTGTAACTCTTCTTACAGGTATGCGTGCTGTCTTCACTAGGTTTTCTGTCCTTGCAGTGAAGTACTGGGCTCGAAGGGAATGGTGCTCCATTTGAAACAACTATTTACAGAGTATAAGTACATTATAACAGCATTGATAGTTCCATTATCACAGCGTGACTCTATCAGGCTCAGTAAGGTTGCTGAGTAATCAGTCAATTGCTGATCTTTGTTAAAGAGCTGAGTTCTGAAAATAAGAGGAATGCTGTATGGAAAAGTATCGCTTTTGGTGTTTCTCTCCACTGATGGAACCTACTTATTTTAGTAAAGTACTGGCATGTTTTATTCAGAGACAGAACTGGACAGCAAATCCACCCTTATAATATTGATGTTTTAACGTGAAGCCCTGCCATTCCAAATAGCACTAATATACAAGGTCACTTTGACATGTGAAAGAAAAATGGATAAGAAGAAAATAGAGATGCAAATCTGGTGAGCATAAGAAAGTGATAGGTATCACATTTGAAGCAGGTCATCTGGAGGAATAAACTGCTAGTTTTAAAACTGATACCCTCACAGATATAATGGTGGTTTGGAAAATAGCTGCCATGTCAGACAGGAGTCAGATTGCCTATTATGGCAACAGCCAGATCACCTTTACAATTGTCTGTTGCAAAGTGGTGTTAAAAAGACTAGCTGGATCATTGGGCAATCTGAACACTGGTGCCAGCACGTGAAAAATACAGCCTAGAGCCTTCTGAATTCCCTCTCTACTATGTTCAGGCACTTAGTATTTCTGGCAATAATGTTTCCTGATGTTTGCTGTTTGGAAACTTGCATTTCAGATCTGTCTGGTATATCTTATTTGGAGAAGTTTTTAATAGAAACTCTAAACCTTTGTTTTGTGAAGAACTTGTTCATTTAAACCAGCAAAAGTACATGGCAAATCTATTAAGACTACTCTTGCTATCTTAATTCTAGCTTAAATATCTGCAGAATTATAATGTAGACTGAAAAACCTTACCAAGTATCAGAAAAAAAGGATTAGGGAATGAAATAATTGACAAAGAAAAATCTTAGAGGGATATTAATTAGAATATTGGATATTCTGACTGGGAGAGCATCTTTAAAATGATGTTAATTTATCATTTGGTTAGATTGTGTCTCCTGGGAGAACTGAAGATATGCTAGCTAGCAGACAGTGCTTATGGAATAAAAGACAAAGGGATGAAGATTTGTGGGCTTGCTCTGCTCTGGAGCCTGTTCATTCCCAAGTCTGTCCAGGCTATAGTAACACCTGTTCATAATTAGAAGATATTTGCATTGAGTATAAACCAAGAGGTATTGATTGTACTAGCTTCTCTCTACAGTGAATAAGCTTCCATAGTAACCCTTGTAGACAATTTATCAGAGCAGTTAAGTTTAACTCTTTCCCATTGACTTTTTCAGGAGTGACAGGAAACACATCCTCTAATAGAGAAATCATTGAGGCACTTTCCTTCTCCATTAGAGCAGCAAGTGTTTAGCATCATTTGGGTCCAAGTGAAAATGAAGTCATATTCTTTGCCATTTCAGAAAGGATGGTTATTCCTTGAGTGGGTTACAGGGGTAGGTTCTTTGGGGAAGGATTTGTTTTGCTACATTTCTGTAACATTAGGTGTGAGCTCTTGGATAGAACTGTTCAAACCCAACTCTGATTTTGGACCCAGAACTGTAATATTGCAACAACAGATAGTAAGAACACAATTTTGAGAATTCTTGGTACATCTTCGTAAGGACAGAGATGCATGAGCAACTTTATCTTTCCTTTTCTGACTATCCATAGCCTCTTATAATCCTGTTTGCATATCCTGTAAGGAAAATGACTGGAGGTATGTCTATGTCATGCTGAGAAGTTGAAGGTACAGTGTAGAACAGTGTACACATTGTATGCAGAGATGTTCTTCCAAAAACAAACAAATAAACATGGGTTTGCATGTCAATCATGGTAGCTTCTGTTTACACACAGGGTCTAAGCTGATTACTTGTATCTACTTGTATATTGTCTGTACAGCAGTGTTCAGTCCTTGAAAAATGAAAGAAAAAGTGAAAATAGAAATCACAGCTGGAATCTGTACAGGTGAATGTTGCAATATGGTACAGTTTTCTGGGGAAGTGAGTATAAAGAGTTACACAAATCAAATGACATTTTAATTTTTACTGCATAAAATTTGACAGAGATCTGGAAGTGTATTTCATGTATAAAAACAGTTAAATATCACTCAGTTCAGATCATTTGGCTGTTGTATACCAAGTGCTTGTAAACTAAGAAAGAGTTCAAATCATTTGCACCCTCTGTACTTTATTTGTGTGTCTGGTTAGAGTCGAGTTATTCATGTGTGAAAAGATGGTTTAAGGGGAATGGTGTCACTTTTAAATAGATTAATAAATAATGATGCGGAGATATTTTATGAATAATCATTCCCAGTAAGTTTTTGGTGCAGTAGAATGAAAATGTGTAATCAAGTGCATTACTTTTCCACAAGAAAATTAGCAGTACCACTTAAAATGACTTAAAGATTTGTTGTTCTAAGACGTTCTGTAGCAGATGCTTTAAGTTCGAATAGTTTACAGCCATATGGTAAAGAAATGAACAAAATGTACTGCCACTTTCTTTTCATCTCCAGCAGCTGTCTGGTGGTGTTTTAATATCAAATATATCTCAAACCTAGAAGTATTTTCCTTCATTATTGCTTACAGTAAAAATAGCCTTTAAATGTCAATCCTCGCCCTTTTGAACTCAGATACTCTGAATGTAAATATGTACGTATTTCATTGTAGAGTGACATTTTGAACTCTCTGTCCTTATTCTCACAAATATTTATTTCATCATGATGTGAGAATTTTCTGCCAGAGAACTTAAGAATAAATAAAAATAAAAATTTGGGTTACTCTTTCTACTTCCATGGCAGTAGCAGCAAAATAAGCAAACTAACATTTGCATTTCTCATTTCCAGCATTATAAAGGTTTGATTGATCCCAAAGGCATCTGCCCTTTTGGTTGAACTAAAGATATTTCAAGAAACTTCTATAAAAACTCTTAAAGTGAAGCACAGAGATTTCAATGCCTAGTCTTCATGACAAGGAATTTTAAAATTTACTGTCAGTTTTCCAATCTTAGTGAAAATACAACTATATGCAATAACACACAACACATAAAAATATGCTGTTTATTACAAAGTCAAACACTAAAAAATACGAAGTTGTTGATTCACTTTCATCCATAGCACAAATGTTGTGGCTTCATTGCCAGTACTGGATGTGTTTTGTTCAATTTTGTGAGAAGTAAAAACCTGGCCAAATGAGGAATAATGAGCGAGCTGGGAAATGTTTTCCTTTCTGCTGATATAAAAGCAAAGGAATATCAGAAAGCAGGAAGTGTGAGATGAAGATATGTAACTCTTTCATTAATGTGTTTTAGTTCTCGAATCTTTTTCATAAGAAACTGTAAAAATCAAGAGTTTAACAAATTGTCACAGTTCAATTGTTTAAGTCTATCCAAAATGTCTAAAGTTACCACTAATTACCACAACATACACTTGTAGTAGCAGTTATATGTGCTATGATCTTTATTCCACCTCATTAGAGGTACTGGGATAAGACCTCAGATGGCAGTGACTCATCAACTGTATTCCAATGGTCTTTGAAGACTGCCTTTAAACATCTTATGGTCTTCCCTAGTAGAGAGACAGGGAGCAGATTTGGTTGGATAAGGTGATTGGTCCTCATGACCATCCTTATTTAATCAATGGGTGAACGGGCAACTGCAAAGCTGTCGTAGTATTATTTGTGTTCTTTGTCTAATATGCACTGAGTTCACCCTGATTATTGAAGTTAGCTTCTGAACTAGTAGTACAGCAGTCTTCAGAGTATATCTTGTACTACTGTAACCACCTACAGCATAAAGTGAAGAGATGTTACTGCAAATCTATCTAGTAGAAACATTTTTGCTAGTAATGTCAAAAAAATTGCTGTCACAAAAGGTTCTCTCTTACAGTGCATGTTGACTTAGAGAATTTGCTTCGGATTGTCAGCTACACATGGTTTATTGTTGTTTATAACTACCAGTGTAGAACTGTTCTCTGTTCTACTTCTCTGTTCTACTTCAACTGTTCTACATCTCTGAACCAATAAGATTTCTATAAAAATGTGTCAAAATAGAAGGAACTGGTTTTCTTTGTTGTCTTTTGTTGTTGTTTTGTTTGGGGTTTTTTGTTTGTTTGTTTGTTTTTGGTTGTTTTGTTTTTTGTAATCTTACATGTACTAAAAAATCTAAATACATACATCAAAATATATTAGTTTTAGAATGTGTGTATCATCATGTGTAGATACCGTTGTTGTTTTTTAATGTAATAATTTAACTCACTGGAGGACACAGGTAGAGTCTTAAATTCAACAGTTCTTAAAAAAGATTTCCTTATCAATACTGTAGCAAAAATGCCCTATTTCTATTTTTTAAATTTGTCCATAATAAGAATAGAAACTATTCCTCTATGTATGTAACCTTTTAGTTGATTGTTATCATGAATGTATTTTGTAAAAACAGATGTAAAACACACGTAAAAAGAGATAAAAGGTGCGGTCAGAGATGTTTAGCTGGAAGGCATTTTTAACACTGCATGGGTTCATTTCCTTTACTGTTGCTGTCTTGCAGGTATTCAGCATTTATAGACATCATACCCTTGTAATTGAACTTGCATGAATCATTTATTTACTAGGCTGCACTTACGGGTAATATATGTCAAGGGAATTCATTCTTTATTACAGCTGATGTAGCCATTATGATGTCATAATATACAAAGAGACAGAGCTAGAGTTTTAACAGAACTTGTCTCTTAAGTCTGTGAGCCTCAGTGCTGTCTTGTTTCTGTTGTGGAAGCAGAAGTGTCAGGCTTTGGTGTAACATTCTCTCAACTTTAACTTCCCTTCAAGGTAAAGAGATGTTTAATCCTAGATATAGCAGTGATAATATCCACATTTGATTCCATATTTAAACAAAAACAAACAAACAAACAAAAAACTGTGGAAATTTGCTATGCAAGACTATTTTCCTGAGTTAAAACGAGGGCATGTATCTTTCATGATTCTAAGAATAGAATGTTAGAGTAACTGACCTGAACTTCCTGATCTCAGATCTAATGGTTTGTTTTCATTGAGAGTATCACAAAATGCCTGATTTCTATATTTGTTTCCAAACTTATTTCTCTGCTGGCTTCTGGACAGAGAAAGCAAACTGATAAAGACTGCCTACTGAAGGCTACCCCTATCTCCGACATCTGAGAGATTTCTAATTCTTGAAATCTTAATGTCTTTGAATATCCAGTGCCTGAGTAAAATTGGTCACTTATTCATTAGCTTTCTGTGATCACTCCAATTGAGTAGCACATGCTGTCTTACCAAATCACAAAGACATAATTAATGGGCAATATGATGCTTGTATAGGGTATTGTAACTTCAGGAATTTCAGCTGAAACAGAAACCACTGTCTGTTTACTATGGAAATGCTTTGGAATGAGTGAGCTATAACTACTGAATAGCTTGTAAAATCACCATGATATCAGAGTCATTTATATCAGGTTTATAGTATGAGAAGTATACACTGCAGATATCCAAGCCCCTTGACAGGATAGAAGGAAGGGAGAGATGAGCAAGTTCCTCTGCATCATGATATGAGTGGAAGATTCTTTACTGCAGACAAAAAGCAGTTTCTTGGTCAAGTTTAATGACATAGAAAAAGTTCAATAAATAACATCTGTGTTTTCTTTTCCTATGTAGCTATCAAGAAAATACTGTGATGTGTAATTAGAAGATAGAAAGTAGAGGCATCATAAAAAGAAAGTTTTTGTCATCCTGCTTCTACACCTAGAATAGTCAAAACATCACTTTGTAGACAAAAAAAATAAAAAATAAAATAAAAAATAAAATAAAATGTAACTATGTATTTTAAACCAAAGCAGTGAAGAAGGAGCAACTTGCTTTTAGAAGACAACATACAATGGGTTTTGGGAGATGAAAAATGCATTTTGAAAAGGCACTTTCTTCTGATGTTTTTTATGCAGGAGTGAAAGGGTTGGTGCATAGGGGTAATATATCTGATGTTAGTGAAATCTCTGCGGAAGCATTTCCTTAAGTACAGAGAGTAAATCTCTGAGAATGTGTGTTCCGAGAAGCTTATTTTTGAGTTGTAGTATCTGTGGTCAGAGATGCCCTTTTTCTGAGGAGTCCAGTGCTATTTTAATCCATTGGTCAGATGCATCCCTTCAGCACTCAAACTGAGAGGAAAAAAAAAGCTAAACCTTTCCTTTAGTCTTTGTATTGTGGAGAATTGGATTTTCCAGGTTGGGATTTGCTGATTCAAATGTGAAAACATTTTTCTAGACAGGCATACAAGAAAATGCAAATAAGCACTTTTATAAGTAAAATAATTTGAATAATCCTAGCTTAGAGCTCCTTCTCTTTATAGGAAAAAGCTTGCTGCTGTTCAGTCATTTATGTGATAGTCTGTATTGCAATAAAATTCAGGGCTCATTAGGAGCAAGAATTCATCTTAAAACAAAGAGAGTAAGTGTATACCTCTGCTCTTAAGTAGTTGCTGTTTTCACACCAGTGTGTAAGGTGTCTATGCTAAATGGTGTCCAGCAGATATCTGTAGCTAGTAACATTTTAATAGGTGTTGCTGAATAGTGGCAGAACTGTTAAGATCTATATACATACACATATGTACATATGTACGTTTTTACTGGAGAGGAAGTAGCTGAGCAAATTTCCTGAATACTACTATGTTGATTTGTGTTATGCTCCTTCAGAAAGGCATCTTTTAGCTGTGAGAAACTGTTTGGGTTTTTTTGTTTGCTTGTTTGTTTTTTAGCAACATTTTCAAAAGCAATTTCTGGTTCAATTTCTGGTTCGAAAATGACACTTTTTCTATTTTTTTTTCTAAATGTCTGGGAACTGTAGTAAGAAATTGCCAGACCGCCTTAAATTTAGAAGGAAATTTTAGTCCTTTCATTTATTTATAATCAAATTTTCCCAGACCTTAATCCCAACAATTACTTTGAAATAATAGAAAAGTTTGAAGGGCTTTTTTTCAGTGAAAAATAAATAAATAAATAAATAAAATCTAAGAAATCTTTCTGTTATACTTCTTTCAATATGTCAGATAAGTACTATTGTAATTTATGAGAAAGGAATTAATACATCATCTGAGAAGCTGAGGCTGAGCATGTACTTGTATGGGCAAGTACATTAAAAGATAATTTGTTACCATTTTTCAGTTCCCACTTCAGGTTTGACTTTTTCCTTCTATTTATGGCAGTTGAGACAACTATGCTGAGGAGGAATTTAGTATTTCTAGATGGGAGAGGGGGAAAAAAAAAGGGGGGGGGGGGGGGGGGAAACAAATTAAACTACCAATGAAAAGCATATTTTTCTCCAGAGGGAGACTAAGTGCCACCTAAAATTGAAAACAGATCAATGAGGTGGTTCATCAATAAGAATATACCATCTTCTGCAGTGCTACATGTGACCTAAGGCTTTGGGAGGCATATGAGCTCACTCTGAGGTAGACAGGCAGAGCACGGTTGAATGAGTTATATTCTCTTTTAAAAGCAAGGATTGTCTGCTAATTTATTGATTTAAGAGATAATTAATTCTAAAATTCAGAACTGTGAGCCAAAGAATTAGATTTGCGTGTTTCCATCTACAAGTGAGACAAAAAGCCTAAACTTGAAAATGCAACAAAGTATATAGCAAAATTAAAGTGAACTCTGAAGATTATCTGACTTGCACTCAAGAGTTCATGAAGTAATTTGTCTGTAGATGGCTTCTAATTCTCATGTTACCAAATGAAAACAACAACAACAACAAAACAACCTAATAAAAAAAACCCTAACCCTATTATTCCAATTTTATTCCACTCTATGGGAAATCAAGGGCATCATTTTTCTTTTTTCCTTTCAGTCCTCCACTCTTACAGAGAACTGTGATTTTTAAGTTGATTATATTGCCAAACTGATTTTCCAGCAGAAAATCTCAATTGCAAAACAAAATCTATCAGTTCTCTTTTCATCATCTTATCTTTTTAAGTGCATTAGTGCCTTTGCATGCCAATTTTATGTGATGGTATGCCTTATCAGTTTAATGAGGTAGATTATAGTGCACGCCTTCTAAATATCCAGCCTAAAGGTAATTCTCTTCCTCTTTCTGTCATCCTTTTCTCTAGGTCAGAAAACAGAGATTTTATTTCTTGTTTGTTAGAGCTAATAAGCAGAGAGGTGACTGGTAGGTCTGTTCTAAACCTAGGGATCACTTCAGGAAGATTTAAAAAGTATGCTATGTACTACTTCTTTCAGAGCCTTTTTGTAGCAAAAGAAGGCATCTCTATAGATTTTGTTTACATAGCACTAGCTGCATCTGGTCTTTGTTTTCCATATTCCATTTTGATTCATCTCCATCCCAAACTTCAATTTCTACTTTTATTTTCTTGGGCCTCAAAAGCAGTAATGTAGAATGTCTGTGATTCTTGATGGTATTGGAACTGTGCACAAACAGTTCCTGGAAGCATTGAAGCTAACTGCTGCCATGTACAGCTCACACCTGCAATCTCACACATACAGCCAATAAACCTTTCAAAAGAGGCCTTTGGTAAGTAGAAGCATCATGAGGGATAAAGCAGGTCTCAGCCTGGACTGGGAAAGGCAAAGACTGTAATTTGGGGAAGTCACTTGCAACATTGCTAGAAAACCCTAGAAAATCAAATGCTCTTGTTGCATGTGGATCCAGATTTGTTGCTCTTTTTTTCACTTTTTTTTTCACCTTAGTTTCACTAACAGCTCATTCTGGCTACCTTTAGCCTCCTTCATGTTGATGGAAAGTATGAGAATAGCATTGTACCCAAAAGTTGCTCTCCCTTTAAATTTCTAACTGCCTGGTTGACAGATATGATGAGGTAATCTGAAGAACCTTATGCCAAACCTAATCATTTCACTCTAATTTGAAAGGTATCCTTGAATAATTTGTGTAGTGTGGATAGTGCAACATGATTTTGAATTGAGCTTTTTATGTATGAAGTTTCATCAGACTTCTGTATGTTAAGTGCATGCAGATTCCCCTCTCCCCCATTTTTAATTAAACATCCAAACCTGTTTTCAGCAGTCAATTCTCTGTGTAGCTTATGGTAGTAAATTATATCTGTAGACATTGTTTTGTTGTGCAATAAGCTATTCCTAATTGGCACTTCCTCTTTAATAGACTCTGTTAAGAATTATGTTAAAATAATTACTGCCAGAAAGCACAGTACAGAACTCTTAATTACTGGCTAACAGTTCTGTCCTTCAGATACTTCCTCTAAGCTATGCTTTCATAAAGCATGTGCTTTTAATTTGAATTCAGCTCTGTAAAACTCAAGAGAATCTATTGTCTATCAAAGCCAAACTCATAATAACAAAGGATTTGTCACAGCAGATCAGACCTTAGGTCCCTATAGTCTCATGCCATTCCTCTGGCATTGACTATCTCTTGGTTTTTTAAAAGAAGTTAAATCTCTTCCGAAATTGCTAATGCATCTTACCCATTTATGTGGCACTGTACATTTCTCTCTAAACCTTGCAGTTCATTGTCTTACACCCCGAAGCATAAGATTTGATTACCTTTATTATCCTAGTTTGTGTAACTACAGATGTTATTAGAAGTCATAAAAATATTCTGCTCTTTTTAAAATGTAACTGTTTTTGTCCCAGTCTTTAGCAAGTTCCATTCACAATGTAAACTAAGTGTTTTTTAATAGTTTATATGTTTACCATTCTGTGATTTAAAACTCCCTTTATTTTATGTGATTCTGGATTCTGATCAGATGTTAATGTATCCTACCTAATTATGACTATCTCTATTAAATTCCTTTTAAGTTGCATGTCATTTTGGATGCTACTGTTTTGAACTCTGCTGTTTCTTTAATTCCCTTTAATTTATCAGTTCAGGTTAGAACCAATCTCTTATTCTATTTTATTTTTTTATTTTTTTTTTCCTGTGGGGGTTATTTGTATCTATTTGTGTGCTTGTTCATTGTTTTTTTTAAACTAAACACACATTAAAAATGACCCACTGTATGGTCTGAGGCATGTATTGTTTGTTTGTTGGTTTGGGGTTTTTTTTGCAACATTTTTTCATGTCACAAGGCAGTGTAGTAAAGGAGAAATAATGTGTAGTCTGTCTTCTGCAGATTTCATTTCTAAGTTAATGACTCTAAAATCATTGCAAATTTAAAATAGGTGAAATTGATGTTTTTCATTCCTCACCAGATCTTGAGAGTCCAGTTATCTCTGTGATAAACTTTGGGAATTATCTGTAATGTTACTAAACCTTTCTTTCTTTCTTTCTTTCTTTCTTTCTTTCTTTCTTTCTTTCTTTCTTTCTTTCTTTCTTTCTTTCTTTCTTTCTTTCTTTCTTTCTTTCTTTCTTTCTTTCTTTCTCTCTCTCTCTCTCTCTCTCTCTTTCTTTCTTTCTTTCTCTCTCTCTCTCTCTCTCTCTCTCTCTCTTCCTTCCTTCCTTCCTTCCTTCCTTCCTTCCTTCCTTCCTTCCTTCCTTCCTTCCTTCCTTCCTTCCTTCCTTCCTTCCTTCCTTCCTTCCTTCCTTCCTTCCTTCCTTCCTTCCTTCCTTCCTTCCTTCCTTCCTTCCTTCCTTCCTTCCTTCCTTCCTTCCTTCCTTCCTTCCTTCCTTCCTTCCTTCCTTCCTTCCTTCCTTCCTTCCTTCCTTCCTTCCTTCCTTCCTTCCTTCCTTCCTTCCTTCCTTCCTTCCTTCCTTCCTTCCTTCCTTCCTTCCTTCCTTCCTTCCTTCCTTCCTTCCTTCCTTCCTTCCTTCCTTTTTTCTATTCTTTTTTTCTTTTTTTATTTCTATTTTCTTTTTCCTATTTTGGAACACCACTTGTCTGTTAAAGCTAAATTTAGTCAGTCATTTTGACAAATGCTTTCATATTTACTACAAAAGGAAATGAACTAACTGATATACTTGGTATTGTCAGAGGCAAATGGAAAGCCTGTTTGTTGTAGGATACATGCAGATAATTTGCTTTGTATTGGCTCAGCTGATAGCTTTCATTTTCCTCTTTGGAAAAAATGTTTCATAGTCCCCCACTGTACACTGTGATCTGCATGATTTTTATTTTTCAGGTAATCATTGTAAATGCTACGCAGTACTCACTTACGAAACCCAGAAAACTAGTATCACAACAGTTATTAACTTGCTGTGCAGTTCCATTTCCCAGTCATTAATAAATAGTTCTCATCTCAATAGCAGCCCCAAGAGTATTCACTGTTGCATTTTCTGAGGAGCAGACATTTGCCATTACTCATTGTTTCCTTTTACTTAACAATTTTTGAATCAATTCCAGGACTCTCTCCCTTGCCCCATAGTTATTTATTTTCATTAAAAGTCTCTCATGGAGGTAACGTATCAAAATCTCATTGAAAAATCACGTAAATTAATTATGCTGGGTCATTTAAACTACCGTTTCATCAGCTCTTTCAAAAATAGGCTCAGAAAACCTCTCCTGGTTCATGAATAACTGCTCTGTCCGTGGTGCTGAAAGGCTCCACAGACGTACCTACCTACATTTTCTCTTAACTTCTTTGTATGTTGTGGTTTTGCTTAGTATTCCACAGTCCAGAGGCGCATTCCCTGCCCCCTTACTGAAGAAAGGAGTATGAACACTTAATGTTTAGATGAGCAGAAGGTTATGGTAGTAGAAGTCTGCTACTTGAAGTTCAGCAACTGTGCCCATTGCTAGCAATGAAGATGTTGATAAAGAAGGAAGGAGAGGTGAGGTTGTGAGAGCTGTTACTGGATAGTTGCTCATAGATATCCAGATACTAAATATTGAATAACTATGTCTTCAGTCAGACTTTATTTCTGAGAAAATCTGTGTATTAAGGTTATTCAGTTAAATGATATGTCAGTGGAGCTCTTCAGAATAAAAATGAATTTCACTATTGTATTTATAAATGCAGAAGAACTGATTATGTGCTGAGATTTTTCTGTGTCAAACTCTAGCATCATTACTGTCTTATCTTTGAATCAGTCTTACTGCCAACATTGATGGCTGGAACAATAGAGATCACTAAGGAGCAGGAGCTTCTCTCGGAATCCAGGTCTTATCGTGGCTTAAACTGGTGAAGACTGTCATTCATACTGTCACTCACTGATGCTACATAATGGATGGTGTTGGCCTTGCACACCGTAGATAAGTCACCAGAGTGGGAGCTAGTTTTAATTCCACACACTCAGCTGATTCCCCAAACCATCCAGCCCTCCTCCAACAAAACTAAAAATACAGCAACAGAAGATAAGTCACAGTTGATAATATGTTTTAATGTGCATGAAAGGCTTCTTTTACATCTGTTGTCACTGTGAATTTTAGTATTCTTTTGATTGTTATGAATGTCAAATATTATTTTTGAACAAAAATGTTGACAGTGTAATATTAACTATAATTTTTCTACAAGTAAGCAGTGTAGAAAACCATAATCTATGTGCATTTGAAATTACTATTTTTATTAATATGAAATAATTAGTCCCGATTTCATTCCATTTGTACGTGGGTCATTCCAAAAGTAATTCCTCCTTTTTATTTCCATAGGAAATAAAACAGATACAGAGAGCACAGTAACAGTGTCAGAGCAAATTCTCAGCTACAAAATTGTCTTTTCAGTATAGTCACCACCATTAGCTTGGCATTTTTGCCAGTGATGAACAAGCGCCTGCGTGCTGCACTCATAAAAATGTGTGTAGCAGATGTGACGCACTGTCACCACTAAGTGCACCACCCTCTGCCACTTTGTGTTTACATCCACTGGTTGGTTTCCATAAACGTTCAGCAAGCATTGACAGATGTCAGTGGGTGTAATTTTTTGTGAATGGAGGAATTCAATAACATACTTTGCTTCGTACATACTTCCTTGTCAGGTGCCATTGTGTCAGACTGACCCTCTGCTGCCATCTGTTGCACGGCAAGAAAATGTGACAGAATATTGGTGGGAAGGTTTAACCTCTGCTGCTATACCACCAACATCCACTTGTGATACTGTGGGCCAACATCATGAAATAGGAGAGCAGCCCTCATAGAAATTAACAAAATGCATGCATGCATTCACTGCCGATTGTAAAAGTTAATGATTTTCTATGAGTAGCTTGTAGAAATAGTTTGAAGGTAGTTTCAACATACCGATGGCAACACTGCAACATGCTTTATAGGGTACTGGCAGGGAAAATCATACTTAAAGTAATGCCTGCCATTTGATCACCAGTGTAATTTTTTTGAATTGCTGCTTAATGGGTGAAAAGTTCACTTAAAGTGAGAAACAGACACTTCTTGTTTTCACTTCTAAATAAATAATAAGTCATTTTTCTTTTCAAAAATATTTGTTGTCTGTAAAAGAATTGAAGCTATTGTAGATCATATAAGGAGAGGAAGTCCTTCAGTGTGTGACTCAGAGTTTCTCCTTTAAGTCATTTGTGTTTTCCTACATGGGAATTGAAGTCTGGGTTCAGAGACTGTGTAACTCTCCTTCCAGCTGGGCAGAAGAAGAGGAGCTGTTGTGATATGTGCCTTTATTTCCTCCACCTGCCTCAATCTACCAGTTACTAGAAGAAAAGGAAAAGACACTACAGTCTCTATTCAGTTGCAGTAAATTACTTCCCTTCTCTGTCACAATAACGGAAAGAAATTCTGCATCACAGTTCCTTCCTAGGACTTGTGCTAGACTGATGCAATGGGCTGCTTGTTACATATCCTGAGAAAAAGAGGCTTATGCTCTTCAGTGAGTAAAGTTTGAACTACTGGATCTACATCTACCAGCAGTAAAAAGAGTATATGTACTTTAACTAACTGAAGGCTTAATACTTCATATGCGTAAAATAATAAAAAATGCATTTCAGATGCATGTTTAATACTTGCACACTGGTCCTGTCAAATAAGTAATTGCTCCACAGATAAATAACAGTAATATATATGTTTCCACATTACTTTAACCAATGTTTACTGTAAGCAATATGGTGATTTGTGGCTATTTCTGTACGTGGATATTTTGTTCTGATAAACAGACATTTTGCCTATAATAAGTTAAATGATATGTG
The DNA here is from genome assembly GCF_054131305.1 of Coturnix japonica. NCBI lineage: Eukaryota > Metazoa > Chordata > Aves > Galliformes > Phasianidae > Coturnix > Coturnix japonica. The sequence goes on from NC_140663.1 coordinate 26,074,384, forward strand.
TTATTAGTTACAGCACCTCTTGCCAATAGGAGCATAAAACATAGTCTCATGCTTTGCTTAAAAGAGACAATAGGAATAACAGAGGAATGGTTTTGTTGTATATTGTTTTCTGCATCTATATTTCTCCCTCAGTTCATTTGTTATTTTGGAAAAGGTAGATGGAATTCTGTTTGCTTTTTTGGACCACTGTAGGTGTTATCTCCTAATATTATGTTATAGCAGATTCTTTCCAGAATGTCACATTGTAATGCTTCCACAAAACTCCCAGTCAGAGACATTATACTGTGGTTTCATCTCTCCCATTGTTTCCTGTGGGCCATATTAGTTAGGGACAGGGTTGTGATACTGCGGGGCTTGTCTTTAAATAAGGGTAGTGAGGTCTTGAATTGAATGCAGTTTTTTGGTGTTGTTTTGTTTTGTTTGTTTGTTTGTTTTGTTTTGTATTAAATTGAGAGCAGTGCCTAACAACATTCTGTATATGGTGGTTGAAATCCCAAACCACTCAGACTGGATGGCAGCATAACGTCCACCCTATGAAGCCTATGATTTGATCTAGCAGACCAATATTAGATATCTCTAGTCTAAGGTTATCATATGCTGCTGAAAGTAGCAAGGTGATTAGCAAAGGAGTAACATAAATTGGTGGCAGTGGGGGTGGTGAGAGTGCTTTGGTAATCACCTGCAATTTCTCCTCATTCTTTGTCATGACTGACTTGAGAAGAGCTGTGTTCCTCCTTGTTATAAATACTGGTTGTAATATCCTCATTGCTTCATTGCGGCTTTCTCCTGTTGAGAATGGCAAGTAGGATGTGTGTGTTGTGCTGGAGCACGCAAGTGATATGCTGAGTTCAGTGAATCTTTTTGTTCTAAAAGGTATATTCATCTTCCTATTTGTAATAAATGTCTGTCTCCTTCTTAATTCTTTGTGTGTTGGGACTTTTTCAGGTTCTTCTTTGGGTTTCTTTAGCACTCCTAAACTGTCCCTGAGAAATCTGTGTGTACAGAGAGTTTGTTATTTCTAGTGGTAGTAGTACAGTCAGCCTGTTGCACCCATTGATTGATCCATGTGAACCCAGCCCATCTGCATTTTTAATCTGTGATATGTTTATTATTATTATTTTTTTTAACAACAAATAAAAGTCCATGTTTTGAAAACAATGTGGAATTGTTTCTACAAGAACAGTAAATGCCCTTGTTAAAGAAACACAAGTGGATGGGCTTTCAAATTGTGACTATGCTTAATGTGTAAAATATATGTTTTCCCATCTGCCTTTAATGTGATCAGTAAATGAAGGGGAGAAAAAACTCTTCTGGATGTTAAACTGTTCTCAAGCATTCTTTATTTTTATACAAACTGAGATTACAATAAGATGAGCTCACAACGTCATAAAAACTACTGGAGAGACTGTTAAAAAAAAAATTTAAAAAAAAATCAGTAAATTAAAATAAAAGAGCTATTCAACCAGGAACCCTATAACCAGCTGAACATTTTTCTAAGTACTAGGCATTAATTTTTGAAACACATACTGTACTGTATTATTCTAAGGTCTTCTTAAAGGCTCGTGTGTCTGTGTGGATAGAAATATGTATGCATACCTGTACACCAAAGGTAGCTCTCCCACCAGGCATTTTTTGTTGTTGTTTTGTTCGTTTCTTTTGTTATGAATATGAAAGTTGTATTAAAATAAAATTCCACATGGGTTATTATCTCCCCAGCTATCTGTGCAGACCACAGGTTTGGCCTTAGAATATTCTCATTACATGTGCTCAAGCAGTTAGTCAGTGATTGATACGATATTAATTCACAGCACAGACTCTTTGCCTTTGTAACTGAACATTAGACAAATTAGTTCTTACACATTTATGTCCCACCCCCCCACTAAATCTAAGCTAGCCACGCTGGCTGGTTAGTATCACTAATAACCTTCATTCAGAGTGAACTGAAGCATTAGGGAGGAGGAGTTTGCTAAAGAAAGGGGCAGAAAACAGACAGCAGTGGTTTCTAACAATACATTGCTGGGCTCTACTCATTTTCTGGCAAGTCTCAGCACAGTAGTGACAAATGATCTTTTCATTGCCAGACCTGCGAATTAATTTTCCCTCCCACTTTTCATGAGGCCACATTTATCACATAGATTATGTTAAATGTACTTTTGACTGGGCAGAAAAAGATGAGTAGTAAAATAATACAATTCCTCTAGCTTCTTATCTGCAAAGGTAAACCTGTAAAGGTGAATATTTCTGTGAGTGTCCCTGAAGATTTTTCTCAACCTCTGGGCACAAATGAATGAGAGAAAGCAGCTGAAGGAAGGCAGGGGAACATCTATAGCTGTTCCTACTGATCTGGGAGTTGGGGCCTGCTCTGTATAAATGGCATGGCAGCTGAAATGGAGTGTGTACAATTTTTGCTTGCAATTTTATATAGAAAATAAAATTGCAATTTTTTAAATGTGCTTTGAAGTTAATTAGTCAGAGATGGTTTTCAAGTATGCTGTTATAACTCCTCATTAAGTTTCTGCTGTACTCTGTCTCTTTCTGACTCTATGGGAAGATGTAGAAAATTGTGTTGTGTGGATGATAACCAGGAGATTTGTCAAGGTCAGAAGAACCACTGGAGCACAAGGAGGCAGGGGAATCCCAGTAGAATCTAGCTGTCTGAAATATTCTGCTTATGACTGGATTAAGTCACATTAATTGAGCGTAAAAGCAGAGTGTTTAGTGCTTAGAGTGCGATTGGTGCTGATGTGAGGATTCCTATACAGTGAAATGCACTAAGCGTGCTTAACGCAAAATTGTCTCTCATGTTGTCAATATACGAGTGTTCCACTCTATTTTATTTGTCTGTTTAAAACAGCCTCAATGAACTCCATTGAAGCTACAGCTGTCTGGACACAGATGATATTCAACACAGGATGCCTTACTGTTAGTGTAGGCTCCACACAGCTCTGAGTCTGTTCAGCCTCACTTTGTTCCCACCAGCAGTGGCCTTTGTTAAACATCCTAAATGTCTGAAGTATTGCATTGGCGCTTCCTGATTCATGTGCTCTAAACAATTCTGAATATGCTCACATTTTTTAGTTGGCTTTCTGATTTATCACTGACATGCTCTTTACTGGAGCTACCTCTTATATTCCTAGAATCCTGCTGCTTATTTTCTCCAGGATCTGATGCTGATGGCATGTGAACCACTCAGAGCTTCAGGTGTAGTGTAAATGTGAAATAAACATGCATATGGACCTTTCTCTAGGGGAGTGTCATCCACAGATTGCACCACTTCACTCATCTCTCACTGCTCCTGCTCTGATGTGTGTAAATATATCACTTTAAATTCTTTCTTGATCGCTGTAATGTATTGAAGATGACACTTTAGCAAATGCGATTTAGTAAATGCGATTATATACAAACGTTGACAAAATTCATGCTTTAGTAATCACCTTTACACTGAATATTGTTGATACCTGGAGGCACGTTTTGTCTCTCTAGTAAATCTTCCACTGCAGCTATGTTGCAAGGGAGGTGGCAAAAGGCACAGTAGTTTCTAATATCTGCAGAAGTTTCTAATATCTGCACAGTTTATCTATTGAGTGCTTAAGAAACAAAATTCTTTAACTTTTTATGTTAAAGAAATAGTTACAGAAATTTTTGTTCAAGTACATTTAGAAGGATTGTATCTGTTTCAAAAATCACTGTATCTAATACCTCATTTTGAACTCTGTTGTAAATATACATTTTAATGTGCATATATATTTTCATTCTCATTTTTTATTTTCAAAGTTTCGGGGGGAAAAATGTTATATTGTCTCAGACCAACAACTATTTCAGCATTACTTCTGTACTGCCATTATTCTTTTGCTGGTGACAATTAGATAACTGCAGCATGTGTGAATGCAGAGCATATGTTTACCTTTATGCACAGCCACAGTATTAAACAATGAGGCTGTAGAGCCAAGGAAATGAAAATGAAAATAGCTTCCAGGGAAGATTAATAAAAGCATGGCAGAGCAGAATTGGAGTGAGCTGTTCACTTGCTGTAAAGGTCATTGCCCATCTCCTGGCCAGGAAAGATGTCGGGCAGGAGCAATTTTTGAGAAACTTTGTTTTACTTTCCTTTTACTGAGTTGTTTTTCGATTGCTTTTTGAGGTGGAGAGAAGCATCCTAGTGCCTTTCTTGGAGTTGTCCTGTTTACCTTTTTATGTAATTAAGCACACCAGATTGGTATTTAGTCTTGTTCTGACAACAGTAAATTAGGCTTAACTCTTTAATTACAATGAGGAGGAAATCACCTTTCTGATATCCTTCAATTAGCTCAAACAGCTGTTAAGTTATAATTAAAATTTCACATGGATCATTTGAGTTTTTGGAATGTTTCCATTTAATAAGAAAAACATTTGCATATATGCATTTGCTTTTCAACAACCTTTTCTAATCTGTCAGTGCTATACCAAGAATACTGATATCATATTAAGCAATATCTTTCTGCCTTTATGAAGAGACAGCTGGGTCTAGGAAAATGAAAAATGGAAATAGAAGGTGAACAAAAACTATCAAATCTCCAGGTTGCACTGGTGCTATCTAAAAAATAAACCCTTCTTCCCCCCATCTTCTTTCTCTTTTCCCTATGCTTTTTGATGTTCTGATGTGATCTTTAAAACAGGGGGCAGGACTGTTTAGGGTAGAGGCATTAACTTAAGCACATATATACATTCCTCTATCACAGTCCCTTACACGTGTTAAAGACCTGGCCCTGTAGATACTTTGATTT